>NW_023425527.1:6041722-6641722 GCF_014108245.1 Pipistrellus kuhlii
TCCTGTGCCTGCTGCTCACCATGGCCACCCTCACCACCCAGGTGCTCGCTCAGCCAAGTAAGCGCCCTCCCTCCTTCCCTTGGAAGCACATCACCCATCTCTGGGTGATCTTGGCTCATGAGAGCATAAGGGGGATCCCTAGCCTCACTTTAACAAGGTCAGGGAACTCGGGGAAGGATGAGGCATGCGCCTGCTCGCACAGGTGCTCCTGGACAGCGGCAGGGTGAGAAATCCAGCTGCGGAACCCAAATCCAGCCCCTGTCAGGACTCCACCTGTGGAAATACACCCGGGCACACACAAACTGTCCTCACCGCCTCAGCTCCTTTCAGCACTATTTGGAGGGCTGGGGTGATCGTAGAAAGGGGCCTCATGTGGTGGGTGTGAAGGTACAGTGAAGGTGAGCGAAAGAACCCCAGCATCTGGACTGTGATTCATTCAGCCCAGTTTCCTGAGACACGGCTCAGCAAGAGGCACTGGGCATCAGGAGACTCATGGCCAGGCATAGGTTATGTGGAGCCTAAACGGGGGCCCATATTGGGGTCCCTGACCTTCCTGACCACAAGGGTCTGCATTCTTAGCTCCTCCTAGTGACACTCCAGGGAATTAGGTCATTTTAGCAGCTCCCCTGCCCTACAGTAGCAGTGCTCTATGCCCAAGTCACAGCACAGGAAACTGAGTCAGTGTGACATCCTAGCTCTGCAGGATCCGCAGAAGTATTGGAATCAAATGGGTTCTACCTCTACTCCTGATTTCCCTTCGCCTTCTCCTAACTACTTCTTTTCTGCTCCAAGTAAGATAAAAAGAGTCGAGTCCATCCTAAAATGCTTTCTCTTTATAGGTATTTTTCGAGACATTAACCCAATCTGCTGCTACAGTTTTACGAATAAGAAGATCCCATTGCCAAAGCTGGTGAGCTACAAGAGAGTCACCAGCAGCAGTTGCCGCAGAAAGGCTGTGATGTGAGTTGAGCCCCAGTCCTCCCTGGTCCAGTTCTTCCCTAGGAAAAGGGAGCCTCAAACCTTAGAGTCAGAGAAGGAACCACCTAATCCAGTCCCCGAGGTGCCCAGTGGGAATCCTGAGGCCAGAAGGGAAAACCTGACTCTCAGCATCACTCTCCACCCCGGTGCTTATTCAGACCATGCCAGTCTCTTCCGCCAGAGGTCAGGATGGCTTCACCTGGGTCCGCCAAGGGAGAAGCTTGCCCTGGGTTCCCTCCTCCCTCTTCTATTAAGTTCCCAGGGCAGCTACTTAGAGACAACTGAGCTGCAAGGCTAGGCTGACACCTCAATGGAACTGCATCTAACCGTGCCCTCTCTCCCCACAGCTTCAAGACCAAACTGAACAAGGATTTCTGTTTTGACCCCCAGATGAAGTGGGTTCAGGATTCCATGAAGCTCCTAGACAAGAGAACCCAAACTCCAAAGCCTTGAATGCCCACTCCACAACCCAAGAATCTAACCCTAATTTATTGCCTCCTAACTGTCCCTAAATGCCCTCCGATATTATTTTCTTGTATTTTCAAAGAATATGAGCTTTGTTTATTGATATGAAACATGATGTCTTAAGTAATGCTAACCTCATTTAAGATATTGATGTTTTAAGTTTCTCTTCCATGGACACTGGTGTTTGTTAGACACGGAGACTTTGTCTAAATTGCTTCCCTCAGGGGGGGTGCACTGCAGTTCCACCCCTGAAGTGGCACGAGAGTCCTTGCAACAATCATGAATACAAACACGTGTTGTTTTAAATTCTAAGGCATTGCTAAAAAACGTTATTATGGAGATGTAATGATGTTACTCTGGAGCAATATATATATTTTTGTAAAAACCTGACTTTTGGTGTTTTCTTGAAGGAAGCTAAAAAGCTGAGTATTTGCTTCATGAGGAGGGAGGGGCAAGGCTTCAGAGGACAGGGCTCATGTTTTGAAGGAATGAGGACGTGGATTGCCTTGGTCTTTCCCTCTGGGGGGCTCATCTGAGTGCCTAGACAGAAACCTTTAGGGCAAGACTCAATCAGGCATTCTACCCCTGCCATTCCGGCCCCAACACCTTCTGCCCAGGTCCCAACTACCCTTGTGACTCCTTTAGCAAGAGTCCCACCCCCATTTCTTTTCTTAGAGTCCCTGAGCCACCCCATAATATTTCCCCTAATTGATTGCAACAACCCCCAACCTTTCCACATTCAATTAATTCTCCAACTTGGAATAATACAGACACTGCAGACTTTTGGAAATCAGGGGGAGATTGAATCATCATCAATAAAATGGTTAGAGCCAAAACCAGTTTGGCTCAGTGGATAGAGCGTCTGCCTGCGGATGAGAGGTCCCGGGTTTGATTCTGGTCAAGGGCATGTACCTTGGTTGTGAGCACATCCCCCATTAGGGGGTGTACAAGAGGCAGCTGATTGATATTTCTTTCTCATCGATGTTTCTAACTCTCTCTCCCTCTCTCTCTCTTCCTCTCTATAAAAAATCAATAAAATATATTTTTAAAAATAAATATAAATAAATAATAAAATAAAATGGTTAGGTTAGAATTTCATAAAGAGGGTAAGACTTAAATTTATCCTTGATGAATGAGAAGTGGGGGTTTTCTTCTTAAAAAAGTACAAGATCATTAAGAAAACAAGGAAGAGTGTAAGCAAATACCTAGCACATGTGTCAAACACAAGGCCCGCGGGCCAAATCCATCCCGCCAGGCCTTGCAATGTGGCCCGCACCGCGCTGTCATCACTGCACTCTGCTGGGTTTCCATCACAATGACAGTTTATGACTGTTCAGTAAACCATTCGGCCCGCGATTTAGGCTGGATTTTAGATTTTGGCCCCTTCTCTGATTGAGTTCGACACCCCTAGAGGGTAAAAAAAAAAAAAAAAAAAAAAAATGATGGCAGGTACATCAAGGAGGGAGAAAACTGCCCTAGCCAGTTTGGCTTAGTGGACAGTGCATCTGCCTGTGGAGGAAAGGATTCCCGGTTCCATTCTGGTCGAGGACACATACCTTGGTTGCAGGCTCCTCCCAGGCTAGGCCCCTGATCAGAAATCAATGGAAAAATACCCTCAGGTGAGGATTAAATTTAAATAAATATTTATTTATTTTTAAAGAGGAACTAAACTGATCAGATTTCCATTGGGGTCCATTCTGGGTCAGGTGAGAGGGATGTTTGAAAAGGAAGGTTGCGTAAAGGACTGTGAATTTCAAAGTGGTTAATTAGTGCTCCACTTCATAAGTTAAAAGATGTTGAAAACATTCGCTCCACTGAAGAAGGACAGGCCAGAGTTGGAGGTCCCAGGTTCTGAGGTCACCAGATGAATTTCAGGAAATGGAACTTAGTGGCTTCATGCACATCTGGAGAGTCAGGGACAAGGGAGAGGCTTCTGCCATGATCCTAGCAGGAAGTGACGAGGACCTGACTATGGAGCCAGAGTCAGCCTTGGAAAAGAAAGAGGTGGGCAGGTGAAATGTTGATTGTGGTAGATGGAGGAGGCAGACCTGTGACCTAAGATACAGAAGCCCCTATCTCAACACACATTTGAAGGAGTCAACTTCCCTGAAACCAGAATGTCCTTCTCCCAATCACTATCCCCCCATCCTCACCCAGGAGGCCAGAATCATCCATTTCCACGGATGGGCCTTTTTATCCTAATGTGCCCATCAAGTCTGTGTTCCCTTGCATCGTGTCTGACCTACTCAGGAGGTATCTGACCTCCTCGGGAGGTATCTGTCTGATCCACAGGAACACAGACAGACCCTGCTCTAAGAAAGCCGCTATCTTACCCAAGCGAATGCATTTCGCATGTTACTGACCTTCCCAAACTGATGGGGAGATGGCTGCTGGGCCCAGACAAACCAGGCACTGCCTCTGGCAGCCTGAGGTGCTAGGAGACCCTGGCTGGACGAAGGACATGGGGGCTTTAATTAAGGAACTGGCACTGACCCAGCAAACTGGGTGTTCTGAGTCTCCATAGATAAAGTGAGGCTAGCCTAGTGTTATCAATAGGGGAGCCCCATGGGCCCTAGATGTTAAGATCTGGGAGTGTGTCTCTCAGAAAACTTCCATTTCAACCAGCTGGAGCTGGAGAGAAGAGAGGTGATTCCACCATAGCTCCAAGTCACACTGTCTAAACTGCCCTGATACCTCAGTCAGCAGACAATTTCCCGGCAGCGGTGTATGGCACTCACTGCCCCTCATGCCAGGTCCAACCCCTCCCTGCCTCTCTCCCTCTCCTGCAGTCTATGGCCTTAGTCCCCGGTCATGAGTCAACCTCTAATTGCAGCGAATGCCAAGAGGCAAAGGGAGTGGAGTGCGAACCAATGGGCCCTCTAATGCCAGGCAGGTGAGGTGTGGGGTCTGGAAGGAGGGGAGGCCAAGCGAAGGGTGGCTCTGTGTTAAAACTCCCAAATAATCTGTTCACACTCCCTTTTCAAGTCACGTCTATTTATTTTGAAGAAATTTGGAATCCAGCTCAGCCTGGGATTCCTTACTCCTTGCATGATGAAATGTGGGCACAAAGCATTGGCCACAGGCCCAGCTTGACGAGAGGATGTTAAGTAGAGATGCATTTATTTCCTTCATTGCCAGCAGCCTATTCCAGGAAATCTGGGCTTTTTCTATCATGCTAAAACGTCTTCCAGCCTCAGCTCATTGTCAAATTCCAAAGCCACTTCTACATTTTTACTATTTGTTACAGCAGCACCCTATTATAGTTATACAATTCTTCTTCGTTTTTTTTATTGTAACTATAACAGGTTATTATCAAATTAATGTCTTAAAGCAACACAAATATATTATCTTAAATTCTGGAAGTCAGAAGTCTTTCTGGAGGCTCTAAAGCAAAATTCTTTTTTTTTTTTTTTTCCTTTTCCAATTTATAGGAGCTTCCTGTATTCCTTAGCTCATAGCCCTCTTCCTCCATCTTCAAAGCTTCATTAAATCCCCCCATTTCTCTCTCTCCCTTTCCATGTCTGTCTCTCTCTCTCCTCTACTTCTATCATCACATCTGGTCTCTGATTCTTACTATCCTTCCTCCATCTTATAAGAACATTTGTGGGCGGAGAAACCAAGATGGTGGGATAAGGTAAACACCTAAATGCAGCCTACCACAACAATTTTAAAATTACAACTGGAAAACAGAGCAAACATCGCCCTGAACCACCAGAAGGCTGGCTGAGTGGAAGCTCTAACATCTAGGAAGGGAAGAGAAAGGATGCAGACCCTCAGGAGCTGTGGAGGTGCGGAGATCTGTGCTCGCAGAAAGGGTGGCCGCCAAATACGCTGCTGGCTTACTCGCGCCACGCTCGGAGAGGGTGGGCAACTAACTTGCAGCTAGTTTTCTTGTTCAGGAGGAAAACAAAACCTCCCTATTGAGCCGAAACTCGTTTTGCTCAGTGGATAGAGCTTTGGCCTGCGGACTGAAAGGTCCTGGTTTCGTTTCTGGTCAAGGGCATGGACCTTGGTTGCGGACACATCCCCAGTAGGGGGTGTGCAAGAGGCAGCTGATTGGTGATTCTCTCTTATCGATGTTTCTAACTCTCTATCCTTCTCTCTCTTCCTCTCTGTAAAAAATCAATAAAATATATTTTTAAAAATAAATAAAAAATAAAAACTCCATATTGCACTGATAGCCAGCTCCAGTCAAGAAGAAATTGGATTGTCAGGCAGTGGGCAAAACTCTCTCACAGGTGCATGAGGCTAGCAGCCATTACTGTGGGACACAGGAACACGACCCTCTTAGGGCGGGGCTGACAGGAAATCAAAGCTTGTCTGCGCCAACCCAAGACTCCACCCAAGATGAGCGCAGAAGACCTCCCAGTGGCTAGCTTTCTCAATCTGGAGAAAAACAAAACCTCCCAACAGCACTGATAGTCAACTCTGATCCGGGAAGAAAATGAATGTCAGGGAGCAGGCAAAACTCGAGAATAGCCTTCCCCCAAGTGGTGCACACGCCAGCAGCCAGTGTTGTGGGACTCAGCAAATAGGACCCTCTTAAGGCAGATTTGGCGGGAAACCAAAGCTTGTCTGTGCCACTCTGAGACTCTGCCCCATCCAAGCTGAGCACAGAAGTCGTCCTAGCTGAGACACTGCTGATCCTCACAACCAATTGGCTTGGAGATCAACTCTCCCCAGTAATACCAACAACAAGCAAGGTTTAACAACAAGACTGCACACACAGCCCACAAAGGGCTTCTCCAAGACTATACACTTCAGGTAACTGGGAAAGCTGAGCTACTTGGCCCTGCACGGACACCTAGCACACAAAGCTACTCCATCAACTCAGGGAAGCAGCTAAAATGCAGGGAAGAGGCAGGCCACAAAGGAAGGAAATGGAGGAAAGCAAAAGAATGGACATAGAGTTCAAAACCACAGTTATAAGGTTTTTCAAGAATTTCCTAGAAAAGGCCGATAAAATAAACAAGACCTTTGAGGATATGAAAAGGGGTCAACTAGAAATAAAGCATACACTGACAAAAATAAAAAAATATTATACAAAGTCCTTAAAACAGATGGGAAGTTTGCAAGAATCAAGTCAAAGATTTGGAACACAAAGAGCCAGAGGACACTCCTCTGCAGAAGCAAGAAGAGAAGAGAATCCAGAAAGTTGAAGATAGTGTAAAAAGCCTTTGGGACAACTTCAAGCAAATCAGAATTATGTGGGTCCCAGAAGAAGAGAGAGAGAGCAAAATACTGAAAATCTATTGGAAGAAATGTGACAGAAAACTTCCCCCACCTGGTGAAAGAAATAGACTTACAAATCCAGGAAGCACACAGAACACCAAACAAAAGGAATCCAAAGAGAACCACATCAAGACACATCATAATTAAAATGCCAAAAGCAAAAGACAAAGAGAGCATATTAAAAGCAGCAAGAGAAAAGCAGTTAGTTACCTATAAAGGAACACCCATACAATTGTCAGCTGATTTCTCAACAGAAACTATGCAGGCCAGATGAGAATGGCAAGAAATATTCAAAGTGATGAAGAGCAAGAACCTACAACAAAGATTACTCCACCAGCAAAGCTACCACTCAGAATTGAAGGCCAGATAAAGAACTTCACAAATTAAAAATATACATATAAAGGAGTTCATCACTGCCAAACCAGAATTATATGAAATGCTGAAAAGTATTCTGTAAGAAGAAGAAGAAGAAGATAAAGATAAAAATTATGAATAACAAATATGTAACTATCAACAAGTGAATCTAAAAATCAAGGGAATTAAAAAATCTGATGAACAGTATTAACCGGTAAATATAATATAATCAGAGGTATAGTAAAGAAGTGGAGTGATGATTCTCGGGGAAAAGGGGAGTGGAGGGGCAGGAAGAGACTGAACAAAAACTGTGCACGGATGGATGAGGACAGTGGGAAGTGAGGAAAGGGCAGAGGGTGGGGTAGGAACCTGGTAGAGGGAAGCAATGGAGGGAAAAAAGAGGAACGATTGTATTAATCTGAAGAATAAAGATTTATTTAAAAAATAAAAAATTAAAAAAGAACATTTGTGATTATATTGGGCCTGTCTGGATAATCCAGGACAATCTCAGCATCTCAAGATCCTTAAATGAATTATATCTGCAAAGGTCACTTTACCATGTCAGGTAACATATCATAGCTTCCAGGGATAGGACTTGGGCCTTCTTGGGAAGGGGTTATTATTCAGACTACCACGGCTAGGGACCAGGCAAAAGAGTACAGGGTGGGCCAGGGAGAGCCACACATGCTGTCCTTCCTCCTTATCTTCTGCTTCCTTGCTTCTGTTATTTTCTGCAGAGTTTTCACTTCAGAGAAAGCAGAATTCTTAAGAATAACCCATTTGGTTCCTGTCTATGGTCACTTTGAATATAACTGTGCCCCATACACCCCCTTTTCCTCCCAAAAGTGCCCGAGTCCAAAACCCCACTGCTTCCTCCCTCCTTCCTGGAAATCACCCTGGCTGCTCACTGGCTCAGCACAATTCAGAGTTCAGGTTACTCCACCCACTCCTGGTCCCAATAAAAGGAATGCAGAGCAGCCAGAACAGCACAGAGACTCACAGGCTCAGACACCAGCCACTATCTCTCCAGCCACTCTCTCCTTGAAGCTCATCTCCTCACTCTCCACCATGAAGGTCTCCGCAGCCCTCCTGTGCCTGCTGCTCACCATGGCCGCTCTCACCACCCAGGTGCTCGCTCAGCCAGGTAAGTGCCCTCCCTCCTTCCCTAGGAAGCACATCACCGCATCTCTGGGTGATCATGGCCCATGAGAGCAGAAGGGGGATCCCCAGCCTCACTTTAACAACAAGGTCAGGAAACTGTGAGAAGGACAAGGCATGAGCCTGGTCGCACAGGTGCTCCTGGGCAGAGGCAGGGTGAGAAATCCAGCTGTGGAACCTAAATCCAGCCCCTTTCAGGACTCCAGCTGTGGAAACACACACACACACACACACACTGTAGTCACCGCCTCAGCTCCTTTCAGCACTATTTGGGGAGCTGGGTGATCGCAGAGAGGGGCCTCATGTGGTGGGTGTGAAGGTACAGTGAAGGGGAGCGGAAGAGCCCCAGCATCTGGACTGTGCTTCATTCAGCCCAGCTTCCTGAGACACGGCTCAGCAAGAGGCACTGGGCATCAGGAGACTCATGGCCAGGCATAGGTTACGTGGAGCCTAAAGGGGGACCCATCGTGGGGTCCCTGACCTTCCCTGACCACTAGTGTCTGCATTCTTAGCTCCTCCTAGTGACACTCCTGGGAATTAGGTCATTTTAGCAGCTCCCTTGCCCTCTAGTAGCAGTGCTCTATGCCCATGTCACAGCACAGGAAACTGAGTGTGACATCCTAGCTCTGCAGGATCCGCAGAAGTATTGGAATCAAGTGGGTTCTACCTCTACTCCTGATTTCCCTTCGCCTTCTCCTAACTACTTCTTTTCTGCTCCGATTAAGATAAAAAGAGTCAAGTTCATCCTAAAATGCTTTCTCTTTGTAGGTCCTTCTCCAGATAGAGTCACTTCCCTAACCATCTGCTGCTTTGCATTCACCAACAAGAAGATCCCGTTGCCAAAGCTGGCAAGCTACAAGAGACTCGCCAACAGCCAGTGCCCCAGAGAGGCTGTGATGTGAGTTGAGCCCCAGCCCTCCCTGGTCCAGTTCTTCCCCAGGAAAAGGGAGCCTCAAACCTTAGAGTCAGAGAGGGAACCATCTAATCCAGTCCCTGGAGGGGCCCAGTGGGAATCCTGAGATCAGGAGGGAAAACCTGACTCTCAGCATTACTCTTCACCCCGGTGCTTATTCCGACCATGCCAGTGTCTTCAGTCAGAAGTCAGGATGGCTTCACCTGGGTCCGCCAGGGGAGAAGCTTGCCCTGGGTTCCCTCCTCCCTCTTCTAATTAGTTCCAGGGCAGCTACTTAGAGACAACTGAGCTGCAAGGCTAGGCTGACACTTCAATGGAACTGCATCTAACTGTGCCCTCTCTCCCCACAGCTTCAAGACCAAACTGAACAAGGATATCTGTGCTGACCCCCAGCAGAAGTGGGTCCAGTATTCCATGAAGATCCTAGACAAGAAAACCCAAACTCCAATGCCTTGATGCCCACTCCACAACCCAAGAATCTAATCCTAATTGATTTCCTCCTAACTGTCCCTAAATGCCCTCCGATATTATTTTCTTGTATTTTCAAAGAATATGAGCTTTGTTTATTGATATGAAACATGATGTCTTAAGTAATGCTAACCTCATTGAAGATATTGATGTTTTGCCGAAACCAATTTGGTCAGTGTATAGAGCGTTGGTCTGTGGACTGAAAGATCCCAGGTTGGATTCCTGTCAAGGGCATGTACTTTGGTTGTGGGCACATACCCGGTGGGGGGTGTACAGGAGGCAGCTGGTTGATGTCTCTCTCTCATTGATGTTTCTAACTCTCTATCTTTCTCCTCTCCCTTCCTCTCTGTAAAAAATCAATAAAATATATTTAAAAAAAAAAAAGATTTTGATGTTTTAAGTTTCTCTCCCATGGGCACTGGTGTTTGTTAGACATGGAGACCTTTGTCTAAATTGCTTCCCTCAGAGGGGCTGCACTGCAATTCCACCCCTGAAGTGGCATGAGAGTCCTTGCAACAATCATGAATATAAACACATGTTGTCTTAAATTCTAAGACATTGCTAAAAACATTATTATGGAGATGTAATAATTACTCTGAAGCAATATATATATTTTTTGTACAAAACCTGACTTTTGGTGTTTTCTTGAAGGAAGCTAAAAAGCTGAGTATTTGCTTGATGAGGAGGGAGGGGCAAGGCTTCAGAGGACAGGGCTCATGTTTTGAAGGAATGAGGACGTGGATTGCCTTGGTCTTTCCCTCTGGGGGGCTCATCTGAGTGCCTAGACAGAAACCTTTAGGGCAAGACTCAATCAGGCATTCTACCCCTGCCATTCCGGCCCCAACACCGTCTGCCCAGGTCCCAACTACCCTTGTGACTCCTTTAGCAGGAGTCCTCCCCCCACCCCCTTTCTTTTCTTAGAGTCCCTGAGCCACCCCCCAATATCTCCCCTAATCAATTGCAACTACCCCCAATCTTTCCCCATTCAATTAATTCTCCAACTTAGAGTAATACATACACTGCAGACTTTGGAAAATCAGGGGTAGACTTAATGACTGTCAGTAAAATAGTTAGATTAGAATTTCATAAAGAGGCTAAGACTTGAATTTATCCTTGATGAATGAGAAGTGGGGATTTTCTTCTTTAAAAATTACAAGATTGTTAAGAAAAGAAGGAAGAGTATAAGCAAATACCTAGAGGTTAAAAAAAAAAAAATGATGGCTGGTACATCAAAGAGGGAGAAAACTGCCCTAGCCAGTTTGGCTCAGTGGACAAGAGCATCAGCCTGTGGACAAAAGGATTCCAGGTTCAATTCCAGTCAAGGGCACATATCTTGGTTGCAGGCTCCTCCCAGGCCTGGGCCCTGATTGGGAATCAATGGAAAAATATCCTCAGGTGAGGATTAAAAAATAAAATTAAATTAATATGATTTTTTTTTAAGAGGGACTAAACTGAGGTCCCGAGGTGAGTTTCAGGAAATGGAACTTAGTGGCTTCATGCACACCTGGAGAGACAGGGACAAGAGAGAGGCTTCTGCCATGGTCCTGGCAGGAGGTGACGAGGACCTGACTATGGAGCCAGAGTCAGCCTTGGGGAAAAGAAAGAGGTGGGCAGGTGAAATGTTGAGTGTGGTAGATGGAGGAGGCGGTCCTGTGATCTCAGGTACCGAAGCCCCTTCCTCAACCCACGTTTTAAGGAGTCAGCTTCCCTGAAACTAGATTGTCCTTCACCCCATTGGTATCCCCCCATCTGCACCCACGAGGCCAGAATCATCCATTTCCATGGATGGGCCTTTTTATCTGAATGTGCCCCTAACCGTTAGGGCCTAACGTCTAGGTTAGAGTATTGCACTCCCATTCAGCCTCTGAGAGAATCAAGCACTACACAAAGAATGGGACTTCAATGTATCAGGAGAGTCCCAGCTGTCATTTGTTGGGGGCATTATGTTGCCAAGTATGTTGGAAGCAAAGACTGAAGAAGACTTTAACTGTTCTACCTGGAGAATAATGTTTGAACCTTCCATGAACAAGAGACAAGCAACGACAGCCATCAAAGAAGGCCACGCCCACAAAGCTGTGTCCAGAGTTACTCAAGAGAAGCGATGGATGAGGAGGAGCTGGGCTGAAGGTTGATCTAGGGGCCCTGGACAAGGGAGCTCCTCCTGAGAGCAGGATCAGAGCCCCCGGCCTGGGAATTTACAGAGAAGTATTTCAGAACTGCTGTAGTCAGTTGCTGCTGGCTGACCTGCAGTGAGGGTAATAATAGTAATTCTCTTGTTCCTATTCCACCAGGCACCTGGGTGTGTTGGGGATAAATTGTCCACTTTTTTAAAGTACTATCATTTTTTAGTTGGAAGCTATAAAATTTACTCCTATATGGCCTTATCTCCTTTTTTAAAACTGTGTAAGCTTTGCCCAGCCCATATGACTCAATGGTTGAGCATCAACCTATGAATCAGGAAGTTAGGGTTCATTCCCAGTCAGGGCACATGCCTGAGGGCTCGATCCCCAGTAGGGGGCATGCAGAAGGCAGCCAATCAGTGATTTTCATCATTAATATTTCTATCTCTCTCTTCCTCTCATCCCACTTATAATTTACTAACTCATCCATTACTTCCTCTCTGAAATTAATTTTTTTAAAAAAAAAACTTTTTTTTAAAAATTGTGTTTTAAAAAACTGTGGTTAAAAAAAAACCACATAACATAAAATTGATCCTGTTTACTATGTTTAAGTGTACAGTTCGGTAATGTGCAGTATTTTAACACTGTTGTACAATAGATCTCAAAACGGTTTCATCTTGCAAACTGAACCATTGAACAACAACTCTCCATGTTCCCCTCTTCACAGCCCCTGGCAACCATCATTCTATTTTCTGTTTCTGTACGTTGAGTTATACCATATTTCTCTTTTTGTTGCTACCTTACATCACTTAGCATAATGCCCTCAAGTGTTATCCATCGTATAGCACGGGACAGAATTTCCTTTCCTTGTAAAGGCTAAAAAACATCCCATTATGTGACTGCACCACAGTTTGCTCATCCATCCATTCCTCAGTGGACACCAGATTGCTTCCACCTTTTGGCTATTGTGAATAATGTTGCCATGGACACGAATGTGCACATATATCTTCGAGATCCTACTTTCAGTTCTTTTTCATCTTTACCCAGAAGTGGGATTGCTAGATCATGTGGTAATCCTATTTTTAATTTTTGAGGAACTGCCAGACTTGTTTCCATAGTGGCTGCACTATTTTGCATCCTATCAACAGGGCACGTGGGTGTCAGTTTCTTCACAACCTCACTAACACTTTTTTTCAAATAGTAGCCATCCTGATAGATATGAAGGGATATCCCATTTCAATTTCCTTTCTCTAATGATTAGTGAAGTTGCAAAAAATAATATAAAGGGTTTTTATTAACCCTTGCAGAGCTTCCCCTAACGTTAGCACCCTACTCTCTTTAGGTTTTGTAAGGTTTATTGCATCTCTGCTCACATATCATCTTCAGTATGTGATCCAGGTTGAAGGGAAGCCTCACGTGGGACATGCTATCCTCATGGTAAAGAGGGGGAAAGCCATAGTGGAAACATGAGATGATAATGTCTGCACAGAGATAACATGTGTAACTTCTGCTCACAGCCAACTGACCGAAGCTAGACTATTCATGCCTCACTGGGAGACATGGCCACAATCCCTTGGAGGCCCAGAACATCTCTTATCCTGAGTACCTGGAGGACTGCTAGGACCTCACCTCTCTCCTATTTCTGAGATGGTCATCTTCCCTCAAGTCCAATACTCAAGTGCTTCCTGGAAGCCAATCCCCTCTCTCAGGTTTCAGTTCAGAAGAAACGGGAGTGTTTGGGGGCAACTTTTTTAGGAAGCCATCAGCATCACTCTGAATCTGTCTCCAGTAGCTTTTTATCCACTGCCCCTCCTTAGTTTCTTACTCTTAAAAATGATAACTAACACTCACTGCAATTGTGTCCTAGACTTCTAGACAGTCTCATCCCACTTAGGATTTACTAACTTGTTCATTACTTACAAAAATAAGGTGTTTTTATTATCTTTCCTTTTATAGATATGGAAACTGAACCATGGGATGAGTGGCTTTCCTATGGTTGTCCAGCAAAGTGAGCTATGTTACAGTCCTTTTTCTTTTATTGTTATTATTTTTAATCCTCATCCAAAAATATGCTTATTGATTTTTAGGGAGAGAGAGAGAGAGAGAGAGAGAGAGAGAGAGAGAGAGAGAGAGAGAGACACATTGATGTGAGAGAGAACATTGATTGGTTGCCTTCTGTATGTGTCCCCACTGAGGATCAACCCTGCAACCTTTTGCTACACTGATACAATTTTTTTCTTAAACATGTCACTCAACTGCCTCTTGTTTCCCAAGATTTCTTGGTCCTTGTTCCGCAAATAAAACAATTACGTAGAACAATGTGGCTTTAAGGAGCTTCAGGCCATGCATGAAGTTTGTATCCGACAAATACAGGATGTGGATAGAGCTACTTGCTAAATCTGTGCTCATGGCAGATGTTGCATGTCAGTCTAGGCACCATAAACTCAGACCCAAAGCAAGGTCCACAATTCTCCCCAAGAAATCTCTCTTGGCTTCTCTCACTAGTTAAAAGTAAGTAGTATCTTAACAAGTCCCCTCCTAAGCTCAAGATAGGCCCTGCTAGCAGAAGCCCGTTTGGCTCAGTGGTAGAGTGTCGGTCTGTGGACTGAAGGGTCCCAGGTTCGATTCCGGCCAAGGGCATGTACATTGGTTGCGGGCACATCCCCAGTTCGGGGGTGGGGGGGGTGCAAGAGGCAGCTGGTCGATGTTTCTCTCTCATTGACATTTCTAGCTCTCTATCCCTCGCTCCTCCTCTCTGTAAAAAATAAATAAAATATATTTTAAAAAAAAATAGGCCCTGCTAAATGCAATGTGGTACCCTGAGTTGCATCTTAGGAGAGAAAAAGGACATCAGTGAAAACACTGTTGAAAACACTTATAGTAATGTACAAAGTGGGCTCCCTGAAGTCAAGAAATGTACCACCTACATATAAAAAGCCAGCAACCATAATGCTGGACCGACCAGAGACCAGAACACTAGAATCCCTTGCCCAGGCTGGCCCTGACCTCTCCCCCCAACCCCCCGGGAGGGTTAGGGCACCCCTAGACAACGTGATAGGGTGCAAGTTTGAAGAGGGAAAGTCAAAGACATGGGGGGGAAGGCCTTAAGGGTCTACGGGGCTGGGTGATGGGTCTGGTGTAGGTTTTCAATAGGAAGACTTGATTGGAAAACGGCTCAGCACAGTACCTTTCTCATCGCGACCAGGACGTGGACTGAATGGGCAGTTGTCTCCTGAGTGCGCTTGGGATGGACATGCTCACGGCAGCGGCAATGCTCCTGAAACTTCACTGATTCCAAATAGCAAACAGCTGTCACCGCCAAAACAGAAAAATCCTCCTGAACGAGAGGCCCTGCACGTTGCAGTGGGACTGAAGGAAACACCACATGAGCAGCTAGAAACACCGGAGGAAGTGTGCAGCCAGAGGATTGTGGGATTGTGGAGGCCGAGTGGGCGCCTAGGGCTCCAACGTGAGCCTGTTGATGCGCATGTCCATAGCCAGCCCTATAGGCCCAGGTATCACAGTATTTGGCGTGACTTCTGGCAGGAAGTTATTTCCATGGAGGTTTGCTGATTGATCCCTTGCAGCAGGAAGATCAGAATGAAAGGTTTCATTCGTTACCTTGATTTGAAGCGGAGGAAAATGGGATAGTGACGAATGAGAAACTTTGGGGACAGTGAAGGGCAGTTTGTCCAGACGGTTGAGAGCTAAGAATTAGAGTTTAATTGGGATAGAAACCCTGCTAATAGCACCTGATGCCTGAAGTCCGAGCACTCTCCTTTTATGTTTTCCAATTCAAGTTTTTGGAGACTGCCTATTGAAACATTGGAAAGTGTTTGGATAGAAGCCCATAAGTATTAAGTAATTGCAGTGTTTTCCATGCTTCGCTCTCTGTAAGGAATATGGAATAATGTTAAATGCCTCATGTTCTCAAGGAGCTTGAATTGTGAAATAAAAAATAAAGAAGAAATATAAATCTTAAAAATAAAAAAGAAGCTTGAGTTTTAGGGGCGAAATCAGACAGGCAGGCAGAGGGGTTAGGGTTGATCAGTCAGGCAATCGGGCGAGTGGTTAGGAGCCAGCAGCCCGGATTGCTAGAGAGATGTCCCGAATTGCAAGAGGGTGCAGGCCAGGATGAAGGACCCCTGCCCCCATTCATGAATTTCATGCACCAGGCCTCTAGTGTTAAAAATGAGAAAAACAGATTCCTCAATCTGAGGAATAGAATAAAAAATGAAGATTTCCAGAGACATATGCAACACCGTCAAGTGTACCATTAAACACGAATGAAAGACCCACAAGAAGAAAAAAAGAGGAAATAACATTTGAAGAAATAATGACTGCCTACTTCCCAAATTTGGTGAAAATCATTATCTTATACATCCAAGATCAACAAACTCAAAGTAGAGTAGACTCAAAGAGATCCATATCAAGATATGGATATGGATCAAAGTAAAAAACTAAGAACAAAGAGAAGATATTGAAAGCAGCAAGAGAGAAGAGATTCATTGCATCCTGGGATCCTCAATGAGATTAACATTTAATTCTCATAAAAAAGCCATAAAAGTAAAAAAAAAAAAAAAAGGAATGGTATGTCATATCCAATATGCTGAAACAAACAAAAATATTTACTTCGGACAAAAATATACTTCAGAAATGAAGATGAGTTTGCTCCAGAGGAGGATCCAAGATGGCTGCTCGGGTAGACATCTAACCGCAGCAGCACACAACAATTTCAATGGAATACAACTAAAATGTAGAGTGGACATTGCCCAGAGCTACAGGTAGTCGACTGACTGAAAATTCTACAACAAGAAGGAAAGAGAAAATCAGAAGGAAAATCAGAGGAGCTGAAAAAAGCCTAAGGTACGGAGACATGCTGCGCGCTCGCACGCAGCTCGCGGAGAGGTCGCAGCCGGAGAGGAGAAGAGGGCTGGGTGCTGCCCGGCGTTCCCTAGCAGGAAGGAAATAAAACCCCCAGCCTGGGCTGAACCCCCGAACCGGCAGCGCTGAGCCCAGTTATGGGCCAGACCCTGGGGACCCAGGCTCCAGCAGGGGGAGACGGGGCTGTGAGGTGGAATCCCAGGGGAGCAGTGAAAAGCAGGGCCCCCGGAGTCCCGCGCAGAGGACTAAATGTTGACTCTGATGCTGGACTACCCTAGCCGGAAGAAACAAAGCCTCCGGCGGCGCTGAACCTCAGTCCGGCTCTGGCAGGGGGAGACGGGGCTGTGAGGTGGAGTCCTGGGAGAGCGGCGAAAAGCAGAACCCGCGGAGTCGTGCACACTGCGCACAGAGGACAGTCTGTTGACTCTGATCCTAGACTCCCCTAGCGGGAAGGAGAAAAAAAAGCTCCAGACTGGAGGAATGCGATGAGGAGCAGGAGCCCCTGCCGGACACCGGCCAGCCGGGCACCAGCAAGGAGCCGGGCGACGGGGCCCCCAGGGTGGGGTGTGCCCCTGAGCCTTCAACCGCTGAGCGCGGGCAACGGAGCCAAGGCCAGGGGGAGGGGGGGGCAGGGGGGGGCTGCTTCCTGGGCAGCGCCGACCCTGGCAACAGGCTGAAGCAGCGCAGGAGCCCGAGGAGAACAAAGGGGTGCCACAGGCCAACCTGCTGAGTTCCCAGGACAAGGAGGAAGAAACCAAAGAAGTTCTCAATGTGAAGAAATCAAGTGAGAGCAAAAGATAGTAAAATTACTTAAGAAGGAGTACAAAGAAGATCTTGAGGGGTCGAGGACTAAGTCAGAATTCAACTCACCAGCCAACATTGCAACATAAATGCGTTTAAAAAAAAAAAGAAAGAAAGGGACAGAATGTTGGAACGGCGGCGGCCAGGCATAGAGTGGCCAGGCACAGGGCAGTGGCACCCGGGCCCCGGGCAGCAGCGGCCAGAAACAGAGCATCAACAGCCAGCACTGGAGCAGCCAGGCCTGAGGCGGAGGCGGCCAAGCCCAGGGTGGCCAGTCCAGGAACACCCAGACCTGGAGTGGCCGGGCCCGGAGAAGCCGGGCCCAGAGCAGCCAGGTTGGGAGCAGCCAGGCCCAGAACATCAATAGCCAAGCCCAGAGCATCCAGGCCAGAAGCGGCCAGACCCGGAGCAGCAGCTGCCAGGCTGGGAGCGGCCAGGCCCGGAGCAGCGGCTGCCATGCTGGGAGCAGCCAGGCCCAGAGCGGCCGGGCCCGTAGCATCTGGGCCCAGAGCAGCCGGGTCGGGTGCGGCCAGGCCTGGAGCAGCAGCAGCCAAGTCCAGAGCAACTAGGTCGGGAGCAGCAGTGACCAGACCCAGAGCAGCTGGTTGTGGAACGAACCAGAGCAACAGAGGCCAGGCCCAAAGCAGCCAGGTCCAGAACAGCTCGCTCCTCGCCTGCCCTTGCCCCAGGGCTGCCTCTCAGACATGGCTGGAAACTTTGCGGGAACTTGAGGGTCTGCTGAATCAAGTGATGAAGGCTTAGATATGGATGTGTCAAGTTAGTATAGCACTGGGGTGTTGATCTGTGAGTGCCTTGGGTGGGGCCTGGATGAGGCTGGTTGACCTATTTGGAAATGTCTTTTGTGTGAAGTGTATCATTGGGCATGTGGAGGTATTATTGATATGAGAAAATGCTAAGTAATTGATTTACTATCTGAAAAGGGATTTACTATCGGGGAAAGGGAGGGAGGAAGAGACTGAACATAAACTGTGCACCTATGGATGAGGACAATGGGGGATGGGGAGGGGGCGGAGGGTGGGGTGGGAACCTGGTGGAGGGGGGAAGAAATGAAGAACCTTTGTAATAATATGAACAATAAAGATTGATTTAAAAAAAAAAAAAGAAAGAAAGAAATGAAATGAAGACATTCCTGGCCCTCAAAATATCCCAAACAGAATCCTTCAGGTAAAAGGAAAGGGCATCAGACAATAATTCAAAGACATAAAAGTAAAGATAACAACATACATAAATATAAAAGGCAGTATGCATTTATACTTTTATGCAAACTATTTTTTCTTGCATCTAATTTAAAATGCATATGCATAAAGCAATAATTATAAATCTATGTTGAGGGGAATGCCATGTATACATACATAATTTGTGACCATAATATCTTTAACGTGAGGGAGGGCGTGGAGCTCTGTAGGATTCAAGTTTTCATATACTATTGAAATTAAAATTTTATAAATACAAACTAGGTTCTGATAAATTACAGTGATAATGGTGATCCTCAAAGCAACCTCGAAGAAAAATAACTCAAAAAATATGATAAAAGAAATAAAATGGTACACTAGAAACTACTATTTATCATCAAAAAAAAAACCACAACACAAAATAGTCATGGAGGGGAAGTGAATTCTGTAAGATGATCACATAAGACATATTTCATATCTCCTCCTCAACATCAGCAACCTTACATCCATCCTGGACAAAAGTGTCTTTTGGGGAGCTGTGGGATCTAGCACCATTTGCAGGGGAACTGAAAAGAGACTAGTCCACTCATTCGTCAGGTAAAAGGCACACAGATCTTGTTTCTTGCTATAGAATTTGCCATGGCACAAAGATCAGTTCTAGCCAAAACCGGTTTGGCTCAGTGGATAGAGCATCGGCCTGCGGACTGAAGGGTTCCGGGTTCGATTCCGGCCAAGGGCATGTACCTTGGCTGCGGGCACATCCCCAGTGGGGGTTGTGCAGGAGGCAGCTGGTGGATGTTTCTCTCTCATCGACGTTTCTAGCTCTCTGTCCCTCTTCCTTCCTCTCTGTAAAAATCAATAAAATATAAAAAATGTGTGTGTGTATATATATATATATATATATATATATATATATATATATATATATATATATCAGCTCTAGTCCCTCTCGAGTGTGGTCCTGGAGGCCCTGGAGAACACTGTAGGCAGTCATCCACAGAAGAGACAGCTTTTGCAGAAGTCCATATTTTCAGCAGAGAAAAGTCAGCACACCGCTGGAGCGAAAACAAACAAGTTCAGGCACATTGGAGAGGATAGAAGGGACAGTTTGACGTGACTGACATCACCACTCCCGCAGGGCACAACTCAGTGCCAGAAGAGACCTAGAACATTATTTCTCCTGAAGGGAAAGGGAAAGTGTGGAGTGAGCTTCCACCATGCCTCAGCTGTGCTGAATGCTACCAAAGACACCGTTTCTCTCCTGCCCCATCCCAGTACTGAGTTGTGAGCTGCATGACTGGGAGGCAAGAAGAGACTGGTAGAGCAGCAAATAGAACTTTTGAAAGGTACTAAAGAGAGACAGGCCTTCTTAGCTGCATTGTGAACTCCGTCAAGTAACCCCCCACAATCCACTGCAATGGTCTCACTTGCAGATCCTGCTAACCAACCCGCAGATACCCTGAGTGTGGCTAGTTCCCTGTGAGTGCTGTCAGCAATGGTGAGAGCGAGCTTTGTCATACATCTTATGAGCGTGCACAGAAAGCTGGCCTGAGTCAGTGGCCAGGGAGAGACCACAATGTGAACTTTAGCTCTGCCCTTGAGAAAGCGAGAGAGGCTGACAGCACTGGCCTGGTGTTGCGGGATTGAGAGAAGGCGTTCAAGTTTAAAAGTTCTGCCACAAGATGGAGCTAGAAGCATGGTGTAGGCGTCTGTATGAAAGTTCTGAGAAAGCCTCAAAATCCCTAGCAAGGCTGATGTGTTTCTCTCCGGAAGTCAGTCAGTAAAGACTGGAGCAGGTAACTTTCACTTCAGATTTAAAAAGAGAAATACAAGGTTTCAGGAACACACACAAAAAAAATTTAAAAATGTAACACCACCAAAGGATTACAATAATCTTCCAGTAACTGACCCCAAGGACAAGAGGATCTACAATATACCTAAAAAAGAACTCAAAATAGCCATTTTAAAGAAGTTCAATGAGCTATAGTACACTATGGAAAGACAGTTCAACAAAATCAGGAAAAAATACATACACAAAATTAGAAGTCTAACAGAAATCACACCAAAAAAATATAACTTTTGGAGCTGAAGATGCAATGAACAAAATAAAAATAAATGCAGTAGAGCAGGGACCAGTTTGGCTCAATGGATAGAGCGTTGGCTTGGGGACTGAAAGGTCCCGGGTTCGATTCCGGTCAAGGGCATGTACCTTGGTTGCAGGCATATCCCCAGTAGGGGGTGTGCAAGAGGCAGCTGATCGATGACTCTCTCTCATCGATGTTTCTAACTCTCTATCTCTCTCCCTTCCTCTCTGTACAAAATCAATAAAATATAAATTTAAAAAATAAATAAATAAATAAATAAATAAATAAATGCAGTAGAGATGTTCAATAACATAATGGATTTAGTACAAAAAAAAGTTTACTGAGAAGACAGAACCTTTAAAATTATCTACTCAGAGAAGAACTAAAAAAGAGAAATAAAAAGAGTAAAGAAATCCTATGTAATCTCTGGGATAGAATCAAAAGTTATTGGAGTCCTATAAAAAGAGAGAAGAGAAACGGGAGAAAGCCTCTGTAAAAAAGTAATGGCTGGAAACATTCCAAATCTGGGGAGGCTTTTTGGACATCCAAGTTTTTGTTGTTGTTGTTGTTGTTGTTGTTGTTGTTATTGCTGGAGGCCCGATACACAAAATTCTTGCAAGAGTAGGCCTTCCTTCCCCTGGCTGGTGGCACCAGCTTCCCTCCAGCACCCAGGACCCAGGCTTTCTTCACAGAGGGAGGCTCCGCCTACCCGCAGCAGCCCTCCAGTGTGTCATTGGCCTGGGTCTCCCTCTTTGGGGTGATTGTGGAGCCCCCTGATTGCCCCACCTGCCAGTAGCCTATGCCTCCCTCTGCAGAGCGATCATGGGGTGATGGCCGGGCTCTCGACCAATCACATCACAGCTGCCTTGGCTGGCCTGGTGCCAGTGGGTGTCATAAGGTGGTCCCGGATGGTCAACTGGATGGTTGAATGGATGTTTCAGTCTTTCAGTCGATTTGCATGTTATGCTTTTATTATATAGGGTTATTATTATTATGGGCATTCAAGTTTTTGAGGCTCATAGTTCCCCAAATAAACTCAAAGAGATCTTCTCCAAGACACAATGTAATAAAACTGTCAAAAACCAAAGACAAGAGATATTTTCAAAAGCATAAGGAGAAAATAGCTTGTAACTTACAGGGAAACTCCCAAAAGACTATCAGCAAATTTCTCAGTAGAAACCTTAAGTCAGAAGAAAGTGGGATGATATTATTGAAGTGCTGAAAATAAAAACTGCTAACCAAGTTGTCCTTTAGGAATGAAGGAGAGATTTTTAAACAAAACCTGAGGGAATTTATCACCACTAGACCTGTCTTACAAAAAATACTGAAATAATATAAAGGATGCTAATTAGTTACATGAGAACATAGGAAAATATGCAACACAGTGGTAAAAAAAAATACGTAGATAGTCCAATTTAGAATACTCTAACATTGTAATATGATAGTCTATTAACCATTTAACTATAGAATAAAGGTTAAAGGACAAAGTATTAAAAATAAAATAGCTAGAATAATTTGTAGCATCAAAAACACAAAAGGGAGTGACATGGTAGAGTTTTGTATGCAATTAAAGTTAAGCTGTTATTAGTGTAAAATAGATTGTTGTATCTATAACATCTGTTATGTAAGCCCTGTGGTGACCACAAAGCAAAAATTTACAGTAGACACAAACAAGGCAAAGAAAGGGGAAGCAAAGCCTATCACCATATGAAAGCATTGATTCTCAAAGGAAGGCAGCAAGAAAGGAAGGGAGAAGCAAGGGAACACACTCCAGAACAACCAGAGGACAGTTAATAAAATGGCATTGTTAAGTCCTTAATGGTTAATAATTACTCTGAATGAAATGGACTAAATTCTCCAATCAAAGGACATAGAGTGGCTGAATGGACTAGAAAAACAAGACTCAACTCTATGCTGCCTATAAGAGACTCATTTGAAATATAAGGATACACATGAAATCAAGATGAATGGAATGGAGAATATATCCCATGCAAGCGAAAAACAAAAGGGAGAAAGGGTAGCTATATTTGTATCAGACAAAATAGACTTTAAGCCAAAAACTGTAAGAAGAGATAAAGAAGGTCATTATATAATGACAAATGGGTCAATTCATCAAGAGGATATAACAATCATGAATATATATGCACCCAACATTAGAGCACCTAAATATATTAAGCAAATACTAACAGATCTAAAGAGAGAAATAGACAACAATGCAATAATAGTAAGGAACTTCAGTAGCCCACTTTGCACAATGGATAGATCATTCAGACAGAAAATCGGTAAAAAAAAAAAAAAAAAAAAAAAAAAAAAAAGCAAATATACCTAATAGATATACTACAGCACTTCTATCCAAAAGCAGAATAGACATTTTTCTTATCACACACAGAACATTCTTCAAGATAGATTATACAATAGATAATAAAAAAACATAGCAAATTTAAGAAGATAGAAATCATGTCAAGTATTTTTCCAACCACAATGGTATGAAACTATAAATCAGGAGGACACATGGAAAACCCACAAATATGGAAATTAAACATACTCTGAATTCAATAACATACAAAAAAGCAACTAAAAGAAAAACTAAAAAAATATTACCAAACAAATGAAAATGGCAACACAATATACCAATAGTTATCAATGCAGCAAAAGCACTTCTAACAGAGTTTATAGCAATAAATGTCTACATTAAGAAAAAAAAAATGTTTCAAATAAACAATTTAACTTTATACCTAAAGGAATTGGAAAAAGAAGAATAAACTAAATACAAAGCTAGCAGAAGGAAGAAAATAACAAATATCAGAGCAGAAATAAATGAAATAGAGTCCAGAAAAAGAAAAAAAGATGAACTAAACTAAGAGCTGTTTTGTTTTTTTAAGAATGAACAAAATGGACAAATCTTTAGCTAGACTAAGAAAAAGAGAGAGAAGATTCAAGTAAATAAAATCAGAAATAAAAAAAGAAGACATTATGACAAATACCACAGAAATACAGAGTCTACTATGAGCAATTATATATCAACAATTAAATAACCTAGAAGAAATAGATAAGGTCTAGAAGTATGAAACCTACCAAAACTGAATCATGAAGAAATAGCAAATCTGAATAAGTCAATAATGAGTAAGGATGAATCAGTAATCAAACACCCTCCAACACAGAAAATATCAGGACCAGATGTTTACCCTGGGGAATTCTACCAAACATTTAAAGAAGAACGAATGCCAATACTTCAGAAACTCTTCTAAAATATAGAAGAGGAAGAAACACTCTCAACGGCATATTAACAGAATCATATACCATAATCAAGTGGGAGTTATCCCTGGCATGCAAAATGGTTTAACATAAACAAATCAATAAGTGTAGCATGCCACATTAATACAATAAAAGATAAAAAGTATATGATCCTTTTTTTAATTTTTTTAATTGATTTCAGAGAGGAAGGGAGAAGTAGAGAGAGAGAGAAACATCAACGATGAGAGAGAATCATTGATCAGCTGCCTCCTACTGGGGATGGAGCCCAAAAGCCAGGCATGTGCCCTTGACTGGAATCAAACCGGGGACCCTTCAGTCTGCAGGCCAACACTATCCACTGGGCCAAACTAGTTAGGGCAAAAATCATACGATCCTTTTAATAACTGAAAAATAAAAGCATTTGACAACATACAAAATCCTTTCCTCATAAAAACTTAACAAATTGAGTAATAAAGTACACATATGACAATCCCACAGCTGGCTTTAACTCAAAGGCTAAAAAATGTTCCTCCAAGATTAGGAACAAGACAGAGGCGCTCACTCTCACCACTCTTACTCAACATAGCACTGGAATTCCTAGCCAAACAAATCAGCTAAGAAAAATAAACAAATGGAACTCAAATCAGAAAGGAAGAAGAAAAGTTTTCTCTGTTTGCAGATGATATAATCATAGAAAATTCTAAAGACTACCAAAAAAATTGTTAGAAGTAATCAACAAATTCAGTAAAGTTGCAGGATATAAAACCAACATACAGAAATGAGTAGTGTTTCTATACAATAATAACAAAATATGTGAAAAAAAATGAAGAAAACAAATCCTTTCTTAAGAGCATCAAAAACAATAAACTACTTAAGAATAAATTAAATCAAAGAGGTTAATGGTCTTTACACTGAAACCTATAAGACTTCTATGAGGAATTGAAAAATAAATAAATAGCCCAGGACCAAACCAGAGAGGGTTGGACCTGCATTACCACCATTTGCCCACCATCCAGGTCTAGAAGTATGAAACCTACCAAACGGCAGGTATCATTGCTGACATGTACACATAAGGAATTGTTTGACATTGAAATTGGGTCTCAAAAGTATTGGTGGCCCAGAAAGAAGCTCACTACAGACTGATTCATATGCCTTTCAGCATAACGATTATTGCTTGTCTCATTTTTTATTCTTATAAGTTTATTTCCAGTAGGACATGATCTCACTCATCTAGGGAAAATGGTGAACAACATAGACTGATGAGCAAGAACAGACCCAGAGATAAGGAGCCATGTGTCAGACTGTTGGACCTCAAAGGGAAGGTGTGGATAAAAGGGAGAGATCAACCAAAGGACTTATGTGCACACAAATGAGCCTAAACAGTTGTCAAGGACAATAAGGAGATGGGGGCATAAGTGGGGGGGAATAGGGGATAGAATGGGGGGTTTAGGACAAATATGTGATACCTTAATCAATAAAGAAATTAATTTTTAAAAGAAAAATAAATGGAAAGATATCCCATGTTTATGGTTAGAAAAAATAATATTGTTAAAATGCCCACATCATCCAAGGCCATCTATTAAAAAAATGAAAATGACAATGGCATTTTTTCACTGAAAAAAAAATCCTAAAATTCATATAGAAACTCAAAGATTCCAAATAAGCAAAGCAATCGTGAGAAAGAAAAACAAAGCTAGCAGCATCACAGTTCCTGATTTCAAACTATAATACAAAGCTAGTATAGTAATTATGTCCTAGGTGGTTTGGCTCAGTGGATAGAGCTTCAGCCTGCAGACTGAAGGATTCTGGGTTTGAGTCCAGTCAAGGGCACATACCTTGGCTGCAGGCTTCCAGCTCTGGTTGGGGGCATGCAGGAGGCAACCAATTAATGTGTCCCTCTCAATTCGGTGTTTCTCTGTCTCGTCCTCTCCTTTCTACTCTCTCTAAAAAATCAATGGAGAGAATCCAAGATGGCTGCACAGGTAAACACCTAGCTGCAGCCGCACACAACAATTTCAATAAAATACAACTAAAATATAAAATGGACATTACCCAGAACTACAGGAAAGTCGACTGACTGGAAATTCTACAACGAGAAGCAAGGAGAAAACCAGAAGGAAGTGAGGAGGAGCTGTAAAAGCCTAAGGTACAGAGACACGCAGCACGGGCATGGAGAGGACGGAGCCAGAGAGGAGGGAGGCTGAGTGCCTGGCTGGTGTTCCCTAGCGGGAAGGAGATAAAAGCTCTGACTGTGCTGGGCCCCAGTTCCAACTGCTCTGAACCCCAGTTCTAGGCCAGACCCCAGGGACCCAGGCTCATCCATAGGGAGCTGGGCTGTAAGTCGGAATCCCGGGGGAGCAGCGAAAGGAGGTCCCAGAGGCGCGCACATTGCACGCAGAGAAGGGACGGTTGGCTGTGCCACAGGATTGCCCTGGTGGGAAGGAGACAGGGGACTGCTCTGAATGCCAGCTCCAATCCCACTTCCAACTGAACTGAACCCCAGTTCGGGGCTCATTGGGGGAGAGCCAAGACTGTTTGGTAGCAGGTGAAAATCAAGGGCACCTTTCTCTCAGAGGTGCTTGCAGCGAGTACTGAAGGACCCTGAGACTCAGGAGCCGCAGAGGGCAGGGCTGACACATAGGGCGGGGCTAATGGAAGCCAAGGCTGTAGGCTCCACCCTGAAACTCCGCCCCATCAGGGAAGCTGCGAAAATGCTGAGACGAAATAGATCACAAACGAAAGAAATGGAGGACAAAAAGCGACTGGATATAGAGTTCATATCTACGCTTATAAGGTTTTTCAAGAATTTCCTAGAAAAGGTAGATAAGTCCTATGAGGATATGAAAAGGGATCAACTAGAATTAATAAGGAAATGATAAGAGATCAACAAGAAATAAAGAATACATTGTCTGAAATAAAAAATATTATACTGAGTCCTAAAAACAGAATGGAAGATCGCAAAAATCAAGTCAAAGATTTGGAACATAAAGAGCCAGAAGACACTCCTCCGCAGAAGCAAGAAAACATGAGAATCCAGAAAATTGAAGATAATGTAAGAAACCTCTGGGACAACTTCAAGCAAACCAACATCAGAATTATGGAGGTCCCAGAAGATGAGAGAGAGCAAGATATCAAAAACATACTGAAAGAAATAGTGACAGAAAACTTCCCCCACCTGGTGAAAGAATTAGACTTACAAGTCCAGGAAGCGCACAGAACTCCAAACAAAAGGAATCCAAAGAGGACCACACCAAGACACATCATAATTAAAATTCCAAGAGCAAAAGACAAAGAGAATATTAAAAGCAGCAAGAGCAAAGCAGGTAGTTACCTATAAAGGAGCACCTATACGATTGTCAGCTGATTTCTCAACGGAAACCATGCAGGCCAGACAGGAATAGCAAGAAATATTCAAGGTGATGAATAGTAAGAACCTACAGCCAAAGATAATCTACCCAGCAAAGCTATCACTCAGAATCAAAGGCCAGATAAAGAGCTTCACTAATAAAAAAAAAAGCTGAAGGAGTTCATCACCACCAAACCAGAATTATATGAATTGCTGAAGGGGGTTCTTTCAGAAGAGAAAGTAAATAAAGATAAAAATTATGAACAACAAATACATAACTATCAACAAGTGAATCTAAAAACCAAGAAAATTAAAAAAAAAAAAAATCTGATGAACAATGGGGGTGGGGAAAGGGCAGAGGGTGGGATGGGAACAAAAAATAAAAAATAAATAAATAAATAAACTGGTTCTTAGATGGGGGTTTGTGGGGGGGTGGGAAGGGTTCTACACATAAGTTAACCCTGTTATTTGAATTCTCTTTGGGATCTAAGCTTAAATTAATAAAAACTTTTTCTTAAAAATAATAAATAAATAAATAAATAAATAAATAAATAATAAAAAAATCAATGGAAAAAAAATATCCTCGGGTGAGGATTAAACACACTCACACACACAACTAAGCTATAGTAATTAAACCAGCATTTTACTGTTATAAAAAAAATGGATACTTACCAACAGAATAGGATCAAGAGCTCAGAAATAAACCCTCACATTGCAGTCAACTATCTCCTGGACCACACACACACACACACACACACACACACACACACACACACACACGGATAAGGTTCTGTTTCTTAGAAGCACCAAGTAGATGGAATATACACACTGGGTTAGAAAATAAGCTGTTCTGATGACTTACATCAAAGTGATCTGAGAAGACTCTGTGGATAAGAAGGTCGCATGTAGATTGAATCTTTACCAATTTCTGTAACTGGGAGTAATGGATATTTGAAAAAGAGGTAATGAAGTGGCATGAACAAAGTCACAGAGGCAAGAATAAACTTGATGTAAAGCTAAAGCCAGACTAAACAACGTCCAGATTGCTTCCATAACTGTTCAAGGTTGTGTAATGCTCCTACACATTGAAAATGTTTCCTCTCTTGCATCCATGTCCATGATGGGAGATCCAGTTATGAGTATGAGGAGGCAACACATGGCCTCTCATTAAAGCTGTCGAATGAGCTGAAAAGAAGCCTGGAGGTATTGCTAGAAATACATGACAAAGATTCATTTCAAGCATGTTAGGGTTTATTTATAAACCAGAAACACCATGAGGCAACACCCAAGTGTCGCAAAGAAGAAACAAATACTGAGGGTTCTTATGGTAAAAAGTACATTTTTCAAAAAATCTTTTTTTTTCAATTACAGCTGACTTACAATATTATATTAGTTTCAAGTGTACAGTATGGTGATTAGACTTTTGTGTAACTTATGAAGTGATCACCCCATAAGTCTAGTACCCATACAACACCATACATAGTTATTACAATATTGTTGACAATAATACCTATTCTGTACTTTACATCCCTGTGACTGTTTTGTAACTAATGATTCTTAATCTCTTCGCCTTTTTCACCTCCTCCTGTCTGGCAACCTTCAGTTTGTTCTCTGTATCTCTATGCATTTGTTTCTCTTTTATTTGCTTATTTTGTATTTTAGATTCTACTTACCTAGTATAAGTGAAATCATATAGCATTTGTCTCTGTCTGACTTATTTCACTTAGCATGATATCCTCTAGGTTCATCCATATTGTCACAAATGGCAAGATTTCTTTTTTTTTTTTTATTGACTGAGTGATATTCCATTATATATATATATAAAAGAAATCTTGCCATTTGTGACAATATGGATGAACCTAGAGGATATCATGCTAAGTGAAATAAGTCAGACAGAGAGAGACAAATGCTATATATATATATCAGATCTTCTTTATCCAATTGTCCATCAGTGGACACTTAGGTTGTTTTCATATCTTGGCTCTTGTAAGTAACACTATGATGAACATGGGCGTACATATATCTTTTCACAAATAAGTGTTTTGGATTTCTTCCAAACTGTGGGATGCTTCTCTCCTATATATCTCACTGTGGTATTGTGACCATTCTCCCAAAAATCAATGCTTTTAAAACATTTTTAAGGAGGTGCTGTCCCAATTAAACCATGATATTATTATATAAACTAATGTTTTTAGGAGAAACCAAGATGGTGGTATAGGTAAACACCTAAACTGCTGCCTTGCACAACAATTTCAAAACTACAACTAAAAGACAAAACAAACATCATCCAGAACCACAGGAAAGCTGGATGAGTGGAAATTCCACAACTAGAAGGAAAGAGGAAAGCACAAGGAGAATCAGAGGAGCTGCAAAAGGCTGGGGTATGAAGACACGCACACGGGCGGCTGAGTGCCTGACATCCCTCAAGGGGTCTCATATTGGAGAGGGTGCAGGCTGGGCTGAGGGACACCCCCACCCCATGCACAAAGTTTTTGCACCGAGCCTCTAGTCATAATTAAAATGCCAAGAGCAAAAAAAACCAAAGAGAGAATATTAAAAGCAGCAAGAGAAAAACAGTTAGTTACCTACAGGGAGCACCCATATGATTGTCAGCTGATTTCTCAACAGAAACTACGCAGGCCAGATGGGAATGGCAAGAAATAGTCAAAGTGATGAATAGCAAGAACCTACTCAGATAAAGAGCTTCACAGAAAACAAAAAGCTAGAGGAGTTCATCACCACCAAACCAGTTTGATATGAAATCCTGAAAGGTATTCTTTAAGAAGAGGAAGAAGAAGAAAAAGGTTAAGATAAAATTTATGAACAATAAATACATATCTATCAACAAGTGAATCTAAAAGTCAAGTGAATTAAAAATCTGAGGAACAGAATAAACTGGTGAATATAATAGATCAGGGGCAGAGAAAAGGAGTAGACTAAAAATTCTCAGGGGGAAAAGAGTGTGGGGATGGGAAGAGACTGGACAAAAATTGTACACCTACGGATGAGGACAGTGCAGGGGAGGTAAGGGCAAAGGGTAGGGTGGGAACTGGGTGGAGGGGAGCTTTGGGGAGTAAAAAAAGGAACAATTGTAATAATATGAACAATAAAGATTTATTAAATTTTAAAAAATAAATTAGTGTTTTTAAATGTATGACTCCTAATTTTCACATGACATATTTTTGGATAAAACTTGACATTGGTGGATTTTAAAGAATGTTTTGGAAGAATGAGTATATTGCTGGCCTTGGACTTGCCCACAGGTTTGGCTTACCTGAAAGACAGGAGAGTCAGGTAGGCTGGAGCCAGGTCTAGCCAACTCAGCAGCTCCAGACTTGACATCAGCCCCAGTCATTTGTCCAAATACCATCTTTCTTTCAAGTCTGTTTCTTTTCTCACCATCCCACTCCCTACTCAACAGTCTCCCCCTCATCTATTGCATCAACCTTGTGGCTGGCTGGTTTTCCCCTTTCTGAGGAAGCCTTGAATCCAAAATAACTCAAACATCACATCACCTGCATTGAGAAATCAGGGAGGGGTCTGACAGATGACCTTGTAAAGTCTCCTCCACATCTGGGAACCATATGTCTTAAAAATTTCTATCTTGAGGAAGAGCAAGGAGGGTGAGGATCCTAAATCCAAGGCAGGATATTGACAAGCCCTTGACCACTTCAGGCTTTGAGCTTCTTTTTTTTTTTTTTTTTCCTTTAAATCAATCTTTATTGTTCACATCATTACAAAAGTTCCTCATTTTTCTCCCCTCCACCAGGTTCCCACCCCACCCTCTGCCCTTTCCCCACCCCCCATTGTCCTCATCCATAGGTGCACAGTTTATGTTCAGTCTCTTCCACTACACCCCTTTTCCCCGAGAATTGTCAGTCCACTCCCCTCCCACATCTCTGATTCTATTATAATCAACAGTTAACAGGTTTTTTAATTTCCTTGATTTTTTAAAAAAATTAATAAACTTTTATATTTTTAAGAATAAATTTTAAAATCTAATAATTTTAAACCTTGTTTTTTCTGCCCTGGGAACTGAGAAGCAAACTTGTTTACATGTAAACTTGCCCTTGGGCTATCAAAAGGTGTAGTCATTCAAATGTAAATGAACACATTGTTTAAAGATAGCTGCTGGCTGGAATTGGATTACCTGTTCTGGGTGGGAAGGGTTGGTTTTTTTTAAAATATATTTTATTGATATTTTACAGAGAGGAGGAAGGGAGAGAGATAGAGAGCTAGAAATGTCGATGAGAGAGAAACATCGACCAGCTGCCTCTTGCACACCCCCCAATGAGGATGTGTCCGCAACCAAGGTATATGCCCTTGACCGGAATCGAACCTGGGATCTTTCAGTCCACAGACCAACGCTCTACCACTGAGCCAAACCAGTTTCAGCGGCTTTGAGTTTCTTGAAGGCAGAGGATTCTCATCAAAGCCCTAGTATAAATCTCAAGGTGTCAGGAGAAATTAGACAACTTAGAGTCAACCAGACAGCGTACTTACTGGTGACAATTCGCTGCCAACGCTGATGCTCAGGCCAGGTCCAGCAGCCATTTCTGCCTCTCTGGTTAATGAATCATAAGATAAATATCTGTGTTTTCCGATGGTCTTAGGCGACCCTGCTAGCGGTTCTCAATCTGTCACGACCCACAGGTTGAGAACCGCTGCTGTAGAGCCTAAGACCATCAGAAAACAGATATTTACATTACGATTCATTAACAATAGCAAAATTACAGTTATGAAGTAGCAACGAAAATAATTTTATGGTTGGGGGTCACCACAACATGAAGAACTGTATTAAAGGGTTGTGTTGTGGGGTCAAAACCTGGGTTCAAAAATAAGACCAGCGGAGGCTGATTAATTAATTTTAAAAAGCAGGCAAGGATTTATTGATTGGCCAGGACAGCCACAAGAGCACCACACACAGGTGGACTCCAAATGACTGCACCGTTTCAGGGGTAGGCAATTCCTTTTAAAGGTTTAAACCGCAAGCATTTTCCTTTTGTTCCTAAAATCCTAAAGACTACATTCTAAAGACTGGGGACAGCCCGCAGGGTTGGTTCCCAGTCACATCCTGCTAGACATTGGAATGTGGCCCTACCCTGCCCTTAACACAAAAGCAGAACTAAAGGTTATTCACAGTTTCTACCCCCGAAACCACCGAGTCAGTGGGAGTCAATCTCCCGTAACTACCCTATTGTTTAAGCAAGTAATCGAAGGTCGAAGTCAGATAGCAAGGTTAAAACTCAAACAGCAGTTTTTACCCAAGTATGATCGCTACCATATTTCAGGTTGTGCCATTAGAAAGGTTGAGAACCACTGCTTTAGAGTAAGGAGGTGCAGCAAAAGCACTCTGCTACAGGCAAACACTAAGCAGAAATGAGCTCTGCATGCTCAAGCCCAAATAGAATCTGCTCACACTCTCTTTGTTAAGCCATATCTCTTCAGTTTCAAGGAATTCTAAATCCCTTGTCCTCACATAGGTCTGGACCCCTTGATCCTTTGAGTACAGAGGATTCGAGAGAAATCTCAAACCACAACCAGCAATGGAAACTGCTACATGACTGTACTAAGTTGAATGGCATTCAAAGATTAGATGGGTCATACCACTCGTGTGGCTAGAAAATGTAGGCGAGTTGACTGGGCCCCAGTCAAAGGGGATTTACAGCAGATCAATGACTCTCGTATTGGCATCCACAGTCGCTTAGACACTAATAAAAACACAGATTTCTAGGTAACATTGCCGAAGATTCTGATGCAGTGTTGGTGGGGAAGGCACCCCTTCCATCTTCTTAACTAGTTCGCAGCCATGTCTGTGGACTAGTGATGGGATGTATTTTGAAGTTTCCTGATATTCTCTCTTTCAGATCCACGCAGTCTCTGGGCTTGACCTGTGCCTTCTGTTTGAGCTTCCTCACGCCCTAGATTCGGCTGCTGGATGTGTACCAGTGCTGAAGTAGCAGAGGCTACAAATGCCCACCACATGTTCATGTGCTCTTCTACATTTTCCAGTCTAAATGTCATTTATTGGGGGGCCATGTGACTGAATTCCAATTAAAATAACATAAGCCACTTCCAGACCTAGTCCCTATAAACAACCCATCCTTCCAGCCTTGTCTTCCTAAGTCACGCTGACCTTAGAGGTGAAGTGCTCCATAAAACTGTTTCTGGGTAAAGGTAACCCATATCCTCAAGTTACTGGTCACTGCTTGAGGAGAACCACTTGGTCTACCCTGATCTGTCTCATGGGAGAATAATCCTCTGTTGTGTTAAGCCATTAGAGTTTGGAGACTAATTTAACCTTGATTCATAGAGAATTTAGTGCCGTGATCATGTGTTGCCATTAAAAACCTAAAATATGTAGCATTGGAAACTTGCAGTTTCAGCAGGCAGTAAGGAAGCTCACATCTCAAGTTGAAAAGATGGAGATTCACATTCCAAGGTGTCAAAGCTATCAGGTCTTATCTACGGAAATTGTCTCTCCAAGGAGAAGTGTTAAAAGTATATATTAGCAATATGTTGGTCATTTTTTCCCCCTCTCCATTTGTTAAGAAAAGAATTGACTGGCTTTAAACTAGAAATGAAATGGAACAAAGTCCACAAAGTCAACATTGTTGGAAAAGCCATCTTATTCTAGATCCCACACTTTCATAGAAGGTACTTAAGGGAGAAAAAAGTTTCAGTAATAAAAATTCAAAAATTAACTCAATTAGATGAAGTGGCAGGGGAAAAATTAGATTGATGTTGTAACTTTGCCATTTCCAGCTTCACTAAGAGAAGGGAGGAAGGGATGGAGGAAGGGAGAGAACAGGAAAGAGAGATAGAGAACGGGAGAGAATGGAGAGGAAAAGACAGGAAAAGAAATAAAGAAGTATATTTAGAAAGAATCTTGGGCTGTGGCTGCTACCGTGTTTCCCCGAAAATAAGACATCCTCCGAAAATAAGACCTAGAGCATCTTTGGGAGCAAAAATTAATATAAGACACTGTCTTATTTTCGGGGAAACAGGGTAGTATGTGGAATTGACTGGGTAGGGAGAGATCAGAAACCTGTTACCAAGAGAACTGTATTACATTGCCAATAAGACAGTGAACAAGTCTGAACTGGAAAACAGAAAGAGCCATTGACAGTACAAAACTGCAAGCAAACTCCAAGTTCTAGTGCAACAAGCAGTCTTCACCAGCTGCAGAGATCCGGGAAGAATGTCTCTCTCCATATGAGGAGTGGCCAATGGGCCCTCGGAGGATGAGGGACTTAGGCAACATCTGCCTGAAGGGCTGCAGGAAGGTTGCAGAATGTTGGCCACCGGTATCTCCTCCCCTCCCCTCCATCGATGAGGATGCTGTCTTGTCTAAACTTAAAAACCAGATAATGGGCAAATAACTGTCTTCTTAGTTCACAGGTGACTTTACAAAGGAGATCCATGTCCTACTCACCCGATGGAGAGGACCATCTGCCATCCAGAGGTTCTGGCCATTTTGGTTGACCCAATGACTCCATAGGACTGTCTTAGGGATGGGTTCATTGTGTTAACCTCTGTTGAGAAGAGTGAGCCAAGGACAGACTGTGATGGAAACTATTAGTGCTCACCAAATATTGCTGTGCTCTGCTTCATTTCTCAGCCTCCTTTGCACTTAGACGAGAGTCATAGGATGAGTTCAGGCCAACAGGATGAAGATTGATTTGATATAAGCCGCTTCCATGACGGGTTCTTCCAAAATATCCTACGCAATCTCCCACCCGCTCTCCCTCTGCCTGGGGGGACTTGGAAGCTACATGTTCCAGATGACAGCTGTAATTTACAAAGAGCCTGGTCCTTGAGTCACTTCTCAGAAGAGAGTACATTCAGCAAGCTGCTTGACCAAGAGGAGACCATGACATAAACAAAAAACAAGTATCTGTTGCAAAGAGTCTCTGAGATTTTCATGTTTGTTATTGTTGAAGCATATGCTATGCATTTCCGTGACCAATGGTTCAGGGAACTATTGATATTGCAGCATCCAATGCTTCAGTGTTCTCTTTTGTAGCTGATCACTCCAAGAGGATTATATACGATGATGCAACTTGCAGTGAGAATATTTTATAAACAGGGCTTTGGTTTTTCTGATGGACTCTGAGAAGCAGCCTTCATTTCTATAAATGGTTGCACAGCAGAGAAAGTCATTTCACATCCCTACCTTTGTTTTCTCATTTTTAATATGAACTGAATTAGGATACCTACTTCAAAGATTTCTTGGGAGGATTAAGTTAGTCAACACAAGTCAAATGCAATAATAATGTGACTTGCATAGATTGCACAAGTTAGCATGCTTATTGAGAGCTTGCTGTTCGCTAGACATTTTTTTTTTCATTTTTTTATTAAGGTATTATATGTGTACATATCTTATCATTGCCCCCCTCCACCCCATTCCCATAAATGCCCTCACCCCCCCAGAGTTTTGTGTCCATTGGTTATGCTCATATGCATGCACACAAGTCTTTCGGTTGATCTCTTATCTCTCCCACCTTTCTCTAATCTTCCTGCTGTAATTTGTGACATTCTGTTTGATATTTTACTATCTCTGTATCTACCTTTTTGTTCAACAGTTTATAATTTTCTTTATTATCCATAAATGAGATCATGTGGTATTTTTCTCTCATTGACTGGCTTATTTCATTTAGCATGATGTTTTCCAATTCCATCCAGGTTGCTGCAAATGGTGAGAATTCGTTCTTTTTTATGGCAGCATAGTATTCCATTGTGTAGTTGTACCATAGTTTTCTGATCCAGTCATCTGCTGACAGGCACCTAGGCTGTTTCCAAATCTTGGCTATTATAAATTGTGCAGCTATGAACATAGGAGTGCATATATCCTTTCTTATTGGTGTTTCTAGTTTCTTAGGATATATTCCAGGGGTGGGATTACTGGGTCAAATGGGAGTTCCATTTTCCGTTTTTTGAGGAAACTCCATATTGTTCTCCACAGTGGCTACACCAGTCTACATTCCCGCCAGCAGTGCACAAGTGTTCCTTTTTCTCTGCATCCTCGCCAACACTTGTTGTTTGTTGATTTGTTGATGTTAGCCATTCTGGCCGGTGTGAGATGGTACCGCATTGTCATTTTGATTTGCATCTCTCAAATAATTAATGACTTTGAGCATGTTTTCATGTGTCTCTTGGCCTTCCTTCTGTCTTCTTTTGAAAAGATTCTGTTTAGGTCTGTTGCCCATTTCTTTATTGAATCATCTATCTTCCTTTTATTAAGTGGCATAAGCTGCCTGTAGATGTTGGAGATTAAACCTTTATCAGTGATAACTTTTTCAAATATGTTTTCCCCTACAGTGTGATTTTTTGTTGTTTTGTTGATAGCTTCTTTTGCTGTGAAAAAGTCGCTAGACATATTGTTAGAATTTTATACTAACATATACTTTGGGATCATTTTTCTCCAAAAGTAGCAAGAAACTACAGACATGGTCTCAGTGACCCTTGAGAAAGAGAGATAGCAGCCCCTACCTGTTGGGAGCTAGCAGAGTTGAGGCAAGCAACTCAGTCTTAAGGAAATAGAATTAAGTTCCTTCTAGCAGAGGTTGTGTGGTGCCCTGAGGGCTTGGCCAGAACATAAGATTAACCTGGGGTTTAGCATCTCCTGTCTTCCTGCCTCTGCCCCTTCCTGATCCTCCCCCCTAGATAGCCCAGCCTTGGAATATTGCACCTTGGAATGTCACACCGCCTCTGGCAATTAGTCAATCCTGTGTTGCCATACCAAAGACCCCCCTGCATGGGCGGCCCTGCCCCCCTTTGTCTCTGCTGTATAAATACAGCCATTTCAGAGAATAAAACTGAGGCTTGATCAGAACCTTGTCTTGCCTCCATTCTTTCGCGTTCCTTGTTTGATTCTTTCTCTTAGGTGGTTCCTGCGTGCCCCCCGTTGTTGTCCCGCGGGTCGGGACAAAATGGCGCCCAACTCGGGGTACTTCTGAGAATCTCTAGCGAGAACGTCTACCGGAGAAGCCCTGGCCAGGCACCCCCAGAGTCGCCGCGAGGACCCGCGAGTGAAGACTCAGCACTGGATCGCCACGGTCCACCCGCCGTGAGACAGATCGGAGTAAAGGTAGGTAGACGATTTTTCAAACAAGATTTCAGAACATTTCACCCCTTTTTTTTGCTCGATTGTTATTATTGGTTCTCTTGGTTGGTTTCTTCCTGCCCACTAATAAGCACTCACTTGCCGATCTGGGGAAGAGTGAAAGGTACCCATTTCCGGCTGTGAGAACTCCGATTCACTTGAACTAGTACCGCCTCCCGGTTTTCTTGGCGAGAATCCTCTCCAATTAGATCTACTCTTAAAACCTTGAGCTTGCTTTGAACAACAGGTCGTTCACCTTTCAGACTCAACCACGGGAGACCTGCGCGCCTGAGGAGGGCAAACGGGGTCTCCCTGTCTGTAAGGATCCGTGTAGGCGGATTATACCTACCGACCGTTTCACGCAAGCAAGGGAGTAAAGGGTAGAGTCGAAAAGAGAGTAATTCCGCCTGAATTCCTGGGTTGACGAGAAAATTCAAGCTGACCTGGCACGGGGTTTAAACGTCCCGGGGGCTTACGTGGAGAAGGAATCTCTTTGAGAGCCATCCAATCGACCAATAATGGGGAATGCTTTAAGTTGTCATGAAATGTTCCTTGACGGTGTCAAGATTTCCCTCAGAACGCGAGGAGTAAGGGTTAAGAAAAAAGAATCTTAGAAAAAGGGCTCAGGGAGTCCCCTCAGGCACGAGGAATTAAGACGAGAAAAAAGAATCTTTAGAAATGAAAGTGCTCTTTAGAGTGAATGTTGAAGTCTATATGTTTATGTGATCACAAAATAATGTTTTTTGTTGAAATTAGAATCTTAGTATATGTATGGAATTTGAAATCTATAATAAGTGGAACTCCACTGCTGAAGCTACCTCTGACTTAATGCCTTATTTAAAAATTATAAGAAAACTCACAGGGAAATGCAAATCTTGACCAAATTTGGTATTAATTATTATTTCAGAAAGCCAAAAAGGAAGAAAGAAATTGAGATCTGTCTATCTTTTAAGCATGAAAAGAAATTCAGCCAGATCTGTTGCTGATGCTTCCCCTGAAGTAAGCAGAATATGGGGGAAGGGAGAGACATGAGGCGATCCAATATAGAAGCCCGCTCTCCTAGTATATTAAATTAAAAATTTCCTTTCTCGCCATAAAAAAGTTTTAAAAATTTAGAAATGAGTCTGGGATATCTGTGCACGTGTAAGGAGTAAGCTAGTATAAGACTAAATGCGCGCACGTCCGATTTTGGATATTAGATAAGTCTTGAACTAGCCTTAACTTTTTACAAGAGCTACAGAAATGAAAAACCCAGAACTGATTCTTTTTCCTGAGAAAAACAGCGAAAAAATCTTCTTGAAAGAAATTCAAGCTAATTCCAGCAACAAGATGTGCATTTCCATAATAAGGAATAGTTTTCAAAATGCTAGTGAACCTTTTTAAAAAAAAAGTTAACTTTTAAGGCCTTCAAGAAAATAAGTAAATTTGTCTCTATCATAGAATTTATCCAAAGTAAATACTTTAAAGATCTAAGTAGTCCAGATAACTGGCTACATCCTTTGTTGAGGGAGGAAAGGGTAAAGATCCTTCCTCCAGCAGACAGTTAAGATAGTGACCTGCCAGTAGCCATCTTAAAGAATGTGTCCCAGAGCCACTGGCAAATAAAAATTAAAAGTTCAAATTTGCCTCATAAAAAACCTAGAGGACAGAATTGAATCTATTGATTATGTCTTGTATTTTTCTTAGAAATATAAAGTGTTAGTTGGTCCAAAGGTTGTGGGTTATTGTTAAGCTGATTAACATAAAAGTGTTATTAATCTAAGAACTACTAAATATATTTGACTTGCCAGCTTTAAAAATTCAAAGTTCAAATTAAATTAGGAGAAATTGTAGAGTTGTAGTGATTAAATACTTAAAGCATAAAAACTTATTTTTAAGAAAATAAAATGTATTTCCTCTAATAATTAGGAATTCAAAATAAATTGCTTATTATTGATCTAATTAGAAAGAGAATTGATTCTGTGATCTCCACCAAAAATTTTTCTATACAAAAACTAGTCTAAATCTAATTGTCTTAAGATAATAGTAGGTATTAAAATATTTGAATCATATGTAGATATTTACTTGATGGTTTTTTCCATGTTAAAATTTCAAGGCCTTCACAGAGATGATTCTAGGAAAGCTCCAAGGGCCTGGAGTAATACAAGAAATTTAATCTCTCTTCTTATAGGAAAACTTTTTAAAACAGATCTAATATACTTAAAATTGCATAGAAAGCCTTAAAGACAAAAGCCATGCCTTTGGATCAGACCAATAAAATCTTTGCCATTATTTTTTTAAATTAAAAATACCTACTTAAGTTACTTTATAAATTAGCTTTTGCAATATAATCAATGTCATATAAATTAAGTTACATGAGAAGCCAATGTTTTATAAATAATTGAATCCTAACTGTATATGCCGCCTACATTTTAATCAAGCTAAAGGCAAGGCAACATTTGTGGCTTATGAATTCAAAAGTAAATTTGCTTTATTTTTAAAGTAAAGATACCTTGTCATGATAGCAGTCAGCACCTGTGCATTGCTACAGGTTGCCCAGGACCAAGGGCAAGGAAGATCGGTGTACACACCCTTCTACATAGAAATCAAAATACTTAATATTTTATATTCTACTGGGAACCCTAGCTTAGGGGCTTAATTTATATCTAACAAAGAGAATAGTATTAACTACCACAGTAAAAGAAATTTTTTATCTCAGGTATTAACCATTTTTACAGATAGATCCAGTTCTAGAAAGGCTAGATATACTACAGCAGAGGAGCAAAAGTCCTTCAAACCTCTTATACTTCAATAGAAATACAAGCTCTTATTTATGCCTTAACAGATTTTACTTTATTAAAACAGCTACTATAAGGCACATTAATTTAGAGGAACTTTTCATTTAACTTTCAGTCTCTAAAGTGTTATTTGAGAATGGCAATTTCCATATTTTATTAGAAACAATGTCCTCAAAATATTATCCAACTTCCTATACCAACTTTAGGGATAAATCCCCGAGGACTTAAACCTAATCAAATCTGGCAAAATAAATGTCACTCAGTGGTAGAAAGAGCCATTAGTATGCTTAAGATCACTTTAAAAACAAAAAAGGAGGAGACAGATATGTGTCATCTCAAGAGAAGCTCAGTCATACTTTTTATACTTTAAAAATTTTTTAAATTGTGATGCAGAAGATCGTACAGCAGGCAAAGGCATCAGGCCTCCTGTACAATAGCCTCCACCAAGTCAGCTAGGTGGAAGAAAGCATAAACTAAAAGAGTTTTATCAGATTCAGTAATAATGCAGGGCTAGGAGTGGTTGTACATTCTTATACTAAGTTATCTAATCAAGTAATCAATGATGTCCAAGCTCTCTCTAGTACTATTAATGATCTCTAAGACCAAATTGACTCCTTAGCTGAAGTTGTTCTACAAAATAGGAGAAGGTTAGACTTACTCAGAGCAGAGCAGGGAGGGATATGCTTAGCCCTACAGGAACGCTGCTGTTTCTACGCCAACAAGGCCGGAATCGACGGAGACAAGAAAGCGGCGGAAAGAACTGTTCGAGAACCCTCTCTGGAGCGGTCTAAACGGACTTCTCCCCTACCTTCTCCCCATCCTGGGCACCCTCATAGGTTTCTTATTAATCCTATCCTTTGGCCCCTGGGCTTTTCGGAGGTTAACAGATTTTGTAAAACAATACATTGACAGCATCTTGGCCAAACCCATCCAGGTACATTACCACCGTTTAGCCTTAGCTGACCATGAGCAAGATTTTGAACTTTATCGCTCCCTCCCTGCGGGGACAGCATGATGACCAGAGGAATGCTTACCTACTCCTCACTGGGAGAAAGGTATGGGTACCGATATGGGTGCAGAGCAAAGCATTGCAAGGGAAGGTCCAAAAAATTTTCCGACCCCCTCTTCCCAAGGGAAGGTCACGGGAAAATTTCGACCCCCTCTGGATTTCCCTGCGAGCATACCTGGTTTGCATAGAGGTTGGTATCAATACAAATCCAATCGGCTCTGCCTCTCCTCCCCAAAAGATACCAAGAGCCACTAACACTGGTGGGTCTGGGAAGCCCACGGGAGGAACCAGGTCACTACTCCCCCAATCGGTTAAGGCCCACCTTCAATTAAGACAAAGGGAGGAGATGTTGGGAGCTAGCAGAGTTGAGGCAAGCAACTCAGTCTTAAGGAAATAGAATTAAGTTCCTTCTAGCAGAGGTTGTGTGGTGCCCTGAGGGCTTGGCCAGAACATAAGATTAACCTGGGGTTTAGCATCTCCTGTCTTCCTGCCTCTGCCCCTTCCTGATCCTCCCCCCTAGATAGCCCAGCCTTGGAATATTGCACCTTGGAATGTCACACCGCCTCTGGCAATTAGTCAATCCTGTGTTGCCATACCAAAGACCCCCCTGCATGGGCGGCCCTGCCCCCCTTTGTCTCTGCTGTATAAATACAGCCATTTCAGAGAATAAAACTGAGGGTTGATCAGAACCTTGTCTTGCCTCCATTCTTTCGCGTTCCTTGTTTGATTCTTTCTCTTAGGTGGTTCCTGCGTGCCCCCCGTTGTTGTCCCGCGGGTCGGGACACCTACCTGGTCCTATTTTGCAGACGGGAAAACTGGGTCCAATGACTCTAATTCGGTAAAATTTCACTAGATTGGGAGTCAAGCGATAGAGGTTCTAGAACCAGCTCAGTCTATACTACATTGCCTTAGGGATCCTGTTACCAAGTCTCAGGTTCCTATTATATTTTTTTAAAAAGTTTTAGAGAGTTGAAATATCATGTGTGTTAACATCTCTTTGATCTGGGTGTAAGTTTGCACTATGAGAGGAAATCTGGAGCAGAGCTGCAAAACAAAGCAGGAATCCTCCTTCCCAGGACCTTAATTTTCTACTCAATCATCATTCCTTAGAAAACACTTAGGAAGATAAGATTTTTCTCTCACAGAGAAGGACCTACTTCCTGACCATCACTTACAGTCATTCATGGCTCAGGTCCCACATTTCCTACGCACCAGACCAAGAAAAGGAGTGGATCTTCACTATGGTGGGAAGCATGCCTATTTCATTAGTTCATGTAGAACCAGAATCTGTCCAATGATAAGTTCTAAATTTTTTCATGAATTAATATGTGAAGTGTCCAGCAGATACCTGTCATTCCTCTACTCCTAGTACCAGCACTTTTATGCAATGAGGATGCATCTGTAAGAGGGCAACGATGAGAGAAGCTAGTTGAGTTGTGGTCCTCCGAGGATTCATAGAGACTTAAAAACTGGCAGGTACATTGATTCCAGTTCCTGGGTTCAGCAAAGCACCTGTGGGCAAGGCTAGTTCTCCCAGCCCCAGCTTTGTCATTTGCCCCAAGTGGGGAGAATAGGAAGCTTCTGCACTGAAACCCTGGCCATGGAGAAGAGATAAAAAAAAAATTCTGGCCAGCAAGAGAGAAAGGTCAACTGGCTAATTATTTCCCTCTTTAAGCCCATCCAAAGACCTTTGTTACTGGGGAAAGCCACAAGGAAGTATGTGAACTTTTTCAGCTTCAGAATTCTGAGGAAGAGAGATAAAGAGGCCTGGTGTAAGAAAACTAACCCAAGGTCTCAGTCTCATCTGAATGCTCATGTCCATTTATGAGCACAGAATTAGGAATTCTTACTGGCCTAGATGACCTCTAGCCTCCCATCCCATATAATATACATGTTAGGGACAGCCAGGCAGCTGGACAGGACAGCTGCTGAACTTGGATGTCTAAAGATTGAGTTTATTCCCACAGATTTTTTGCCATTTAGAATCTAGGCTACCCACAGGTTGAGAACCACTGTTGTAGAGAACCACTGCTATAGAGCCTAAGACTATCGGAAAACAGATATTTACATTACGATTCTTACAGTAGCAAAATTACAGTTATGAAGTAGCAACGAAAATAATTTTATGGTTGGGGGTCACATGAGGAACTGTATTAAAGGGGTGATGCATTAGAAAGGTTGAGAACCACTGATTTATATTAATCCAAAGCCCTTGGAGGACAACTGAAAAAAAAAAAATGAAAAGTTACTTACTGATAGAGTCCTCCAACCTAGCAGAGTTACGAAATTATTCCTACTCAGGGAACATAATTTCCCATGAATGTTGGCCAAACACCTCCAAGGCCAAGATCATCCCAAACTCATACTGACACTTCTGAGACTTCACATCTACCACATGTGCAACTCATAATCCTGAGAACTGACCCTAAAGTAACATGTTTTTACTTGAGAGTAGTGGGAATTTTGGAGAGAAGATCTGGAGGAAGCAATGTGGCCAGAATGCCAAATCCTTTTCTGGTATCCCCTGGCCCTCAAAACCTGTCTCATTTCCTAATAAATATGAATTTTACCAGTAATCTGGTTACTCTTCTGAGCACATTTTATACTTTGGAGAGTCGCTACAGCATTTGGACAGGTTCAAGCCTCGGACTAATGAGAGGGCACAGTCCTCTCGTGGCAAAACCACGTGCAGGTCTCAGCTTGGAGGGCCAAGCCCTCCCAGCACAATTATAGCCAAAGGCTATGGTTATAAGCTTGACCTTATGGTTCTAACCTGTGGTCCCAGGTGACTGAGTGAAATAGGCTGAGGGAGGTGTAGCAAGTGCTGCCAAAACAAAGCTTAACAGAGTTCTCAAGTGCATAGAATTGAATAGATTCAAACCCACAAGAACATTGTAAACATCTTGACCATGCCCTTATTTTGCCTCGTGGGATATGACTATAAAATAAAGACTCGGTTTGCCGGCTGTGGCACTGTCTCTCCATCCAAGAACAGTGTCTTACCTAGCCTCAACTCTATTCCCTTTTCTGTCTTCTTTAATCCTTCACCGCCCCGCACCCCCCTCCCCCAACCACCCCTGGCCATATATGTAGATATACTAGTAAATTAACTAATTTAATTCACACAACAATCCTCTAAAGTTTCTCCATGTTAACTTAGTGGAGAGTGGTTAGTAAGTTGTCCATGGTACTTACTAACCTAGTTAGTGGCCAAGCCATCATTCCAACTCAGGAGCCTCATTCCAGAATCCATACTAGACCACCTCACCTGGCCATGGACAGGAAAGAGTAAGGAAGGACCATATTTTCTGGCCTCTACTTGCTCCCTTTTCAGCTAATTGGAGATCAATTATAGACAAGAGGCCCCCAAGGGGGGGGGGGCACAATTCAGGGTGAAGCTGGCCAGAGAGAGGGGCCACAGGCAGGTGGCTGGCCCCATTCCTGGTCAAACTCCTGGTTGAACTCGTGATTGAGGGGACAATTTGCATACTAGCCTTTTATTAGATAGGATGGAAGCCTAGAGGTCATCTAGGCCAGCAAGAATCCCTAATTCTATGCCCATAAATTGACATGAGCATTCAGATGAGACTGAGACCTTGGGTTAGTTGCCTAACCCTAGGCAAGACCTCAGAGTCTCTCTCAATACATCTCTCTGTGCAACCTATACCAATCAATTAATTTGAAATGCCAGCGTGCAGGAAAAAACAGGCGAGGATCCTACAGTGCTTCAATGCCAGTATTCAATTCACCACAGTTTAGACTTTAAGTAAGGACCTCATTAAAGACTCCATTAAAGGATTCTGCCCCTTGCACCATCTCCTATTATGGGGCCTCATGCTATACACTGAGAAAACGTATGCTCTTTATTCTTCTCTTCTCTTTCTCTTTGCAATTTTTAGCCATTGAGCACCTCGTCTGCCTTGTGTGCTCAGGAGTGAGGGTGAACTAAGTCTCTGGTTTTTCATGCATGTTCCTTGAATACTTGGGGTGTACAGGTTTAGGGAGCCACCCATTCAGCTTCAAACAGACCACTCCATTACAGTGTATTTGATGAACAGGCTTTTGCTATGAATTCCATTTATAAAATTTAGGGGCTAAAAGAACTGGTTAAGAAATGCACAGGAACCTCCCTACTGTTTTTCCATAGTGGCTGCATTAATGTACATGTCCTCTGCTTTCCTCCACAGTCTTGTCAACATTTGTCATTTAACACTAGCCATCCTAACAGGTGTGCGGTGGCTTCTCTTTGTATTTCTGGGGAGATGTTTGTCAAACATAACATAGAGCCTGCTAAAGAGAAATTGACTCCTTATTTTTTTTATAAAGCATTTCTCTCTTGAGTGTTACGATAAGTGCGGAGGATAAAGTAGTGAACATGGATAGGACTGTCCTTCACCTCAGCTCCTTGGTGGTCGTGGCTCATTGGCTTTGAAGATGCAGTTCCAGATGACTAGGTCCTTGGGACCTAACGTACTGCTTGGTGACCATATTTTAGACTTGAAATTTGCCAAGAGAGTAGGTCTTAAGTGTTCTCACCACCAAAAAAAGAGGGAGAGGGTAACTATGTGAGGTGATGGACATGAGAGTTAATTTGATTGTGATAATCATTTCATGTGCATGTCAAACCAATGCATCATAACCCTTAAATATATACAATCTTTATTTGTCTATTATTCCTCAATAAAGCTGGGGGGAAATGCCCAAAAAGCCCAGGCCAATAAGAGCTCCCCAGTTCTGATGTCCTATGGCACTAAAATTCTGGGGCACTCAGATTCTATGACCACTATATTGAATAATGGGGGTGAGGTTCCCAGCCAGCCGGACATGTTCAGAACTGCTGAGATCTCTCCACATCTGGATGGGAGCCATGCAGAAGTCTGAGGCCCCGACCCGGCCTCCCAGGTCCAGAAGACCATGTGAACACAGGGACCAGGGAAGGTTCTCAGTCCTCATCTCTCCATGCCTTTGGTTCCCTTGCTCCTTTCCACACTACAGATGTTTTATCTCTGGAAAAGCAGAGCTCGTGAGAATGACCTTCTCAGATTACCGTCCTTGCTCAGTCATTGCACAAGCTCTCTTACTTCCCCACGCTGAGTCCCAGGATGGACAAAAATGTGCCAAATTTCTTTCCGCCTCTTACCCATCTTTAGTCCTTGCCCGGAAGTAGAATTTGGTCATCAATTTAGGACCTCCCTCGATGACCTGGCCATGAGTTTGCAAAAACAAAGGCTTCCCTGGAAGCTCCCACTCTCTCTATCCTCTTTAAAAGGCAGGCATAGTAGCCCGAGGAGCAGAGAGCCTGAGACAAGCACACACAGATACAACTCCCACGAGAGGCTGAGGCAAGCACAAACACTGACAACTTCCACCCTGAGGCTACATCTGCACCCTCCAGCATGAAGGTCTCCGCAGTGCTCCTGTGCCTGCTGCTCACCGTGGCCGCCCTCACCACCCAGGTGCTCGCTCAGCCAGGTAAGCCCCCTCAGATAGCTGACCACCTCCTAAACTATCACACCAGGCCCCATGAGTGGTGTGATAACCTGACCCTAACCCTAACCCTAACTATAACCCTAACCTAACCTAAGAAGTGCCCAACCTCACAATCAGTGGAAGAGAGACCCAAGCTAGTCCCACATTCCTTTCTGACATGGGTATTGAGAGAGACAGAGCATATCTATGATCTGGCTGCCTTTACAGTGTTTAGGGAAGGGGCACACAAAAGAAAGACCTTCTCTTACTGTGGGCACCGTGGGCAGCTGGGGTAGGCTATAAGGAAAATAATTGCTTGATTAGAGGCCCAGACTTTGCACGGGACTCCAGGACAGCTTTCAGAAATGGTGGAATAGAGGAAGGATGTGAGGTTCCAGGGGAATCTCTTGAGGTGACTTATTTTGAGTCTGCTGGGGGGGGAGGGGAATTTAGGAGTTTATATCAACTCATTCTTTATGCTCTGATGACTTAGATGTACCACATGTTATTCATACAAATAAGATTGTGCATGCTGTGGTAACAAACAACCCTAAGGACCAGTGACTTGAAACTAGAAAGGTTAATTTCTTACTCGTGCAGAATGTCTATGGTGTATGGACTAGCCCTCCTGCTTCATACGCTCAGGATCCTAGGCTGATGAGCAGCCACCTTAGAGAGCCTTGCTCCTTCCCGTGACAAAGGGGAAGCTAGATCTTGGGGTTCTTGCACTGGAAACTACTAACTCCAGCTCACAAATGGCACTTGTCACTTTGGCTTCTCACTCACGGGTCCAAACTAGTTACTGGCTTTAACCAACCAAAAGTGGCCAAGAAATGCAAGTGTACCATGCGTCCAGAAAGCAGAGAATGGGGACATTTGGTGAACAGTCCTATGATTGGCACACAGCTCCATAGCCCTGTAACGACACAGTTAGAGTGCACTGCACTGATCAGGCTTCTTCTACACGTTGCCAGTGGTGACAGGTCCTCACTTTCAGCAGGCGATCACAAGTCACAGGCAGAAGTATAGGACCTCAGGAGCCGATGAACTCTACTTTCTTCTCTTGTATTTTCTTGCTTTCTCCTAAATTGCCTTCCTCCCTCCCAAAGGCATGCTTTAACAGAGTTACAGCCCTAGCCGGTTTGGCTCAGCAGATAGAGCATGTGTGGGCCTGTGGACTGAAGGGTCATGGGTTCAATTCCAGTCAAAGTTACATGCCCGAGTTCTAGGCTCGATCCCAATTAGGGGGCGTGCAGGAGGCAGCCCATCAATGATTCTCTCTCATCATTGATGTTTCTATCTCTCTCTCCCTTCCTCTCTGAAGTCAATAAAAATATATAAAAACAGAGACATAGTATTAGTGGTTCATCCTTTCTCTCATTTCTCCCACAAATTCAGCTAACGTCCCAACCGTCTGCTGCTTCGATATGGCCAGCAAGAAGATCCCAAATCAGAAACTGCAAAATTACACAAGAATCTCCGACAGCAGATGTCGCCAGAAAGCTGTGATGTAAGTAGGCAGAGCTCACCCACTCTCTACCCACACAAACGTTCATTTCTAGGGGGCAGAGGTCAGGAACTGCTTCTGAGTTACTTGGAATCATAGACTCCGAGTTGGACTCTCTCATCCAATTCATAGATTTTTCACTTCAGGGCATTTTCACACTTAGCTCTGTCTGCAAGCTTGTCCAGGTCATACCAGTTCCTTCCAGTCAAGAGCAAGGGTGTCTTACCTGGGCCATCAAGAGCAGCAGGAAACCCCAGAGCCCCATCCTTCCTCTGTCCCCTTCCTGCACGGCAGCCCCTCCACCCAATAGCAGATGGTCCTGGAAATGTGGAGGTTAAATGGACACAATTTTCAAAGTGGATCCTTCTAATCGCTTTCCCTCTCTCCCACAGTTTCAAGACCAAACTGAACAAGGAGATCTGTGCTGATCCCAAGACTAAGTGGGTCCAGGATGCCATGAAGTACCTGGACAGAAAATCCAAAACTCCAAACCCATAAATATTGACTGTTTTGAGACCAAACCAGAGCCTGAGAAATGCTTGATTCATCTTCCCCCCTCCACACCCCATCCCTCACTCCCTTGTCATTGTCCCCCTACCACCTCCCGCCCCCGTCTTCCTAAGAAGCGATCCGAGATAATCTCATCATCCCCCCCAAAGGAATGGCTTTTATTTAATAATTAACAAATTATTGTATTTAAATTATTGATGTTTTTAATATACTTTTAGTTGATTTCAGATAGGAAGGAAGAGGAAGAGAGAGATAGAAACATTAAGGATGAAAGAGAGCCTGCTGCATGCCCCACACTAAGGATCAAGCCCAAAACCTGGGCACATGTCTTGACCAGGAATCAAACCGTGACCTCCTGGTTCATAGGTCAGTGCTCAACCACTGAGCCACACTGCCAGGCTACTGATGTTTTTAAACTTACCTGCCATGAATACTGTTTGTTTTTAACATGTAAAGCTTTGGTCAGGTCCTTTCTCCTCTGTGATCCCTAGCCCAAAGTGCTATGTTCTTATTCTCCTCCCTCCCTCCCTCGAAACTTGTAAAGGTCCTGGCAAAGATATGAACATGTTTTGTATTTTTAAGAAGAGGTGTGACTCATATTGTTAACTAAAAATAAATATTATTTTAGGAATACAGAAACCTGTATTTTGTGTTACAGTCAGCAGTTGTATTATTGTGGGAAATCCGCATTGAGCTGGGAGGTAGAAAGGTAGGGGTGACACGTATAGTTATGGGGGTGGGAACTGTGTTTCTGAGAAATGACCCTTCAGCTTGGCTGGCTTTCAACGAGATTCAGAATAAAACTGACAGGACCAGACAAGCCTTCTGTACTCCTCTGACTCCGGTCCCCAAGAGTGGCTTCTCAGACCTCAGTAGGACCCTCCCCACCACTTTTTTCCTGGCCAACCTCACGCTTGCCCAAAGTCTCTACCGTGACCCATTGCAGCAGCTTGTGATACCCTCCCCATGCCTGACTTGCTCCTCTGAGTGTCCTCCCGCCCAGAATACACAGACAAATTACAGGAAGGCGAGGTGACCCCTTGACAAGGGGGTCAGCCAGACTAAGGCTTTGCAGGCACTGAAAGAGGCATAAGCCTGGAACTTAAACTAGGTCTTGATGGATGAACAATGATCATAGTGTTTTATTTTATTTTTGTTGTTGTTAATCCTCACCCAAACCCAAGGATATATATATATATATATATATATATATATATATATATATATATATATATGTATTTTTTTTTTTTTTTTTTTTTTTTTTTTTTTAAGAGAGAGAGAGTGGAAGGGAGGAAAGGAGAAAAATATCAATGTGAGAGAGACACATCAATTGGTTGCTCCCCCGGTGCCCTAAACAGGACTGGGGATGGAACCTGCACTCAAGGTACATGCCCTTGACAGGGAATCGAACCTGCAGCCCCTTGGTGCATAAGCAGATACTCTAACCACTGACGCACACCAGCCTGGGCTATCAATGTGTGTTTTTCAAGCTGGGTAAAAGCCCATTGGAAAGGTGGCAGGGTTAGGGTCTGAGTGAAATGGTGGGAAAATCTGGGAAGAAAAGTTGAGGCCGGTCTGTGAAGGTGGGAGTTTGGGCTCCATTCAGAGAGTAATGAGTAAGAGGAACATATCATTTTTACCACCCAAACTAGGACTTTTGAGAATAAAAGGAGGCACCATTAGTAATCATGCTGGGACAACAGATATACCCTGTTTCCCCGAAAATAAGGCAGTGTCTTATATTAATTTTTTCTCCCAAAGTTGCGCTGGGTCTTATTTTCAGAGGATGTCTTATTTTCGGGGAAACATGGTACTCATAAATGAACACAGTCCTAGGCAAACCTGAGCATCTGGCTACCTAAGTACCAATAGGCATTTCAAGTTTCGATTTGGCAGGATAGGACAGTGGCATGATAGAGGGTCTCAGGAGTCATAACCATGTGGCGAAAGGCCAGATGGAATGGGGAAGGGAAGAACAATTAGCACAGTATTGCAATGTATAGGCAAGAGGTGACGGACAACAGAATCAGGGCATGGGAGATGGGAGGGGAAAAGCAATTGTGAGACGAATGGGACTAGGTGAAAGGAAAATGCCGGATGTTGTGACTGGAGAGGCAGAACACAGAAACCTCTGTAACTCCATAATGCTGCTGAGACCCAGACAATGCACTTCCCTTCCTCATTCATGTCCAGCAGGGTCACTGCACCGTGTAGCTCCGGGAACACCATTCACACCAAAGTCCCATTGGCCCACAATTTGGGATGCCCTTGGCACAGGCAATGTAAGGGAGGCACTGACCTGGCAGACAAGGGCTATCTGTTTTATCCCTAAATCAGGTCTCTCTCACTATGTTACTTTGGGCCTTGATTGTCCCATCCATAATATGAGGAGAATCATGTTTTAGGAAAGAAAGGAAGAAATTTAACACATGACCCCCAAATGATTTCCTGCACTAAGCATACTTTCTCTTAGAAAACATTATTATCTTGCTCTGGCCAGTGTGGCTCGGTTGGTTGGAGCATCATCCTGAGCACCTCTGAAGGGTTCAAGTCCTGGTCAAGGTACATATCCAGACTGAGTTCAATTCCTGGTTGGGGAATATATGGAAGCCAACCAAGTGATGTTTCTGTCTCTCTAAAATCTATTTTTAAAAAACACATATCCTTGGGTGAGGATTTTTTATTATTATTATTATTATTGATTTTTTACAGAGAGGAAGAAAGAGGGATAGAGAGTTAGAAACATCGATGATAGAGAAACATCAATCAGCTGCCTCTTGCACACCCCCTATTGGGGATGTGCCCGCAACCAAGGTACATGCCCTTGACCGGAATCGAACCTGGGACCTTTCAGTCCGCAGGCCGACGCTCTATCCACTGAGCCAAACCAGTTTCAGCGAGGATTATTTTTTTAATATACTATCTTCATCCATTGGGGCAGGTAAGGCTGGGTGAAGGTTCTGTATTCACACTCCCAAGTCAGACAGAGGCCAAGGTGATTGCACACCAGCTACATCTCAAAAGAGCCTTTCTGGGAAGCTTTTCCATGAGAGCCTCCAGTGGAAGCATGGACCCCAGGAGCCATCAGAGAGCTTCTAGTGGCTACCACAGAATGGCTCCCGCTCAGAACAATCACTGCACCCCACTCCGGTACAACAGGGGTCCCTGTCTCTCCTGCAGCTTAGCAGACTTCAGCCCCAAATGCCAAGTAAGGATGCACCTCCAAATGTTAGTATGTCCAGGAGACAGGCAACATCCACGGGGTGGCCACAGGACACCTCCCTGGGATCCCCTTTGCCAGTGGTCGGCAACTACAGCTCACAAGCCACATGCGGCTCTTCTTCAAAATAGACTTGCCCCAGCCAAAAACCGACTTCTGTGCATGGGCCACAGGGTTTCAATTGCACTGAACGTGCACAGCCAAAGAGCCACATGTGGTTCGTGAGCCGCAGTTTGCCAACCGCTGCCCTATGCCAAGCTCTCTCTTTTCTCTTTCAAGAAATTCCTAATCCAATTCACCTCTAACTAGGCCCAGCATCGTCTGCCCCTAGAGTATAAAATTGTGGGCATAGGGCAGTGGAGATATTTAAGCCTTCTGGTGGCACCCTGATCCCAACGAGAAAGCAGAGATGGCACCAAATGGGAAGCAAACTCTTAGACGAAAATTGTCATTCAAAGTGTGCTGGACAGTGTGGAAAGCAGTACGGGGTCTAGAGAGAATGTGTATGGAACACGGTCACGATGCTGGTTTCAGCCAGTCCCACAGGGAGCTTTAGAGCTGGGACAACCCAAATTGGGGTGAGGGCCCAGGCGTTTGCACTCCCATCTCAACCAGTCATGGATGCGAGCTGCTCTCGGGGAGGGCAGAATTCTGGGCAAGGCACTCCCCTCTGCCAAGGGCAGGTCTCACATAGGACACTCAGCTGAGAGCTTTAGGCTGCCTGCCTGAAAGGAGCACTCCAGTCCTGGGAAGAAATAAGATAAATAGCACACCAGGGAACCGGGACCCGCCCATTGGGCGGTTCAGATTCACTTGTTTATCTAATGCATCCCAGGACACTTCTCCAGAATCTAATCAGACCCCTTTTCTCAGGAAATTTGCAAAAGGAACATTAGTGGGGTGAACTACTCCTCCCTCCCCCAAATTGCTGCAACTGGTCATGAGACTATGATATTGTGATTGCCAACCAATGATCATTGTTGCCTATTCAATGTCAACAAGAATCCCCAATTTAATGGAATATTTTTCCTCAAAGAATCAGGGCTTCCAAAAATCCTGAGCACTGAGTTGTGGGGGACAGGAAACAAAAATTTCCCCAACTAGGTTGCTGGGAGTGATGGTAAATGGGGTGACTCCTACTTCCATCTCTTGATACTTAGATCCATGAATTTACCTACTGGGATACAGCATCATGTAATCATTGATTTGAGAGATATATATAGAATCCTAGAGGATGGTACTCTATTCTTGCAAGATGTTTTTCCAAGCTGGTGCTTCTGCTGTGACTTCAACAGGACATTTTATTCTATCAGGCCAAAGCTCTGGGTATTGTAGTTGCCTGGTAGGGTCAGTGGATGTCATGGGCATATGCCCAGTGCTGACCCTCATTTTCTGTAAAAGATATCTCTTGGTCTATCGTGTGCTGTAGGGTCTCATATCAATGGGTAAGCCTCAGGTGATGGTGCTGGCTGAGGTATTGAGCACAAAAATGACCAATCTAGAAAACGTACTCATTCCAATTAACAGCAATTACTGTCCTTTTCAGATTAGAAAAGATGCAATGTCATTACAAGTGTATTTGCCACCAAATAGCTGATGGATGATGTCATAACAAGGACTCAAGTTTGGTCTTTGTTGCTGGCAGGGTGGACATGCAATAACTACCTTGGTCTTGGTGAGTAGGACCCATGTGTAGACTGAGCCCTTGCTCCACAGCTACTCTGCTCCTGTGTTCACTGCCCAACCCCACAGTGGCCAATGTCAACTCACTGCATTATTCTGTTTGCTTGGCCATTCACTACCTCTCTTGTTCTCCAAATTCTCTGCTGGGCATTCAACAGAGATCTTCATGCCGTTTTGTTCCATAGGTCCATCCACATGCTCTTCTGGACCTCATTTCCTCCCAACTTTCTACCCTTCCTGACCAACCATCCAGACCATTCACCACCCTTCACACATATTCTAACCACAGGCTCTTTCTCTATGCAAGTGGATGACCAGTAACCCTGCCCAAAGCTCTGCTCCCCACTCACTCCTTTCTTTCGAGACTAACCCTGAGCTGAGCTGTAGGACAGCGGCCATCATGTTGGCCGTCTACGTGCTTACCTGAACCATCTCCGAACCACGCTCAGCCTTTTTCCTCCTCCATCAGCTGATCATGGGTGACTTCTCAGGCAGCTTTGGGTGTGAACTGAGGGGAAGGCACAGCAGAGTGGACATCATGAGGGTCTTGGTGGCCTGCGCACATGGCTTCCTGTGGCCTCCAGCCCCGCTGGTGCCCAGTCCCAATGCATCACTTTAGTCTCACAATGGACTGCAGTCAGGCCCACCTGGCATTATAACTTGGAGGCTTTGAGTGAACCCTGCTCATAATGGGTAATTTGGGCTGCAGAATGGATAGGGCTCCAGGCAGAATCCACTAACAGGAGGCAGGCCTGGGCCTGAGGCATGACCTCTGAGCCCTGGCTTGTTCTACAGCCAGCTTGGACTAGATATACGGCTTCTAATTAGTTCTGCAGTAAAATCACCAGGACCACGACTAAAAGCATAGATTCTCAGATATCTTCCTCGAAGTTCCATGTGTCAGAATGGGCACAGGGCTAAGGGACCCTATTCTATCTCCTGGACTAGCTCCAGCTCTGGTTTGCCCAGGATTGGCTGTGTATTCTCAGGCAAATCGCTTAATCTCACTGGCAAAGTGAGGATAAAGATGCCTGCCACCAGAGGATTCTGTGAAAAGAGGGGCAAATGGCACTGTAACAAACATGTGGGTGTGTCTTCCGCATAGTTTAAAAGCCTGTGTGCTCAGAGGCAATTCTCACTTTTACAAGCTTTGCTCTTTGTTCCATGTGAGGAAGTATTTAGCTTCTCTCGGCCTCAGTTCTTTCATCTTTATAATAAGCATCATAAAAGCACTTATCTCAGATGTTGGCCAGGAGAGTTAAATTAAATAACACCTATAAATTTGTAGTGCCTGGCATGGAGAACCAATTCAACAAAAGCAGCCATCATTATTTATTGGATATTTACTGCTTGCCAGTTGCAATGCAAGTGAGGTGTTAGACTGTTTCTTCCCAGAATTCCAAGCAACTTTGCAAGTCCTCGCTGGTTCTCTTTTGTAGAAGGGAGAAGAGAGGCCCAGGGCACGAGAGAGTACAATAAAGCAGAAGGTTCAGGGGCAGGTCAGGGCACCTGGGCACTGGGACTCCTAGGCCTTTAATACCCTGCATGGCCTTAAAGATTTCATTTCTGTCCTTGGGCCTCACTTTTCTGATTTTAGACAGTTTCTTCTTAAAATGTGTGTGTGTGTATGTGTGTGTGTGTGTGTGTGTGTGTGTGTGTGTTAATTGATTTTTTTAAGAGAGAAGAAGGGAGAGGGAGAGAGATAGAAACATCGATGAGCAACATCAATTGGCTGCCTCCTGCACGCCCTCTACTGGAGATAGAGCCCAAAACCTCAGACATGTGCCTTGACTAGGAATTGAACTGGTGATCTCCTGATATACTGGCCGACACACTCAATCAACTGAGCTACAGCGGCAGGGTTCATTTTTATTTTTATTTTTTAAATCTGAGGAAGGAGTGGATGGAATACATTTCTTTAGTATTCAGAAGAAATCTGAATCTAACTGTAAAACAAAGCCTGGATTCACAGGTTGCACTTGCCCTGGACTATTCTTATCACCAGGGACCAAGTAAGAAGCTAGGAGATCTGTTCCCACAACAAAAGACTCATTTCCTGGCTCATCGGAGGTATTCCTGACCACAGACTTCCTACGCACTAGCAACAGAGACTCATTGAATCAGCTTTAGATGAGAGCTGGCTGGGTGGTCACTAAGAGAGAGATCAGAGAAAGACACCAAAGAGCACCCACTCTCTGCAGCTGAGCTGGACTGGACAGCTGCACAGCTGACTGCATGGTTGGCAAGGTTGGGATAATATTTCACATGAAGTTCATAGGCAGCAGAAAGCTGAAGTTGGGGGAGGCAATGGGAGGACTGAAAAATGAAAACAACAGACAAATTTCTAGGCATCACTGAACCCTGGTCGAGCTGTGGCTCCGGCATCCCCCACAGGCTGTCGTCCCTGGAACATACCAGCCATGTTTCTCTGAAGCCCCGAGCACTCAAAACATCTGATCCCTGCCCCTTTACCTGGACCTCTGCCCTCCAGCTGACATTTCTCATGGCTCCTTTTCCATAATCCAGCCATTCCTGGAATACCATCCCAAATGGAATATATCTCTATTTGGAAGCGTGAGGCAGTTTTGAAGCGGGGAGAGGGGGGAAGGAAGAAGGAAGAGTCCTGAGCGGAGGAGGGGAGGAGATGTGAGAATTCCACTATCTATGCTTTGAGGCCCTTCCCTTCAAAGTCCCTAAAAGGAATGACTATTAAACTGAATGAGAACTTGCTGTGTTCTAGTAGGCACTGTTCAAAACAATTCCCATTCTTCAATCCAACTGACCCTTGCAATTTGTAGTGCCCTCATTTTTAGAAGTGGAAACTGAGGTCCAGCTTCTTACTCCTCACTTTCCTGCACCCCGTGGCTGATGAGCATGGGGCTTTTGTCCAATGGACAAAAGCAGGCGTTTTCCCTAGTCCCAAGACAGGGGCATTCTGGGCCTTCACCTCAAGGGAGAAAATTCCTAGAGGGAAGGGGCTACGTCAGTCGAAGGCTATAGTCCTTGGTCTACTGATCTGACATCCACAAGAGGTGCCAGTCCCCTCTGGGCAGGGCCCTTGCACCTTCCTCCACAGCCACATGTCATTAGCCGGCCTCCATGAGAACTGTCCTCTAGGGCAGAGGGAGCCTCGTCAGAAGCAGGGATGAGCTCAGAGTGCAAGGAGAGCTGGACAAAGTCCCTGGGAGGCTTCCAACTTAGTGTTTCCTCTGGTGCCCTCACTGCCCAGTTCTTCATCCCTGCACCAGCTGTCCACTAGGAGGAGCCAGTCCTCAACAAGTAGAAATCATGAGTGGGCTGTGTTCATACCTTGTCGGTTAGCATCATCTCCAATCCCTTGCTGTGTGTCTTGATGTGTGTGTTATGGGGTAGGGGAGTTCCACTGGATTGATACAGCTCACAGCATGTGTTTCCCTGGAGTCCTGGGTGTAAGGCACAGGGCCCTCCAGCTTCTGCATCTCACAGACTGCTCCTCTTGCCTTGGCTGACATGGGATTCCCCCTATGAACTCACTCGGGGAAAGACTCTGATAGCTAAAATCCAAGGCTTGCAAACCAAAGCACTCCAGGTTCTTTATGTGCCACCCAGCTTTGACATCCTCTGATGCTAAGATCTAAGAGCTTTATCACTGTAGAGTCCCTGGAGCTTTTCATTCCGCCCAGGTTCTAATTTAATACCATCCTGGGTCTAATGGAGTTAGCAGGATGCAGCCATGCAGAGCTGTGTCAAGCCTCTGGTTGGGCTACAGCCACAGTGCCAGAGGAACATTGGGTCTGCTCATCTCTTTTATGACCACTCTTTTCTTCCTTCCTCCCTCTTTTACAAGTTGTATTTTCTTGAAAAGCACATGGAGCCACTAGGCCCAGTTCCAGCAAAGTCATTAGTCAACAGAGCCAAATATCAACAGTACAACGATTGTAATTTCTTTTGAGAGCCAAATTTTTAAAACTTCTTCAAAATAGACTCGCCCAGGCCGTGGTATTTTGTGGAAGAGCCACACTCAAGGGGCCAAAGAGCCGCATGTGGCTCACGAGCTGCAGTTTGCTGACCACGGCCCTAGGATAATGCAACTCTGAGTGTTTCCTCTTCTTAAACTGGGCATAACTGGTTACCAAACGCAAGGGGTTCATTTGCCTGCGTGCATCAAAGCCCAACCAAAGGTGAGCAGGAGTTTGCAGCAAAGAAAGGAAAAGTTTATTAGCTTAAAAAAATAGGGCCAAGCCGGGAGTCACAGGTGAGGGATAGATCCTCCCTTCCTCTAGTTGATGGACAGATGTAAAGCCCACCTGCAGCCAGACATTCCTGAGCTCTAAACCACCAATCAGCACCTGCCAAATACCCTAAGCCCCTGATTACTAAGTCCCCAGGTCCCTAATCACCAATCAGCATGTGCTGAGTGCCCTAAGCCCCGTCCTCTATCCTTAAAGGTGCTTGTACCCCAGCCCTCGCTCTCTTCCACCCCTCTCTCTGGAAGCAGCCTTCAGGGGTACTCTTCCCTCCAATAAAGCCTGTGTGTGTCCTGCCGTCCCGGTCTTCAGTTACCTTCTCTGTTTCATCTATCAGTGAGCTTGTGCAAAGACCTGGCTACCGGATGGCTTCTACAGAGGAACGGGTTATACAGAGGAAAAATCACTAGTCCTGGTGGAGTGAGCATCATGGTCTCTATTGATTGGTTGGCGCTAGGGTAGGGGGTAGTTGATCATCGCATCTGGTCCTGATGTCAGCCATGGCACTGCTCTGTCTGGTTTCACAAGGCTGTGGTCAGTGGGTCGGTATGCTTTTCTGGATCTGTAGCTGAAACACAACTGAGGCCTAGATACTATCTTTGGTTTAACTAAAACTCTATCCCTGTGGTTAACAGACCCACGGCTTTGCTGCTAAGATTGCTTGATGCTGACCAGAACCTCGGTGTCCTGAGGGCTTAGTGGTCAAAGGAGTGGACATGCAAGGAAGAGGGAGGTGGGGGAGTCAGGATGCTCCTAGGCTGCACATGGCCAGTGTGAATCACAAGAAAGAAAGAGAAAAGTGAAGTTAAAGAAACAGAGTTTCTTTGTGGTTACAACTGCACCTCCCATTTCTATCTCAGCCATTTTGTTCTTGGAACTGGATGGAAAATGTGCTTAGTCCCAGCTCACTGTTTCCTTTCTTACTTTGAAACTCTCCAGGACCCAGTGCCAACTCTGCAGGTTTCAGATCCCGTTTCATCATTCCTGACCATGGCCCTGCTGAAGTGAAAGCTTCCTTCCTCTCAGCCTCCTAACTCTCCACCTCCTACAAAACAATGAGGCATGACTCCATTTAAAAAAAAAAAAAAAAAAAAAAAAGAGGAGCGGAGAGGCTGAGGCAAACTCTAAATCTCCATGGTGTTAAGAGGTGGGGGCTGTGCTCCCATAGAATGTCCTTTTGATTTGGTGGTCCCTATGCCGGTTCAAGACAGACTCACTCCAGCACCGGGATGTCAGTGCCCAATGCCAGGTCGCTGGGTCTCAAAGACTTGAGTCACCTGTCTAGCACCAGCTCACAGCCATTCCCTTTCTCACCTGCCCACCATCCCGTGGAAATCTCCCTCCCGATCTACTGCAATAGCCGTCAGTCGTGTTGTGTGAACTGAGGCCTCAGAGGAAGACTGTGAGACAATAGACAGTAGTCAGAGATGTAAGCAGGATCTGTCTTAAAAGATGGAGTGAGATAAGAGGAGATGGTTCTACAGAGTTAGTTCAGGGTGGACAGAAGGAGAGCTGGTCAGAAGCAGAAATCTCCTCTGTCTGGAATTTAGTCCAGGAAGAGGAGAAGAGTATAGATATTTTAGAATGCAAGCTTGGGGTCCTATTTTAGAGGATCTTGAATGTCAGGATGGACAGTGTGAGTTCAGTTCTGAAGGTGACAGACACTGAAGGTTTCCCTGGGGACCTGAGGCACAGCCTGGGCTGGGAGGAGGCACTGGGTGCTCTCTGAGGTTCCTGTGTACTCTCACGTTTGGTGTCTGCCGCGCCCCCTCTCCCCCTCCTCTATCTTGAACTTGCATGGAAGTCTTTGTCATGACCTCTTTAATTCTCCCATGGGGGCTCAATCTCTAGTCCTGGCTCACCATGGAATGGCTATGTGACCTGCTAGAAAGCATTTCACCTCTTTCTTTTAATGCCCCTTTCCATTGTTTCTTGGATTTGTGATGTCTGATTAACTCTGGGGAGAAGTTGTAAAATGTAGCCAGTACTTAATATTTCCCAGGATAGCCCTAGCTGGTTTGGTTTGGTGGATAGAGAGTTGGCCTGTGGACCGAAAGGTCTCAGGTTCGATTCTGGTCAAGGGCATGTACCTCCGTTGCAGGCTCCTTTCCAGACATTTGCAGGAGGCAACCAATCTATGCGTTTTTCTCACATTGATATTTCTCTCTGTCTTCCCCTCTCTCTTCTGCTCTCTCTGAAAATCAATGGAAAAATATCCTCGGGTGAGGATTTTTAAAAATATATCCCCAGGATATTCCTCCACCTGACCCTGATATTCCTTGGGAATCACTTAAAAAGATGGAGATCAGCTTCCATTGCAGGACACTCATTTCCTTCCCAGTGCTAACTTACCCCTGTCCCCTACTGACTTCCAGTGCAGACCCCGGTCTCAGCACTCACTGGCTCCTGAATTACAAGCATTTGCTTGCGTGTGCTTTAGCTAACTGCTAATGAGGACGTCCCCCAGGGGAAAGAGAAGAAGGTGGAACTTGGGCAGTCTCAAGTTTCGTTTTAACTTGTCACACTGAGATTTCCCCAAATCAAAGGAGGAAAACAAAACCCAAAAAAGGAACATTGCAAAATCAAAGGGATTCACAGTCTTTGAACTCCCTGCAGAACTTGCCTAGGGTGCCTCTTGATATCTATCATACCTGGGATCTGTGTCAATTCCTTCTGGGGCCCAGAGCACTATGCACCTTTGGTTCATGTGAGAATTCGGAGGCCTCATTCTCCCCTGCATCCAGGAGACGCTTTTCATTTCCTCATCTAGAGTAGAGGCCTTCCTGAAGTCCATCTCTGCCACAGGTCTTCACCTGGAAGCATGAAGACAGCTAACAGATATCTGTCCAATAGTCCACACTCTGCGTCCTTGTCTAGCAGCCTCTAGGCCCCTCATTGTGGGCCCCTCATTATCAATATCTATAACAACTAACTTATTAAATATTTTTCATATGCTAATAGCTCACTGGTAATGCCTTTTACCTGCATTGACTTGTTTAATTCACACTCATCTTAACCATAGGGAAACTGAGGTACAGCGAGCTGAAATAAGCATCCAAATCTGGCAGTCCTGCTGCAGAGTTCATGACCTTAACACCATCCTGCCTCCAAGAGACAAGCAGCAAAGAATTCGTCCCAGCCTATTCCCAATGCCCTAAGCCAGTGATCGGCAAACTCATTCGTCAACAGAGCCAAATATCAACAGGACAACGATTGAAATTTCTTTTGAGAGCCAAATTTCTTAAAATTAAACTTCTCCTAACGCCACTTCTTCAAAATAGACTTGCCCAGGCCATGGTATTTTGTGGAAGAGCCACACTCAAGGAGCCAAAGAGCCGCATGTGGCTTGCGAGCCACAGTTTGCCGACCACGGGCCTAAGTGTTTCAAGATAAAAGAAGATAATCATGGGAGAATAAAAGAGAGGGGAGCATAGGTATCTCCTGGCCCAGAAATGGCCAGCATGTCCCAAAGCTGGGGTCATCCCTGACCCTGTGGCCCTGGAGCACATCTGTGAAGAAGCACACCCCTGCTTCTCATAGCCCCAGAGAAGGCCTCGTGTCTCTCCAGCAAGCCTCTTGGGTTGACACTCACATTGAAACCTGTGTGTCACCCTGGCCTTATGCAGCCTCACATTTATAGGAGCCAAAAGTGGGACTGCTCTGGTTAGGTCCCAGAGCTACCCAGCAGGCCAGTCAGGAGTATGCCCGCTTGACATGAATCCCTTCATCGCCTGGCCCACCTGTCATCCTCAGAATGGACTTTCACTGTTCTTTCTATGTTTGCTTCCAGATGCACTTTTTCTATCAAGCATGTTACTGGAGAAACAAGACATCCTGGGGTTGTTCCGTGGGCCTTCCTTGCGTGTGGACTGGGGAGCCCATACAAACCTAATTCTGAGATCTCTCTGGACTGTGTGTATCGGTTCCATATGATGCAATCGATGGGACAGTCCCTAAAGCTGAAAAAAGCTCTCATCCTGAAGTTCCCTTTTTCCACAGAGGAAAATCTGGGGGTGGGATGTGTTTCGAGTTCTGTAACTTTTGCCTTGTTAAGAGATGAATATATTTCCAACAGATGGAACATAAAAGAAATAGGAGTTTTAATGTCTCTCATAAATAAATAAGAAAAGAAACTTCTGCCGAAACTAGTTTGGCTCAGCAGATAGAGCATCAGCCTGCGGATTGAAAGGTCCCGGGTTGATTCCGGTCAAGGGCATGCACCCTGTTTCCCCGAAAATAAGACAGTGTCCTATATTAATTTTTGCTCCCAAAGATGCGCTAGGTCTTATTTTCAGTGGATGTCTTATTTTTCCATGAAGAAGAATACGGTACACATTTATTGTTAAATGAAAAATAAAGGAAATTTATTACCTGTATATGGTACGGTAGTACGTTAGTTGTCAACACAAACCAGACAAACTGTGAATCCTATAGTATCAAGAATTTACTCATTTATTCAATGACAACTATTTCATCATCTTCTGGGACATCAACATAACAATCCAATTCCTGAATTTTTTCCTGGTGAATTTCTTGTGACTCCATTTCTTTCAGAATCAGTAGACCAAATCTCTCATGTTTAGCAATAGCACTGTCTTTATTTATTTATTTTTTATTTTTTGAGAATATCACAATTTTATTGTTGTAAATTCTTGGGGAGGGACAGAAGTAAATTTTAGCTTGAGGAAAGGGGAGGGACAGAAGGGCAAGTCCCACAGGATGTTTTAGTCTGTCCTATTCTATTTTACTGTTATTGTATTACATTTAGTTCAGGCTGACAAATATAAAAATTTCCCTTATTGCTTGGCATTAACCTCTGTTTCTTTTCTTTCAATGTTGTTAATACTGTATCATAAAAATATTTATGTATACACATGACTTCATAACTGTAGATTGTAAATAGTAATTTTGTTATTGTTACGCCCAGACTTCATGATCCCCAAGGACTACCAGGGAGCCGAGTCCAATGCAATAAACAAAAGAGCCTTTTCCATGCTAGCTTGGGCTCTGTCCCACTCACGCCGGCAGCATGGCGGAAGAGAGAGCGAATTTTGCCCAGTCCAGGGGTTTTACTCCGGTCGGTGGTGATGTCACTCCCTCAGCTAACCCTGATTGGTTGGGTGAGGGCTAGGGTTCAATTACAGAATGGAGGATAACTCAGCCCTGCCCTCTCATTCCCCCCTTGTCTAATGTGCCTAGTCAAATCATTGACTCAGCCTACTTCCTTTCACCATAAACAACAAATACAGTTAACAAGACCCTTAGTACCACAGTTCCCATCAGTATTGTCCTCACTGAAGTCCAGTTCCCCTCCTGCAGGCATCAGTTCTCCTCCTGGCCTGTAGTTGCCAGAATCCAGGCCATGCAAGAGCTGGGAGTCATGTAGTCAGGTCTGGGTGCCATCTACTTCAACAGCAGTTGGCGTGCTCAGGATAACAGTGCAGCATCCCTTTGAGTCCTTGGGCAGCAAATTTCTTTACCCACATTGAGTTCCCGGGCTACAGGGTCTGCGGTGGACACTGGCAGTGCATCTGGAACAAGCAAACTGCAGAGCCTGTAAGGACTTGAGCAAGGGAATGGTTACCATACATGATCCCCTCCCAAAAAAATTTGGAAACTTGTCCCAGTAAGGGGTACACCTGGCCCTTAAGAGGGCGAAGGACAGGGGGTTGGTCCAATTTTCACCGATTCTAGGACACATTTAGTTAAACCCTTTTTCCAGAGTCTTACTTTTCCTGTCCTAAGGCTAGAGCTATACTCTGAGATACCTTAGCTACCAAGGTGGGGCTGTTATCTGATACTGGCAGCCCAAATCTAGGTACAATCTCCTGGAGTAATCTCTTGACTACTATAGAGGTAGTTTCCATTCTAGTGGGGTATACTTCAACCTAATCTGAAGTGTCTACAAAAACTAGACCTTAATGCTGGTGGTCTAATTTCTGAAATCCACCTACCAATGCTCTGGGGAAGTTCCCTGGGACCTGAATTCCCAGGGGAACCTCCTTACCTTGCTTAGCATTTACCTGAATAGCACTGTCTTTAAATGAGTACTTCTTGTTAAGGTAGCCTGCTCGCAGTGCATTTGCAATGCAACTGTCAATGATTTTCTCCCATGAATTCTTCACCCAAGTCACAACTTCTTGCAGTTTAGGTTTCACAAAGTTTCCATGCTGATTTCTCTCCATTCTATTTTCAATGTAGTCATTAATCTCCATGCGTAAATAGTCTTTGAATGGCTTGTTTATTGCAATATCAAGAGTTTTCCTGCGGGAAACATTATCTGATCTATTTTTCTTTCGTGAAGAAATGTCTTCATGTCTTTATTGCAGTGAGTGCTGGCTGCATCCCAGACTAGCAGACCTCTTTGGCTCCCTCGCATAACAAGCGGCAACATTAAATCGACCCACTTCCTTATAACTGCTTGTGTGGCCCAGGCTTTTTCAGTTACAAGAATAAAAACACCCAAAACACGTTCAATCTTTTCCTTCTTGCCCTTAGAAATGATTAAAGGTGTGATTTTAGTGCCATCCAGATGAATTGCCAAAATACAAGAAACACGTGCACTTTTGTAAGCAGTGGAGGGAATGTACACTAAGGAGGCACCCCGCTGTTCAATTGTTGTTTGAGATGATTGGCCCATAAACACTGCAGTTTCATCCATAGCAATCATGTTGGAAAGATTGTATTTAGAGAAGTCAACATCATCAATAAAGGACTTGAATGCAAGTGCTTGCTTAATAACTTGAGTATCTTCCAACCTAAACAATGTTGTAGATCTTAAAGACAGTTCACTTCACTGAAGGAAATTATCCAGCCAGTGTTGTGATGCTTTGAAGTCTTCGGGGGCTATGTCAAACTGTGGTGCCATTGCAAGGGCAAATTCTTGAATCTGAGCCCTATTCACAACCAAAGCCTTTGCTCTCCTGTCAACAACCCATTCACAGATCAGGTCTTCCAGCTCGGAAAATAATGGTTGCCGACCTGATCCACACTTGTGCTTTTTAGCATTTCCCTTGTCCACTTGTTCAATGAGGTTACCATACTCTGCTCGCCATTTTCGGACCAATCGGATACTCAACATCTTCTCTTTGCAGAAAGCAGTAATATTTTGGCCCCAAGAGTCTTCCACAATTCCTTTCTTGTACTCCACAGAGTAGCTTTTTCTTTTTGCGCTCATTTCTAGGGGTAAAAAAAAGGAATTGGGGTATCAAGGTGGGGGGAGGGGGATCACTTAAAATGACATGGGGATCAAAGGGGGAAATCAAAATGGCACAGGAGAATCAGAGGGGGGATTACCATTTTAGTAACCCCTTTTGATCCTCCTGTGTCATTTTTATCTCCCTTCCCACACCCCTGTGCCACTGAACACCTTCACCAGACATCCCCCCTATCCCTTTATCAGACATTTATCCCCTGGGGCCTGCCTGGGGACTGTCACTGGGCTTGCTGGGGCCTGGATCTGGGCTGGAGCAGGGTCTGCCACTGACTGAGAACCTTCAGTCATCATGAGGGCAGCCGTGAGCATCACGTAGTGTCACCAGAGACAGACCAGCACTCACCACCTTCGCCGCATCCTGTCCACTCTAATCCTCCTGTTCTTCTACATGCATCTGCGAAAGTCTCCTCCTCTCTCCCACCCCGCACTCACCACTCACTCCGACCTCCGCTCCACCTCCACACAGCAGTGACATCAGGACTCCGCGTAATGTCACTGGTTGCTAGACGCCATTCTGGGCAGCCCTAGCTACCAGTTCACGGTAAATTAATTTTCATTCTGATACAGAGCCTAGGGGGGGGCCTTATTTTCGGGGGGATGCCTTATATTTCACTCAGAAGGAAACCTGTAAGTAGGTCTTATTTTCAGAGGATGTTTTATTTTCGGGAAAACACAGTACCTTGGTTGCTGGCACATCCCCCGTAGGAGGTGTGCAAGAGGCAGCTGATTGATGATTCTCTCTCATCTATGTTTCTAACTCTCTATCCCTCTCTCTTCCTATCTGTAAAAAATCAATAAAATATTTTTTAAAAGAACTTCTAAGCTAAAGAGATTATCAGGTAATTCACAAGATAAAAACATTAAAGCTGCAATGTTTTATTATGAAAATACCAACCGATAAATAAGAATTTACACAAACTGGTCCTGGAATGTTTTGTTCCTACTTACTTTTTTCTTTCTTTCTTTCTTTTTAAATATATTTTTATTGATTTCAGAGAGGGAGGGAGAGGGAGAGATAGAAACATCATTGATGACAGAGAATCATTAATCGGCTGCCTCCTGCACACTGCCTACTGGGGATTGAGCCTGCAACCCAGGCAGGTGTCCTTGACTGGAATCAAACCCCAGACCCTTCAGTCCGCAGCTGATGCTCCATTTGCTGAGCCAAACCGGCTATGGCTGTTTCTACTTACTTTTTAATTGTAATACTTTCCTTCAATAAAGTTAAGTCAATTTTATGTGTGTTTCCATTCCGCATAGCCACCACCCTGATCAACATCTGTGGAATTTTTCCAAACCCCAGCAATCTCCCTCCTGCCCCCTTCCTCCTGCCTGTTAATCACCCCCAAAAGGAACTGCCAACCCAAATTCTATCATGATATGTTAGTTTTGCCTGTTACAAGATTTTTTTTTTAACAAAGCATTGAACATTTCTTTAAAAATAATGTGCTTGTTTTCTACTACTGTTGGAATAAAGTATCACAAAATTAGTGGCTTAAAGCCTTAAACAAATTAATTTCTTTTTCTGTCTCATCTCTCTTGTAATTAGAGTGGGCCCACCTGGATAATTCAGAATACTCTGTTCTCCAGGTCTTGCCTTGAGTCACGTCTGCAAAGATGCTTTTGCCATGTAAGGTAACAATCAGAGATTCCAGGGATTAGGGAGTGAACATTTGGGGGTTGCCCATTATCCTGCTTACCACAATGTTATCCAAGGTGAACTTCTTAGAAAGCAGTGTGGTGATAGGTATTAAAGTACATTTATACATTGTGATGTATAATTCCACAGCTGCAGAAATAAAGCTATAGGTCAGGATTTTTAAACTGCATTTTTCATCATAATGTTAATTTAAATTATTCTTAAAGTAAAAACATAAGTACTATACATGCCTGCTATAGTGCAATGACTTAATTCATGCTACCCAGCCAGCCAGAAACCCGGGATCACAGCAAATGCTCCAGCAGAGAAGGTCTAGAGACTTCTATCCACATCCCAGTGAAACCATCCTCCCGCCCCCAAAGCCCCAGGAGCAACTGAACAGCTCACTCTATCAAGACAAAGTCCTAGATCCCAGAATACCATGGACTTGCCCTCACATTAAGTCTAACAACCCTGCATACCCCTCTTCCTCAAAGACCTATCCCCAAACATCATTCAAAAGTGTTTCCTAACATTCTAGCTGAGTCCATGGAGGTATAAAGGACAAGAACAGATACTACTAGATCATTCACTGAGTCTCAGGAGGGCCTCTGTGCCCAGAAAATGTTAGGGGTGAGTGGGGAATTATGGTGCAAGGGCTTGATGGGGTAAGCTACAGGTTCCCAAACCCACAAACAATCTGTCTGTGCTCCTCCTGTGAAGACAAATCAAGGAATCGTCCTTGAAACCTATTACATTTCAGCTGGGACCCCACTCACTTATTCCTGAAACATAAACTTATAGACACAAAACATTGCAGATTCTGAGGCCTCCATTAGAAGGAAGACCTTATCCATACCAAGCACCCAACAGGGCGGCCCAATACATAATCAGGCATTCTGGTTTTAAATATGTTCTAAATTGTGTTGTTGTTTTTTAAGATTTTATTGATATTTTACAGAGAGGAAGAGAAAGGGATAGAGAGTTAGAAACATCAATGACAGAGAAACATCGATCAGCTGCCTCCTGCACACCTCCTTACTGAGATGTGCCTGCAACCAAGGTACATGCCCTTGACCAGAATCGAACCTGGGACCTTTCAGTCCGCAGGCCGACGCTCTATCCACTGAGCCAAACTGGTTTCGGCTATGTTCTAAATTGTTAAAGTGATTCTGGGAAAACAATTTTCCCACCCTGTACCTCAGTTTACATATCTGTAAATGAGACATTTGAACTAGGTAAATTGCTCCCAAATTGGCCCTGGTTAAAAATCACCTGGACCACTTCAAAAATTCGAAACATCATCTTCAAAAGTTCTGAGTCACCCTGTTGGAGTGGGTTAAGGCATATCTTACCAATAATTTCCCAGGGCACCCTGATATTACAGGCAAATCTAGGGACCCAAGCATTGGACAGTCTCTGGGGTTTCTGGGCACCTCCCTGTAATCTTCTGCCTGGTTCTTCCAGTTAGGAATTGCATATGGCTCTGGTTCTGCCATCCCCACTCACCCGTCCTGATTTGTCATAGAATAGCTGGAGTATGAATTCTAGGCACTGCTTCACCCTATGCTTCTGCTGGTATGCAACCTATGACAAATCATTTTGTCTCTATGATTCTTTCTCTCATTTGTAAAGGGAAAAGTTTAAATAAAATAATTCCAAATGTCTCTTCTGACACATTCCATTAGTTCCCGACTTTTGAGAACACTTGGGACAGAAGGGAAACAAAACAAACAAAAATAAACTAATATCCTGATTTCCAGAACTATTTCAGCACATTCTTTGAGAACCATGTAAGGATCCAGATGTGTTTCCACAGTGGGGTGACCATTCTTGCCTCTGTTCACAGACAGCTGTTTCTGACTTTGAGTTTCCCTTCCCAGCCACTGAACCATAGGGAGGTTGTCCAAATAGCTTTAGAAGATGCTCAGTGGGAAGACACCAAGGAGAACAGACAGAGGAGAGGCGCAGGGACCACTTCCTTAAACAGCACAGCCAGGCTTCTGGACAGAGCAGGTGCTGAATCAGCATAGCCTAGTTTCATTTTAATTTTTTATTGTGGGATTTCTCAAACTCAGTTGAGAGAGAGAGAAATTGCATAATCAAAGAGACTTGCCAATGGAGACCTCTGAGCTCCCTGTGGAACTAAGACCCCGGTGCCCCTGGGTCAGCACTGGGATCTGACTCCAGTCCCTCTAAGACCCCACAACATTCCTCTCTTGTGGTTTATGCCAGGATCCCAGGACCTCTATTCCCTTCTGTGTCTGGGACACCCTTTTTCTTTCTTCGTGTATCACGCAGATGTTCCCAGGAGTCTATCCCTGCCACATATGTTCACTTGGAAGCAATTTTACTAATAAGGAGAACTTTTACAAAACACAAAGAATCACATGCTACGGTCTCTTCCTAGCATGTTCTAGACAGTACAGTCACATTATTTGCCTATTGATTAACAGCTAGCTTATTGATTACCTACCACATGTTACTCGGAAAAGCAAGTTATCAATGTCAGATAATTTAATATTTGCAATAAATTCCATTTTCACATTTGAAAAGTAAAGAATAGGTAAGAAATTTTCAGTATAAAAAAAGTGAAATAACTTGTGCTTTCTCTGACATAGATATTAACTCGTGTTTCTAGTAACCAAGTTCAGACTTTCAATCTATTCTGCTTCTCCCAGGGCTGAGGGCTAAGAACCATTACCTGCTGGTTCCTGGCATCCTAGTTTCTCTGGTCTCTGATTAGATCCTTTGAAAACAATCATAGAGGAATTAAATTATAGAACAGCTTAAAACTTATTTAATCCAAAAATAGCAACTATGTTTCATAGGTAGTACCACCTTCTGTTACTGTACCCATATGGCAGACATCACTAATCAATCACAGCATTTTATATTCAACTAGATTTGCATAGTAGTCTTTTATTATATAGGATATTGAAATATAAGTTACTAGTATGTGCAGTAAAGTGCAGAAATTTCAAGTGTACACTTACACAAATTTTACATATGTAGACAACTATTTAACCACCACTCCCTTGATTAAGATATAGAACATTCCTGCCTCTCAAAAGCTCCCTCATGATGTCAATATCACAAAGGAAACCGCTATCCCACATATTATTAAACATATTTTTATTAATTTCAGAGAGGAAGGGAGAGGGAGAGAGATAGAAACATCAATGATGGGAGAGAATCATTGATCAGCTGCCTCCAGCACGCCCCACACTGGGGATTGAGCCCTCAACCTGGGCATGTGCCCTGACTGGGAATTGAACCGTGACCTCCTGGTTCACAGGTTGATGCCCAACCACTGCACCATGCCGGCCAGGCCATACTTTTTGAGCTATGGAATTGATTGGAGATATTTCATCAGCTTTCTAATTGACATCTGTAGACCACTTCACCCAACAAAAACGAGTGAAGGGAGCTGGGAGACCTTCCTCAAGCAGGCTTGTTCCACTTGAACCTGCATAACATATTGGGCTTCTTCATCTAACTTTACTTGAAAAGAAACCTTAGTGTCTAAATAAAATATTTGGAAACCACCAGCCTAGAAAGACAGTATGTGCTGTCCAGTTGTTAGGCTCCACACCATAAGTTTTCTCAGTCCTTGAGACTTGGAAATTCCTGATTCCGCCATTCTGCCAAGAAGCAGCCTGACTAATTTAGGATGCATGGACCTGAGTCTGAATACAGGCAAAGCCAAGGGCCCCCTCCCAAGCCTTCTTGGCCCTGGGGAGGGGGGGGGGAAAAACTCTTGATTCTCTTCACTCCACTGTGACCTCAGCTTCCCTTCTTCCTTCCTAACAGATCACTTTCCATTTCAAAGAAATTGCAGCCCTTCCTGATCTGATGAGATCACTGCCTCCACTTGGCTGAGCACAGCCACAGACCCCTCCTCCACTTCTGCTCCACGCAGTCCGAGCAACAATGGAAACTCCAGTTTCCTTCTCTCCGTGTCTGGAGATAGCTCCCAGGTTCTGGTGCCTACTCAGCACTTTCAGGGTCTTACTTCATCCTTCCTGCATCATGACGCGGGCCATGCTCCCTGCCTCCTATAAAAGGCGGGCAGAATGGCCAGACCAGCCAGAGGAGCAGAGAGGTCAAGGCCAATCCTGAAACCCGCAACTCTCAGGCCCAGGCTCACACTCACGCCCTCCGCCATGAACGTCTCCGCAGCCCTGGTGTGCCTGTTGCTCACAGTAGCCGCCTTCGGCACCCAGGTGCTCGCCAATCCAGGTAAGGAAGGCCCTTCTCTGCCTAGGGGCTTAACGTTTTCATGACTGCAGGTACGAACCTCTCAGTCTCAGTCATCCCAGGCTTGTTGCAACGCCTGAGAGGGAGAAAGTGGAGGCAAGAAGGGAAATGAGGGGAGCGGTCATATCCCAGCTGGTCAGAGGCAGAGCCAGAATTTGGTGCCTGGGCCACAGAGGCTAGTCCCTCTGACCTGTCCCAGCTTTGGGACACTAAATGCAGCCACTACATCGGTGACCTTCTCACTGTTTGGGCATGTGGCACCGAAAAAAAAAAAGGGACCCTTTCTCATTGTGGATGTGAAAGACGTTTTGGGAAGTAGTGGAGAGGAAGAAATGCCTGCTGGAGGTTTCACGTTTTTATTACGGTCAGTGGGGTTTCCAGAACAGTGGCTGTGTCAAGCATCCAGAGGCATCTCCGCATGTGACATGGGTCAGCTCTAGAGCTACAACTGGACAAAAAGCTTGGAAGCAAAGTCTTAGAACTTATCTTTCCAGTGTCAGAAGTTTTGGGTCAGAAGCCCCTTATAATAACCCTACAGGATTAGCCTTGTTACTCACGATTTTCCCCTTCCCTGTCATTGGTGAGGGGCCCCATCGTCAATGGGGGAAACTGGCTCACAGGTGGCATTGTATCTGTGGGATCTGGGCGAAGGCACTGAACTTGGGAGCGGTGGGTCCTAGTTGGGTCTCGTGTATTTTTGCTTTGTCTTCCCCTGCCTTCCCCTCCTTCCCTTCCAAATGCATGTGCTCACGACACATCCTCACTGTCTCCTTCTTCGCAAACTGTTTTTCCAGAGTCCGTTTCCATCCCCATCACCTGCTGCTATAATGTGGTCAGCAAGGAGGTCCGCATCCAGAAGCTGAAGAGCTACACGAGAGTCACCAACAGCCAGTGTCCCCAGGAAGCTGTGATGTGAGTGAGCCATGTCCTGACACCCTGAGCCTAACACTCTGAGGTCAGGACTCATGTCCACATGAGTCAGATTAAACGCACCAGCTAATCCAATGGGCCTTCTCCCCGGTCGAGAAACGGAGCCCACGAGAAGGGACCTACCCTCCCTGCAGGCTCCCCTTCTAGGAGCTTGGTCAGATCACCCACGTTTCCTCAGCCAGGAGCCTGCAGGGCTTCCCCAGGGACAGCAAGAGCAAGCTTCCTTTTCAGGACTCTCCCTCCCATCCTCCCCCCATCTCCTTCTGTCCCAATCCAGGCCCCTCACCAAGGGAGCAAGGGCTGATCAGGTTTGGGAGCCAATGGGTCCCACGCCTGGGCAGAATCCTCAAGGTGCTCCATCTGATTGCCTCACAGCTTCCAGACCAAAAAGGACAAGGAGATCTGCGCGGACCCCAAGAAGAAGTGGGTTCAGGACCTCATGAGCCTCCTGGACAGCAGGGCCCAAGCTCTGAAGTCTTAACACATCACACCTGCATGGAGAGACCGTCAGAGCCTGAGGAAACCCTTATTTATTTCCCCTCCACCTTCCCCAGGTGTAGGATGGTGTTATTTTATTGCCATGTACAAAAAAGTGGTGCTTGAGTTCCTAATGTAAAACACAACATTTCTTAAGTAATATTTAACTAAATATAAGCTATTGGTGGTTTGGCCAGAAATCCTAATGAATGAAAAGTGCCGAATCTGGCGACCTTTCCCTCCCCTGTGAGCCCAGCTAAGTGCCCGGCCGGAGTGATTGTTCTGTCTCCCGTGCCTCCCATGTTGGGAATCCTTCCGTGGGTTGTCAGAGTGGGAACACTTCTGGGCTTTTGTAAATATAAACTGTGTAATGTTGTTGATGAAATTAATGTTATTAGGTTACTATGGGATGTTCAAATAAAAATATATACAAGGTTAAACTACTTGTTCTTATTTTTTATGGGATAACATTTAGCTGGGAGGGAGAAAATGGCAGCAATGGGTGGCAATTTGGGGTACAGGGGCCATCCTCTAAGAAATCTTTTGGACTCGACTGAGGATGAGGGAGAACCTAACAGGGCCAGATCAAGCTGTTTCAACCCTCTGGCTCTAGCCCGAGACATCACATCATCACATGCCCTAATCCCCATAGCGTCTTACTTCCCATCTTCTAACTTCACCAGAGTGTCTCTGTCTCTCTGTCTCTCTGTCTCTCTGTCTCTCTCTGTCTCTCTCTCTCTCTCTCTCTCTCTCTCTCTCCCCCCCCTCTCTCTCCCCCTGTTTTTAGGGAGAGTGGAAGACAGAGGGAAAAGACAGAGAAGCGTCAACGTGAGATAAACACATTGATTGATTGTCTCCTGCATAAGCCCTGACCAGGGCCTGGGCCAGGGAGGAGCCTGCAACCAAGGTGCGTGCCCTTGACTGGGATCCAACCAGGAACACTTTGGTCTGCAGCCCAATGCTCTATCCACTGAGCCAAACTGGCCAGTCTCTCTCTAGATCTCTTGCAGCAGTCTTTAAACTTTTCTGTAATAATCGCAAGTTTTCACCATCTAATGAATTCTCTCCAGCCCAGGGTAACACCCCAGAAATGAATCCTAATTTCTGAGGAAAGTAGATGTTTATTACCCAGAGGAGCACTCAAAGCTTTCCATCGAAGGGGGATCTTCAACAGGCCTGGTCTTGCGGGGCAGCATACCGTGGGAAACAAAAAGGGCTCTTCAGAGCTGGGACAGGAGAGGGAGGGGGGGAGTGAGCCAGAGGAGGGAAACCCATCCAGCTGAGCTATGAGAAGACAGAGGAGTTGAGAGTTTTACAAATAAAGTTTGGAACCAGATCTTAGGGGCTCTTGAATTTCAAGTGGGAAGTCAAGGAGTCATAAGGAGGCACAGAGGGTTTTGAAACAGGAAGAGGAAAGAAGGAAGGTGTCACATTCCGAGGCAGGCGGCAGGAAGAATAGCCTGGCATCTGAGTGCAGGAGAGAGTGTGAGGGGAAGGCCGGAGAGCAGGCCACTGCAGTGGTGCCGAGGAGATGGGGATCTGAGGAAGGGCGGTCCTGGGGGTGGGGTTAGAAAGGACAAACCAGAGGGATGTGCTCAGTGTTGTAGCAGAAGGAGAATCATTGGCCCAGGTCATAGACCCTTCTCATTTTTTTCTTTTTTCTTTTAATATATTTTATTGATTCTTTTACAGAGAGGAAGAGAGAGAGAGAGAGAGTTAGAAACATCAATGAGAGAGAAACATCGATCAGCTGCCTCTTACACACACACACACACCCCACTGGGAATGTGCCCTTGACCAGAATCGAACCTGGGACCTTTCAGTCTGCAGGCCGACGCTCTATCCACTGAGCCAAACTGGTTTTGGCAACCCTTCTCTTATAATCTTGAAAAGCAGCTATGTATTTAGAGGGCTGGCACCCCTGAGATACAAAATAAATTTATCTCCATCCCTGTACCCCAATCCCAAGAACTTGCAAGCCTCCATTTGAAGGCATGGGGTCACCTTTCCTTCAAAGACACTTAAGAGCAAAATTCCCTGTTCTTCATGCTTATAGCTGGCTCCTTTTTCAGACAGGAGGCCCACCATGTGGAGGCACGAAGACCAGATTCCTCATGAAGGGAGAGAGGATTGTCGTCCTGCAGCCCCAGCTCCTCAGGACCCGTCATTGTCATCGTGTAGAGACGCCATGGTTCTGATCCCCCTGGAAGCAGAGACCTGGCTTCTGATCCCACAGCTGGCCCCGCCTCTCCGGGTCACTTAGGGCAAGTCAACTTCCCTCTCGGGTCTTAAGATTCCCCACTCAAAAGTGGAACTAGCACTGTGTCCCAGGCAGGAAATGAGGGATGGGGCAGATGACCTCACCAGCACCCTCTAGCTCCAGGAGCCACACCTTCTGGAAACTTGGCATTGTCTGATGGCCAGGGTAGAGTGGGGAAGTAAAATGCCTAGAGTACAAACCAGCAAGCCAGGTAGGAGCCCTTCCTGTTGGCAAACACCCGTTAGTCAGATATATCACCTGTCTGGAGGTAAGCTTCCGAGTCAAGTCCAAGGCAGCAGCTCCAAACTGCAGGAGGGATAAGGCAGCTAGCTACGTGCCAGCCAGGTAAGAGGTGTGCCTCCCAGCCACAAAGGTGCTATCCAATCCTAACCTATTCCTTCCACAGTCTCTAGGCTAAACTGGCTACGGAGATCTTGGCCCAGGGGCACAGGAAGTACCTGGACCACAAACCCCAAAGGCCAGAGGCACGAAGACTCATCTGGGACGTGCCAGCAGGCCACAGTGTAAGGCAACCCACTTGTTTTCCCTGAGCATCGCCCAGCTAGCTGCGCCCTGGGATTGTGCCGTTACATTCCAAACCACAATGAACTGTGACATCCAACAGAGTGTCCCAAGTGACACGTCCTCTTACGTTATTGATGTTTTATGTGCCAACTGGAATGTTTGTGTTTTGAAAATCCATGTCCTTACATTAACCGGTTCATATATGTAAGCTGCAATTCCTTCCCTTGCCAACAGGAGGCAAAAAACTGGGGAGGTTACTTGAGCTGACTGGCATCCTCTTGGGCTCCCTTCTGATATCACCCTCTGCTGAGGCTGGCAGTGTGCTGGGGCTGTCACCACTTCACTCACTCAGTCCCTGCTCCGTGTCTCCTCACTGCTTGCTTTCTGCCCCTCAGGCTTCTCCTTAGGCGCCAGCTCAGGTCAGGAATTGGCTCAGCCTGCATCTCTACCAGAGGCTCAGAGTGTAGGAGGGAGCACAGTAACGCTTCTAGAAGAATAGCAAGGACATGCAATTGGCTACACCATGAAAAACTGCTACCCACCCATCAAAATGGATAAAATGGGGAGACTCAGACAACCCAGGGTTGATGGGAATGTAGAGCAAATGGAGCATTGCTGGTGAGAAACTTAGAAAACAGTTTAGCCGTTCCTGTTGAAATTAAACAAACGCATATTCTATGACTCAGAAGTTGCACTTGTAAGTAAATATTTAAGATAAATGAATCCATACAGACACAAAAAGGAATGAACAAGAGTGTTTATACGTCTGTTCATAATAGCCCCAAACTGGAAGCATTCCCAATGTCTATCAACGGGAAAATATATACAAACAGTGATGTGTTTATTCAGTGGACTCTTAGCAATGAAAAGAACAAAGCATTGATATTTTTTAAAAGCATTAAGCGTAAGACTTCAGAAATAAATGCATTCCACATAATTCAATTTAAATGAATTCAATAATAGGCAACCAATTTTGTAAAAACACTTTTTAAAACATACTTTTACTGATTTCAGAGAGGAAGGGAGAGGGAGAGAGAGATAAAAGCATCAAAGAATTATTGATCGGCTACCTCCTGCACGCCCCACACTGGGGATCAAGCCTGCAACCCAGGCATGTTCCCTGACCAGGAATTGAACTGTGACCTCCTGGTTCATAGGTCAATGCAGGACCAGGCCATCGATTTTGACTGAAATCAAAATAATGATCACCTCTTGGAAATGAAGCCCTGACTTAAAAAATATGCAAAAGAACCTTAAGAGGTGCTGAAAATATCAGTCTTGATGTGAGTGGTGGTTATATGTTGTATACATAGATTAAAAAGTAATCAGGCTATACCTATAAGATTTGTGAATTGTATTATATGTGAAATATGTAAGAATATTAAAGTACATTTGAAAATATGTTTTAATGGCCTGAAACTTCATACTATTGACCCACAACCTAATTGCCATGTCTCTGAAAGCTCCATGTTTATCAACAGTGATGCTGATAAAGATGTGACAGCGTTACTTGGAATCCCAGTGAAATAGACTGAACGCCCAATAGCAAGGTATGGATGGTCTAGATCAGCAGTCACAACCTGTGGTCCGCAGACCACTGGTGGTCCATGAGATCCAAAAAGTTGGCAACCGCTGGTCAAGATTACTATTCAGCCATTAAGAACTTAAGCTATTGAAGGACATACAAGGACTTTGACAAGATTGTGACATAACATTAACAAACAAACCTGAGACTAGCCTGTAGCTAGTAAAAATCTTGAAATTTTCACAAGGAAAGAATAAAGACCAACAATATTTTCTCTGTGGTTAAGTCTTAATGCTGAGTGTATAAATGGCTGTGTAACATTTTTATTCTTTTTAAGAAATGCTTTCCAAGTATTTTAAGTCAGCACATACGTTTAAAAAAAAATGTAAAAATGTTCCTATAAAATTGCTGCTGCAACAGAAAAACTTCCCCCCCTCCCTTTTTTTTTTCATAGCTCCAGCCCGAGCCAATACAAGATTGTTTCTATCTACTTAGTCACGAGAAGGAGCAGTCCCAGGCATGCATCCTGGGGTTTCCCAGAAAAAAAATGAAAGCAGCCAAAATTAAAAACTGTAGGCAACTTAATGGGCAACAGAACCAATGGTAAGAGGCCACAACCCAAGGGGGTAGGGACAATCCTGCTTCACCCTGTCTGGTTTGGAAGATAAATTATATCATAATTATCCCCCCCACCCCAGTTTTCTTAGACCCCTCAGTCATCAGTAAGCAGTCACGTTGGACTGTATGCCCGGTCCAGAGAATGCCCAGAAAGATGACCTTGGGCAAGCTTTGGTCCCCTGTGAAAGTTTGTGTGGGCTGGGAAGCCTTCATTATCAAGACACGGTTTAACTCGGGGCTCAAGTGATTCCTGTTGGGGCCAGCGGAAAGGACAGAGCTGCAGGCAGATGAGAAGGGAAAGTAAGACGGTCTTGCAGTGTTTACAGAGTGGTGGCTGGACTTCCCCTTCAGGGTCGCAATGCCATGTTCTCTTCCCTGCAGGCGTGCCTTTCTCCGGAGAGACCCAGTCTCCAGTTAGTGCTGACTCCCTCCCCTTTTCGCTAGCCACCCCCGCCACCGGATATCTGTTCCTTTCAGTGGAAAGGTTGCCCTATGTCAACCCTCCGAGCCTCCAACAATAAAATGAGTTGGGCAGGGAGAAGCGTAAGCACAGAGTGGTAGAAATGGAAATGACTGCAGGCTTCCCAGGCATCATCTGACTTGACTCCCACAACATCACAACGAGGCAATAATTAGCTATCAGTTCCTCTTAGGAGCTAGCGAGTTAAATAATTTGCTTCAAATTGCACAACTAGGAAGTGGCTGACCCAGGACTTGAACCCATGTCTGTCTGGCTGACTCAAGACTTCAGGCTCCTAAACACACTCTCCTCTGAGATGTTGGGTCCTGACACCGAGGAAAAGGCAGACAGAGTGCTTACAGCTAGGAGGGTTCTCGTGCCCTCACCCACTCAGTTTGGAGGAAAGTTCAGGGCAGGCATGGGGGAGTGGATTCTGAGCGGTAAGTGACATACAAGATTCAGTGGGCCAAATTCATGGACGTGGGCCTATTTCCCCAGAATTCAGAATTGCTTGTGTTGGCATCAATACCTGGCATGATGTGAGTGTTCTGTGAGGTTGGCTAATTAGAGTCTAGACTTAAACAGAAGCCTGTAGTCGGTGAGGTTGAAATTCTAGAACTTCCCTGGGAGGTTAGGACGGTGTCTACATGGTTCAGGGAGGTGGATCTGTTGAAATGGATCTGTTCTGTGCAAAGGGCTCCGCCACCCCCTAAGCGCACTCCGGGGCAGGCCAGGGGACACGTCCATGATGGGGGCGCTGTGAGATACGTGGGGGAGGTCGTGAGAGGTGCCAGCACCCTTAGGAGCCCTCCGGGGGCTTTTCACCATGTATGAGAGGTGGCCACGGGACAGCTGTCATTCCATGGTCCTCAGACTTCAGTGCACACAAGGTCCACCTGGAGGGCGTGCTAACAGGCTGCCTTCCCAATACAGGGGATTCTTGACGTCGTCGTAAGGATGCCAACAGCTGTCATTTTTGTGCTCCTAAAATATATGAGCAGCCCACCCCTAGGACCCCATTTGGAAGGGCCTCTCTGACACTCAGACGTGTCGGTCTGGGATCCCGAAAGAAACAGAGGATTCTTACATTGGAATGATTTGAGGAAAGTTTGATAAAAATGCTGTTTCCCAAGAAGTGGGCTGGGTGTGGAGAAACCACAGGGGTGCTAATAACAGGGTTGTGCCCTCCCATTAGTCCCAGGCTAGAACCTTTCCAAACGCTATAGCCATTCTCCACAGTTTTTATTGATTTTTAGAGAGAGAGAAAGGTAGAAAGATAGAAACATCATCGATCTGCTACCTCCTGTCCTGCATGCTCCCCACCAGGGATCGAGCCTGCAACCAGGGCATGTGCCCAGACCTGGAATCAAAACATGACCTCCTGGTCCATGGGTTGATGCTTAACCACTGGGAAACACTGGCCTGGCTCTTGTAGATTCTTGACAAGTATTTGTGTCAGTTATGTAAGGCTCAACATGAGTAAGGCGCACACTTTTTTTCTGTATTCTCTGGAAGAAATTGTGTAAAGTTGAAATGACCGCTGGAGTGCTTTGGAGGAGCGATGACCACCCCTAGAGCTGGAGAGAGAAGGGCAGAGCAGGGCTCCCCAAAGCTGGCGAGAGCCATGGAGAGGTGGTGACGAGTGAAGTGAAACACTCCGTTGAGAGCTGGCTGCACCCAGGCTAAGGCAAGGGTGGAGACAGCAGAGAAATAAGTACCCCACCTTAACTCTTCTCCCTTTCCAATGCCCAAGGGGCTCCCCAGTGTCTGAACCCAACCTGAAGCCAGAGGACCTGCAGTCCCATTCCTGTGATCTACCCAGGTGAGCTTCCCCAGCCACAAAAGAGGATGGAAAAGAATGGGATGTGTGTCTAGAGGGACGAGCTTGCAATCTTCTTGTTGGTTTTGTGGGGTTTTTTATATGTCTTTTGTGCCGGGCGGACATGGCCATGGGTGAACCTGAGAGGGGGCGGTGAAGGATTTAGAAAAGACAGACAAGGGAATAAAGCTAGAGCTTGGTGGGATGCTCCTCTGATGGAGAGACAGTGCCTGGCCTGTAAGCCGAGTCATTTCATAGCCGAGATTCCACGAGGCAAAGTAAGGGCGTGGTCAAGATGTTTACAACCTTCTCCTGGGTTTCCATCTACTCCATCACATGCACCTGACCAAGTTTTGTTTACTTGCTGCACCTCCTGCAGCCTATATCACTCAGCCACGTGGAAGCACAGGTTCAAACCATAAGGTCAAGCTTACAACCATAGCCTTTGACTTGCACGTGGCTTTGCCATGAGAGGATTCTGCCCTCTAATTGGTCCCAGGCTAGAACCTGTCCAAACGCTATAGCCATTCTCCATAGTTTTTATTGATTTTTAGAGAGAGAGAAAGGTAGAAAGATTGAAACATCATCAATCTGCTGCCCCCTGTCCTCCATGCTCCCCACCAGGGATCGAGTGCCCAGACCGGGAATCAAAACGTGACCTCCTGGTCCCTGGGTCGATGCTTAACCACTGAGAACACTGGCCTGGCTCTTGTAGGTTCTTGACAAGTATTTGTGTCAAAGTTATGTAAGACTCAACATGAGTTGAAGAGTGCACACGTTTTTTCTGTATTCTCTGGAAGGAGTTGTGTAAGACTGAAATGACCGCTGGGATGCTGTGGAGGAGTTGGTAAAGTCCTTCGGGCCCGTGGGTATGTTGTGGGGAGATTTCCACTTACTGATTGCTTTTCTTTAATAGTTTTAGAACTACTCCTTTTCAGCTTTTTTATTGCCGTCTGGTAAGTTATGTTTTGAGGGGGAGTTCACCCATTTCTCCTGAATTACATGTACTGGCATAGGTTCCTATCTTCCTGGTGTCTGCAGGCTCCGTGGTGATGTCCCTTCTACTCCTGCTGGTTGGCTATTTGTGCCTTTTTTCCCTTTCTTTTTTCTTTTGTTTTGTTAATCCTCTCCCAAGGATATTTTTCCATTGATTTTTAGAGAGAGTGGGAGGGGGAGGGACAGAGAGAAAAAAAACATTGAAGTGAAAAAGACATCCATTCATTGCCTCCTGTGCTCACCTTGACCAGCCTGCAACCCTTGACTGGAATACAACCAAGTCACCCCAGGCTTACACTCTACCTACCTAGCCAAACTGGTTAGGGCCGTGGTCAGCAAACTGCGGCTCAGGAGCCACATGCGGCTCTTTGGCCCCTTGAGTGTGGCTCTTCCACAAAATACCACAGCCTGGGCGAGTCTATTTTGAAGAAGTGGCATTAGAAGAAGTTTAAGTTTTAAAAAATTGGCTCTCAAAAGAGATTTCAATTGTTGTACTGTTGATATTTGGTTCTGTTGACGAATGAATTTGCCGACCACTGGGTTAGGGCCCTTTTCCCTTCATGGTCAGTGTCAGGAGGCTCTAACTTCATTACAGGCTTGTCAGAAAGTAAGCTTTGGTTCAGTTACATCAGCGCTTCTTATCTCACTAATCTTGGCTCTGTTTTTCTGTCTTTTCCTCTCACTTGGCTTATTTTGCTGGAGTGAAGAGACTCGTGAGAATGGACAGCAGAGGGGAGAGGATCCCAGGCAGGCATAAACAGTGAGCAAGATCCGGGAACCAGGAGCGAGCAGGGCCAACGGGAACCTCGGGCAATGGCCTGGCCAGGCTCCTATGGGCGCCAGCGCTGTCCGGGTCCCACCCCCCCTGCAACCTGCCCCTACCTCCCAGCAAGTTGCACACCCCTCCCACCAGCAGCTTCAGAAACTCAGGACATCCCCGACAACAGGGGCCTGGACGCAGCGGTGATTGCCAAACCCTAGCCGTCCAGCCCGGGGTGCAGAAGGGCACCCGTCGTGGTGTGAGGAGACCCTGTCAGCAGAAATTGGCTTTGATTTGTCCAAGTGTGGGACTTCCACATAAAACCAGGCTCAAGAGCCAGCAGCTGTGTATCACTGCTGGTTGCCCAGGACCAAACCAGAGAGGGTTGGACCTGCATTACCACCATTTGCCCACCATCCAGAATTGAAATATCATTGCTGACAGGTACACATAAGGCACTGTTTGACATTGAAATTGGGTCTCAAAAGAACTGGTGGCCCAGAAAGAAGCTCACTACAGACTGATTCATATGCCTTTCAGCACAACGATTATTGCTTGTCTCATTTTTTATTCTTATAAGTATATTTCCAGTAGGACATGATCTCACTCATCTAGGGGGAATGGTAACCAACATAGACTGATGAACAAGAACAGACCCAGAGATAAGGAGCCATGGGTCAGACTGTTGGACCTCAGAGGGAGGGTGGGGAATAAAAGGGAGAGATCAACCAAAGGACTTATGTGCACACATATGAGCCTAACCAGTGGTCAAGGACAATAGGGGGGTGGGAGCATGAGTGGGGAAGGGGTGGGAGATTGGAATGGGGGGTTGAGGACAAATATATGATATCTTAATCAATAAAGAAACTAATTTAAAAAAAAAAAAAAAAAAAAACAGGCTCGAAAGGGCTTCCGCGGCTCCATGCGCATTGGCAGCCGCCGTGGGTCTGTGTACACAGGTCAGCTTTCTCTGCAGGACACCACTCACTCCCCATGAGAAGGGGTGTCATCCCCACAGTCACTCAGTGGTCCCCCCGAGTGGGCACGGTGACAGAGGCACGCGCCACGCCAAGACTGAACGCGTGAGGATGCGTGAAGCCCGCACGCCCCACTCTTCTTCCCGGGAGTGTGTTTCCTCCTGTTCTAAGCAAGGTCACGAGCACCTGGAACCATGTCCTGCGGAAGGGCCGGAAGAAAGCCTCCGCTGCTGCGGCCACAGCTTCCCTCTCGCGTTTCCCCGGAAACACTTGGCAGCCCCGCCACGGGCTCAGCAGTTTCCAAAGCCCCTGCATGTTGACGCAGCCCAGCCCCTGCCCAGGCCAACGGCCCTCTGGGAGCTCTCATCCTCTCAGCTCCCTATAAAAGGCAGGCAGAGCAGCTGGAGGAGGAGAGGGGAGGAGAAGAGGCCAAGATAAGCGGCCGAGATAAGCCCAGAGGCCAACAACTCTCACGTGGAAGCTCACCCGCCCGCAGGCTCCAGCATGAAGGTCTCCGGGGGGCTGCTGTGCCTGCTGCTCACCGTGGCGGTGGCCGCCCTCAGCTCCCAGGTGCTCGCTGGGCCAGGTAAGCTTCTCTCTCCCTCCCCCCTCTCTCCTCTCTGTTCCCTCTCCTTTGGGGAGGTTGAAAGTCAACATGCCTATCAGAGCAGCAGGGGCCCGTTAACATCCATTTGTAGAAACAGAAAGCAGAGCCCACGTGGGGACAAGAGGAGTCCTACCACACCCACTCCCAGCCCTAGCAAAGCCACGTGGAAGCCAAGCTGCCCACGCCAAAGCCAGGCCCTTTGCTTGGGCCCCAGCGGGTCTCCCCAAACTCTGCAGACCAGGGGGGTCATAGCCAGGATGGGTCACACTGGCCTCCAAGGTCAGCGGTGACCTGTCCCCGCGATGCAGCTGGGAAAACTGACTGCACATCTGAAGCCTGCCTCAGGCCCCAGGGCGAGAGGGCTGGACCTGGGATGGGAAAGGCTGAGTCTGCCTCCCTGACCCCCTCCTGGAGGGTAGAAACCAGGTCTGCCTCCTTGCCCTCCTCCTGGGGGGAGAGGGAGTGGAGGTAAGACCATGTCGGCCTCCCTGCTTCCTGCCACGGTCAGGCTGAGAAAACCTAGCACCTCCTGAAGGACTTCCCTGTGGCTTTATTCCAGGGGCCCTCAATATCGGGTCCACCTGCTGCTTCAAATTTTACAAGAAGATCCCTTTGCAGAAGCTGAGGAGCTACCAGGTCACCAGCAGCCATTGTGGCCTGAAAGCTGTCATGTGGGTAGAAAGCCCTGCTCACCTCCCCCCCCCCCCCCCCCCCCGCCTCAGCCTGCCCTTACTTCCCCACTCCAACCCCCGCCCCCCCTCGTCAAAGCCTCAATCCAAAGTTCTGCCCCAGAACATGGACACAGACTAATCCAGGACCTTGTCCTCAGGGGATAAGATCTAACCAGACTGTGCCATCCAGGTCCTCCTGCTATTAATCACCAAAGGCCCCGAGAGAGCCAGTGAGGCTCACACCCTGGCCAAGGCTTTGGTGGTCAGGCCAGCCTCCCCCGGGGGGGGGGCACAAGCAGCAACTGGGTCCAGAGGCCCCTTCCTGCCACACCCTTCCCTCCTCCTGGAAGGAGGTCCCCCTCTTGGGTAGAACCCCCACGTGCTCCCTCTAACTGGGCGGGCGCTTCTGCATCCACAGCTTCATAACCAAGCTGGGCAAGGAGGTCTGTGCCAACCCGAAGGAGAAGTGGGTCCAGGACCACATGAAGCACCTGGACATGCCGAGACCACGCCAGACCACGCCGAGATCACGCCAGACCACGCCGAGAACGCCCCTGGCCACGCGGAGACCACACTGAGACCTCCCCCGGCCACGCCGAGACCACGCCGGAGTGTGGGACGTGAACATGTATTCTCCAGCGCCCCCTGCCCTGATTGCACCGTCATTTTCAAATAGGGTGCCTGGGGGGCAGTGCTGTTTTGTCTTAAGTACTGTTTAATATTATTTGCATTATTGCTGGTTTGAGGTCTATTTTGTATATTGACAATCTTTTTGTACTGTTTTTTATTTTCTAATTGGATTTCTTGGGTGGCATTGGTTAATAAAATTATATAGATTGCAGGTGTCCGGTTCTATAAGCCATCATCTGTACATTGTGTGTTCACCACCTCACGTCTAGTCTCCTTCCATCTCATGTGTAACCCCTGTTCCCTCTCCCGCCTCCCCATGCTGTAATCACCATGCCGTTGACTGAGTTCATGAGTTTTTTTGTTTTGTTTGTTTTTGCTTGGCCTGTCTGCTTTAGAGGAATGCCTTGAGCCCGTTGGTTCCTGTCATGGGCCCTGTTCCTCCCGCGGTAAGTGGCAGGCAGGGTCTCTCTCCTGCCTCCCTGCCCCGGGCTGGTGGCCATGCCTGTGAGGACCACGGGGATGAAGAACCGTGATGGCTAGGGAGGAAAGTGCCTGGTGAGTGCCAGGTGTTAACTAAATATGTGACTGTGGAGAAAATGCGATTGTGGCACTGCTAACATTTTTTGCAAGAAATACATTGTATTTAAAATCTCTAGCAGTGGTGTTTTCTTTGAGGGTCACTTCCCATCCGTAGGGGGCTCTCTGGAGTGCAGGTGGATGGCGGCAGGGGGCGCTAGAGGAATGCAGATGTAGGGGGCTAGCCTAGGTGAAGGGGGCCCCGGCTTACCAGCGCAGACTAGTCTAGTGTTTCCCAAAGTGTGGTACGCATACCCCCAGGGGTACAGGAAGAGTTTGGTGGGGGTACGCGTTGCACCGAAGTTTGGTGGGGATATGCACTGCATCGTGCTTAGCTGCGCCTAATTCTACGTTCTCATGAGTACAAGGGGTACTCAGCGTTACGAAAATTAAAGAAGGGGTACACATATGTCAAAAGTTTGGGAAACACTGGAGAACAATGGCTCCAATCCCAGCATCAGCTTCTAACTGGTCTCCCTGAACCCATGCCTTCCCAAGGGGAGCAGCCTTCCATCCTGGAGTCATATACACACATGTGCACCTGGCCACTGCCCCCAAGGGGAAAACCAGCTGACCAGTCCCAGTTAGCACTGACCCTGCCAGAGAAGATGAGATACGTTCAACCTTGGAGGATGTAACACGGTCATCGCGATATTTTTGTAAAGAAGCTGCAGGAGGGAAAAGAGGGGCGAGGGCCTGGAAGGACTATCCCCATCAGGTCAGAGTTTGGGAACATTAGAGATTTCCAAAGGGAAGGTTGCAGTGTGGTTAGAGAGGAATCACAGTGTGAAGGCGGGGAGTTTGGAGTCAGATCTGAAGGCAGGCGGGTGATGCCCAGGGCTTTGGAGCCATGGGGTGGCCAGGGGGGGTGGCAGGGGCAGGGTGCTGTTGGCCAGGGAGAATGGAGAACAGCCTGGTCCGGGAGAGAGGGAGTGGCCTAGGCAGGACAGTCATGGGGGCTGAGGGGAGGGGCCGTTTAAGGAGAGTGGGCCGGACGTGTGACAGGCTGAATCCTGAGACATAGGACCCTATAGCCACCGAGCTGGTCTTTAAAGGGCGCCAATCCTGAGTCCCAGAATGGACTGCCTCCCTTGCTGCTCTCCCGAGGCCCACGTTGCACAAAGTGGAGCTGTGCTCGCCCTCCTTCCAGGGCACCCAGGGGCCTCCTGCTCTCCCCAACACCGCCTCCTCCTCTGAGTGAGTTGCGTTGGCATCTGTCTCAGACCCAGGCCCTCCCTAAGGAGAAGGCGGTAGGGTGTGTCTGGGGAGAGAGGGCTCCTGTGCCTGTGCCATGCTGTGTCAGGAAGTCACGTGACATCTCGGGACACGAAAGAGTTTTGTGTCCAGATCTAACCCTGACTTGCCATGTATCTTCAGGCCTGTCCATGTCTCTCTCCAGCCCTCAGTCTCCTCATTTGTAGAATGAGGCTGGCAACACCTGACAGGGAGGGGACCTCACAACACCCCCTCCAGACAGAGCAGCTGTGCCTTCTGGGTAGCATCAGCCCCTGAACCCTCCAGGAACGTTCCATTCCCCTCCTGGCATATCTTGGAGGGCCCCTCTGCTCATCTTTTCCTGTGTCTGCGTTCAGTCATCGTAAGCGTGTGTGTGTGTGTGTGTGTGTGTGTGTGTGTGGTTCTTTTCTGATCTGCCCACCACCTCAGCTTGGCTGTGGTCCTAACAGTAGACCGATTCTGCCTTAACTATCTGTGTGATCTCCGACAACTCTTTCCACCTCCCTCCACATGATCATGAAAATATGTACCCGGACTTGGTGAACCAAGACAATATACACCACAACTGTAAGTACCTCAGTCAGCGTTGTAAGGACCCTAGAATGCAACTATGGTGCTTACTCCACCTCACAGGTGGGAGTGCAAAGGAGCACCTGGAGAACACAGGGCAGAGAGTCACCAGCCCGAGGTGTGGGAAGCCATGTTCCGTGGGGCCCGAGGGCAAGGATGGAGCATAGGGTAGGGACGCCTACCTGCTCTCCCCTAAGCCTTCAGGGTCAACTAGGGACAGGGCAGACCATAGCCCCATTGTTAGAAAGTGCGCATGATGCACGACTTATCTGGATGTTCTCAGCTAGGCTGTTCTCAATATCTAGCCAGATGCCTGCTCTATGTATCTTTTTCCAAGAATGTCTTGAGGAGCTGACGGGTGGCCTTGTCCTGGGAAAGGGGCACTTGGAGAAATGCCCAGAAAGGCCGCATAAATGTACACCTGCAACTAATAAAGTTGCTGCAATCTCATCATGGACTAGCAGTCCTCCTGAAGCCCTGCTTTCTCTTGTCTTTATTTCTCTTAAAACCTCCTAGCCCTACCTCCAGGACCCGTGATGCCGGCTGGATCCGATACCGAGGTCACCCAAGAGGTTGGCAAATCTGGAATAAGGAATTAATCGTGACCCCCCTGCCTCTTCTTACTGTGCAGTAAATCCTAGGAGCGTGTAAGCAGTTCCCTCCTCTGGGCATAAAATTCTGTGTTAGGATAGAATACTTGGCTCCTTGGAGCGCCAAGAAACTGCAACCTCCTGGAGCAGGCGAGGACGCGCGGAGCACCCCCTGGCGCCCACACTCAGCTCTGCACCCAGGTTTTGAAGGCCTTGCTCCCAGGGTTTAGAAACCTTAACCTGGTGGCACGTCGCCACCTAGCGTCCGCTATTCGAATTCCAGGAGCGGTTTCTGTTCTCTGGAGGAGGAAGTCAGGAACTGAACAAACAGGGAATGGCACTCACATTAGACCATCCCGGTGGGAGCGGGAGGAACTGGAGTTCCTGGAACACAAGATGCTCTTCGCGGAAATCGCTTTCCTCACAAATGTGAAGCAACAATTGGAAGACGGCACGTGCACTAGAAGAGAAACGCAAAAATGGTTCGCATCTGTTCAGCCTGGATTTCTTTTCTCTTTCAACAACAAAAACAAACAAACAAAAAAAACAACAAAAAAAACACCCTAGCAGATTCGGCTCCGTGGATAGAGCTTCAGCCTGCAGACCAAAGGGTCCCTGGTTCAAGTCTGGTCAAGGGTGCCAATCTGCAGCAGGCTCTTTCCAGGTCAGGGCACCAACCAATGTCTTTCTCAGTGGAATTAGAGGATTAAAATAACAAACAAACAAAAACCCTTGCAGGACAGGCTCAGGCTTTGGAACCACATTGGGAGGGCCCCAGGGTAGCACTGTCCCACCAGCCACCTCGTGTGTTTAGGCAGAGTCTGGACACGGGGGTTCAAACCCTAGCTCCCCACACACCAGTGGTGGCCTTGAGGACCTGGGCCTCAGACCTCCCATCTGTAAAATAAACCAGTCTCTAGCCTGGTTTCTAAAGGCTCTTCCACTTCTGACATCTCACCACTCCTGTGAGGTTCTGCCCCAATATAATATTAAGGTTCAAGGGCTCTGGCTCTCATGCTCTGGGGACCTGGTGAGTCTGGTCCATGAAGGACAACTGTGGTCTAAGAAGCTGGGGCAAAATTAGGCACCATGCAAGGAGTCCTGGCTGATAGAGTGACAAGGCAAGAGCATCCGGGGACTGGTCAGCTCCCCACTGACTCCCAGAATGCCCTGCTCCCAGTCCTCAGCTCTGTCCTGACCCCCGACCTCACCCTGCCTGCTTGTACACCCCCTCCCACGCCCACCCTCCAAAGACTTGCATTCCAATCCTGCTCCTTCCTCCTGGTCTTACTGTGTACAAAGCCCCTTTTGTGTATTTAGCATTAGGTCTGTACTCCCTAAACAGCATTGGATGTTAGACATTCTCAGTCCCACATTAATGATGGAGAAACCAGAGTCTGAGAAATAAAATGACTTGCCTATGGTTAGCCAACTCTTACAGCCCTGGGTCCTGACCTCTTCCCTTTATCTGATACATTGTGAAGGCAAGACATCTGGCCCTCAGGCCTCCAGTTAATAACCTCAAAGCCTCCTCTATCCGTCAATCTGCAGGGTCTGAATGAGGCAGGGCCTCCTTTTGCAGGAGCGAGTAGCTCAGCTGCCTGTGGCTACCCAGACTCCTGTGGCTACCCAGACTTCTGGTTCTCCTATGGGCCTGTGCCCCCACCCATTCCTCCTCTTCCAGAAGAATACTTTCTGGAGCAGGGGAGACGGAGGCAGGGAGTGGAGGGTGAGCCCTGTCTGCAACCCCAGGGTGCCTGCCCACATTGCTGCCCTCCCCAAGGTGAAGCTAAGGGACACCAGCCCCACTCACGGCTCCAGTGTCCCCATCCTGCAGCCATGTCCCCACCCGCAGCAGGCACACCAGGGCTGGGGAGGTGAGCTTCATCGCGGGCTGGCTTGGATCTCTCTGGAGAGGTCTCACCAGTCTGGTGAAGCAAGTGCTGTCTGTGGCCCATCAGGCAGTGACCAGGCTTTTATAGGGAGACTAGAGGCCCGGTGGAAAATTTAGTGCACTGGTGGATCCCTCGGCCTGGCCTGCACCCTCTCACAATCCAGGACCCCTCAGGCGATATCAGACTGCTGATTTCAGCCTGGTCCCCGCAGGCCAGGCTGAGGGACCCCACCAGTGCACGGATCCATGCACCAGGCCTCTAGTATGCATGTAAGATCTTTGGTTAATCTCTCCCACCTTCCCCCTCCCTCCTTCCCTCTGAGATTCATCAGTCTGTTCCATGTTTCCATGCCTGTGCGTTGAGCATCTGCCCTCTGGTGGTCAGTGTGTGTCATAGCTACCAGTCGAACCATCGCTTAGGCTTTTATATATATAAATGGGTGCTCCCAGGTGGGGAAGTCACAGGGAGAAGAGGTGGGCTCTCAGGTCCAGTGGCCACATTAACCACGCCCCTCCCCCAACCCCTCCAAGGGATGGATGTGCAAGTGCATGGAAACGTCTCCTAGTGCAGGAGCAGATAAGGGCCTTGAAAAAGTGAGTAGGAGCTACCCCTCTGAGAAGCTGCGAAGAGTGAGAGGAAGTGGCCTGCTTGTGGCTTCTCCAATCCCACATCTTATCATCCAGGGCTGCAGCCACTGTCCCCAGCTAAAGGCTCTGGACCAGGACTAAGACACATGAGTCTCTGATGCCCAGTTCTGCCAACCAGCAGCTGCATAAACTCACCCTAGACACCTATCCAGTGCTATGTGCGAATGACTGCATATGCCTCACTGGTGTGGATAATTAAACAACGGGTGAGCCCTGCCCAGATATTGCTCATTTCAATGATCTTAATCACCAGGCACTTGGCATCTTGCCCTATTCCAACAGTCCATCAGTTAGGCCAGGAAAACCAATGAAATGCACGCCTGACCTCTGGCTGCTGCCAGGAGACTCACAAATAAACAGTAAAAGGCATCCAGTGCCAGGACAGCGGTAGATGAGCCCTCGGAGGGTGAAGAGAAGCTCTCCGGAGGCGTCAGCGAGGCCTCCCCGTTCATCAAGCAGAGCCTCCCACGGAGGGCTGAACGGGAAGGAGAATGCCAACAGAGAAAGCGGCTCAGTGAGGCATCCGAACAGTGAGGCTCCATGGAGCGCATTCATTCAGAGATGCCAGAAGGAGCTGGAGTGGGGGGAGGGAGGCATAAGGAGAATGACAGACTGAGGAAATGGCTGGAAGAGATGCGACTGTACAGCTATGGAGTAGCCAGGTGGTGAAGCTATTGTGCTCAGTGCTTGCACTAAGTAGCAGGTGGTAGATGCTCAAGAAAATGTAGCTGGCCGAAACTGGTTTGGCTCAGTGGATAGAGTGTCGGCCTGCGGACTGAAAGGTCCTGGGTTCAATTCCGGTCAAGGGCATGTACCTTGGCTGCGGGCACATCCCCGGTAGGAGGTGTGCAGGAGGCAGCTGAAAGTTTCTCTCATCGATGTTTCTAATTCTCTATCCCTCTCCCATCCTCTCTGTAAAAAAAATCAATAAAATATATTAATTTAAAAAAAAAAAAGAAAAGAAAAGAAAAAAGAAAATTTAGCTGGGCCGAATCTGTGGGTGAAAACCACGAGGCCAGCGTGCACTCTATGCTCATCGAGTGTGGGCGGGTCTGATCTGCGTGGCCGCACACGCTCTAGCTCACAAAGCAGCAGTGGCTTCCCATCATCAAGTGCTGCACGAAGCTCAAGCTGCTCACTGGTCATTCCTGGCTCCTCATGGAGTGTCTCCTTGGATTCCCTCATGGCTCAACAGTTGCAGTTCCTGAACTTGCTGCATGCTTTTCTGTGTCCAGGACTTTGCTTCCTCCACCTGCAGGGCCCTCCTCGCTGTCTCCCTCTGTGAACTTCCTGCCCATTTCCAATGCCTTTGTCTCCTCAACGACCCTCCCACTATTCCCATTCAGCCTCCTTTGAAGAGCCCCACCTCTATGCCTGGACCTCCCCCATGAAGGTCTCAGATCTCTGCCACCCCTCTGCTCTGTGTATTTTTCAGACGAACATCTGGGTGGGTGTCCTGGCGTGTCAGAGTTGAATGGGCCTGGAAGACAGTCTGCCCACAGTGGCTCTAAAAGTGTCCTGGGTGAGCTTTTGAAAGGTGCCTTGGCCTCATTTCAGAGCCAGCATCAAACCTTATGTATCACCTTGGGCCAGTGTTGCTCAGTGGTTGAGCATTGACCTATGAAATAGAAAGTCACAGCTCGATTCCCAATCAGGGCACGTGCCCAGGTTGCGGGCTTGATCCCCAGGTTGTGGGGGGCTGTGCAGGAGGCAGCTGATCAATGATTTTTTTCTCATCATTGATGTTTCTCTTACTCTCTGAAATCAATAAAAATATATTAAAAATAACAAACTAAAAAAAAAAAAATACAACAACTTATGTGCCTATAGCTGTAATTCAGGCCCCAGCAGATAAGAATCATGTATCCAGCACATTCTCTTCAGATTACAGATGGGGAAATGGTGTCTCAGAAGGCGGAAACTGACTTCCCCATGTCACACTGAAAAGTCATTGCAGAGACGGGACCATAGACACTCAGGCCACGTCCACCTCCATCAGTTCCCATGCACCCGCCAGCTGCGGCCTGCCGCCCACAAAGTACTCAAGGTCCTAGAAATGACTAGCTGTTGTCACTGTCCTAGTCTCTTTGCCCAAGCATCTGGGCTTATGCTGCACCATTCCCCCTGATCTGGCCAAGACAAGTGCCACCTGTAACTTCACCTACACCCTCTGCACGTAGATGGGAATTCACATCTTTCTGCAGACACGCCCTGATCTTCGAGGGTGATCCTCTCTGTGGGAGAATAACCTCCCCCGTCTGCTTCATCACAGTGTGAGTTCTACTCTCCTCCAAATCCACCTTCTCCATAAGGCCTTCTCCCTGCCTCCCAACCCCCCACCCCCCTGGGTCCAGGGGCAATGCTCCTTCTTCTGTGCTTACTCAGATCACTTTCCTGGCTGATCTCTGAGCTCCTGGCTGGGCACAGTGCATGTGATTCTGCTGTTGAATGTACTGATGAACTAATGAACCAGTCCGTGTCTAAATAAGAACCTGAGACTCCAATCTTGTCTGCCCTATGTTAACCAACAGTGTAAGAACTAAGTCTTCAAACAGGTCCCCACAGGCTCTCCAGACTCAGAAGCTCCCTTAGGCAGTCCCAGCCCCTAAGGCCATTTTTCTGGTCTGCACGGTCCTGCGGCTAAAAGACTGCCAGTCCCTTGCTGAAGGGGGTCCAGGCCAGGTGAACAGGGGATGGACCAGGCCACCTGAGAAATGAGCTTTCTCCAAAGGATGGCACACTGAGCCTTTCTTTCTGGCCTCCACATCTGTATTTCCAGGGGCAAGCCTTGTCAACGTCTCACCCCTGTACACAGATAAATGCATCTTGGCTTTACTGATTCAGGTACATCAATGGAAAGACAAGTTGAATTGAAGCCTTCTTCAATGGTTTTCTTACTTTCAACCACAGATAATTCCTTCTAAGTGTTATTGGGCTGGAGGTACTTCGAAGATAGGCTTTCATGGAGAGTTTATTGGGAGTGTAATTAGCCGAGCAATTGTGATCATTTCAAAGTCATTGGAAGCAGATTAACCTCACTGAAGAGAATCAACCACTCAACAATACAATAGCAATCTCCATGTACACACCAACAATTGCTGTGCCACTTAGAAGTGTGTGTACTCAAACAGCTGCTGTAAAACTTAGGCCTGATGCAGCATCTGACATCTCTCCCAGAAAAACAAAACAAAACAAAAAAAAACACACCTCATTCCCCAAGTAAATAGATGTTTAAAGAATGCCTACTATGGGCCAGGCACTCTTTATGTGTTCTGAACCACAATACACAAGGCACTTGCCCTATAGAGCTAACAACCTGGGGGAGAGAAACAATTTTCAAGCTAATTATATAAATAATATCGTTTCAAATAGGATAAGTCAATGAAGAGAAATAACAAAGGGGACTGACTAGTGGGGAGATTCAAGAGATGGCACCTGAGCTGAGACCTGAACGACAGAGAACACGCCTGGCAGAGAGAATGGTGAGTGCAAATGTAACTCAGTCTACACCTGCCTCTGATTAAGGTGCAAGGCCAAGACTTCAGTGAAAATGGTTTACTTGGGAGGTGCAGGAAAGATGAGTAAGGGAACAGGGGAGCAAAACCAAGATGGGGAATGTCTTAAGAAAGGATCATATATAATAAGCCTAATATGTCCAGTCTCCCTGTTGGCTATTCAACTTATCAAAGCATAATATGCTAATGACATGCTAAGGCCACTCAACCACTTGCTATGATGTGCACTGACCACCAGGGGGAAGATGCTCCGACCTGTAGGTGAGCTTGCTGCTGGGTCCAGCCGATCAGGACTGAGCAAAATAGGCCGGACACGCCCTGGAGCCCTCTCGCAGTTTCTCCCTGGCTGGCCAACCTCCCCCATCTCTCCCCGGCCCTGATCGTGCACCAGTGGGGTCCCCCAGCCTAGCCTTCACCCTCTTGCAATCTAGGACACCTTGGGGGATGTCAGAAAGCTGATTTCAGCATAATACTGCAGGACAGGCTGAGGGACCCCACTGTTATACAAATTTGTACACTGGACCTCTAGTGTGTCAATAAAAGATAATCGAGTCAGCTCCATTGTAGGTGAATGAAATGGCATCTCCCAGTGACACTTTGGGAAACAGCGCAGAGCCTACCCCTAGGTTGTCCCACTAAGAAGCATAGAAGCAGGGTGTTTATACTCCAAGCCCGCCAGTCCTTCGTGAGGGCGCTCCCTGGCACCTCTGCCCACTGTTCATGGGCAGGGCGTCTTCCATGGCTGAAGCCAGTTGATGGAAGGCCTGGCCAAGGGACATGAGCTGGGTACTGGCAGCATCTGCTACATGCAGAGAAGGAAAGTCCGTGAGAATGGCATATAAAACCTGTGTGAGCATGCCTGTAGGACATGACGTCTATGAGGAAGTCAGGGACCATCTCATGTGAAGCCTGGCAGGCCATGATGAGCTTAAATTTTAATCTAAGTGCATTGGGAAGAGAGCTGAAAAACAGAGAGAGCAACAGAGAACAGAGGAGGCCACAGAGGAAGCGCAGGCAGAGAAGAGGGTGGCTTCCACCAGCACGGGTGTGTGCAAAGGGGTCGGAGCCAGGTGTGTTGTGACAGGACTGACATGGGTTGGGTGAGGGGAGAGTAAAGGAAACGTGAAGGAGTAGAACTAGCCGACTTCTATGGATTCACAACGCTCATAGTCCATGACTTCATTAAAAAAGAAATCAAAACTATCTTTTTAAAAGCTCCAGTTCTTTTTAACAATGCCATAACGCATGTGAACTATCACTCAAAACAAACGCTAGTGCTTGGGCAATAACCTTCTATTTTCCCTCTATACCAGTGGTCGGCAAACTGGGGCTCGAGAACCATATGCGGCTCTTTGGCCCCTTGAGTGTGGCTCTTCCACAAAATACCACAGCCTGGGAGAGTCTATTTTGAAGAAGTGGCCTTAGAAGAAGTCTAAGTTTAAAAAATTTGGCTCTCAAAAGAAATTTCAATCATTGTACTGTTGATATTTGGCTCTGTTGACTCATGAGTTTGCCAACCACTGCTCTACACCATTCTCCCCGACTCCTCCAACCCAACGTAACCAACACCCTGAATTCATGTATCACTATAATTTATATCATTTATATCTTTTTACTTTATTAAAAGGACATCATACTGTTTATAACTGTAGGGACTTACTGTTTTTGCCCAATAGTATTTTGTTAATATACATCCATATCACTGGGTGTCACTGAAATGCATTGTTTTAACTGCTGTGTGATATTCCATTGGTTAAGGACACTATTAATTTATTCATCCACTCCCTCTTGGTGGGCATTTGAGTTTTCTCCAGATTTCTGACATCGTAAAACAGTGCAGCTATGACCATTTTTGTATAAGCAAGACTTCTCTTAGGCATATATACACCTGTGAAATTGCTGGTTTGAGATATTCACTGTTATAAGAGAGTCCCATTCATTTTCCAAAGTAGCTACATAAAAATACCAGCAATGCCTACAAGACCCTGTCAATCCACAGTCCCTCCAACACTTGGTATTGTCCGAGTTTCCTTTATTTTCTAAACAAATTATTTTGAATTACGATATCTTCCTCGTCTGGATTTGGGTTTCCCTGACCCATAATGAGGCTAAACATTTCTTCACTGGCCTACCAGCCATAAGGGCGTCCTCTTCTCCAAAACATCTGTTCCTGTTTTTGCCATTTTTCTTCGGTGTCTGGAGCACTCTGGACAATACGAAGTGTCAGTATCTGAGCTCACAGTTCGCTTTGAGACATGCCCTCTGCTCGCTCTCGCTCTCTCTTTCTCTCTCTCTCTCTCTCTCTCTCTCTCTCTCTCTCTCTCTCTTCATATAATTTCAAGTAGTTTGGCACTGCTGGGCTTAATGGCATGCAGTTTCCTTTCCATGAGTCATTTTGTCCAACGAACAGAATTCCCTGGAAATGTCTTCATTCCTCAGAATGAAGGGGAGTAATGGTCTTGATTTGGTCTTGGCCTTGATTTGGTCTTGACGTTAAGGCTGAGTGCTCAAAGCCATGCCTTTAGTTTTGAGCTTTGCCCCTAAAGCTATGCCCTATTTTGAGGATATTTTACAGCCCATAGAGGTTGAAAATGAGAGATGATTATTCCCTTCAACACAGTAAATCCCAGAATTTCTAGACTTTCTATGTTCACTTCCAGTTTCTATGCTTGCAAAGGAGCCCGTTTTTATCTGTCATCACTTTTTTGTTTCTTATGAAATATAGTTAGTTGGGCCAAGCTGGCACAGCCATGGGTGAACCTGAGAGAGGGCGATGAAGAATTTAGAAAAGACAGACAAGAGAAGAAATCTGGGTGTTAGGTGGGACGCTGCTCTCTCTGAAGGAGAGACAGTGCCCGACCTGCAAGCCGAGTCTTTATTTTATAGCCGAGATTCCACAAAGCAAAGTAAGGGCGTGGTCAAGATGTTTACAACGTTCTCCTGGGTTTCCAATCTACTCAATCACATACACCTGATCAAGCTTTGTTTACTTGCTGCACCTCCCGCAGTCCATATCATTCAGTCACATGGGACCACACGTTTGGATCATAAGGTCAAGCTTGTAACCATAGCCTTTGGCTATAATTGTGCTGGGGCTTGCAAGTGACTTTGCCATGAAAGGATGGTGCCCTCTCATTAGTCCCAGGCTTGAACCTGTCCAAACGCTGTAGCCGCTCTCCACAGTTAGTAACAACAGCACTAACAATATTCTGTTTCAAAACTACTTCTCTCAAAACCATAAATTCAATGGTTATATTTTCTGCCTTCTCAATCAAGCATGTCAAACTCAAAGGCTAACACGGGCCAAATAAACAAGGTTTTAGCTTATGTGGGCCTCAAAAAAACAAAAACATTTTCATAGAAACGTACGTTTATTTCAATAGTGACATGCTGAATATAAAGGCCTAAAATAAATGAGTTATCATTAACATAAAATAAGAGCACATTTAAATAAATATTAATATTTTTTCTTGAACATTAAGTTACCAGACACTGAATAACTGCACAAATTAATAAGCGTAACGCAAATAAACCTGTTTTTCTTGTTCTCCGAAAGCAAAATATTTCCTGCTGCACACACCAAACAAGTCAGTCCCAAACTAATGACGTGGCAATCAGCTGCTAAAATATTTGCGGCTGGTATTAGTGGAGAGAAATGGTGCACCTGCGCGTAAGGCACATAGGGAAATGAATGCAATATGATTATAGTGTAGTAATCAGTCACTAGCGAACGTTGTGGTTCGTTATTAATAATTATGTATAACAGGATATTGTCAAAATTAAGCTATAAAATTTTTATCAAAACGTTTTTTACAGCCAAAATTGGTTTGGCTCAGTGGATAGAGCGTCGGCCTGTGGACTGAAAGGTCCCAGGTTCAATTGTGGTCAAGGGCATGTACCTTGGTTGCGGGCACATCCCCAGTGGGGGGTGTCCAGGAGGCAGCTGATCGATGTTTCTCTCTCATCGATGTTTCTAATTCTCTATTCCTCTCCCTTCCTCTGTAAAAAATCAATAAAATATATTTTTTTAAAAAAAACGTTTTTTACATACCATTATATTGGCTAGGCTGCAAAAATATTCATTGTGGGCCGAATGCAGCCTGTAGGCCGCGAGTTTGACATGCTTGCACTAAAGGCTCCCATTGTTTCCACCATACCATTGTTCTCACCAGACTTAGTTCATTTTCAGCTGAAGAATCACTTCTTCTATTTGGCCACCTTGAAGTCAGTCTTCTAATTTTCTGACATCTGGTTTTGCTTTAACCATATCCAGCTTCTCATTTGTAATCTCTACTTCCTATATGCTGCACTTTTAGACTTGCTCAAGAACATCAAGAATCTTTGTGTACAATACTCTTAGCCTCTCATGTGGGCTCTCACATACAGCCCATCCCGGAAATCCGGTGGCCTTCTTCAGCAAGCCCGCCATGACAGCACTGATGAGCCGAGTACCAGTGTTTTTAGTCTAAGTGTGTCCTCTTGCCCTCGTTGCTTCTCCACTTGTTATCAGTAAGCGCTCAGAGGGGCCCCTTAGCAGCTGTGGTACTGACTGCTTATCAACAACAGCAGAGCTGTTATACTCATGGTTACCATTTATGACAGTGAAAATATACATATTAAATTCAGCAGTAAAAAGAAGGCACACAGGGCAGCAGCCAGGAGACACCAATTACCTCCTCCCAGTAGAGTCCGATAGACAATTCTTAATTCTCCCAGCAATGATGTGTGACAATGTGCAAGGACTATTGGTACCCGGGGCTTTCCGTGGAGGTCGGTCAGGTAGACAGGCCTCACCAACCAGGTGGCTGACCTCAGTCTCCAGCCTCTCCTGAGGTCAAGCTGACGATACCTCCCGGCCCAAGGCCCCCAGGTGAACGCTCTTACCAGGCAGGGTATTCCAAAGGATTAGAGATTACGTTCCAGGCGCCAATCCAATCCAAGGGCCCTTTCTTTCTTTCTCTGGACTCTGCAGTTAAGCCTTCACCGCACACCCTTAACTTTGGGAGTGGGATTCTCGAAGGCAGAGAAAGAGGACAGGAAACCAACGTATTTTAACCTTTATGCCTTTACTGGCCTGATGGTCAGCGAGTTTCCGGAATCTAAACCATAGAGCCAGAAGGCAGGGTGCAGGGTCGAGGAGGCAGAGACTGGGCACTCGCCCAGGAGTGTCTCCTGATTAGCCACTGAGTAGAAGGCAAGCTTCCCCCGCTCCAGGTCCAGCCAGATGCCCACCACCCTCGGTTTTTCTGCGCTGAGGACAGTTTCCTTGACCATGTGCCACATGGAGAGCTGGCTGGTCCCCTTCCACTCCACGCACCAGGAGTCCGTGGTCCTCCCCAGGATCTGGTCTCGGCTCATCCCCCAGGAAGCCACGCCGACCGCCCAGTGGCTGCACTGCTGAGTGTCCACTTCCCAGTAGTGCTGCCCAGACGAGAAGGCTTGGGAGCATAAGACCTGGCAGGTCGTAAACCTGTCGTGACTCCAGGCATAATGCTGTTCGATGTGACATACAGTCACCTTCCTGCGATCCTCCGACACCTCCAGGTTACAGGGCAGGGTCCCCGGGTCAAAGGTTGGACTGATAGCCCCTGAAGAAGAAGAAGAAAGAAAAAAAAAAGAAAGAACATAACCAGCCAGCATGGACTGCCCATGCTCAGAGGTCCTCAAAGAGCAAACAGCAGCTTTGTATCCTTGGATGTGATAAAGTCTTACTCAGACTGGCATTAATGTAGGTGTGTCAGACACTTGCTGCTCTTTGTACTACCGTGTTTCCCTGAAAATAAGACCTAGCGCATGGAAAGATAAGACATCCCCTGAAAATAAGACCTAGCGCAAATTTGGGAGAAAAAAATTAATATAAGACACTGTCTTATTTTCGGGGACACAGGGTAGTACTTACCCCTGATGCTTGTTAACAATACCCCTTTCCCTGCTTAACCTCTGCTTACCATGAACCTGCTTCCGGGAAGCCCTCCCTGAATCCCACCCAGCCAAAAGGCACCTCTTGCTTTGCCCCGTAGCCGCCATGTTTTAGCTGTTCTCTAATGTACCATCTTCTATCTGCAGCACGTGACATGACCATGGCTGCCCATCTCTCTCTAGTTATACATAAGTTTCCTTATTTAGGATCATGTACTTGCCGAAACCGGTTTGGCTCAGTGGTAGAGGATCGGTCTGTGCGGACTGAAAGGTCCCGGGTTCGATTCCGTTCAAGGGCATGTACCTTGGTTGCGGGCACATCCCCAGTAGGGGGTGTGCAAGAGGCAGCTGATCGATGATTCTCTCTCATTGATGTTTCTAACTCTCTATCCTTCTCTCTTCCTCTCTGTAAAAAATAAAATATATATATATATATTTTTTTTTTTAAAGGATCATGCATTCATGTTGTATGTTTTACACTGTGTCCTACTGAGTAAACAGATGTGAACATGTACATAGCATTTCTACTCTAGGCACACATTTAAACACATTCACTCATCTAACCCTAAGGACAATCCCTGGAAGAAAGGACTATTATTATCTCCATCTTACAGGTGAGGGATCCGGGGTTCAGGGAGGTTACCTAACTTGTCCAAGATCACAGAGCTAGTGAGCAGGAGCGAGGCGTCAAACCCAAGCAGCCCGGGTCCAGGATCCATGCTCTCCATGACTACGCCAGCCTGGGACAGCAGCAGTAACTCATCGGATGGGGGAATGGGCAGTTCGCTGCCTATGGTTGACCCCGCATGGATGCCCACAGATTGCCTGGGCTCCGAATGATCATGGGTCTGGTTTAGCCTGGAATTTGGGAGCTTTTCATTCCCTTTGTCTTTGTAATCAGCTCCCCAGGGGAAGGGCTTGTGGGAGGTGGGAGGCCTAGCAGCAAGGAGATGGACACAGCACCCTCTCCCAGCTGCCCTCTGCAGCCGGCCGAAAGCAAGTTCCAAGCAGACCACATACTTACATTGAACAAACCTGGATGCAAGGAGACTCTGGTCAGTCCGTGGGCATGCGGAGGAAGGCAGACCTTCCCGGGCTTTAACTAAGGAATCAGAGAATTGGGAGGGGGAAAAGTCTCGTTTAAAAAGGGCAAGAAGAAGGTATCTAAGCAACATGATCAGAGCGATGGCTTATCTTCCTCGGCAGCAGCAGCAGCAGCAGCAGCAGCACATTTAGCGTCAGGGTTTGGCCAGGCAGTGCAGCCAGCTCAGGTATGTCCAGCCCCAGGTTCTCACTAGGCCTTTTCCTACCATTTTCTCCCTGAACTCTAAACTCGTTGCTTGCTCCTTGTTCATCTCTATGTTCTAAGAACCAAACCTCATGTCAGGTAGATAGGAAGTGCTCGATGCATATTTAGCAAGTAAATTAAAGAATACAGTTCCAGGCAATAACAATGCCCTGACATCCAGAATATCCACGAACCCCATTATCAATGCTTTATTTTTATCTTATTTTTTAATATTTTTATTGATTTCAGAGAGGAACAGAGAGGGAGAGACAGAAACATCAGTGATGAGAGAGAATCATTGATTGGCTGCCGCCTGCACGCCCTACACTGGGGATCAAGCTTGCAACCTGGACATGTGCCCTGACTGGGAATCAAACCATGACCTCCTGGTTTATAGTCTGATGCTCAACCACTGAGCCACACTGGCCGGGCTCAATGCTTTAAACTGTTACAAAAACTGGGAAACGTGAGTTGGTGTGAGATTCATTTCAACTCACTGACACTTCCTACTTCCCTCTCGAATGAACTAAAGTTTAATTGTTAACTTAAAGTTACTGTGTGCTTCCAATGCCCACAGAGTAGGTAGAAGAAGAGAAAGTAATGTCACAGTGCAGACTATGAAGGCAAAATCTTCCCCCATTTGTATCCCACCCAAGTATATTTTTTCCATTGATTATTAGAGAGAGTGAAGGGAGGGGGAGAGACAGAGAGAGAAACATTGATTGGTTGCCTCCAGCACACACCCCTACCAGGGCCGGGGATCAAGCCTGCCACCAAGGTATGTGCCCTTGACCAAAATCAAATATGGGGCCCTTCGGTCTGCAGGCTGACACTCTATTCACTGATCCAAGCTGGCTAGGGCCAGCCTTTTTCTTTCTTTAAATGTACCCAGGATCCCTTGGGAATATAAAATAATAATATGGCACTATTCTGTTTCAGTAAAATTGTTCTGCATAAAATGTGATGTCCACAGCAGCATGTGGAGTGCTGACAGAGGACCAAAGGGAATCATTGTGAGGAGCCAGTCAAATTGCTTGACAACTGTTAAAGCATTGACTTGAAGAACACTATCTATTGTCTTTAAAACAATCCTGTGACATCCTGGCTGTTTTGGCTCAGTGGATAGTGCATCAGCTTGTGGACTCAAGGGTCCCAAGTTCAATTCCTGATCAAGGACACATGCCTGAGTTTTGGGCTTGGTCCCCAGTAAGGGACATGCAGGAAGCAGCCGATCTGATTCTCATCATCAATGTCTGTCTCTCTCTCTCTCTCTCTCTCTCTCTCTCTCTCTCTCTCTCTCCCCGCCTCCCTTTCTCCTTTTGAAATAAATTTAAAAATAATAATAATTATATATATATATAGATAGATAGATAGATAGATAGATATATACACACACACACACATTTTGTTTTTAATCCTGTGATTACTTCAGGAAATGATGTTTTAGGATATGGAGATATATCAGATCCTTTGCTTTAAAAATGTTCTGGACTGGTCCAAATAATCAAAAACAACATAATCACAAAGAAATAACTATATCATACTTGCTAAGGCATACTTAAATGTTATAAGTTGAATTTTTAAAGAATACTATAAGATATATACTTAATTCCTCAAAAATTTAAAACAGCATTACCGTATGATCCAGCAATTCCACTTCTGGGCACATAGTCAAAAGAACTGAAAGCAGGATCTTGAAGAGATATTTACACACCCTTATTCAGAGCTGTATTATTCACAATAGCCAAGAAGTGGGAGCAACCAGTGTCCATTGTTAGTTAAATGGGTCAATAAAATGTGCTATATTCATATAATTGAATATCATTCAGCCTTAAGAAGGAAGAAAATTCTGACACATGCTACAACACAGATGACTCTTGGAAACATTATATTAAGTGAAACAAGCCAGTCACAAAAAACATTAGCTGTGTGATTCCACTTATATCTGGTACCTAGTGGAATGTAGGGTGGGGAGTTACTTTTAAACAATATAGAGTATCATTGTTGCAAAATTAAGAAGATCTGGGGCTTTGTTGAACAACAAAGTCAATGTACTTAACATTAGTGAACTGTATGCTTGAAAGCGGTGAAGATGGTGGATTTATGGAAATGAACCTGCCACCTCAGCCTGTGCCCCGATCGGGAACTGAACCAGCAAAACCTGGTCCAGTTTGATGTACAAGCCTTAGAAAATGAGTTTCTTCTCATCAAGGCCTGTGTTACATTATAACTCCAGTCGCTTCCAAAAACACAGCCAGTCACAAAATGCCTCAGCCCGTTCTCTCCTCACATACACCGCAGTGACAATGCAGTGGGGCCCTGGGGTCATACCCCCAGACAACAAAGCCGTGGAGCGCTCCGCCGCTTCCTCCCAATTTCCGTAGTTAATCCTCCTCCCCAAGGAGAATCGACTCACCCTGCCTCTGTTCTTCACGCAGCTCTTTCCCCGGGAAGCTTTCTTGCAATGTGAAGCTTTCTTGCAATTTCCCCCGGATGTCTTCGAGGTCATGCAGAATGTCTCTCATTTTTTCCTCAGCTCTGTTGGAAGTTGCTAGCTTTGGAGATGTCAAGGAATGGTCCACCCCACCAGAAAAAGCCTGTTGAGAAGCATGAATAAAAAAGAAAAAAAAGTCTCCCAGGAATGCATCAAATAGTATACTCCAGTTTTGCAACCCGTCTATTTTTCCACTTACCTCCTAAGGAGTTTTTTTTTTAATATAATTAGGCCCTCAAAATACACACCTTGAAAATAATCTGGAGTAATACATAAAACAGCAAAAAATATTAAAGAGTGGTGGGGTGATGGATGATTCTCACTTATTTTCTTTAAACTGCTATGTGTTTTTTAGTCTTTTTGTACAATAAATAATAATCTTTTTTAATATATTTTTATTGATTTTTTTATAGAGAGGAAGAGAGAGGGAATAGAGAGTTAGAAACATCCATGAGTTTCATTGATCAGCTGCCTCTTACACACCCCCCACCGGGGATGTGCCTACAACCAAGGCACATGCCCTTGAATGGAATCGAACCTGGGGCCTTTCAGTCCGCAGGCCAACACTCTATCCACTGAGCCAAGCCAGTTTCGGCTAAATATCAATTTCTTAAGTAATACTAAAACAAGTCAAAAGTTGTTAGGCCCATATGATTTACAAAATAAATAATGCAGACAGTCACTGAGATATGCCACACAAGCTAGAATAATCTCCCCCAGACTGCTATCATATCATATATCTTCTCACCCAGGCCCAGCTCTCTGGGGCCTGCAACCCATGCTCATGGATTTTCTTTAACTTCAGGTCCTATGAGTCCCCAACACAGACTCCCACCCGCTACTTCCCACCTACAGCACCAGACTTTCCTTCCCCGCCTTGCATAAGCCATCGCCCACCTTTTTCACCAATCATAACAGTAGCAGGCACCACTTACTGAGTGCCTTCCACTTGCTCACCTCTAATTTGCATAACAACCTTCCAAGGTAGGTTTATTATCCCCACTTTGCAAAAGAAGGAGCTAATGTTCAGGAAGGTTAGCTAAAGTTTGCCATAGTTCATTGTCTTGCCCTACATTTCCTCATTGCTAAAGCACTTTTTTTTTTTACACGATCCCTTTTAATCCCATCCAAATAATGAGACTGCCGGCCTCATTATTCCTATTTTACAGATAGAAACCTGAGATTCAGGAAGATGAAATAACTAGCCCAAGCTCATAATACTAATGTTACATCCCTAAAGTCCCACGTAGTCACTCATTCAGTGGGAAGTGTCTAGCAGTGGGAAGTGCCAGGCCTGGGGATACAGGTTGAACAAAAGAACAAAAGCCTTCAAGGTCCCCACCCTCATGACTCTTAGTGTCCAGTGCCAGAGAAGAGGGAGGACAGACATGAATAAATTGTGGCTGTGCTAGATGCACATGCAAGTTATATGGGATCATGAGAGAGAGCCTCTAATGGGGGAAGGGGAGACCTGTTCAAGGAAAGCAGTGAAGGATTTTCCAAGAAAGTGATGATCTCCTTGGGGTCTGAAGGATAAGCAGGCATTCCCTAGGTGACAGGGCGAAAGAACGCACCCTGTGGTGGGGAAAAGTATGACAACACCCTAGTACAGTGGTCGGCAAACTCATTAGTCAACAGAGCCCAATGTCAATAGTACAATGATTGGCCGAGACCAGTTTGGATAGAGCGTCGGCTTGGGGACTGAAGGGTCCCGGGTTCGATTCCAGTCAAGGGCATGTACCTTGGTTGCGGGCATATCCCCAGTAGGGGGTGTGCAAGAGGCAGCTGATTGGTGACTCTCTCTCATCGATGTTTCTAACTCTCTATCTCTCTCCCTTCTTCTCTGTACAAAAATCAATAAAATATATTTTTTTAAAAATAGTACAATGATTGAATTTTCTTTTGAGAGCCAAATTTTTTAAACTTCAACTTCTTCTAACACCACTTCTTCAAAATAGACTCGCCCAGGCCATGGTATTTTGTGGAAGAGCCGCACTCAAGGGGCCAAAGAGCCACATGTGGCTGGTGAGCCGCAGTTTGCCAACCACGGGCCTAGAGGGAGAGATGTGGGCCAGCGGCTGGGACCTGACGTGCCAGGAAGAGCTGGGTGAAATGAGATGGGAGAGGCAGGCAGGGACAGAATCCTGCAGGCTCTTGTTGGTTCTGTGAGGATGAATCCTGCACAGCAGACGCCATTGGAGTGTTTTAAGCGTTTGTTGGAGTTACACGATCAGATTTGCATTTGAGAGGTCACTCTGATGACCCCGAGGACGGCAGACTAGAGCAGGTAGAATGGAGCAATTAGGAGGCTACTGTAGCAATCCAGGCAAGATGTGATTATCAGCTTGGATTAATTAGAGAAATCTCAAGGAAGCTCTGGAGTAGTAAATAGAGCCCGGCCAGCATGGCTCAGTGGTTGAACATTGACCAGGAGATCACAGTTCAATTCCCAATGAGGGCACATGCCCAGGTTGTGGGCTCCATCTCCAGTGTAGGGTGTGCAGGAGGCAGCCGATCAATGATTGCCTCTCATCATTGATGTTTCTGTCTCTCCCTCTCCTTTCCTCTCTGAAATACATAAAAATATATTTGAAAAACTAAAAAAGAAAAGAGTAGTAAACAGATTCGAGAGATGTTCTGGCAGGTGAGGGAGGAGGTGACATGATTCTCAGGTGTCTGGCTTGTGCCCTTGGAAGAATAACAGTGCCAGTCAGCTGGGGAGTCCCCTCTGAGGAACAGTGTGGGGCATGTTAAGATGAGACAATGAGAAAAAGATACCAGCCTAGAGCTCAGAGAAGTGGCCAGGCCGGAGCTATGTTTATGCTCATTAAAGCCAAGGATGTGGGGAAGAGAAAGGGACGCCCAGATGAGCCCTGCGGAATCTCAACATTTCATTGCTAAGCTGAGGAGAGTGAGCCTGAAACACAGGCTTGAAAGGAGCAGCCAGAGAGAAACGGGAAGGCTCGTGGGCAGAAGCTGAGGGAAAGAAAAGCTTCAAGGACCAAGGTGTGGTCACCTGTGCCAATGGCTACTGAATGGCGTGGCTCAGTGTGTGAGCATCAACCTAGGTACCTGGAGATCACAGTTCGATTCCCAGTCAAGGCACATGCTGCTGTTGCAGGAGCAATCCTCAGTGTGGGGCATGCAAGAGGCAGCTAATCAATGATTCTCTCTCATCACTGATGTTTCTATCTCTCTCTCTCTCTCCCTTTCTCTCTGAAATCAACAAAAATATAGTTATTTAGCCCTAACCGGTTTGGCTCAGTGGATAGAGCGTCGGCCTGCAGACTCAAGGGTCTCAGGTTCAATTCCGGTGAAGGGCATGTACCTTGGTTGTGGGCACATCCCCAGTGGGGAGTGTGCAGGAGGCAGCTGATCAATGTTTCTAACTCTCTATCCCTCTCCTTTCCTCTCTGTAAGAAAAATCAATTATATATATATATATATATATATATATATATATATATATATATATATATATAAAATTAGTTGGGTTTTTTTTAAGATGAGGATTAAATGTCTGCAGGATTTACATAGAGGCCACTGGTGATCTTAGAGCTGGTTAGGTGGAGTGAAAAGGATGGAACCTAGGCCTCTTGAAGCTTCCCTATCACACCTCCAGGCCTCCCTGTTTGGCAGAAACTTCCTGCATCCTTCAACTGAAAACACATTCACTCTGCCCCAGTTGGGAGCTGCCCCTGCCTCCTGCCACACCCTTTCCTCCCCGCCCTGAGCCTACCTACCATGCCCAGGACGTTCAGCTTGTTCTGCGGCCCAGATTCTGGGAGATGCCTCTGCTTCTGAAGGCTCCTGACGATGTCTACAAGCCGCTCCACCAGCTCTGCCAGCTCCCGACCAGCCTCTGGGATGCTCTTCGGGGCCGCCGCCTTTAAAAGAGCAAAGCAGAACAACAAAAAGACATAAAATACATACCTACCAACAAGTGAATCTAAAAATCAAGTGAATAAAAAATCTGAAGAACAAAATGGACTGGTGAATACAATAGATTCGGGGACACAGAAAGGGATTGGACTAACAATTCTCAGGGAACAGGGGGTCTGAAGGGTACGGAAAGAGATTGGACAAAAATCTTACAGCTATGGATGAAGACAGTGGCTGGGGTAAGGGCATGGGGTGGGGTTGGGAATCAGGTGGAGGGGAGCTAGTGGGGGAGGGGGGAGAGGAACACCTGTAATAATCTGAACAATAAAGACTTATTATAAAAAATAAATAAATAAATAAATAAATAAATAAATAGATAGATTTTTTTAAAAAAAGAGCAAAGCAGAACCCAAAGCTGGACTCAGGAATCAGCTCTAAATGTGAAGTCTGGACAAAGGGACAGGCAAGGAAGTGGCGAAAACATTCAGAGAACGAGAAGGGAGCCTCCCACACCTTTTGCTGTCCTTTTCCCTTACAGATCGTCCCGTGGCCATTATAGGAGAGTGGAGTCCATCCGTGGGAGGGAGGGGGAGGGGGCATGGGAGTAAAGTGTGAAGGGAGGCCCAGGGGTCATTATGAGCCGGGAAAGTCAGAGAAGACATGGGTGTGAGCCTCGCAGGGTCGGTGGCAGCTGATAAAGTCAGTGGCGCAGGGGAAGGCAAGTGGCTCGGGCTTAAGCTCCTCTCTTGCCTCTGATTCATCCTATGTCCGGTCCAGGCTTTTCAGAAATGAAAGTGACACCCCTCCTTCTCTTCCACGGGGAAAAAGACCTACCTAGCTGTTCACTGTGAAAGCGCCTTGGAGATTGAGTGATGTACAGATGAAAGCTTTTTGTTTGTTGGTTGGCATCTTTAACATCACAAAAAAAAACATTCAGGCCAGCCAGCGCGGCTCAGTGGTTGAGTGTTGGCCTATGAACCGGGAGGTCACGGTTTGATTCCCGGTCAGGACACATACCCGGGTTGCCGGCTGGGTCCTCAGTGTGGGGCGTGACGGAGGCAGCCAATCAATGACTCTCTCTCATCACTGATGTTTCTATTTCCCTCTCCCTCTCCCTTCCTCTCTGAAAGCAATAAAAATATATTTTTTTGAAAACATTCGGAAGAGAGTGCTAAACAACGCCACTTAAAGAGCTTAATGTGCTCAGCTGCCTGGCTGGGCGTGGGAGTAAGCTTTGCAGCCAACATATTTTGGCAACAACCTCAGGACCTGAGGCCAGTCACCAGACCACAATGGAGAACTCCGCATCGCCTCCAATGGAGTCACAGAAACAAGGCATTCATCACTCAACTGTCCATCAGCCAGAGTTTTTTATAACTTTGTTTTGACATTTGTCATATTTTAAATTTTTCGGGAGCTTCAAAAGCGAGGATTGACCCAGGGTCTTTTTCGTCTCTTAAATAGCCCTGAGGTCCCTCAAAAGAGCATGTGTTTTGGCCGTTATAAGCAGGCTACTTTAGAGAGGGAGGTGACTGGCCCTGCTAACACTGTTTGCTCTTAAAGGTCCAGGCCCCATTCCCAAATATTCAAGCAGCAGGAACTCTGTAGGGGAGACCTTATCCAGGCACCTGAGCAAATTAAAGACTTTAAAAGAAATAAGTGCATTGCTTTTTCTATCCATAAGAGAAATACACACTTATTGTGGCCGATTTTAAAAACGCACAGAATGAAAAAGAAGAAATGTTTTCAATCATCTATTATCCTACCATCCAAAGACAATCATTTTAATTTAAAAGCCAATGGAATGGATATTCAATCCCTATAAACTATATTAACCATGAGTTTTAAGAAGCTGTGGGACAATGCTGTATTTATAATCTAAAAATAGAGAACAGGCTTTATTCATAAATGGGGGAAAAATGGAAGCAACCTATATGTCCATCAAAAGGTGAATGGGCCCTAACTGGTTTAGCTCAGTAGATAGAGCGTCAGCCTGCGGACTCAGGGGTCCCAGGTTCGATTCTGGTCAAGGGTGTGTACCTTGGTTGTAGGCACATACCCAGTGGGGAGTGTGCAGGAGGCAGCTGATTAATGTTCCTCTCTCATCGATGTTTCTGGCTCTCTAACCCTCTCCCTTCCTCTCTGTAAAAAAAAATAAATAAATAAATAAATATATGGCAAGAAAGTGGCAAAAATGTACCATATTTCATTGTGGTACATCCATGCAATGAAATATTATTGAGCAATTAAAAAAAGATGAGCTATCAAGCCACAAACCTTAATTTTGCTTTGTGAAAAAAGCCAGATACTGTATGATACTGAAAAGGCTAGATACTGTATGATTCCAACTATCTGACATTCTGGAAAAGGCAAAGAGATGGTAAGAAGGTCAGCAGCTGCCCGAGATTGGCTTGGGGATAAAACAGGAGGAGCACAGGGGGTGTTTCGGGCAGTAGCACTGCATGGCAACCATAACTGTAGACTCATGACCTCGGACATTTATCAAAAGCCAATGAACTGTACAACCCGAAGAACGGACCCTAATGCAAACTGTGGACTTTAGTAATTAACAAAGTATCAATATTGGTTCATCAATTGTGACAAATGTACCACATTAATGCAAATTGTTAATAATTGCAGAAACTGTGAGGGGAACTTCCTGTACTATCTGCTCAATTTTCTGTAAATCTAGAATTGCTCTAAAAAATAATGTCTATTCATTCATTAAAAAAAAAAAAAAAAAAAAAAGACATAACCTGGGTCATACAACAAGACCTCAGCTCTGTTTAAAAGCACCTCAGAGAAAAACAAAAGGGTGGCCTGGGCAGCTCCAGGCTGTCAGAACTCCGGAAAACACTGTTTCTAAAAAGAGCAACCGGGCTTAGCTCAGAGGTTGAGCATTGACCTATGAACCCAGGAAGTCCTGGTCTGATTCCTGGGTTGCTGGCTCTATCCCCACTGGGGGACATGCAGGAGGCAGCCAATCCATGATTCTCTCCCATCATTGATGTTTCTATCTCTCTCTTCTTCTCTGAAATCAATTTTTTAAAAATTTAAAGAGCAGCCTGGCAGTAGAAAAGCATTGTGGTGTTTTTACTAGTTCTTGTCCTTGCCCCTCTCCCCGCTGGCTCGGTAACAATATTCAAGATTCCTAGCACGGGGCCCTGGTCCCATTCTGGAAAAGCAGCACACGCCTGCTTCACAAACTGCCATGTATGTCTGTTCTAACCGGGCTGCCGGCTGCCCCAAGGAACGGCATAGGGCACTCATCTTTGTTTCACCTGACTCGGAGCTCAGGCCAAAAAGGCGGTGAGCATGGCTCACAGATGCTGCAAGCTGAACTACAACTTGCAAACGTCTGGGGCAAAAGATTAGGGTTGAAACACCTACGTGCCAGAAGCAAACGCTGGGGGAACTGGACCCCTCCTACTTTGAAAATAGACACTTACACACCAGCATTCACTACAACATCGCTTACAATAGCCAAAAGGTGGAAACATCCAGATGCTCATAGATGCATGAATGAATTTTTTAAAATGTGGCATATGGCCGAAACCGGTTTGGCTCAGCAGTAGAGCGTTGGTCTGCAGACTGAAAGGTCCCAGGTTCGATTCCGGTCAAGGGCATGTTCGTTTGTTGCGGGCTCATCCCCAGTAGGGGGTGTGCAAGAGGCAGCTGGTGGATGTTTCTCTCTCATCGATGTTTCTAGCTATCTTTCCCTTCCTCTCTGTAAAAAAATCAATAAAGTATATTTTTAATTAATTAATTAATTAATTAAATGTGGCATATGCATACAAGAGAAGAATAAGAGGTATGAAGTCTGGGTCCATGGTACAACATGAACGAACCTTGAAAACATGATTGTAAGTGAAGGAAGCTAGACACACAGACACAGATACTGCAGAATTCCACTTATGTAAAATATCTAGAGTAGGCAAAATCACGGAGACAGTAAGCAGGGTAGAGGGTACCAGAGGCTGGAGCGCGGAGCGAATGACGAGTTAATGCTTGGTGGGCAGAGCTTCTGCTTGTGGTGATGCAAAAGTTCTGGAAATAGAAGTGGTAATGGCTGCACAAACATTGCACAAGTTAACTAAAGCACCTAAGTTACACGCTTAAAAAGGGTTGACCTGGCAAGTTCTGCATAGACAAAAGCATTTCAGAGAGACAGAATGTGGGAAGACTGGAAAGAAAGGGAACTCTAGGCCAAGAAGTATAGCAGCAGCAAGGTTGAAAGGGTTTCAGACTGGAATTTGTTTTTTTCCTCTGCTTCTTCCCATTTCCCTAAAACTTTCCAAAGAGAGGGTTCTTCTTTTCTATGGAGAAAAGCAAAGTGAAAGTAGAAAGGATGAGGGAGGAAGCGCCCGGAGAGGGGACCAGTGGGAAGCCAGGGTCCCGCCACCCTACCCGGGGTTGTGCGGCGGCGGCGGCGGGGCGCGGGGGCCCGGGGGCCGGCCGGGGGGCGGGGGGCGCGGGCCCGGCCGGGGGGGCCTGCAGCTGGCCGGCCGCGTGGCTGTACTTGTCGGCCAGGTCCTGCAGGAGCGTGTTCTTCCGCAGCCGCAGCGGCTGCGCCGCGCCCTCGCGGCAGGTGGGGCAGGACCAGCGGTGGCGCCCGCCCCACAGGCCCTGCAGGCAGCCCCGGCAGAAGCTGTGGCCGCAGGGCAGCGTGACGGGCCAGGCCAGCAGCCCCTGGCAGATGATGCAGCCCAGGTCGTCCTCCGCCAGCCACACGGGCACCGCCAGGCCGTCGTCCACGCTCGCCATGGTCCCCGGCCACTGCCCGGAAGCTGGGCCACCCTGGGGACGCCCGACGTCTCCTCCGGCTCCTCCCTCGCCCCTCCCCTCGCCGGTTCCTCCTCTCCCCTCCTCCCCTCCCGGTGGCGGTCCGCCCCTCGGTCCGGTCCCCGCTCCCGCGGACAGCTGGCTGGGAGCGCGCACCGCTCAGCCTGGCGCCCTGTGTGCAGGGCCGGCTCTCCCCGCAGCTCCTGCGCCGGGAAACCAGCTCGCCCCAAACCGTTAGGAGCCCGCCGATGCCCACCAAAGATTCCCTCCAGCTTGATGCCTTCCCGGTAAAAATGCAACCCCGACAGCTTTGGGGAAAAGAGGATTCGATTCCAGACGCTGAAAAGAATGTGTCCACTAGGGGTCACCCAGCCCCTTAGCAAGCAGTAAGGAATTGGCAGCGCACAAGGTTAGGAAAAACAGTAATACGTTAGTATCTATTAAGTGACATGCTTTAAAAATACCAGTGTAGAATATTATGCTAAGCGATATGAGCCAGTCAGAGAAAGACAAGTGTCGCATGATCTCACTCATATGTGGAATTTAACGAACAAGGTAAATTGATGAACAAAAATAGATCTAGAGACATGGAAGCAGGGAACAGAGTGTAGAATCTCAGGGGGAAGGCGGGGGTGGGAAGAGATCAACCAAAGGACTTGTATGCGTAGATGCATAACCAACCCCTGAACACAGATAATCGGTGCTGAAGGCCTGGGGCTGGGACGGGGACGGGGAGGATAGGCGAGCTGGGGTGGGGGGAGGCTCCGTTGTGGGGAAAGGGGACATATGTAACTCTTTCAATAATAAAGATTTAATTTAAGAAAAATACCAGTGTTTCGGCTCCCCACCGAGAGTCTGATTTCATTGTCTGGGATGGAGCCCCAGCACTGGTATTTTTAACACACACACACACACACACACACACACACACATACACACACGCTAAGCCAAACGTGCAAAGCTGAGCGGCAGCCAGGTGTCGGCAACCTGCGGCTCCGGAGCCGCATGCGGCTCTTTTTGTTAAGTGAAAAAAATCCTTTTTCTGCACGATCCGGTATATAGCATTAAGGTAAGAAACAATATATGCAGTGTTATATTTGTTTTAAATGTCGCAATGGTTTTGCGGCTCCCAGGTGTTTTTTTTTTTCCTTCGAAAACAGGACCAAGTGGCTCTTTATGTCTTAAAGGTTGCCGACCCTGCTAGACCTTAAAAACCGCCACCGGTGGTATCATACAAGGCAGGATTGTGCCGCTGTCTCCTTACTGCCCTCTGCTGGCGGAAAGCACATTACCCAACAGGCATCCTGGCGAAAGTGCTAGTCAGTCTGTTTCCTTGCAGCTTGCTTATCTGGTTCCAGGCAGGGGCTTGCTTTCTTCCTCCTCTCTTACGCCAGTCCTAAGTGCATCACAACCAGAAAACGCTGGAGCTGAAGAGCATTAAATCCTCTCCAAAGACCCAGAGGCAAAGGAACTGCCAGGCTTGAGTGGCAGAGACTTTTCCCCACCTCCTCTGATCTGTTGAAATGAACTAATACTGTCTTATGTTTTACCCCCGTCTTCCATGGTCTCAAAGTAGGTACCAGATAATACAAATGTGTGGCTATGTCCTGCTAGTTGTGAGGGGTTTGTTTGGGGGGAGGGGGTGAAAGAATTCATACTGAGTGTTGAGAGAGAAGCAGAGAGAAAGTTTATTTTACTTTCCCCGAAGGGAAAGAGCCAGTGCATTGCTATTCAATACAAGGCAAGAAACGAAAAGTGGCTCCGCCTTTTAAAGCCTTGGCTACAGTTGCTAGGTAATAAGGAAAGAGGATTTGGGAGCTGAAATTGAGCAGATATGGGGGCCGGAGGGGGGTTGTCTCTGAGAAGTTTGCTTTTTTTAGGAGATTATCTAGGCAGCTGTTCTAAAGAGGGGTATTATCAATATTTTTCCCAAGCCTGTAAAAACATGTGTAAAAGTTATGAAGAGTTCAGAAGAGGCTTGTTTGAAGAGGGTGGGGGAGGGGGAACTTTCTACTAACAAGAGAATTCTTGATGCAAATTATCCCTTAGTTGTAAAAACAGCAGGGAGGAAGAGTATGCAAAAATGTAGCCTTGATAGTGACTTGTCTTGAACAGAGGGGCTGTTCCGAGTCAGAGGAGCTAACAATCTTGGGATTTAAGAAGTAGGTGCTTCTCACAAGCTGTAGAAGGCTACAGCAAAGAAAAAAGGCAGGCCTGTTTTTCTGTCCTTGCATTTCCAATACTTGAAATTGCCGTTAGTAGTCAATAAAACGTATCTTTTAGTGCTGTTCATCAAAGCTTCCAACTCTTTCCCTTTCTAGGCACCTGGTAGGATTGCACTTCCACGGCCCTCTTGAAACACACAGAAATACTACTTAACTTCCCATCAGCTTAAAAAGCTAGTATCATTGTATCTCTTTCTGCCAGCTGCCCTGACTATGGAGATGAAGCCGGTGTGTGGGGGCCTGAGCCTCTAAGTGGCTAAGAAGAGAAGACACCCTGCCAACCCACGGTAGGGCGTGTAGTAAAGGAAAGAAATAAACTCGGGATATGTTAACTGAGATTTAGGGGGTGCTTGTTGCTGCAGCAGAACCTAGACTGAAAGGGCAGGGCGGGGGCGAGGATGAGCTCCCAACTCCGCCCCACAAGGCGGAGTTATCCCTAGCCCTCACCCAACCAATCAGGGTTAGCCGAGGCAGTCACCACCAACCAGAGTAAAACCCCTGGACTGGGCGAAATTCGCTCTCTTCCGCCATGCTGCCAGCGTGAGTGGGAGGAGCCCATGCTAGCATGGAGAAGGCTCTTTTGTTTATTATTGCATTGGACTCGGCTCCCTGGTGGTCCTTGGGGATCACGAAGTCTGGGCGTAACAGCCTACCCGGACAGATGAATAGTGGACCTTTGAGTAACCATAAACTCTGTCTTCTATTTTTCCATCAGTGAGACTGCAGGTTTCCATCAGCGTTTCAGTGACCCTCTGAGGCACTCACAGGGGCCTGCCCTGAAGTGAACATCTAAACCACATGTGTCAAACACAAGGCCCTCGGGCCAAATCCGTCCTGCCAGGCCTTGCAATGTGGCCCACACCGCGCTGTCATCACTGCACTCCGCTGCGTTTCCATCACAATGACAGTTTATGACTGTTCAGTAAACCATTCGGCCGGCGATTTAGGCTGGATTTTAGATTTTGGCCCCTTCTCTGATTGAGTTCGACACCCCTACACAATGAAAAACTCACCCTTGCTTTCTAGTGGCCACTTCTCTCGGTCTCGTCCTGCTTCGGGTGATTTTCCAGGGCCTTCTGATAATTGTTTTGTCATAGCCTGTACAGAGTTTCTAATTGTCACCTGTGGAATGGTTGTTCTGAATTAGCTACACCACCACTGGGCAACAGACCCTCCTCCGGTCTAACCTGTTCTCACTCCTTGCCTTCCCCACGACCGGTGCTCCAGCCATATTTGACCATTTGAAGATTCCAGAACAAGCCATGTTCTCTCTTAATCTGTGGGCCTTTGTACACACACTTCTTTTTCCTCCTTCCCCCACCCTCACCCAAGTATCTTCTCTTCATTCTTTAGGACTCAGCATAAATATAACTCTTTATTAGGCAGAACTGGCTCAAATAAAAGAAACTTCCTTGTTCTAACAAGTCAAAAGGGAGAAGAGGAATTCATGTAAGCATACAGAGGAATCGTCGGGGAATCCAATGACCGAGATCCAGCCAGGCCTTAGAAACCAACTAAAACCAGGCACTCCATTTCACTGGGACTTGATCTCCATCCCTGGGTCTGTTCTCTGCCCTTCTGAGGGGCTTCTAAGAATCCACATTTCTCTCAAGTAGCTTGTTACTGTTTCTCTTTTCTTCCCTCCTGGACCATAGGTTCCTTGAAAGCAGAACTGTGCCTTTATTTTTCCATCCTCAATACAACCAACAGAGCTTACAGGAGCCCGGAGCGGGGGGGAGGGGCAGACAAGTAACTTGACCCTTAATATACAACCCAGCAGGTATTGAAACAGGCATTTTCAAGGTGTTTTAGGAGCCAGAGGAGGAAGCAGCCCCATTTCTGTTGGGCAGTCAGGAAGACGCAGAAATGACCCCTGGCTGCTGCTGCTGCTTGTCCTCTGATTGGGATGGGGGGGAGTCTCCCAAAGGAAAATACCACAAAAAAGCAGAGAATCTCTTTAAGAGCTTCCCAACCCTCTAGCTCTCCAGCGAAATGAAGAGGGAACACCCTGTGTCTTTCTACACATCCCTGGAAGGGACAAGTCATAAAGCAGAGACCCTAGTGGCCGACTCCTGACTCATTCCAGCCATTCCAGCTTTACTCCAGTTCCCTCTCCCATCTTCAGGGCATGGAACAGCTTCTTGCCTCAGCCTAGCGGGTTTTCCTCATCCTCGTCCTTTTGACTCACCTCTCAAGAGCTTTAAGGTTTCAACTTCCACCTCACTTTTTGGGAGGAGGCGGCTCCCCACTCCCCCTCCGTTAGGGTAAACCAGCCCTATTGCCATGTGCTCCCAGAGCAGCCTGTCCTTCCTCCTTCTGGGCTGCCCTGTGGGAAGGTGGCCTCCAGCAGCCTGCCATTGGTGACAGCAGGGACCACTTCCTCTTGTTCCTGCCTGTGCCCAGGGCTTGGCACAGAACCTGGCACCTTGGAGGTGCTCAGAAATATTTGCTGCTTCGATAAGAGATCAACTGAAGGACTTGTATGCATGCATATAAGCATAACCAATGGATGCAAAGCTCTGGGGAGGGAGTACATGTATGGTAAGATATGTACACATATTCGATATAAAACCTTAATTAAAAATTAAAAAAAAAAGGAAAGAAATACTTGCTGCTTCCATTGAATTTCCATAGCTAGTACCGTTTCCTCACTTGAATGGGGAAAACGGAGGCACGGAGGTGGGGGAGGGAGACCTGACACGTGGGTTGCTAGCGTTCTGCCCTGGGCTCCTGGTGGTGCTGTCTGCCTGGCTGCCGTCTTTCTTTCCAGGGCTGTGATGAGCAATGCGGTCATCGTTTCTTTGTGTTACCTAGGTTTCCATGTCTTCTAAAATGTGCACAAAGATGGGACATTGCTGATTCATGAAAACGCTATTCGTAGCAGTGAAAAGTAGGGTGTTTTTTTTGTTTTGTTTTTTTTTTTTAATGTTTTAAAACAGCCACTTCTTTGTGCATCGTCCCATATTCCAAAAGGCTGCGGGTTGATTAGACTCCCAGTCAGGGCACACGCCCGGGGTTCCTGCTGGGTCCCCAGGAGGGGACGTGTAGGAAGCAGCCAATTGATCTTCCTCTCTCTGGTCAGGGGCATGTACCTTCCTCTCCTTTCCTCTCTTCTCTAAAGTTGATAAAAACATTTTTTTCCCAATTTTCCCCCTAAGCTTTTCATTTGAACATGATTTTATTGATTTTAGAGAGAGAAAGGAAGGGGATAGGCAGATAAAAACACTGATGAGAGAGAAACATGGGAATCTGGTGACCTCTTGATTCATGGCTCACTGAGGCACCCTGGCTGGGCAGAACACTCAAATCCATAGAAAGTTTGCATGAAGAGGGCAATACAAACCTATCTCTACCTCATCTACATCAGCAATTTTCAACCCATGTGCTGCAAAAAAAAAAAAAAATTTAAAATATGCAATACCTGACTATTTGGTCAGGGGCACTGACCTCTTTTCTTTTAGACAGTCAAACAAAAAAAATTAAAAAATGACAACTCCCAACACAGTAATAGTCGTCTGATGTGAATGAATCAAAATTATACCTTGTTTTGGTCAGATCAGTAAAAAAGTACAATATGTGGGGTTTTTTTAATTAAAATTTTTTGAGAGAGAGGGAGAAAGGGAGAGAGAGAGAAACATTGATGTGAGAATGAAACATCAATCCAATACCTTCTGCACTCACCCTACTGGGGATCAAGCCCACAACCCAGGCTCGTGTCCTGACTGGGAATTGAACTGGAAACTTCTTGGTGCTCACGATGACGTCTAACCAACTGAGCCACACCAGTTGGGACACAAAGAATAATACATGTTTTGATGTGTCACAGAATTTTAGTAATTAGTGTATGTGTGCAGAAAGATGAAAAAGGTTGAAAAATGCTGATTTAGATTCATCAGTTGCTAACATTTTACACAGCAGCTCTGTCTCTCTCCCCTGATATATTATAGATATATGTATATATGTGTATGTGTGTGTATAATGCTCCATCTTATTCCATATGTATAGTACATATATATATGTGTATATATGTATATATTCTACATATACTTGTACACATGGTTATTTTTTACTGAGTCAGTTGTAGACTGAAAATTGTTATATTTTACTCCTGGCCACTTCAATGCATATCCCCTAAGGACAATAGCATTCTCCTACATAAATACAACATCATTATCACAGTCTCATAATACTGTTGGCTAATACACATTCATATTCAAATTTATGTCCTTTATGCTGTTTTTATTTTTAAATCCAGGATCCAATCAAGAATCACACATTGCCTGGCGTTGCTCTCTAGTCACCTGTAAGTAGAACAGTTTGCACACTTCTTTATCTGCCACGATGTTGACATTGAGGAGTCCAGGCCAGCTGTTTTACAGAATAGATTTGTCTATTTCCTCATGGTTGAGCAGATTAAACTGTTTTGGGGCAAGCATGCCACTTGGGAGATGCTGTGGGTGCCCTCCCATGGCAGTGCCTTCACTGGAGATGTCCTGGGCCTTAAGACAGGACAGTGGTGAGGCCCAGGGAGCTGGTGGGTAAAGGCCAAAGCTGTAGTCTTGGCAGAGTTTACGGCCAGTGATGGCTGCCAACTACAGGGCACTCCTGCTGGGTAACCAAGGCCGAGCCGAGAACGTCTCCTTCCACCAAGAGCTCCCATGGCCTGTGGCCAGCCAGTTCCTTGGCCAGCGGGTCACCTGCTGCTGGGGCCACTCTCTGTTGATGCAGCTGCAAGAGGGGAAAAAGAGGAATGAGGGGGTGGCAGTGCCCATGCTGTCCTCCAGGCTGGAAGGAACAGCGCAGGGCAGGGGGAACCAGAATTAAAAAAAAAAAAAAAAAAAAAAAAAAAAGGGCAGGAGCCCTAGCCAATTTGGCTCAGGATAGAGCATCGACCTGTGGACTGAAGGGTCCCAGATTCAATTCCGGACAAGGGCACATGCCCAGGTTTTGGGCTCAATCCCCAGTGCGGGGCGTGCAGGAGGCAGCTGATCAATGGTTCTCTCTCATCAGTGATATTTCTCTTTCCCTCTCTTCCTCTCTGAAATCAATAAAAAATAAAAAATAAAAAAGATGAGAGACAGAGCGGACAGGCACCCCAGAAAAGAAGAGAAAACAGAGAGCGAGAAACACAAAAACAGAGAGAGACAGACACAGGCCACCGGGACAAGAAAGCACCGCTGAGGTGCTTCCCGGGTCACCTGGGAGTCTGGCTCAGAGCTCTTTGGCTCAGAGCGTCTGGAAAGTGAAGTGAGTTTGTGTTCACACGGGTCAGACTCAAAGGGCACAAGGGTTTCTCCCAAAGGGCCATATGGGATCCCTTTCTCAGTCTGTACTTTTCCAAACACAGAACTTCTCCCTGGGCCCAGAAGCCAGGCCCTGGGCCAGAAGTTCCTGCTCTAGCTCAGAACATCTCCCCTCTATTCACAGGGCTGCTGGCAGACAGGAAGCCTACATGTAACCCCTCTGGGGGAAGGGGGCAGCAGGAGAAGGTGGACAGAAGGGAGGGCCCAGAGGAAAGGACACTAAAAACAGCCTTCCCTCTGCCAGTGGGGAGGAATCCCAAATCCTGGGAGCTGGGCCCTGGCCAGGTGGCTCAGTTGGTTAGTACGTCATCCCAATAGGCCAAGGTTGCGGGTTCAATCCCCTGTCAGGGCACATAAAAGAATTAACCTATGGCCTAACCAGTCTGGCTCAGTGGATAGAGCATTGGCCTGGAGACTGAAGGGTCCTGAGTTCACTTCCGGTCAGGGGCATGTACCATGGTTGTAGGCACTCCACAATGGGAGGTGTACAGGAAGCAGCTGATCTATGTTTCTGGCTCTCTCTCCCTCTCCCTTCCTCTCTGTAAAAAATAAATAAATTATATATATATATATATATATATATATATATATATATATATATATATATTTTATATATATATATTTTAAAAAGAATCAACCTCTGAATGCATGAATATGTGGAACAACAAATGGATGTTCCTCTCTCTCTCTCTCTCTTAATCTCTCTCTCTTCCCCCTCCCCAATAAATAAAAATAAAATAAAAAGATAACCCTGGGAGCTGCCCCAGGGTGTGACCTTCGCTGATAATAACAGGCCAGGCTTCTCTCACAAGGAAAGGGACTCAGGGAAGGGAGCTGGTGGAAGAGAGAGGCCGCTGGGCCCCAGCACTCAGCACAGGTGAGAAGGGGATCTAACCAGGTTCTGCCAGGACCAAACTCCAGATGCTACTGGGGAAGGGCACCTGGAGGAGGAACAGCGTGGTCAGAGCGGGCTGCTGGGAATCATGTCCCTGTCTGTCCTTTTCTTTGGCGGGAAGAGAATAGAGAAAGCGTAGTCAGGAGCCATGACCTCGGCCTCAGGGCTCAGAGCCCACCCACGTGAAGAAGCCGCTTTCTGTGCCAAAAGCACAGGCCCCAGGCCCCGCATCTTACTGAGAAGGTGGAAGGATGTCAAGGGCCGGGAGAGCACGTCCCGGAAACTCTCCAGCCACTCGCCCTGCTCCTTCTCGCTGGGGCAGGCGAAGAGGAACCTGCGCTCGGGGGTGACGATGGTGAGGCCCGCTTTCCAGCGGTTTCCTTGGACGTCCCTGGGCAGGCCTTCGGACACCTCGTACCCCTGCTCCCGGCTCCCGAGGAACACCTGGCCCAGGTCAAAGGCGTCCTGGAAATGGAGGCCACAGGGTCATCAAAGGTCACACCTGGGGCACAGGGGCACCTGCAGCCATGACCACCCCCAAACTCTATTTTAGAAAGAGGTGGTGGGCATGTCACTATTGAGGATTTTTTTCAAGGTGGGTCCCAGAATCTGAAAGGATGAAACTGTAAGAGAAATCACACACATCATCTGTTCGAATGGTATTTAGTATCGCTTAGTTGGAGCACTGTCCTGACACACCAAGTTTCCAGGTTTGATCCCCAGTCAGGGCACATAAAAGAATGCATAAGTAAGTGGAACAAATTGATGTTTCTCTCTTTCTCTCTTCTCTCTCTCTCTCTCTCTCTCTCTCTCTCTCTCTCTCTCTCTCTCTCTCTCTCTCTTTCTCTCTCCCTTCTTCTTTCTCTAAATTCAATTTTTTTTAAAGTCTTTAAGAAGATTAATTTTTTTTTAAATGATACTTAGTCCTGACCGGTTTGGCTCAGTGGATAGAGCATTGGCCTGTGGACTGAGGGATCCCAGGTTTGATTCCAGTCATAGGGCATGTACCTTAGTTGCAAGCACATCCCCAGTAGGAGGTGTGCAGGAGGCAGCTGATTGATGTTTCTAACTATCTATCTCTCTCCCTTCCAAAACTCTGTAAAAAAAATCAATAAAATATATTTAAAAATAAAAATAGTATTTATGGAGAGCTAAGCACCAGATGGTGCCTCATGCAATCCTAATGGCAACCTCTCAGGAAGGCACTGCTAGTAAGCCTATTTTCCAGAGGAGGAAACTGAGGCACGGAGAGCTAAGCACTCTGTCCAGGGCCACCACTAAAAGCGGCAGGGCCGAAACCGGAGCCCAGTCAGCAGAGTTCTAGAACCCACACTCCTAATCACTGCACTTCCCAGCCTTCTGGTCAGAAATGGGCCCTGGATATGAGAGGACGAAAACCACCCTATTTGCCTACGTTAGCAGCATTTTGGGTCCACATGAGGGACTTCCTGCGGGTGAGGAGGAGTAGCTTCATGCAGAGATGACTAAGACACAAGCCAAGATGGCGCTGTGACCTCGGCTGGGTGCTCCAGCCTGAAGCCTCCCCACCAGCACTGACCGGCCTCCATCTCGGGGGCACTGGGGCAGGCCCGGCCGCGGCTCTTACCAGGGGGTTCTTGTAATAGAGCAGCCTCCGCTCCTGGGCGTCCAGGGCAAACCACCTTTTCTTGAAAGCTTCTCGCTGCTGCAAAAGAGGGAAGCTTGTGCCAGGTGGGCCGAGCCGGGGACGCACAGAGGTCAGAGGGCCAGGCCGACGAGGCCACGGGAGCAGGCCAGTCCCTGCTCTGCAGTTACCCAGTGCCCCTCCCTGGGGCCCCGGAGCTCTGAAGGCTGTGCCCACCTCCCCAGCCCTGCCAGCGCCACCCTGCTGCCTGCAGGTGCGGCTGCGAATTGGAAGTAGAGCTTTCCTCTTTCTCAGGTTGCGGACAAGAAGGCTCAGAGAAAGGAAGCTGAGAAATCAGTAATGGCTACTGCTCAGCAATGCCGGGAGCCCTGGCCTTGGCCAAAGCCTCACCTGGGTCAGGGGATGGGGGCAAAAACCACAGGCTGGTGAAAGAAAGGAACGTGCCCAACCGGCGAACATGCCCAACCGGCGTGGCTCAGGGTTGAGTGTCCACCTAGGAACCAGGAGGTCTCGGTTCGGTTCCTGGTCGGGGGGCTTGGTCAGGGCTTGGCTCCCAGAGTGAGGTGTGCAGGAGGCAGCCAATCAATGATTCTCTCTCATCCTTGATGTTTCTCTCTCTCCTGCTCCCTTCCTCCCCGAAACCAATATAATCAATTTAAAAAATTATCTTTAAAAAAAAAGAAGCAAGGTGTGCAACCTTTGGACTAGTTCTCAAGCTGACTGAGGCTTCCTTTCACACTAATTGCTTAACACCTTTCCCGGTAGGTTGTTTTTAGTTTTTAACATATTTTTATGTTGAACGAGAATCATTGATCGGTTGCTTCCTGAACACCCCCCACTGGGGATTGAGCCTGCAACCCAGGCATGTGCCCTTGACCAGCATGGAACCTGGGACCTTTCATTCCACAGGTGGACGCTCTATCCACTGAGCCAAACCAGTAGGGCTTTCCTGGTAGTTTCAACAACCATCCTGGCGACATATCACACCTTAAAAACACCTTGGGATGCTGCCGCTTTGGGAATGTATTTAGGGGGCTCCTGCTTTTCCCTTCCTTTTCTCTTCTCCTCCTCCCATCCCCCCTTTCTCTCCTCACGCCACCACACCCACTCCAGCCAGACTCTGACCTTGAGCCTCACCACAAATACCTGTCTGGGTCTGAGATGGCTTCGGGCAGCAGGAGCCTCCACGCCTGGACCCTTGGTGGGAGGCACAGGGGCTCCCTGTCCTTCACGGTAAGTGGGAAGCAGCAGCCACCGAGGGGTTAGGACTGGTTTGCAAATGGGAGCAGAGGCGGGCTTGTGCTGGGAGGGGCCTGCCCACGTGCCCCGCGTAGTGCGCAGGTGTGTCCTCTCAGACTAATCTCTACCCGCTGACTGACGTGGGTCGCCCGGCAGGGCCCCAGCACAGAGCACACAGAGCACAAGAGTGGAGACCCTTGCAGTGATGCTTTCCCAGGAGCAGGGCCATTTGGGGGAGCTAAGGGGAAAGCAGGGGAGGGTGGTGCTGACAAGGAGAGAGGATGCCCGGGGAGAGGGAGAGGCACCTGCAGCAACACTGGCCAGCTGACCCCTCGGTCCTTGGCCCCAGGAACACACACACATTGGTTTACTTCCTTCCTTGTCCTGCTTCCCACGTTCTGCCATATTGCCCGCTGGGCCGGGGGCCAGGAAAGCCCCCAGGGACCCGGAGAATGTACCTTTGGGCCAGTCTTTTCCATGAAGCCTTGTTTGAGGTAGTTCCTGGTGATGAGGGGCACGAGCTGGGGAGAAAGAGACATGCACTGACCCCCTGACTGACAGCCCAGGGGGGTCGGGCCCCCCACTGAACTTGGCCGTGCCACAAAGGGGAAGTCTGGAATGGGGAAGGATGTGTGTGCTCGTGGCTCACGGGGCTATATTTGGAACGTGGTATGGATGCAATGTTAATATTTCACCAGAGCCAGATGTGTGCGGGGCTTCCCAACACAGCTGAGTCTTGATTGAAGAACTTGATTTAAGGAACGCTCTGACCCTCCCCAGGAGCTGGACACAGACAAGGCTCTGAGGAGACCCTCCTGTCAGGCTCTCCTACAGGGTCTAGTGTGTGTCAGGCTCTGGGAGCAATTCCCAGCCACCCCCTTAGATGGGAGGCATTGTCACTGCAATGGTACAGTGGTCAAGGGTACTCCCGAAGTCACCCTGCTGGGAGGATGGAGATCTGGAATCCACACCTGGGGCTGATGGGCACTAGACACACACGTGTGGTCCTCCTGTGATGCTAGGGTAGAAACATGCCTCTCATCAGGCCCCTGGCCATAGTGGCGATTCTGACACAGGGCCCCAAGGAGGGCACAGCAGAGTGCGGACGTAGAGAAAGCTCTGGACTAAGAGTCGGGAGACTGGGTTCTAGCTCCGGTTCTGACCTCAACTAGCTGTGTTCCCCTGGCAAACCCTCTGAGCCTGCTTCCCTCTCTGCAGTCAGGAGTCCGGAGGGCGTGATCTTCCGGATCCCTCGCAGCTTGCCCTGCTACTTCAGGGACGCAGCCAGGGGTTGATGCTGGAGCACAGATCAACCTGGCGAGCCTAGGGCTTCCAACCACAGCCCAGCCCTCTGGGGTGGTGGGGAGGGGGACCCCAGAGCTCCAGGGCAGAGGCAAAGAGGAAGTGAGGTCTGGGGAATGGGAATAGGAAGTCTGAAACGGAGGAAATGGTGAGCCAAACCCAAAAATATAAACTCTACAACTTCCCTTCCCCTAAAACATAGTCTATAGACTTCAATTCCTTCATTTGCAGAAAAAGAAAAAAAAAGAAAGAAAACCCGAGTCCCTTGTGCTCAACAGTCTGAACCTGAGCCGAGGCAGGGCTAGGCAGAGGAAAACACCTCGGAGGAGGAAAGACACGTGGATGGAGTACTGATCCCTGTACCTCGGATGCCGTGGCTCCCCTGATTCTCACAATAGCCCTGGGAGGTAGATGAGCAGGTGACAGATGAGCAGGCTGAGGCTCAGAGCGGTAAGGGGCCTTATCCTAATTAACACAGCTTCCCTGGCTTCGGTCCATGCTTCCTTAGCACAGGACCAAAACCCCATGAGGACATCTAAGCTCCTGGCATCTGGATGCCTAAGCGACGGCCCAGGACCTCACACAGACATAGAGGAGGAAAGGCAGGGGGGAGATGGGCACAGAGAGGTAATGATGGCAGATGAGGGAGGCAAGAGGACATTGAGAAAGTTGGCCAACCACCAATTTCTTCTGCAGAGGTCAGCAAAGTCGGAGCGCCAGCTCAGATCCAGGCGGCCGGCTGAGCATCTGCACTTGGCCCTCCCTGCTCTCCAGTCAGCAGCCAGCACCCCAGCACCCTGCCCCCAGGAATGTGCGCTCGCCAGTTCTGGGTGCTAACTCTGCAGACCCGGAGTACCCTGACCCAGGCGGCTGGGGCCGCTTCCAGAGGGTCACCATCCCGGTGCATCACTGGGCCTGGAGTGGACCCCCATCCCAGGCACTCGGCTCCCTGAAAACTTGGGAATTAAGGAGCCTTTAGGTTTTCAAGGAGGACCTCACAGTTTGGAATAAGACAGCCCCATCACTTACAAAATCCTCTTCAAGTAGGGCCTAAACTAAACACCACATCATGGTGTTTAGTTTAGTGCCTCAAAGCTGGAAGGAACCCTGAAGATGACCTAATGAAGTGCCATCTTGCAGATCTGGAAACAGGTCTGCAGAGAGGTGGCGTGACCCTCACGGGTCACAAAGCAGGTCAGCCACAGAGCACCCATGAGAGCCCAGGCCTCCTGGCTCCAGGCAGCACCCTCGGCCTTGACATTGCCCACACTGCCTGCTCCCCCAGCCAAGCCTGAGAGAGGTACATCCCAGGCACTGGAGACGAGCAACATGAAGTTCAAAAGGCTCACCACCTCCTGGGCCGTGAAAAGCAGATGTTCCTGCTAGAACTGTAATGGGGAACTGCCTTCACGAGACCAAAATATGAAGGGCAAAGGGCACGTGAGTGTGGGAAGAGCACATGTGATTATCCACGTGACCTTCCTGGGACTCAGTTTCTCATCAGCAAAATGGGAATAACCACTCCCCCCGCCCCCCCCACACACACACACTGCCTGCTACAGGGTTACGAGATAAAAGGGGCTCTAACGCACTTTGTGAGCAGTGTGGTGGGGACCGTGTGCGCCTTGTAGAGGGAGAATGGGTCAGGAAGAAATGCCCAAATCCTGAGCCCTGTGACCCCCGAAGGGGACAGTCTGGCCTGCCTTTCAGAGGCCGCCTTACCTCCCCCCCAGCCCCCTCCGCCTCCCCAGGAGAAAGCCTTCGGCTTCCCTTGGAGGTGCCCATCCCCAAGTCTCAAGGTCTTGCCTGCAAACCAACCTAGTCTGCCTCTGAGTGTCTTCCGGGTTAGCAGACAGGGAGAGGAGATGGCAGAGAGGAGATTCGGAGGTTGGGGTCCTCTGTTAGCTCACCTCAGACTCCGGGAGCTCAGGAAAGGCTGCCTTTAGGTACTGAAGACGGGCTGCGCGGAGGGAGTTGAACCAGTCCACTATCTCCTGCAGAGAAAAAGGCAAAGGACAGATGGACAGCCGGTGAGCTGGGGGCTGGGCTGAGAGTGGCAGCAGGAAGCTAGCAAGGTTTTCAGGTCTGTGTGCAGCATTCCACATACACACACATTCCCCCAGTCCCACTGAGGGGCCTGCGGGTTGGTCACAGGTGGCTGGGGGAACAAGGTGTGTGTGTGGGGGGGGGGGGGGGTCTCCTGAGCAAGTGGAAAGCCAGTGGAGGGAGGTCTGGAGCCATGGGAAAGGCCCCAGGTGAGCTGCATGGGAGTTACCCAATGGCCTGGGATGGTCCTTGACATTTCCTCACGGGTGTACGCATCACCTGAGGATCTGGTTACAGGGCAGATGTGAGTTCAGTGGGGGTGGGGTAGGGCCTGAGAGTCTGCATTCCTCACAATCAGCGACGTGATGCTGGCCAGTAGGACACACTTTGAGGAGCGGGAGTCTTCGCTCAGATGTCCAAGACCGGTTTTCAGGTGGGGCACGGGCACTGGGGGTGCTCCTCCACTGGGGGTGCTCATGGCTCAGAGGGCAGCGCAGACTGAAGCCGCTTGGACCTTCTGCTGTCACTCCGGGAGAATGCCCCCCTCAGCCATGCGGGCACCACCACCTCACCAGGTGGACAGCTCCTCCAGCCGGCTCTGCCCTGCTCCGCTGCTCCCCCATCGGTCCTCCCTGCCCGCAGCCAGAGTGCTTTTCCCTTTGCAAGTCTACTGAGTCCAAGATCGAGTCCCCTCCAGGACCCTCACGAAGAAAACCTAAGCTCTTTGATCTGACGGACTTTGCCCTCTGAGTGCCTTCCGTACAAACAAAGCCATCTCTGCTCGCTCCTCCTGGAACTCTGTGCCTCACCCACCTCGCTCCCTCACCCACGCATCCGTATGGCCCAAGACATTCTACTGATCCTGAAGGTTAGTTTAGATGTTGACATAGATTTTTGCTCAGCCCAAGCCCTGCCTCTGAGAACTGCCCCACTCATATCGGGTCTAGTAATAATTAATGTCGTTTTTAAACATTCGTTTAAAATCTTGCTTGGCGTTGACTTGTATTGACATAACCTTCAAACACGTGGTATCTACAGAACTTGTGAAGTGCAATTAACAAGTTTTGCTTGAAAAAGTTTGTGTTTGGTTTGGTTTTTGTTGCAAAACTAGGGCTAAGAAGATGGCGGATGAAGAGCATATTCGGCACTGCATGCTTTACGAGTTCCAATTAGGAAGAAAAGCAAGTGAGGCTGCAAAAAACATCTGTAGTGCTCTTGGTCAAGATGCAGTTAGCGCCAGAAAATGCCAGGGTTGGTTTGAGAAATTTCGCGAGGGAAATTTTTCGTTAGATGACAAGAGTGGTCGAGGCTGTGTGTCCAATTTTGATCAAGAAGCTCTTCAAGCTCTTTTGGTGCAAAATCCTCAAATTACCCAACAAGAGCTTGCAACAACTTTAAATTGTTCACAAAAAAAACAATTTCCAATCAATTGCGTGCACTTGGCAAAGTCCAAAAGTTTGGAAAATGGGTTCCTCATGAGTTGACCAACAACAACCGTAATCAAAGAGTCACAATTTGCAGTTCGCTCCTCTCTCGTTAAAACTGTTTGCCGTTTTTAGAGCAAATTGTTACCAGAGATGAAGAATGGGTGCTGTATGTTAATTTGAAAAGACGGCCTCAATGGTTGGACAAAAATGAGGCTCCGCAGCCCACGCCAAAACCTGACTTGCATGCGAAAAAAGTGATGTTGTGTGTTTGGTGGAATTTTAAAGGAATTCTTCATTATGAACTTTTACCATCTAACCAAACCATTACAAGTGCAGTGTATAGTGCCCAATTGGAAAGGTTAGCCCAAGCTTTAAGAGAAAAAGAACCCGCGCTGATTAATCGGAAGGGCGTAATTCTTCACCACGATAAAGCACGACCGCATACTGCAAGAATCACTGCTGAAAAACTGTGCCAGTTGGAATGGGAAGTTCTCCCTCAACCTGCATATTCTCCTGATATTGCCCCTTCTGATTACCATTTGTTTCGTTCTTTGCAAAACTTTCTTCTTGGAAAAAAATTTAATAATGAAGAATGCCTCAAAAATGCATTGACCGAATTTTTTGCATAAAAAATACAAGAATTTTACAACAGAGGGATTAAAATGCTTCCTGAGCGTTGGGCACAAGTAGTAGAAAACAACGGCAACTATATTGTTGATTAAATTTTTTGTATTGTTTAAATAAATTCGATTTAAAAAAGTATTAGAAAACGACATTAATTATTACTAGACCTAATACTCACCACCCACCGCCCAGCCACAGCTGCTGCTGTGATCCTGCCCCTTCTTGGCCACAGCAGCCGGACCAGGGTCTGATTTCCTGGACCTTTACGTAATGCTTCTCAAACTTTAATGTGCATAATGATCACCTGCGGATCCTATTAAAATGCAGTTTCTGCCAGGCCAGCGTGGCTCAGTGGTTGAGCGTCGATCTATGAACCAGGAGGTCATGGTTTGATTCCTGGTCAGGGCACATGCCCGGGTTGCGGGCTTGATTCCCAATGTGGGGCATGCAGGATGCAGCTGATCAATGATTCTCTCTCATCATTGATGTTTCTCTCTCTCTCTCTCTCTCTCTCTCTCTCTCTCTCTCTCTCTCTCTTTCTCTCTCTCATCAATAACAATATTTTAAAAATTAAAAATATTTTAAATAAAATGCATTTCTAATTCAGTAGGTCCATGGTGGGCCTACACATGGAAAAGCAAGAACCCAGCGTGCACTGCTGCCTGATCTCTCCGTTTCTCCCCCATCCTCAGGATCTCCGGTGCCACCTGGACTCACCATACCCGGGCATCGTCCTTCTGCTGCCTGGACCCCCCCTTGGTGGATGTGAACTGTCCAGAAGCACCCACTTTATGCACAGGCTCATCTCTCTGATCTCACCCTGCCTTCCTCACACCTCTATCTCTGACCAGAAAGTGACGATAGATTTAGGCAAACAGAAGCTGCACATCTCAAGAGGGTTTGTCGCTGGGCCCGCAGAGCCCTGGGGAGCCGAGCTGGAGGGCGGCACGCGAGGCCAGGCAGTCACCTTGCCGCTTTCCTGGTACACAAACAGGTTCCTGGTGTGGCCCTCTCTCCGGTAGGTGATCTGCAGCCCGTGGGGGTGCCCTATCTTCTCCGTCTGAAAGGTGGCATTCAAGTCCTTGAGGTGGATGGCAGCTTTGGGGCTTTTGCCCTGAAAGAGAGGAAATGGATACTCAAGATGCCGAGAGACAGTCTGCAGGGAATCATCTCCTTCACCAAGGCCTCAAACAGACCCATAACCAACTTGTAACTTTCCGTAGGCTTTCCATGTTCTTGCTCTGACATTAAGACACACGTGTTCTCCCGCTGTCCTGTATTCAGCCATCCCACCATCCTGCTCACTCAGACTGGCCTCTCGAGTTGGAATGGGGCCTGGAGAGGCTGTAATGCAGGACTTTTCAAAATTTTAGCCACGGATGTTTTTCTGAAGCAAGTCTTCTGTGGAAGCCACCCAATAAAATAAAGCAGATAAAGCAGATGTGGGGTACTCGCTGGTCTCAGGGTTCTGAAACAGTTCCATCACTGATTCATGCTGAGCAGGGAAAAGAGTGCTTTCCGCCAAAGCCGGTTTGGCTCAGTGGATAGAGCGTTGGTCTGCGGACTGAAAGGTCCCAGGTTCGATTCGGGGCAAGGGCATGTACCTTGGTTGTGGGCATATCCCCGGTAGGGGGTGTGCAAGAGGCAGCTGGTCGATGTTTCTCTCTCATCGATGTTTCTAACTCTCTATCTCTCTCCCTTCCTCTCTGTACAAAATCAATAAAATACATTAAAAAAAAAAAAAGAGTGCTTTCCTTCAAAATTGGTAAGAGAGAAAATTTATAACAAAAATTGTGGAGCTGTGGGAGCCATTAATCCATGTGCCATTTAAATAAAAATAGCCTTGGCTGGTCTGCTCAGGGGATAGAGCGTTGGTCTGTGGACTGAAGGGTCCCAGGTTTAATTCCGGTCCAAGGCACATGCCAGGCTTGATCTCTAGTAAGGGGCATGCAGGAAGGAGGCAACTGATCAATGATTCTCATAATTGATGTTTCTATCTCTCACCCTCTATCCTTCCTCTCTGAAATCAATAAAAATATGTTTTTTTAAAGACAAGAAAAAATAAAATAAAACTTCAGTTCCTTTCTCAGCCCCATTTCAAATGCTCAAGTATCCACTCGAGGCCAGTGGCTAGGGTATTTTGTTGTTGTTGTTAATTCTCACCCAAGAACATTTTCCCATTGATTTTTAGAGAGAGTGGAAGGAAGGAGGAGCAAGAGAGAGAGAGAGACAGAGAGAGAGAGAGAGAGAGAGAGAGAGAGAGAGAGAGAGAGAGAGAGAGAGAGAGAGAGATATGTGAGAGAGATACATCATTTGGTTGCCTCCCATGCACGGCCCCAGAATGGAGCCTGCAACCAAGATATGTGCCCTTGACCAGGAATCGAACCCAGGATCCTTCAGTCCACAGGACAATAATTTATCCACTGAACCAAACCAGCTAGGGCTAGTGGCTAGGGTATTGAACAGGAAAGGCATAGAACTGAAGGAAGTTCTATTGAACAGTCTTCTTTAGGGGGAAAGTTGGTTATATCTATTACAATGTTGAGTGTTCTTCTTTGACTCACAATTTTGCATCTAAGAATCCACCCCAAGAAAGTAATTGCATTTCTGTGCAAACATGCATGCCAAAAGATGCTTATTACCAGTTAATTGCTGGTATACCAACAGAAAAAGAAGTGTTTTACATATCCATTAAATAATTCAGTCATGGTACATCCACACAATGAAATGCCACAAACATTTTCAAAAGATGAACTTAGCCCTCACCAGTTTGGCTCAGTGGATAGAATCTCGGCCTGCAGACTGAAGGGTCCCAGGTTCAATTCCAGCCAAGGGCACATGCCCCGGTTGCTGGCTCAATCCCCAGTAGGGGGCGTGCAGGAGGCAGCCAATCCATGATTCTCTCTCATCATTGATGTTTCTATCTCTTTCTCCCTCTCCCTTTCTCTCTGAAATCAATAAAAATATGTCTTAAAAATAAAATAAAAAGACTAACTTCGGTCAATATTACTAATATGAAAAAATGTCCATGATAGCCATGAGAAATACCAAGTCCCAAAACAGGATGCAGAGTAAAAGCCTACTAACACAAAGAAGGGTTCCCCTCCCCCGATTCTCTCTAACAACTGACACTGCCAATTTTTAACATTTTTGCCAATATGATGGACTTGAAATTGAGCCTCACTGTTTTCATTTAATCAGCTATATTGAGGTATAATTGATAAACAAAAAACTCATTTTAAGAATACAGTTTTGCTTAAACCGGTTTAGCTCAGTGGATAGAGCGTTGGCCTGCAGACTGAGGGGTCCTGTATTTGATTCCGGTCAAGGGCATGTACCTGGGTTGTGGGCACATCCTCAGTGGGGGGGTGTGTAAGAGGCAGCTGATCAATGTTTCTCTCTCATCGATGTTTCTAACTCTCTGTCCCTCTCTCTTCCTCTCTGTAAAAAATCAATAATATATATATATTTTTTAAAGAATACAGTTTGATTTTTGACAAGCATATATTCCCCTGTAACCACTACCACAATCAAGATAGTCAACATCATTGACACCCCAAAAGTTTCCTCTGCCCCTTTGCAGTCAATCCCCACCCACCCCACCTCAACACCAGGCAATCACCACCTACTTGCTATTGATATAGAGTAGTTTTGTTTGTTGTGAAATTTCATATACATGGAATTATGTAGTACATATTCCTGTATGAGGCTTCTTTTGCTCAGAATAATATTTTTAGATTAATCCACCTTGTTGCATTTTTAGTACCTTGTCCCCCTGTATTCCATAACATTCCATTCTATGGAGGTATTAGAATTTGTGTATGCATCCAGCTGTGGACGGACATTTGGGTTCTTTCTAGGTTTTGGCTATTATAAATGAAGCTTCTATGAACATTTTTTTTTTGGACATATGTTTTTGTTCCTCCTCAGTAAATACCCATAAGTTGAATGGCTAGGTTATGTGGTTACGTATATATTTAACTTTATTTAAAATTGCCAATGCCCTAGCCGGTTTGGCTCAGTGGATAGAGCGTTGACCTAATGTCTGAAGGGTCCCAGGTTCAATTCCTGTCTAGGGCACATGTCAGGGTTGTGGACTCAATCCCCAGTGGGGGACATGCAGGAGGCAGCGGGTCAATGATTCTCTCTCATCATTGATGTTTCTGTCTCTCTCTCCATCTTCCTTCCTCTCTGAAATCAATAAAAATATATTTTAAAAAAATTAAATTGCCAAACTGTTTTCCAAAGAGGTTATGTAATTTATGGATGAGAGTTTCAGTTTCTCCACATCCTCACCAATACCTGGTGCTGTCAGGCTGTTTAATTTTAGCCATGATGGTGGGCGTGCAGCATCTCACTGTGGTTTTGGTCTGCATTTCCCTGACTGCCAGAGACATCAAGTGTCTCTTCTCACCCTTATCAGGCCTTTTGGTTTCCTTTCCGGAAAAAGGCCAGTCCATTTCCTTTGCCATTTTTCTAATGGATTGTCTTTTTCTTCTTGATTTGTAGGTTGTTGTTGTTGTTTTTTTTAAATGTTCTGAGCATCAACATTTTGTTATGCTGAGATATCTTTTGAGTTTCACTTTCTTTACACTTTATTTACTTTCTTGTATCACCCCAATTTTTTACATAAAAATGGGTTACCTTTATAAATTAAAATTTTTCCTTTTGGGGGAAAGAAATTAAAAAGACCAAAGGCAACTTGTGTTATCTTTAGACTGTTTTAGACTGAACAGGCTTAGCACTGAGACTCTCCGAGAGACCTGCTCCCAGCGGCTGCTGGGGTTCGGTGGCCCCTCCTAACTCTGCTCCACTTTCTCTTCCTGCCTCTTGTGCCTGCAACATTTTTCAGGACTTTAAACTGAAAACTAATAAGAAAACCTACTTTGCCCTAGCTGGTTTGGCTCAGTGGATAGAGCATAGGCCTGCAGACTGAAGGGTCCCAGGTTCAATTCCAATCAAGGGCACATGTCCAGTTGCAGGTTTGATCCCCAGTAGGGGATGTGCAGGAGGTGTCAATCAATGATTCTCTCTCATGATTGATGTTTCTATCTCTCTCACCCTCTCCCTCTCTGAAATCAATAAAAAGATATTAAAAAAGAGAAAAAGAAAAGAAATCCCTACTCTCAGTTGGAGGATAAATACTTTTCGTTCCTCATTATTTTTCACTTGGCCCTAGACTGCGGCCACCCATCGCACAGGTCCATCTGGAAAGCAACGGGGGAAATACACGATAATTCCTACATGTAGGAAGCAGAGCCAAGTGCTCAGAGCCTTCTGCTGGCTGCTCCCTCACATTCTCTTCTATTTCACTTCTTAGCACTTCCTGCCACCTGCTCTATCATATGCTGATGTATGTTTGATCACCATGTCTCCTTCCACTAGCATGAAAGCTCCGAGAGAAGAGGAGCTTTTGTTTAGCTCAATGCTGTGTCCCCAGTGCCTACAATAATGCCTAGCATATAGTAGGTGCTCAATAAATATTCCTGGTGTGTACCAATGAAGTCAAATCAAGTGATCATCAGGTTTCCTCATGGACCAGTCTAAGCTTATTCTACGTGAACAGGTGTTTTGGAGTGGGCTGGACTGACTGTATTACCAAGGAAAAATGGGATGTGGGGCCTGACTGTCCGTGGCTGACTGAGACCACCCACAAGACAAGTCCCTATTGATTGAAGAGCAGACGTCGGTGGGATGAGAGCCCCCTCCCAGATCTGGCCTCTTACCTGTTCCTTAGTGTAGTACTTCAGAAGGCCTTCTCTCGCCGACAGGACAAACCTCCTTCTCAGGAACTGCGCGTTGTCCCTTCCCCGCTTCCACAGGAACCCTTCCCGGTTACCTAAGCCGCCGAGGAAGACAGAGAGTGAATGCCCGCAGCCTCAAGACAAACAAGCAGCTCTCAATCCTCGTAGGGTCTCGGGGTACAACGAACCTCCCACCTGCTGCTAAAATGTCTCAAATCTAACCAACGTGGCTGTTTCCGATGCAGGACACGGGGTTTTCTATCGGGGGCCACATTTCCAATGTTCTCCCTTGGCTACGTCTTAAGAAGACACAGTAAACCCTGAAGGAGGCTAAGTCCTGAGAAACTGTACTGACGATTTCCCGTGGACATCAGCCCAGGGGCTCGCTCCAGAGTGCAGGAATAATGCACACAACACGCCCACCCCCCCTCCTCCCCCCCCAGGCACCTGCTGGCTGATGAATGCCAGGTGCTCCTGGTAGCTAGGAGAGTGGAGCACTGGCTGCCTCTGATCCTCCCAGAGTGTTTTTGTGCACTTTGTTCTCCGGGTCAGTGTCAGCCAAGGTCCAGGACTACCAATGACATTGTGTCTTGCACCAGGGCATGAAGGAAGGTGATATCCAGCCCAAGCACCTTACTAAGCCTGTGCCACCCCGGGGGCTACAGGAGCCAGGTGCAGGGCTGTGCTCCCGATGGGTGAGCCTTCCTGCAACTTACAGGAAGACTCTACACCCTGGCGGCCCCGCAAGGACGTGCAAACACGCTTCCTGTCCATGCAGACCGCAAACCCCACCAACTGCTGTGTTGCCATTTCAGTGGCAGAGAAACCCGGGCCCGGGCCTCTGTGGCCAGAGGGAGGGCAACACATATCTCTCGGTTGGACCTTGCTCCTAAGAATCGGGCGCTTGGTTTTCTAGAACTCGCTGCAATAGAGACCTCAAAGGGGGATGAACATTCACTGTACCTGTGAGTGAGATGTTTTTCCCATCAGCCATAAATTCCTGTCTCTCATACTTAGCTCGAATCCATTGTTCCTTTAAAACCCTAAAAAAAAAAAAAGAGAACCTCTGGTCAGCTGTGTCTGCTGCGTGCTCTGCCCACAGTAACTATCTGAGGCCCCTCGGCTGGAGGCGGGAGCATTACACAGCGGCCTCACTGCCTGCTCAGGCTACTGTTAACCTTTGGGGCTGGGACTGTCCTGTACACGCTAGGATGTTTGCCAGCATCTCTGGCTTCTACCTCCTGGATGCCAGTAGCCCTTCCTCCCCAGTGATACCCAAACATGTTTCAGACATTCCTAGTGTCTCCCAGAGGAAATGTGTCCTCCAGGCAGCTGTACGAAAACCTCTGGGCTATTCCAATGCTAGCCCAGCCCTTCAGGTCAGCAAGACCGACACCAGCTCCTCAGGATCGTCTACGCTGCCGCCTCCACTGCACGCTCCTAGCTTAGGTCAGGAGGCCAGGAGCCTCCTCCCAGGCCTGCCCATGAACTCGGGGCATGCCACACCGGGCGGAGCAGTGGTCTTGGAGTCTAACCATCTGGGCTCTGGTCCCACTCGACCATTTATCCACTGTGTGATCAAGAACAAGATATTCGCCGAAACCGGTTTGGCTCAGTGGATAGAGCATCAGTACCAAGCCCTTCCCTGGATCCACCTGCTGCCCAGGTCCATGGACGAGACCCCCCCAGGCAGAGACCCGGAGGTGGGGTGGGACAGGAACGGCGCACTCACAGGCAGTCGCTGGCCTGAGGGATGTAGTAGAAAGCAGGGACTCGGGCTTCGTACTTGGCCTTCGCACGGAGGTTCCCGTTGTGGGTCATAAACTGCAAAACAACAGCAACGAGGCGGCAATATTAGAACTTGCAAAATGTGAAATGAAACCATGGTGTACCCGGAAGGCCCCTGTTCTCCCCGGCTCCCCCGCTGAGTCAGGAGACAGTCCTAGGGGAATTTGGCACAGCCCATCAGAATGAACCAGAAAATGAAATACCAGCGTTTGCTAGAAAGGCCGGAGCAATGTGGTGCCGGAACAACGAAGCCTCACAGAGGCAGAGTGCACCCCAGTTCCCACACGCTGGTTCACCTGATCCCCTTACCCATGTTCATATTACCATCCCCATTATAGAGGCTCAGAGAGGTTAGGCGATTTACCCAAGGTAACACAGCTAGAAAGTGGAGAGCTGGGATTTGAGCCCAGGCTTGTCCAACTCCCAAAGCTCATGTTCTCCCTCCTACCCCTCCACAGCTGGCCAGGACCCGCCCGCAACAATCCCCCCAAGTCTGCAGGCAGTACAGGCAGCTGGGAGGCGGAAGTCAGTGCTGACCCCATGGAGTTCTAGGTCAGGGTCATCACTGGGGCCCTTTGACACATGAGAGACCCAGGGACACATGGGCCAAGAGTCAGCACTCGGCAACAGCAGTGGCATAGCCGGGGTGAGGGCGGTGTGGGGAGAAACATCAGGTTTTTAATAGGGGAACCCTATTCTTTCCCCTCTGAGCTGTATCACGGGATTTCCATGGGCTTTGGACCTTGGCAGAGCAGGGCTCACATCCCAGCGGTGCCACCCATTCACGGAGGGACCCTCAGGCAGCACTTAACCCGTGAGCTTCAGGGATGGCACCTGCCAAGCTGGAGGAAATATAATGGGGGCGGGAAGGGGACATAAGGTGCCAACAAAAAACCTTTGGGTTTCGGTGCTGGGTTGCGGGCTTCCTGACACTAGAATGTAAGCTCCATGCGGACAGATGGAGCCTCCTGCCCCAGCACACGGCAGGCATCCTGTAGCTAGGTATTGAGTGAATAAGTAAAGCATCTAGCTCAGAGGCCTGGCACAGTGCCTGGCACACAGCGGGCACTCAGAGAGGATGTGCCTGCTCCCCTGACAGTCCTGGAAATCCCTGGCCAACCAGCACCGGAGAGGACTGCCTGCCCTCAGAAGGTGTCCTGGCCAAATTGGTATTTTCCTCGGGGCTGAGGTGTCCTCCCTCACCACAGGTCAGCGGAGCCAAGTAGTCCCCTTCCTGGTGAGGGGACTGGAAGGAGAGAACAGGCTCAGGATTCTGGAACTGGGATGCTTGCTTCTGTTCCAGGCCAGGACTTCAGCTAATGAGAGCAGTCACCGGTACTGACTGGTACTCTGCACCTGCATGGAGCCTGCACTTAATCCTTACAGCAGCTCTGTGAAGGTGGGGGAGGGGGATGTCCCCCTAACACAGATATGAAAACTGAGGGTCCACAACGAGGGTTAAAAAACCCTGAGCTTGCCAAAACCGGTTTGTCTCAGTGGATAGAGCGTCAGCCTGTGGACTGAAAGGTCCCAGGTTCGATTCCGGTCAAGGGCATGTACCTTGGTTGCGGGCACATCCCCAATAGGAGGTGTGTAGGAGGCAGCTGATCGATAATTCTCCCTCATCGATGTTTCCAACTCTCTATCCCTCTTTCTTCCTCTCTGTAAAAAATCAATAAAAAAATATATATTTTTAAATCAATAAAATATATTTAAAAAACAAAAACAGCCGAAACCGGTTTGGTTCAGTGGTAGAGTATCTGTCTGCGGACTGAAAGGTCCCAGGTTTGATTCCGGTCAAGGGCATGTATTGAAATACATTGGTTGCGGGCACATCCCCGGTAGGGGGTGTGCAAGAGGCAGCTGGTAGATGTTTCTCTCTCATAGACGTTTCTAGCTCTCTATCTCTCTCCCTTCCTCCTCTCTGTAAAATATCAATAAAATATATTTTTTAAAAATAATAAATAAATAAATAAATAACAAAAACAAAACAAAAACCTGGTGTTTCCAAAACAAACAATTGAGGAAGCCAGGACCTGACCTCGGGGCCTCTGTCTGGGCCCAGTGATGGCCTCTCTCTGGGCCTTCGGGTCCTTCCCTGTAAAACGGGGGCCCCCAGCCCACGCCTCCACCCCACGCGCCCCTGGCACCTCCACGAGGCCGTCCTCCCAGAAGTCCAGCCTCACGGACTTGACTCTGCTGATGTCGGGGAAGTTGCGGTGGACGCCGGAGCAGTGCAGGCAGATGAAGACGCCCAGCTTGTAGGAGGCCCAGTCGGGATCTGCGGGGCGAGAGGGCGGGGGCCGGGCCGGTGGAGAGCCGGGCGAGGAAACCAGGGTTTCTTTCCCCCACCCCACCCCCAGGCAGCACTGGACTCCTGGGGCGATGCCCGCGCTGGGGGAGCCTTCTCTCCGGGGCCCCCACCTGGGGTGAACTCAGAATGCCAGGTGGAAGCTGGTGGCGCGGTAAGACCTTGGCAAAGAAAGGCCGTGGAAGGAGCTCTGGGAACCGGGGCGGGAGGCTGCGGCGCGGGACGCCCGGAGCCCAGCGGGAACCGAGAGGGAGCGCGGTCGGGGGGCCGGCAGGGCGAGCTGGGGCCCCTCGGGTGCGGGATGTCCTGGACGGAGGAGCGTATGGAAGTGGCCTCAGGGGCCGGGGGCCGGGGAGGTGGGTGACTGGCCGGGAGGACGGGTCCGGCCCCCGGGTCCGGGATCGGGGGTTGGGGTCCCCAGCCGCGCCCTTACCCGCGGCCCCGCAGTCGGCGCAGCGCGCGTTGCCGGTGCCCGCCGCCCGCAGCAGCTCCAGAAGCCGCTTCTTGTTGCGCTCGCGGTCGCCCATGGCCGGCCCGGCGGGCGGGCGGGCTCAGCCCTCGGACCCGCGGCCCAGCATGGCCAGTGCGCTCGCCGGGCAGGTGGAGAGGGACCGGCCAGCGCCTCTGGCCCCGCCTCCCCGCCGTCTGCTCCGCCCGCCCGGGGCGCGGCGTCTGGGCTCCAGGATCCGGACCCGGCAGGAGGGAGTCCAAGTCCCACAGGCTCCAGACCCAGTCCTGGCCGCCATCTGCCAGCGAGGCCCACCGATTCCACCCCCGGGGCCTCCGTCTCCCCCTCTGTGGAAGGGAAATAACGGCAATGCCGTCCCAGGCTCCTTGGGCAGTCAGACAGGATCTGACGTCTGTGAAAGCTTTCTGCTGATGCAGACTTGACATCTACCGAGAGCTTCAGAGACGTCCAGTGCCACCTCCTCAGGGAGCCCTCCTTGATTGCCGGCCTCGAGGAACTCCTCCCTCCGGCTGGGGTCTTCCTGAGTCTGTCCATCCCTTTGGGCCCCAGCACCTTCCGTCTGCCTGGCAATCAGTGACTCACACATTTATGTCCGCCCCTCCTCCCTCGGTCTGCTGTCAGTAGTTGTATTTCTGCATCTCACACAGCTCCTGGAAATAGTACCTGCATATTTTTAGAAGCCCACTAAATGCTTGCAGGAAGTGTGGTTTCACCCGCGTGGACCCCCTGAAGTACAGTGTGTGTTTTTAATGATTGAGAGAGAGAGAGATAAGGAGGGAGGGAGAGAGAGAGAAGAGAAACACCAATGGCTTGCCTCCCACACTTACCCTGGCTCAGGATCAAAGCCACCACCCTGCACATCTGGACGAGGCTCCCACTAACTGAGTTGCTTGTCAAGGGCTCTCTGAACAGCTGTATTTCGGAGGTGTGGGCAGGGCCTAGGTGGCCTTGAATGCGGCCTTTTTATGAATCCCTGTTCCCCTCCCACATTCCTGTCACTCTTTTTTTTTAAAATATATTTTATTGATTTTTTAAAGAGAGAAAGAGAGAGGGATAGAGAGTGAGAAACATCAATGAGAGAGAAACATCAACCAGCTGCCTCCTGCACACCTCCTACTGGGGATGTGCCAGCAACCAAGGTACGAGCCCTTGACCGGAATTGAACCCGGGACCTTTCAGTCCGCAGGCCGACGCTCTATCCATTGAGCCAAACTGGTCAGGGCTCCTGTCACTCTTTGACATCATCGCGGGCTTCTGTCTGGTAAGACACACACCGCACACACGTGCCATCTCCCCTGTAGGTAAACACCCACCTGTCGTACACATGTGGCTTAGCAACCGATGTCGTAGCTGACTTCCTTCATCCGCAGTTCAGCACACATGCGTCCACGTGCCCATCGGGATAATGGCAGGAATCCGGGCTTTTGAGTCTTGGCTCCATCACTCACTCGCTGTGTGGCCTTGGGCAAGTGCCTTCACTTTTCTGAGCCTCGGACCCCAACCCTGTAAAATGAGGATGGCAAGATCTGCTTCACAGGGTCAAGATGTGCCCGTGCACAGCTCACAAAGCCCTCAGAACACGGTGGCTTCCCTGCCCTCCTGCCCCTCTGGCCAGCTGGTGGGATCACCATCTGGAATGCTGGTGTCTTTTCTCATTCTCCCCAGGGTGGGGGGAGTCAAGCTCCAGGCCCTGGGAAAGGAGGGTCTTGACAGGGGGTCTGGGGGCGAGTGACTGGCCCAGGAGCAGCTCCAGAGGAAGCAGAGAGCGAGCCCAGCGGGTCAGAGGGCACGGGGCTGTTTACCAAACAGGCCAAGAGATGAATCATTTCCGCTGCTTGGGGTGAAAAAGGGGACAGAAATAAACCTCCCAGGAGAAAGCTGGGAAAGGCATTCTAAGGTATGAGGGTTAGGGGAGGGGGGCTGTAGGGGACAGGCTGAGGACAACACTTCTCAAGGGTCTGTGCACTTTTCTCCCCACGGAGCTGCTCTCTTCTTGGACCTTGAGTCTCACAGCCTCCTCCCTGGATGCCATCCCCTGAGGAAATGGAGCATCTCCTTCCCGCCAAGGAGCCAGAGATGGAGAGGTCCCGTTCGTTTCCCCTTTTCCAATCCTTAGTTCCAAGCCTTATGGTGGGATTTCAGGCATCCTCAGAGGAAAGCAGGGAGAAGGTACCTTCTTTCCTTCTTTCTTATTCCATGTTTTACAGAGTTCCACACCATTTCGTTTTTATTTTATTTTATATTTCTATTGATTTCAGAGAGGAAGGGAGAGGGAGAGAGAGATAGAGACATCAATAATGAGAGGGAATCATTGGTCAGCTGCCTCCTGCATGCCTCCTACTGGGGATCAAGCCTGCAACCCAGACACGTGCCCTTGACCAAATTGGAACCTGGGACCTTTCAGTCTGCAGACTGATGCTCTATCCACTGAGCGAAACCGGCTAGAGCAGAGTTTCACACCATTCAATAACAAGTTCCAGGACAGCCAGCTGTGTGAGAACAGCATTTTGTCCTCAGAGGAGTTAAATTGCTGACATCAGAGAGCCAAATAAGGGGTGGACCAGGGACCTACATCCTGAACTCCTAATGTGGCCTCAGTCTGCTCCAGGTTATGTCCCAAAACCCCACAGGATAACCTGCTCTCCCTTCAGCCCTCCCATTCCTGGATTTATTGTTTTGGGGTATTATTTCTTTTATTTTTTAAATTGATTTTTTTATTTTTTAAATTGAGAGAGAGAGAAACATCAATTTGTTTTTCCACTTATTTATGCATTCATTGGTGGTCTCTTATATGTGCTTTGACCAGGAATCGAATCTCCAACCTTGGTATATCAGGCACCCAGGCAGAACTGGCTTTTTTTCTTTTTCTTCTTCTTCTTCTTTTTTTTTTTTTAATATATTTTATTGATTTTTCACAGAGAGGAAGGAAGAGAGATAGAGAGCTAGAAACGTCGATGAGAGAGAAATATCGACCAGCTGCCTCCTGAACACCCCCCACCAGGGATGTGCCCACAACCAATGTACATGCCCTTGACCAGAATCGAACCTGGGACCCTTCAGTCCGCAGACCAACACTCTACCGCTGAACCAAACTGGTTTCGGCTAGCTTTTTTTTTTTTTTTTTCATTTAAAAAAGTATTCTGGTAAAATTCTATAACATAAAATTGGCCACTTTCAAGTGTACAATCCAGTGGCATTAATTACATTCACAATTTTGTGTAACCATCACCACTATTTCCAAAACATTTAATATATAATTGATTTCAGAGAGGAAGGGAGAGAGAGAGAAACGTCAATAATTTGAGAGAATCATTGATCAGCTGCCTCCTGCATGCCCTACAGAGTATCAAGCCCACAACCCAGGTACATGCCCTGACCAGGAATTGAACGGTGACTTCCTAGTTCATAGGTCAACGCCAGCCAGGCCCGAAACTTTCTTTTATCACCACAAAGAGAAACTCTGTAACCTACTTATGAGGACATGATCAAAGCTGAGCTCAGCCCTCGCTGGGTAGCTGAGATGGTTAGAGCATCATTCCAACATGCCAAGGCTGTGGGTTAAACCCCCAGTCAGGCACATACAAAAAACAGCCAGTGAGTGCATAAATAAGTGGAACAACAAACTGATGTTTCTCTCTCTTCCTCTCTCTAAAAATCAATCAATTAAAAAAAAAAAAAAAAAAAAGCTGAGCTCAGCCCTGTGTTCAGGAACCAGAAGCTGCTCCTGAGAGAAGAGCCCTGAGCACTGGGCCAAAGGCTGTTGTGGCTGGGCTGGGGCCAGGGCCTGAGGGGAGAGGTGGACAGAGGCAGCCTGGCTCCGGGGCTCTGCACTCAGCAGCTGCTGGGGTGAGGGGGCAGCCGGCCCTGGGACAGAGTGTCCTCTCTAATGAAGTTCCCAGGATCCCTCAGAGGACAAACATCCAGCCCTGCTCCCAGGATCACCCGCCTCTGTCTGAAAAGGAGCCCAGCTGAGACAGGGCTGGAGGAAAGCCTTCAGTCACATTCCCAGCCCTGGACCGGGCTCAAGATCCCTAGGGAACAGACCACAACCCCTTTGAAAGTTTAAATACTTTTGTCTGATAGTTTCCAAATTTAAAAAGACACACACATAATTAAACACTGCCCACAGTGATGGCCACCTTTATTCAGGGACTGCTGTATGTCAGGTCGCTTACATACATTATTCCATTTAATCTTAAATACAACCCTAAAGTACAGACTATTTTTATGCCCATTTTACAGATGAGGCAACTGAGACTCTGAGAGAGACTTTTAGTAAATGCGTCCAAAGTGACCCATCTGACATGATGCAAACCAAATGACACATATTCCAGAGGGGATTCAAATCCACGTTTGCCCTGGGCTCTTTTCATCAATGCATAAGGTTGAACTGTCTGAAGTTGACTTACAAAAATAATAACGACATGCAGTTCAACCTAATATTATGCTTTTAATAATCTCACCATCAATTTTCACGAACGTTTTCATGAACTTCCTTCTCGTCTTTTAAATTTAATTATTAATTATTTTTTAGAGGAAGTATGAGAGAGGAAGAGAGAGAAATATCAGTGTGAAAGAGAAACATTTATCCACTGCCTCTTGCACGATGCCTGCTGAGGATCAAATCCAAAACCCAGACACGAGGCCTGACTGTGTATCTAACAGGTGATTGATTACTCGGTGCATTGGACAGAGAGCTACACTCGCCAGGGCCCTTCTGGTCTTTTATACATCTTTTTATCTGATTGGGACATATTTTTCATATACTTTTATATCTTGTTTTGTTGTGTGTGTGTGTGTGTGTTTGTTTTTTACTTTCTTTACATATTAATCTGCTTTATGTTGTCTTAATTATATTATTATACTCGTAGAGGCTTCCTGACAATTTTTTTTTTAAATATATTTTATTGATTTTGTACAGAGGGGAAGGGAGAGAGATAGAGAGTTAGAAACATCGATGAGAGAGTCATCGATCAGCCGCCTCTTGCACACCCCCCACTGGGGATGTGCCTGCAACCAAGGTACATGCCCTTGACCGGAATCGAACCCGGGACCCTTCAGTCCCCAAGCCGACGCTCCATCCATTGAGCCAAACCGGTCTCGGCCTTCCTGACAATTTTAAGGGCTATGTAATGTTGCATGAGAATGTACTTCTCCTCATTGGACCATTGAATCACATTTGAGTTCTATGATAGCCCTGATGCAGCCCACCTTCAAGTGGAGGAGACAGAAAATGAGCAGAGAAACAAATATGTCTCCATACACATGGTTTCAGAGAGGTAAATGCTACAAAGGAAAACAGAATAAGGGGAAAGAGAGGGATGGAAGGTGCTATTTTATTAATATATTTTACTGATTTTTTTAGAGAGAGGAAGAGAAAGAGATAGAGTTAGAAACATCAATCAGCTGCTTCCTGCATACCTACTACTGGGGATGTGCCTGCAACCAAGGTACATGCCCTTGACCGGAATTGAACCTGGGACCCCTCAGTCAGCAGGCCGATGCTCTATCCACTGAGCTAAACCTGTCTCAGCAAAGATGCTATTTTAATAGGAAGGTCAATGAAGCCCTCTCTGCATCTGAAGGGGAGTGGAGTTTGCCCCCCAAAATATGCCTTTTTGGGATATTATTTTAAGATAATTTTAATAATTATCTTAATTTAAAAATTAAATTATGTTTTAGACACAGTAGACTCAACTGCCTAACAGAATGTAGAGGGCCTGCTACAGGAAGGAAGCTCCCAGCACAGAGAACTATGGTTTAATGAGACCTAGGTGTGACAGACAGGGACCTGGCCAGTCCCATTAGATCAAAGTCCTTTCTGTTTAAATTAAAGGCATTTGTTTACCAAGCAGTTAGTTTCTATCTCCATGTGAACTGCCTTCCTCCCCTTCGAAATCTCAAACCACTAACCCTCTTTTCTCCTTAGCTCAAGATGGCATAAACGTTAACTGCCCACTTTGTCCCTGGACACCCCTGGAGAGGCTCAGAGAGGTGACATCACTTACCCAGTTCACACTGCTGGTTCTCTGAAGCTGGAACCCAGGCTTGGAACACAGAGGGACCCATTCCCGAATTTGAGCACCATCACTGGGCTCCTCTGCCTCCAGCAGGGATGTTGAGACACCACGAATGGGTGTTTTTATATATTCTAGTTGGTAGCTTCCAAATCACTTTGGGGGAAATGTATAGTTCAATACAGAGACAAAGACATGTAGTCAAAAGCAAAAGAAGACAAAAAGCCCTATAGTTCAAGACAGTATGTATTATGAGGAAGATGTAAGTGAAGGGAAAGGATGCTTCTGGCTTTGAAGACGGGGAGGCTTCTCCAGACAGAAGGGTAGCACTTAAAACATGAGCAGAACTCAGACCATTTTGAGGAGAGAGAGCATTTAAGGGTAAAGGATCAGCAGATGCCAAGCGACAGAGGTGAGATGGTGTGGTATTCCGATCCCACTCACCCCCAATACTGATGCTCTGAATTCTCTCCCTCACTCACTGCTTTTCTCACACTACCCCTCTCCCTGGCTCATCCCACACATTTCTTTCTCTTTTTAAAAAAATAAATTTTATTGATTTTTTACAGAGAGGAAGAGAGGGATAGAGAGTTAGAAACATGGATGAGAGAGAATCATCGATCAACTGCCTCTTGCACACCCCCTGCTGGGTACATGCCCTTGACAGGAATCGAACCCAGGACCCTTCAGTCCACAAGCTGACACTCTATCCACTGAGCAAAACCGGTTTTGGCACACACATTACTGTTTTCAAATACATTTTCATTGATTTCAGAGAGGGAGAGGGAGAGATAGAAACATCACTGATGAGAGTCATTGATTGGCTGCCTCTTACGCGGCCCCTACTGGGGATCGAGCCTGCAACCTGGGCATGAGCCCTGACCGGGAATCAAACCGTGACCTCCTGATTCATAAGTCGACACTCAACCATCTGAGCCACACAGGTCAGGCACACACGTTTTTGTGGAATGAAGTGCCCTCTCTACATGCTGATGGCCTCCAAATCTGTACCCAGCACTGTCTTCTCCTTCAGTTTCAGCCTTTCACCTCTATCTGCTAGACATCTCCCACCTGATGTCTTGCAAAAATGGATGTGTAGGTTTTTTTTTAAAAAATCACGAAATAGAAAATATCAAAATGCATCATATGTAAAAACCCAAGTTTAATGAAGCAGTTGGTTGCCATGTACATTGTGGTTAAAAAAAAAAAAAAAAACACTTTAAAAAACACAGAAAGTAAGTAACAAGCTAAACATGATGACAAAGGGAGTGGGAGGAGCAGGGACATGTGCATGTGGGCAGCAAAGCCAGGGAAGTGAGAAGGAACTGGCTCCTGGGGAGGGAAGATGCCAACTTTCATTTTGAACACAGATTCTGGTTTTCAGTAAACCAGGCACAGTGGGCGCCTCTTTCCCTACCACTTCCACTTCTGGTCAAAGTAATTCTGAATGAATGCTCCAAGGAGTGAAGGTTTCCCCTCAAGCTCATTAATAACGGGCTCCCCGGCCCCAGCTGGTTTAGCTCAGTGGGCAGAGTGTTGGCCTTCGGACTGAAGGGTCCTGAGTTCAACTCCAGTCAAGGGTATATCCTCGGGTTGCAGGCTTGATCCCCAGCAGGGGGCCTGCAGGAAGCCACCCATCAATGATTCTCTCATCATTGATATTTCTATCCCTTCCTCTCTGAAATCAATAAAAATATTTAAAATAAAAATAATGGGCACCCCAGGAGAGATAATGCTTTAATGAGGAACTAACATTTATTGAACCCTTATTATAAGTCGTGTTCTCTACATCCAGTTTCTAACTAGAAGTCCCCTTAGTAGAACTGAGAGGCAGATACCTCTATGTCCATCTCACAAACGAGGAAGCAGAGGCTCGGAGAGGATGAGGACCTCAGGTTGTGCCGGTAGCAAGGGACTTGTTGCACCTTGAGAGCGGACCACATCACCTCGGAAAGCACCAATCACCGGGCTCCTTATTTGTTTCCCGTGGCTGCTGTAACAAATCGCCACGAACCTGCTGGCTTAAAATCAGGAATCTATTCTCTCCCAGCTCTGGAGGCTGGAAGTCTGAAGTAAAGGTGTCGGTAGGGTTGGTTCCTTCTGAGAGTGAATCTGTCCCACGCCTCTCCCCTACCTCGTGATGGCCTCGCTGGCTATCTTTGGCCTTCCTTGGTTTGTGTGTACATCACTTCAGTTTGTGGCTCCATCTTCACATGGCACTCATCTTTTCTTTTTTTAATCCTCGCCTGAGGATATTTTCCCATTGATTTTTAGAGAGAGGAAGAGAGAGGGAAAGACAGAGAGAAATACCGATGTGAGAGAAACACACCAATGGGTTGCCTCCTGCACCAGCCCCAACCAGGGCCTGGGCCCAGGAAGAGCTGCAACCGAGGTCTGGGCCCTTGCCCTTGACTAAAATCGAACCCAGGACCCTTCTGTCCACAGGTCAACATTATATCCACTGAGCCAAACCAGCTAGGGCTGATCACCTTCTTATAAGGACACCAGTCACAGTGAATTAGCCAGCCCCCACCCACACCCCAGTGTGACCTCATTTTTAATTTTAACTCATTACATCCGCAATGACCCTATTTGGAAATGAGGTCATGTTCTGAGGCACTGAGGAGTAAGACTTCCTCATCTCTTTTTTGAGAGATACAATTCAACTCCTAATACCTCATTCAGCGGTATAAGCCCTGAATGGAGTTTAAAAAAAACTGTTTCCTATTGATTTGGAGGATTTAGCACAAAAAGTTTACTTCATTTCTTTTTTTCTTTTTTTCTTTTTTTTTTTTTAACAGAATGAGTTTTTATTACTCAAAAAAGCTTCATTTTTAACTTTAGCTTTCTGACTCTGTGCTTGTGCCTTCAACACTTTCACGACGATTTTCTGCTCCTCAAGGAAAGCACGCTTGATCCTGTCACGGACAAAGTTAGCACATATGGATCCACCATAGGCCCTGCTGACGTGTTTTTTCGTTTTAGACAACCTCATTAGAACTTTAGGCCTCACATCACCAACTCCTTGAAGTCAGCCTGGGCACACACCCCACGCAGATTTGGGTGCTTTCTCAACCTTCTTGGTGTAAAGGTAAACAATTCTATTACCAGGGGTTCGGGACAGTCTAGTTTTGTTAGAGGCTGTATTGTAGGACATCCTCCGGCGGTATGTCAAACCCTGGACCATGGTGAATACCTGAAGTCACCGTCCCCGGAAGACAGCTACTTCATTTCTGGTTAGATTCCTACGTTCCGAGAAACTGGCTGGATTGGTAGAATTCCCATGAGTAGTCCTTGTGAGCACTTACAATCCCTCACATCTCACCGCCTCCTGGACAATATCTACCCAGCATTGGTGTCTCATAAAAACACAAATTCAGCCGAAACCGGTTTGGCTCAGTGGATAGAGCGTCAGACTGCGTACTAAAGGGACTCAGGTTCGATTCCAGCCAAGGGCATGTACCCTGGTTGCGGGCACATCCCCAGGGGAGGGCGTGCAAGAGGTTTCTAACTCTATCCCTCTCTCCTTCTCTGTAAAAACTCAATAAAAACATATTTTTTAACACACACACACACACACAAATGCACTAACTTTGCCTCCAAAAACCACCTTCCTCCTGACGTCCCTGTTTTTCACAAAACTAGCTAAAGTCTCCTCATTTCCTAGAAAGGACCCTCTCCATTCTCCTTTATGTCTCCCAAGTTCAGATCCTCAGGGTTGCCTGTCCTTTGGGAAATTACACCAGCCTCCCAGCTCCTTCCCTGGCTCCCACCTCTTCCCCTCCAGTCCAGCCTCACTTAGACACGGCATTTTCTAGAAACACACCTCCCGCCAGACTCCACTCAAACCTCGGTGGCTTCCAGTTACCCGGTGGCGCCTCACCCTGCCTGCAAGCACCTTTGGCGCCTCCCCTGCTCCCTTCTCCTCCCGTTCCCGGAGGCGGTGAGGTAAGTCCGCGGAACCGCAAGGCTCGGATCCCGGGCAGAGCTCCTGCGGGCGACCGCCTGCGGCCCCGCGGCCCCGCCCCGCGGCCCCGCCCGCGGCCCCGCCCCTCGCTCAGGGCCCACACCTGGGCGGGTCCGGAACGCGTCCGGAATCTTCTCGTGGAAAGGCCGGGCTCTTTTGGGGGCAGCGCGCCGGAACCGGAAGTCAGTGGAGGAAGATTGAAGTGTGGGGACGTGCTCGTTAGGTTCGGAAAATGAACGTCCCTAGTGTCCTCACGACGGGAGGTAGGGTCCCTGCAGTGCCGGGCTAACTTCTCGTCCGCCCCGGGCCCAGATCCAGGTCTCCTCGTGGAGCCCCCGCTGCGCTGACGGCGCCATCGAGCTCCTCTGGGTTAAGGGGCCGCGAGCGGCTCCTTCCCCGACTGGGCGATCGGCGGGGGCACGGGGGCTCGATGAGGAGGGGGCGGGGGAGAGGAAAGGCGGGGCGCAGAGCCGTAACAGCCACCCGCTCGCCCCTGGCTGCATTGCTCTCCTGTGGCCGCGAGATCAGCGTGACTTCCCATTGGTTTTACAAAAGTGTTCCTTACGTGGGTTTTCTTCTGCTTGCAGAACCGTAAACATGGTAGAAATGTTGAAAAGTGTGCAGAAGGAAGTAAAAACCGCTCTTAAATCTACCACTCCGCTAAAATATTTTATTTGGTCCCACCGGGTAAGAAAAACACTGGTGAAAATGGAGGGAAAATACATTTCCATAACGAGACATTAATTACAAAGAGACTCCTCTCAAGTTACAAATGTCAAAAATGTTAAGTAGTCGAAATTATTGTTTTAAACCCATGCTTCTTGATGGGCATAAGATAAGATTCCTAGGTAGTAAAACTTAAGACATCGCCATAAAAGTCAGAAGCTGTCTCTTGTGAGTAAAAAACAAAAAGTGCTATTAGTTAATTATATGTAGATACCATTTTTAAACAACTCATTTTAATAGTGATTCTACAGGAGAACGTAAGCTGGTCCTCTAGTACTTAAATTATGGGAAAGTCTGTGCCACTTTGCAAAGGTTCTGGTGAAGCTTCAGCTAACACTGAGGCAGTAGGACAACCCAACTTACATTTTGCTAAATTTTCCTTTTAGGGTGGTGGAGATTTTTCCCAGTACCATTAGGATGGTCCTCGTTCCAGGCCCTACATAATTCCTGCTGTCGGAAAAAATCCACTGCTCCCAAGAAAAGTACTCCCAGCGTTGCTTTTTGTGACAAAACGACCAATGAGGCTGGGAAGGCACTTGACAAGCTCTTCTCTTCGGAACAGCAGGCTTCCATATTGCATGTGTTGAATACAGCATCTAATAACGAACTTGAAGCTTTCAAATCACTTCGTGGAAGAAAGTCCATCAATCTTGTAGAGCACAGAAAAAAGTTTGGGCCATTTCAGAACTTGGAGAGTTTAATGGATGTGCCCTTGTTCCAGTATAAAACTACCGTTCAGATTTGTAACTCCATTCTTTGTCCAGAGACTAGAGTGAGAAAAAGAAAGTCACAGGAAAACCGGCTCTTGAGAAAGCTCATCAAACCAGAAATAGAAAGAGAGAGACTTAAGGTATACCCTTTTTTATTAACGTCGATTATACTGCCTAAATATTGTGAACCTACTTTGCAAAGAACTATTCTGGGCATGAAGACAGGGCTCTCGGGCAGCTTGTAGTTCAGTTGGTGGGCCCAGCAATACATATATTAATAGATAACCCACGGTACAAAGTAGCATGTGATCAATACCAAGGTGAGATATACAGGTAGTATGTGAGCCATTCAGAAGAGAGAACTGTGGGCTGCAACTGTTGGGGAAAGTTTACTGGGAGAACTCAACTGTATCTGAGGGAGAGAGGCTAGTGGGAAGAGGAGGGCATTCTAGATGCAAAACAGTGATGTAGAAGTAGGTCTGTGCAAAGTTTACTTACAAGGAATGTTGAGATGTCTGGCTGTGTCTGACAGTTATGTTAGGAGTAATCAGAAATTAAGATGCAAAGATGAGCTACGCCAAAGAGTGACTTTAGAACATCTCTCCAGCAGCATTTAATGTTATTTTCTTCCCCCCTTTAAAAAAAAATAAAAATAAAAATGTTTTTTATTGATTTTAAAGAGGGGGAGGGAGAGAGAAACATCAGTCGGTGTCCTTATATACGCCCCCTACTGGGGATCAAGCTCACAACCCAGGCCTGTGCCCTAACCGGGAATCAAACCAGCAACCTTTTGGTGTATGGGACAATGCTCAACCAACTGAGCCACACGAGCCAGGGTAGAAGGCCTGTATTTTGTAGCTATTTGGGCTTCCAAACTATTTTTGCCTTTATTTTGTAATCCTCACCAAATTTTTCTGCCTTGAATGCATATTTACCCATTCTTTAGCAGTAAGAGGGAGGTAAATATAGAATTACAAAATGTTCCTGCTTATCTCTGTATCTATAGGTCATGCCAATGTATACTGTCTGTGTTACTACCATAAATGAGCTATTTGGGAGTGAGGTGAAACCCAGACTTGGCACAGAGCCAAATCCATATATCCGGTTTTCTATTACACATGTCCTCTTAGAAGGCACCCTGAACTCAATACATTAAAAAACAACTCATCTCCCCCAACCTTCCCAAGTTGGCCCACCTCCTAAGACCATCTTGATTAATGATGCCATATACAATTGAAATACAATTGGAGTTACTGAAATACAATTGGAGTTATCCTAGGCCCCTTGATCATCTTGCATAACAATTTTACTCCCATTATCTCTGATTTCTTTCTTGTCCTTCTCATTGTCACTGTCTTAGATTCTTAATACTTTGTCATATGACAGGTAGGTACTAACACAAATCCCTACCTCTAGTCTATCTCTTCTAGTCCATCTTCCACACAGCTGTCCGTGATCTTTCTGAAATGTAAATCTGTTACTCCTGAATGGTATATGCTTTACTGGTTCTCTGTGGCTCTCGGTTAAAGCAAGTTATTTTTTGCAGAAGTCTGTGGCCCCCTCTGCCCTTTTCCCACTTGTACTCTTTAATCTGCTGGCTGAGTCTGAGGTGTCAAACTAAGCGGACATCTCGGTGAAATAACTTCCCACTTAGCATTTTACTCGTTCTCCTAGTCCTCCAGTAAGTCTTTCTTGACCACTTCTTTTCTCTGGAGTGTAGTGATGGCGTTTCTTACCATGTATGGCTGTGTTCCTACCGTGTTTCCCCGAAAATAAGAAATCCTCCGAAAATAAGACCTAGCGCATGGAAAGATAAGACATCCCCTGAAAATTAAGACCTAGCGCAAATTTGGGAGAAAAAAAATTAATATAAAACACTGTCTTATTTTCGGGGAAACGGTAGTTTCCCAGCATCTAGCAGTCCCCAGCAACATTTGAATGCCTACGTTGAGCTATGTGCTGAGAAATGACTGCTACTAGTTACCTTTTAATTACTCCTGCATGTCTTTAACAATTCTGTTTATAAACAATAAATATATTTGTATTATGTAAGCTAACTTGGCTTTCTGAGTTTGTAGCTTAAATTTTGTATCTGTTAAAATGTTTACACTTGTCATGAAACCAGCCTTTTTGTTTTAGGCGGTAAACAGTATCGTATCCATCGTTTTTGGTACTCGGAGAATTGCCTGGGCTCACCTGGACCGTAAACTGACAGTGCTGGACTGGCAGCATAAAGAGTGCTGTCACTTGGTGAGAGGAACATACACATCATCTGTCTATTTAGAAGAGGTAAGGCAGTAACACGTCCCAATTCCCACCCTGTACAGTTGAATCTACTGGTCCTGAAAAGAATCTAATAAAATAGTAAGAAGAGATTCTTTTTTGGTACTTATTACTCACCATTCCAGTTGTTTTCCATCATCAGTGACTTTTTAAAAATTTAATATTTCTTCATTTTTTTTTTTTCAAGAAATGTGTATGTCAAAGGCAGATCCTGGGGGGGAAAAACAATGCTAAAGTTGATTCTAAAGGTTATAGAATTTCATCACTATATTTGGAAAGCTTATTTTTTAAATACTAACATTATGTCATTTGAGTCTGAAAGTTTGTGAGATGGGCAGTAATTATCATCCTGATTACAACATTGAACTGTTTCGATCAAGCACCCGATGCAGCCAGTCTGTTGTCAGGGTGATTGATTCTAGGCTAATTATTCTAACCCTATGCTGTACTGTAGAAGTTTTTAAAAGATTAATAAAACAGTTTTAACTAATCTTAGAGTCAAGATAGATTTTAGAAATTATGAGCCCATTTTACAGATGAGGGAAGTAGTACTTAGGACTAAATGGTTTGTCTTAGCTTATCTGGTGCCCGATAGAACCATAACCAAAATTTGGCTGTTCTGATTCTCCCATAAAATGCTTTTTCAATTACTTCAAAATTGTCAGTAGCAAAATAGTGTAAGTTATGTGATTTTATTTTTAAAATAGAAGTGGGACAGAGGGGACCCAAACAATAAAACATAATGATTTACTTTGCTCACTTATTTTATTTTGTTCTTTAAAGATTTCTCCAGTCGTTTCAAAGATGCCCAAAGCTGACTTCTATGTTCTGGAAAAAACAGGACTTTCCCTTCAGAACTCAACTCTGTTTCCTATTCTACTACATTTGCATATCGTGGAAGCCATGCTGTATGCCTTATTAAACACAACCTTTGCCCAGAGTGGCCAGCATCAGGTACTGAGCATGAATCGAAATGCAGTGGGGAAGCACTTCCAGCTGATGCTCGGAGACAGCCGCACTAGTGGGAAAGAGCTAGTGAAGCAGTTCCTCTCAGACGCTGCCCTGAAGGAAGAGCCTCGGGTATTCTTCCCATCGGATAAGATAATCCACTACAGACACATGTTTTCAGCTACTGACCAATACAGAATAGAAGAGTTATATGATTCATTATTACAAGCTGTTGCCTTCTATGAATTGGCAGTGTTTGACCCCGAACCTTCAAATTCTGATCACTAATATATAATCTGCTCTATTTATTAGCTTTAAAGTTATAAAAAATATTTTAAAAAAAAGATTTTTGACATCCATGTTAATGGAAAAGAAAACATGGTTTGAGTGTATTTAATGTTTAAAGTCAGATTTTTGGCTATTGAATGGTTTATACAATAAGCCAAGGCCAAGTCCATAAATATCTTTGTGAGATTTTATATCTTTTAGGTTTAAGTGTTAAACAGTAAGATACCTCTAAACAGTTTAAATGAGAAAGTTATCTTCCTTTAAAAGCAAATATCATCTATATTAAAGAATTGGCTGAAAAAGAATGAATTTTTTTGGATGGTGTTCATCGTGGGAATAAAGATAAATATAATTGATAACACAACTTGTGGAATCTTATTTTATAAATGGAACATGGTTTGATGCACTGCCTCCAAAAGGTGATTTTCATCAGCTCCATCTCTCAAGCCCAGAATAAACAAGCTTTGTCTAATACGTTCACTATCTTACTTTGAAATCTTTTAGTTGACAGAGTATCTTTTCATACATGTAGCACTATTCCACATCTATTTTCCATTTTATCTGCCTTAGTTCAGGCAGTCATTATATCTCACTTGTACTGCACCCAAGTCTCTGATGTCAAAGTCTTTTTTTTTTATTCTAAAACTCAAATTATAAAACCTATAATAAAAGCATAATATGCTAATTAGACCAGACAGCTGAACAACCTTCTGGATGTCCTTCCAGATGACCTTCCAGACAAAGCCTGGGCTTTGAGGGCCAAGCCCCTTTTACAAACTCCATGCATCAGGCCTCTAGTCTCTCTCTCTATATACAATATATTTGCCTAAGCAACCAATCGACTGGTAGCTATGACACATACTGACCACCAGGGGGCAGACACTGAATGCACAGGGATGAAAACGTGGGACAGACTAATGAATCTCAGAGGAAAGGGGGAGGGCGGGAAGAGGTGAGCCAAAGATATGTATACTAGAGGACTGGTGCACAGATTTGTACACTGGTATAGGCCAGGTGAGGACCTTACTGATGCACGAATTTACTCTAGTGTAAAATAAATGGAAGTCCTCTCTTTCAGCACCTCATAACTCCTTAGGAGTTTGGTATACACTCTAGATTTGTTGCTATGCCTGTGTAAACCTGAACAAATAGTATATGGTTATATACATAAACATCTGCACCTTGGAAATATTGCAGATATCTCAAACTACTCATGTCTGAAACCATTCTTCCTCCAAATCCATGATCTGCAAACTGCGGCTCGCGAGCCACATGCGGCTCTTTGGTCCCTTTGAGTGTGGCTCTTCCACAAAATACCAAGGCCTGGGCGAGTCTATTTTGAAGAAGTGGTGTTAGAAGTTAGAAGTTTAAGTTTAAAAAATTTGGCTCTCAAATTTCAATCATTGTACTGTTGATATTTGGCTCTGTTGACTAATGAGTTTGTTGACCACTGCTCCAGATCATCTCCTTTGCTACCATTTTGTACTTTGCTAAATAGCCTCACCTTCTATTCAGCTGTTTATGCCAGACATGTGGTATTCCACTTCCCACATATTTCTAAAAATAGCTGTAAGTGAAAATGTGACTGTTTTAGACATTTATAAGCTAGGATATGAAGTATGGAAAAGTACTCAAAATTTGCTTATTTTTATCACAAAAATTATTTAAATTTAACAGGAATTTATCATCTTTAAGAATTGAAAAATATTTCCCCAAATCTTATTAAACAAAAAAGACATTAAAAATTCTAGCCTGGCTAGTGTGACTCTGTGGTTGAATATCAACCCGTCAATCAGAGATCATCAGTTTAATTCCTGTCAGGGCACATGCCCAGGTTGCCAGCTCAATCCCCAGCAGGGGGTGTGCAGGAGGCAGCCCATTGATGAGATTTCTCTCATCAATGCTCTATTCCTCTCCCTCTCTTTCTAAAAACCAATACATTAAAAAAAAAAAAAAATTAAAAAATTCTATGGACTTATTTTACTTTGGTTCCTCAATTATAGAGAATTATCAAAATTTTCTAATAAAACACCAAAAATTAACGGTAAGAGCTCTATAGGTAGTGAACTCTTTTTTTTTTTTTTTAATATATTTTATTGATTTTGTACAGAGAAGATGGAAGAGAGATAGAGAGTTAGAAACATCGATGAGAGAGAGTCATCGATCAGCTGCCTCTTGCACACCCCCTTCTGGGGATGTGCCCGCAACCAAGGTACATGCCCTTGACCGGAATCGAACCCGGGACCTTTCAGTCCCCAAGCCGACGCTCTATCCATTGAGCCAAACCGGTCTTGGCAGGTAGTGAACTCTTATATTCAGTAGAAAAAAATCCATATTTTTTTAAAAAATGCCTCTGAGGTCTTACATAGTACTGAACCTGTGTAAGTTATAGCCTATATCCAAACATACTATATCCAATATTTACTCAGGTGATTATACCTGGAACTCCTATATAAATACTGAATAAAGCCTTTTTAGCTTTAGCCTTTAAATCAATATATTTTCAATACAAGAAAAAGTAGGTTAAATAAAAACATTTTAATACATATTTAAAGCAGGTATACATAAGATATTTTTCACCTGCAAAATTAGGATCCTTATCTTTTGAGGTGAAATTGTAATTCATCAGATCATGTAACTGAATATTAAGCTAATACAAACTCTTGAAATAGGGAACTATTTTCAGGCATACCTTATTATATAATTGCAAGAATTATTTAAAGTGAACTGTGGCATTTCTAAATCTTATAATTAAAAATACATATTTCCTCCAAAAACATAACCTTCAGTGGATATGACTGGTATATAGAAATCCTATAGTAGAATCTTTTGTTGTTTTTTCTTACCCAAGGACATGGTTTCACTGATTTTACTATATTTTATTTAAGTATGTTTTTATTGATTTTCAGAGAGAAAGGGAAAGGGAGATAAAAAATAACATTGATATGAGAATGAAACACTGATCGTTTGCCTCCACATGTGCCCAGACTGAGGATAGAACCCATGACCTTTTGGTGTGTGGGACTGACGCTCCAACCAACTAGGCCACACTGGCCAGGGCTGTTAAATAACATTAAACCTTGTCTGAATTAGGTATATTAACGTAATTAATATCTATAAAATAAAACAATACAAAAATACAATAAAAATATACAAGGTAAGTGATTTGAATTGGCAAAATATATAAGATATCACATGTATGGTTGCTAAAAAACATTCATGAAAACTATAATTCATAATCTTGATTCCACTTTGTCAACATTCAGTATTCAATGGTGAAATATGCTGGAGGAGTGCACCAGAAACAAAATCAGGAAGCTCTTGCATTTTGTTATTGTTAATCCTCCCCCAGGATATTTTTTTCCATTGATTTTTAAAGAATGGGAGGAGAGGGAGACAGACACACAGAGAGAAACATTGGTGAGAGAGACACATCAATGGGTTGCCTACCACATGCGCAGCAACCGGGCCCGGGGATTGAACCTAGAACCCAGGTACGTCCCTTTGATGGTAATCAAATCCATGGCCCTTTGGTATGCAGGCTGACCCTGAGCAGGAAGACCTTTTATTTTATTTTATTTTATTTTATTTTATTTTATTTTATTTTGGGGGGGTGGGAGGTGGGAGTAGGGAGGAGAGATCTTACTTTTTGAAAAATGAAATAATTTCTTTCTTAGGAAGTTTTCTTATGCATTATATATGTAATTTTGTATTCTAGATTGTATAAATTTATTTGAGATTCATATTTACAATTTGACAGAATATTCACTTGGTTGAAGAGAGGTGAATTAAAGGAACCAGGAAAGGGAGAAATTATGGAGTAGTGTAGCATTGAACCCTCTTTAAAAATATCTTAGTGAACTCTACCTCCTAGAAACAGCTCACTTATATACATAAATACTCCAACAAAGCTAAATCAGATAATACAAAAAAAATTTTAAAATACCACATCATAAATACAAATTGCAACTCAAATTTTTTCATTTTAAATATTTGCGCACTAGTAAAAAATATACAAATATTCTGTTTTAAATGTACATTAAGAGATGTAAACTTCCACAAAAATCAATATAAAAATGTATATCTTGGGGACCACACAATAATCTGTACAAGGCACTGTTAGTGTGGAATATTAAGGGAAGTCAGCTGCCAAAGTATTCATAGTCTCTTTTGAAATGTTAAGGTGAATTCCTTCAAGATAGTGGAGGAACCTGTCAAAATTACAAAGAAAAATAATTTAATATTAATATTTTTCCATCAGGTGAGAATATGAATTTTGAAATAGCTATATAAAATGTTATTTCCGTAGATCCTACCTTCTTTTACTTTTTCCTTGTTCTTTTAGCTTCTCAGTCCTACAAATGTTTCGAAGAGTTGGCAAGTATTCAATTATACTAGCTTGTCTATTAGCCAGGTTGAGAAGAGATCGGCTAGAAAATACACTTTTAATGACTGTTATCCTCTTCCGAGCACAGCTGTAAATTAAAAGTAATGCATTACTTTTTATTTTTAGTACCCAATAAAAATGCAACAGTCCCAAACACAACCAGCTTCTCATCTGCTTGTCTATTTCTGATCTAGACTGGATTAACTGGATTCCAGATTAATTTCCTGTATCATTTTCAACTTTTCAACATTTTCAACCACTCCCACACAGAAACATCTCGGATGGCTACCAGTTACCTGCCACAACAAATCCAAATCCCTTTCTCTATCACTCAGAATCTCCATAATCTAGCCCACCCTAATCTCTCCTTATTTTTCTTCCCAGCATTCAGAATGATCTCCTTCACTGCCTCATTAGATTAGAAGCTACAGTATGTCATTAATATCAAGGGCTTATTATAATAAATAAAGCCCAGCTTTTCAAAATTAGTAAGAATTTAACAATTTCCCCTATATCCTTTTTCCACTGAAATGTAAAAAATATTAAAGACTTACTCTAGATCAGCTGAGGTCTGACTAAAGTACACATTGGTGCGCTTTTGTGAAACAGATAAAGTAAGGTCTTTCGTTGGATCTTTGCCTAATTTCTTGCAAGAATTCAAGGTTTCCAATGCTTTTGAAATAGTAGAAGAACACTGAGTAAAACTGAGAGCTTCAACCACTGCCTTTAATTCTCCAGAGTTTTGAAAAGTCCATCTATCATTGTTTTCAAGACTAAACTCATCACAAAGTCCACTTTTAACCTTTCCATTTGTCCAACTGAAGTCATGTTTCCCAAGTTCCTTTTCATCAGGTAAAAGAGCATCTAAGAAGGACATGTTATCCATGAACTCAGTGAGAGAATTTAAACAGTGAGAAACAAGGGCAGAACATTTTTTTTCTGCTGGTGTTTCAGGAAGATGAGGATTAGATTCAATATTAGAATCTAAACATTTGTTTAGTTTCTTTGTCTCTGAATTGCTTTCTTTGGCTTTGCTTTCTTCTGAACTTGAGGAGTCAGGGTGAAGGCAAAGAAATTCATCAGAGAAGTCCAAGTTCGTATCAAATAGGTCACTATCATCTAGAATTACCATTTTTTTCTTATGTTTCTTTTTTTGTGACTTTTTCAATGGCTTCTCTCCAGGATGTTTCCTGGAAAGACATTTCATATTTTTTGTTGCACCACTGGTGTCCACACTTACTGATGAACCACAAAACTTTTCTGTTTCTGGAATGATATCAACAGGTAATGGTAGGATGAACTCAAGATTACTATATAAGAAATCTACATTCCGCATCTGGAATTCTGTAAGAACCTGGATGAGCTTATGCCATTCTTCTTTTGTTCTGATTTTGTGCTGAAAAATAATTTTGAGTAAAGAAATGTTATAACGATACAATTTAAACATTTTTCTATCCATATGAATATGTCATCTGTATTCTATATTCAAAGAAGCCATTACCCCTCATTATTTATTAACCTACACAGTCCCTTAATTCATCAAAATAGTATTATGAATCTAAAAAATTAATTTAGACTATTAACTTGAATAATTAAATTCTTTAATATTCAGTATACATCCCAATGCAATAATTAGCTCATTTATTTAAAAAATAATTCTCTGACCCGACTGGCGTGGCTCAGTGGTTGAGCCTCGACCTATGAACCAGGTCACGGTTCAATTCCTGGTCAGGGCACATGCCTGGGTAGTGGGCTCGATCCCCAGTGGGGGCATGCAGGAGGCAGCTGATCAATTATTCTCTCTCATCATTGATGTTTCTTTCTCTTTTTCCCTTTTCCCTTACTCTGTGAAATAAATAAAAATCTTAAAAAAAAAAAAACTCTAAAAATTTTAATCTGAACTATCTTTAAATTCTCTTCTCAATACTATAAATAAGCATTTAGAGCAATGCCTATGCATCATTTGTCAGAGATCAAATATGTTAAAATCAGAAATCTGAAGCCTATAAAAAGGATGAGCAAATTTAAGTTAATCTCTAGACTCAAAATATAGGAGTGTTGAAAAGATGAAAGAAACATAAATTTAAATTTAACATTCAAATTTAACATTCCAAACTAGACATTAAAAATACCTTTAAAAATGAAAATAAATCTTCAGATGAGGGGAAAATGTTCTTAAGGCCAAACAAGGTCTCAACACAGCTAGTATCACATTTGGGAAGGTCTGTAGGACTCCTTGTAGCATTTTTAGGGTTATTTTGGGAATCAGGGCCATCTTCAGAGCGAATAAGTTGTACATTTCTGCTGTTTTCTCCTTCAAAGTGAATAAAACAAAGTCTTACCTATCCATATTTTATACAAATTATATCAAACAATTATTTAAAATCTAAGATCCTTTGGCATCTCTTGGTCCTATACCCTCCATTTTGTTCTTCTCTACACATTTATTTAATTCATAAAGAGTGCAATACAGCCTAGCTGGCGTGGCTCAGTATTTGAGCATCAACCTATGAACCAGAAGGTCATCGTTCGATTCTCAGTCAGGACACATGCCCAAGTTGCAGGCTCGATCTCCTGTGTGGGAATGCAGGAGGCAGCCGATCAATGATTCTCTCCCATCATTGATGTTTCCCCACCCCCCTTCTCTCTCTCTCTCTCTCTCTCTCTCTCTCTCTCTCTCTCTCTCTCTCTCTCTCTCTCTCCCCTTTCCTCTCTGAAATCAATAACATATATATGTTTAAAAGTACAATACAAACACTTTTATCATACATAGGTTATGTGAGATGGTAGTGATGGGCTTACAAAACAATCCAACATGAAAAAAGTGCAAGGACTAGTAACAGAAAAGTCACAGAAGAAATGCAAATATCGATGAAACTAGTTTGGCTCAATGAATAGAGCGTCGGCCTGCGGACTGGAAGGTCCCGGGTTCGATTCCAGTCAGGACATGTACATTGGTTGCAGGCACATCCCCGGTAGGGGGTGTGCAGGAGGCAGCTGGTCGATGATTCTCTCTCATCAATGTTTCTAGCTATCTATCCCTCTCCCTTCCTCCCTGTGAAAAATCAATAAAATATATTTTTAAAAAATACAAATATCTAATAAACTCATAACACCATGTGCAACTTCCTTAGTGATCATGGAAGTGCAAATTAAGATGTTGTTCATTTTTTCACCTTTAAATTGGCAAATTAAAATGACTGATAACTGCCCAGCCAGTGTGGCTTCGTGGTTGAGTGTCAACCTATGAACCAGGAGGTCACGGTTTGATTTCTGTTCAGGGCACATACCCAGGTTGTGGACTCATTCCCCAGTGTGGGGAGTGCAGGAGGCAGCTAATCAATGATTCTCACCATTGATGTTTCTGTCTCTCTCTTTCCCTCCCTTCCTCTCTGAAACCAATAAAACTATGCTAAAAAAAATAAATTAATTAAATGACTGATAACCTAGTTTAGTTAAAGGTACACATAAAAGAGCCATCATATACTCATTGTGGAACATAAATTCATGTATAAATGTCAAATGGATAGACTTTGGCCCAGCAACCACACTTCTAGAATTCTCTCAAACAGAAGTATTCACAGATATGCTCAAAGAATGTGTATAAAGATATCCACTGCATACTTTAGTAATAAACAGAAGTTAACTTAAATGTCTCTAAATAGGTAATGTTAATTAAATTGTTACATCCAATCATTATGGAATAGCCTGCAGCTATGAAAAAGAATGGGGTAGAACTCTATTGACAAATTGCTGATTGAAAAGCAAATTTTTTAACAATATATATAGTATTAATTTTGCTAAATAAGTAGGTAGCAATATTTGTGCATAGATAAAAGTCTAACAGTGGCTTCTTTTAAGAAGTGAAGAAGTTCTTTTTTATTTTACATAAAAGTTTGAATTTCCAATGAGTATCTTTCTTTTTATAGATAGAAATGAAATACATATAAAATCTTCCAGAAAAGAAAAAATGCCATACTTAATATGTCTTCTAAAGTCTTAGTATAGCATTCTATATCCAGTAGTATGGTGACAGTTATTAACTACTTTTTTTATAACAGGTTATTTTCCATATTTACTTCCAAGAAATAGTTGAATTAAATATTTGTCTACTTGAAAAAATATGTATTAAAATTTTGAAATATTCAAAGAAAAATACTGACAGGGGATTAATATTTCATAACGTCACCCTGATTTCATTTAAATATTCATGTATTTCCCTGAGCAGAATCTGCAACTACGTAACTGTGACTATGGAGCATGGAAACCGCGGACTATGAACTTCTTCAGGGAAGGAACCATGTCTTATTCATGGAAACATAAGATCTAGAATGAAGAAAGCCCTCAACATGTTATCTGTGATTTGAATTAGATAATGATGGCTAAACATCAATAATAAAATAAAGCATTTCTGAAATGATAAAATTCTTAGGCAAAATAGAATTACAGACTAGTGAAGAAGCTAAAAGGGACCTTACAACATGGCCACATAAAAATAATTTATATATGTGGGGAAAAATCACCAATTTTTTAAGAAAGTAATAAAAATTGTTAAATAATATATTTGTTTATAAAAATATATGTTTATAAATGTATAAGTAACAATTTGCTCTAGGTTAGTTTAATTTTATTTACCCACATTAAGGTTCATAAAATTTTCATCAACGAAGTTGACATATGTATGTATTTTTAAGATTAGTGTGATACCTGGGTGCTCTAAGTTTTTATAATCTTTCAAATATTTTGGTATAGGATATATTTTAACGTAGGGTCCCTTTATAGAAATTTCTTTTTATAACAGATCAACTTACGACAAAGAGATAATGGCCTTTCTTCTAAAAATCCACCTCCACTTCTAATCCAAAATTGTAAGTAAAGGATACTTTTCCTAATATCACAAGTATTTGCAGTTAACAATGTTACAAAGTCTTTTATGTCAGTTCTAAAATTCTCAGTTAAGCAGATTGTCTGTAGGTAGCTGGCAACATTTAGCTGAGAGAAAGACAAAGGAAATAAACATGGTCAAATGCAGTTAATAGAAATACATGAATAACACATGTCTTTTTAAAAGTAAGACAAATTTTGCTAAAATTCACATATTAAACATTTATTGAGAATTAAAATGAGCCGGATTCAAGGTTCAGTTCAATTCCCAGTCAAGGGCATGTACCTGGGTTACAAGTTTGGGGCATGTGCAGGAGGCAATCGATCAAATATGTGTGTCTCTAGCCCTAATCGGTTTGGCTCAGTGGATAGAGCATCAGCTTTCGGACTCAAGGGTCCCAGGTTTGATTCTCGTCAAGGGCATGTACCTTGGTTGCAGGCACAAACCCAGGGTGTGCAGGAAAGGCAGCTGATGGATGTTTCTCTCTCATGGATGTTTCTGACTCTCTATCCCTGTCCCCTCTTCTCTGTAAAAAATCAATAAAATTTATTTTTTAAATAAAATGTGTATCTTTGCCCTAGCTGGTTTGGCTGGGTGGATTGTCAGTCAAGGGCATGTACCTCGGTTGCAGACTCAATGTGGGAAGCAACCAATAGTGTCTCTCTCTCACATCAATGTTTCTCTCTCTCCTCCCTCCATTCCTTCTACTCTATCTCTGAAAAGCAATGGAAAAAATATCCTCTGGTGAGGATTAACAAGTAAATAAACATATACAAATAAATAAAATATACAAAATAAAACCATGAAATACCAATATATAATTATTACTATGGATAAAATAATGGAATAATTCCAACTTCTGATAATTATGCAAAATATAACTGAACCCTCATACATTGCTGGTGGGAATGCAAATCATTGGAAAACTTCAGAAAACAATTTATCAAGCTCTTATAATGTTAATTTGGCCAATAATTCTACCTTTAAGTACTTAAGTTGAAAAAGAAAAAAGGAAATATATGTCCAGAATAATATAATTATTCATAGTAACTTTATTTATAACTAGAGGCCCAACACATGAAATTTGTGCACAGGTAGGGTCCCTAGTGGCTGCCAGCCAGGGCGCATCCCTTCCCCTGGCCATCTGCCACCAATGATGCTGCTGCCACCCCTAGTCAGCCCTGACCCCTGGTCAAACTCCTGGCCAAGGGGACAATTTGCATATTAGGCTTTTATTATATAGGATAGGTCAGCTGTAAATAACCCAAATGTCTATCAACAGGTGAATATGACAACATATTCATATATGTGAAGTATATGTATAAAATGGGTTACTACTCATTCACAAAAAGGAAAGAACTTCCACAATAATATGGATAAATCTGAAAAAGCATTATGTTGTGTAAAAGAAACTAAATAAAAAATACATATATTATTCTATTTATGTAAAATTCTACAGGCAAAATTATAGTGATGGAAAAACACAATGGAACACAAGAGATAAAATAAAAATATTCTGAGTTTTTAGAAAATTTATCTTTATTGTTCAGATAGATCAACCAAAGGACTTGTGTGCATACATATGAGCCTAACCAGTGGTCAAGGAAAATAGGGGGTAGGGACATGAGTGGGGAAGGGTGGGGGACTGAAATGGGAGGGTTGAGGACAAATATGTGATACCTTAATCAATAAAGAAATTTTTAAAAATTATCTTTACTGTTCAAAGTATTAGAGATGTATACCTTTTCCCCGTTAATCCTCTCCTCTCTGCACCCATCCCCCTGAAAATATTCTGTTCTTGATAAATACGTTCTCTATTGACATTTGTCAAAATTCACTGAGCCATACACTTAACATGGGTGAAATTTACTGTATATAAATTACTTCAAGAAAGGTAAACTAAAAATGCAAACACACACACATGAAAACATGGACATACAGACACCACTACCAGGGCTAAAGTTAAAAAGCCTAACAACAGCTACCAGAAATCTCATGCACTGGAGATCTATTGCCATTTATCTAGAAGTTTAACAAATAATGCAAACAACTCAACAATTCCACTGAACAGTCTAAAAAACAATGTTAGGTTTAAAAAAAAGTTATAAAAGGACACAATGTTTCCTATTATTTTAAATTTCAGAATCAAAAACACTAATATTAAAAAGTTAAATATATTAGGATAGTGTGGCTACTTTTGGTGAGGAAGGGAGTGCTGACTTTTTTAAAAAGGGCTTATGGAAACTTTTGGATGTAATGGAAATGTTCTATATTTTTATATGGGTGATGGTGACATGTAGGATTATTACATGTTAACATTTATCAAATTATACACTTCACTTAAGAGCATTTTAACTGCATGTTTATTTCTCAATAAAGCACTGTTATTATATTAAAAAAATAATAATAATAAAATAGCCGAAACCGGTTTGGCTCAGTGGTAGAGCATCGGTCTGCGGACTGAAAGGTCCCAGGTTCGATTCCAGTCAAGGGCATGTACATTGGTTGCAGGCACATCCCCAGTAGGGGGTGTGCAAGAGGCGGCTGGTCGATGTTTCTCTCTCATCGACATTTCTAGCTCTCTATCTCTCTCCCTTCCTCTCTGTAAAAAATCAATAAAATATATTTTTAAAAAAAACAAAAAACACACAACTTAATGAACACTGGAATCTAGTTAAAATTTGAATATTTGGCCTAGCCAGCACGGTTCAGTAGTTGAGCATCAATCTATGAACCAGGAGGTTACGGTTTGATTCCCGGTCAGGGCACATGCCCAGGTTGTGAGCTCTATCCTCAGTAGGGGGTGTGCAGGAAACAGCTGATTAATGATTCATCATTGATGTTTCTATCTCTCCCTTTCCTTTCCTCTCTCTAAAATCAATAAAAAGATACTAAGAAATTTTAACATATCCTTAGTAATTAGATTTTAAAATTATATCTATCATAATATAACGTTTTATATAATTATGGTATATGATCTTCAAAATTAAAAACTTACCAATGAAGGCATATCGAAATTAATTTCTTCAAAGCAGCCATCAAACATCAAACTAAATGAAGGATCTATTGTAAAAAATAATTTTTTTAAACATGGAGACCAATTAATTACTTTTTCCAGTTATAGTTTTCCTATTTAAATATTGTATATTTCATCAATAATAGAAATCAATACCATGTAAACTATACAATAAAAATTGAATTTCTACCTTGGCCTAAAGTAGCTATCATTTTAATTAAACTACCATTATTTAACTTGTGATTACTATGATTTTTATTTATATTTTTAGATTACAATCACTAACTATCAAATGGGCCATTAATTTGTAAGTGGAATCTAACATAAACACATTTTCCTATAGAAATCCATTGAAGAGATATTATTCTGAATATTTGCAATGAAAAATATTTGAGAACAATATTATAATATTTATAATAAAAAATAAATTATGTAAGTTTTAATTATTAGGAATGGTGTAGCAATTCTGTTAAGCTGATTATAGTTTACTTTAAACTATGCAATAATCGGTCCATATGGAAGTGTTATGAGGGATTAAGAAATGGCTAAATTCAATATTAAGGAACTGCAAAAGGTTGGGTCCCATAAAATATTTTGACCAACAAATGAGATAATCATATGTGTGAGGAAGAGGCAAAGAGAACAATTTGTTATTTCCCCTTTCACTGACTAGTCCATAAACCTTTCTATCAGTATTCCAGGCGATTGCCAAATTCCTAAATATCTAACATCCAACAAAGTGATTCAAAGTAGTTCCTGTTTTTAAAGTCATTGCTTTTTGCAAGGTAGTAAATTAATTTTATAACTGCTCAAGGCTACCGATCAGATGCAAATTTGAATAAATCTTCATTTAAAAAATTATCTAGGAGCCTCCTCATTTTAGAAAAAAATGAGTTAATTTGCTAGTAGACTTTGAAAGGAACTTTTCAAATTAAAATTAGAAGCTTGCATAAAATATTTTAACCAGAAGTAATTAATTGTAAAATCACTGTTACATACCACTTGTAGTAAGGATTACAGGTCTTTTAGTTGTTGCCATGAATGTTTTGATTGCATTCAAAAACCCAGCATCTTCTTCAAAAATGACATCAACCTAAGAATCATTTACTAATATTAATGTACTGAAAACAACATACTTACTGAATAGCCATTATATATACATAGTAGATACACTATATGTCTGTTAGAGACAAAATTTATGAATTTATGAACCATGTGCATTCAGCCCATGCTAAATCTTACATTAAAAGAATAAAAATATTATCAAACATTAAACCAAAGAAATGCAGTCACTTGTAACTGAATAAGTATAACTCAAAATAATTTATAAATTCCTTGAAAAAAATTAACAACCATGGATTGCTTTAATTATCTTCATAAAAAATTCTTCTATGATTGACAGTTCCACTAGCTTTAATTTCAAATAGGTTCAAGTAGGTATTCCAGTCTATCTTGGCTATCTTACGATAATTTACAGTAACACAATAATCCTTAGAATAAATTTTTATCATGAAATATCACCAATATTTATCTCTGCAACTTTACCTCCTCAAAAAGAATGAGAGATGTTGCACTTTTCCTGTTAGGTTCTTCAGCTCCATATTCTTTGATATTTGAATTAGTTGTATTTGTAGATTTAGTCTGAATAGTTTGTTTCTGTTCAAAAAAATTTTTGATTCCTGCATAAACAAAATATTAATATTTTATATAAATCAACTTTAAAAAAACACTGGATATTTCTATAGAATAAGCTCAAACTGAAATCACCAATTAAAACTGAAATAAAATATCAAAACTCCTACATGAAGGACCTTCAGCATAGCTGAAGTTTAATAGATAGCAATAGGAACCCATGAAATAAGATCATTATTTATTTATTTAGTAGAGGCCCGATGCACAAAATTGGTGCAAGAATAAGCCTTCCTTTCCCTGCTGCCAGCACTGGCTTCCCTCTGGCACCCGGGACCTGGGCTTCCCTCACAGCCCTGGCTTCGTCGGGAAGGTCGTCCAGAAGGACGTCTGGTCTAATTAGCATATTATATTTTTATTATTATAGATTTTGAGAGAGAGTAAGAGAGAGAGAAGAGCCATCAATTTGTTGTTCCACTTACATATGTCTTCATTGGATGATTCTTGTATGTGCCCTGACCAAGTATCAAACTCACAACCTTGGCTTATTGAGACGACAGCCTAACCAACTGAAGTATACCCAGACAGGGCTGATCATATTTTTATGTACCATGGTTATTAGGATTAAAAAATGGCTATTTAATTACATACCTTTATTATTTTCTGGAAGTTCTCCTATTTCTTCATTATTTTTTGGCTTGGAAGACACTTTAAAATAATTTGCCAGTGTTTTAGGTGGAAGTGCTCGCTTTGGTCCACTACTTTGTGGTGATGATGGAGGAAGTCTCCTTGGTGATGTAACAACTTTCTTAGGAGAATTTAATTTTTCTGCCAAAACCAAATTACACTCAAAGGTAAGTATTCTAAAAATTAAACAGCAAAAATGAATTATCCACAGTCTATATTTCTACTCTTACCAGTCGCAAATCAAAGATACAAAAATTTTCTTTCATTCTTGCATTCAAATACTCAATAGCCAAATATTACTACATTATTACTTATTCTATCAGAAGAGAAGGTAAAACAGGTCATTTGGGAAAGACACTCTTTTCTAAAGAAATATGTATTCTTGAAGCAAATAATGTCCATAATCCCTCCATTTACTTTCTCTTACACCTATGTGCGTTCAGAAAAGTAGTAACAGTACATGCTGAGCACATTACAGAACTTCATTGTCCAACTTCAGCTTAAATCAACAATTGATTGATACTTTACAAACAATATTTTTTTAGAGATGCTATGGACATGGATTCAAAGTTAAAAAAATAAATGGTTAATCTCTCCCTCTAATAGAAGCAGATGGCATGTGGCCTTTATTCTAGGACATGTCCTCTTCTTCCCTCTAAATTCCCTGATTCAGTCCCTACCTGTCCTAATTCTTTTTTTTTTTTTAATATATTTTTTATTGATTTTGTACAGAGAGGGAGAGAGATAGCAAGTTAGAAACATCGACGAGAGAGAGTCATCGACCAGCCGCCTCTTGCACACCCCCCACCGGGGATGTGCCCACAACCAAGATACATGCCCTTGACCGGAATCGAACCTGGGACCCTTCAGTCCCCAAGCCGATGCTCTATCCACTGAGCCAAACCGGTTTCGGCCCTGCCTGTCCTAATTCTTATCCTATGGCCTTGGCGCAGAATATTCTTCACGTACCATCATATGGGCACAATTCCATGACTGTATCCTATTCTTTTTTTGAAACCCCTATCTCCACAGTTCTTATCATCTATCTTGCATTTTACAGGTGTTCAAAAAACTTATTGAAAATGTTGAGTTTGAGAAATTAAAGCCATCACTATCATTTAATAAAAGTAGGGCACTTTAACATCACAAAAAGGAAATGCATAATCTTATAATAAAAAATATTTCTTTATATTGAATATATTTCTATTTACTTAAAAAGACCTCATTAGTTTATCTTTATTTTTCTACCTTTATCATAGACCAAGGATTGCTTGATCACGAACTGTCATCGATCCACAGATTGGTTTTAGAAAATACATGCGGATTTTTACTTTATATTTTTATTATTTTTAATCCTTATCCAAGGATATCTCCCCTTCCCATTTGATTTTTAGAGAGAGTGGAAAGGAGAGGAAAAGACAGAAACATCGATGTGAGAGAGACACATTGATTGGCTGCCTCCCACATGCACCCTGACCAGGACTAGGGATCGAGCCTGCAACCGAGGTTTGAGGTAAGCATTCTTAACTGGGATTGAATAATGACCCTTCAGTCTGCAGGCTGATGCTCCAACCACTGAGCCAAAACGGCTAGGGCCCAATTTTTATTTTAAAAATAATACCTTAAATGTTCTCAATATATTCTCTTCCTTTATTTTATTTTTTTTTAAATAATGGGTTTTACTTTTTTATTAATCCTCACCCAAGGATATTTTTTCCTTTGATTTTTAAGAGAATGGAAGAAAGGGAGAGAGAAGGGGAGAGAAAGAGAAAACAGAAACATTGACATGAGAGAGACAAATCGATTGGTTGCCCCCAACACATGCCCCAACTGGGACCAAAGATGAAACCTGCAACCCAGGTACATGCCCTTGACTGAGAATTGAACCTAAAACCCTTTGGTATACAAGTGGATGCTCCAACCACTGAACACATCAGTCAGGGCTTTTTATAATTGATTTTAGAAAGAGGGGAAGGGAGAGAAGAGAAAAAGAAACATCAATGTGACACACCCTGACCTGGGACAGAACCCTCAACCTGGGTATGTGCCTAAACCAGGAATCAAACCCACGACCTTTTAGTGTACAGGACAATACTCCAACTAACTGAGCCATACTGGCCAGGCCTATCAATATATTCTTTCTTTTTTTTTTAATATTTTTTTATTGATTTCAGAAGGAAGGGAAAGGGAGAAATAGAAACATCAATGATGAGAAAGAATTACTGATTGGCTGCCTCCTTCTGTACACCCTACCCTACACTGGGGATCAAGCCTGCTACCAGGGCATGTGCCCTTGACCAGAATCGAACACGGGACCCTTCAGTCTGTAGGCCGACGCTCTATCCACTGAGCCAAACCAGCTAGGGCTCAATATATTCTTTATAAATGATTTTTCCATAAAAAGAATCAGTTCTTTGGAGAAATAGTTCACTTTAGGTCTGGTACATCTTAACAAGCCACAGTGCAAAGAAAATATCTAACATTACTGGGGCTATGTCAAAAGGACACAAGCTAATTAAAAATGTTTCCTCCCAGTCAAAGATGAGACAATATGAGAACAAAATGAAAAATAGATAGGATTCTGCTTCTAGCCAAGATACAGACTTGACTTACCCACACATCTGAAATAAGAACAAAAACTGAACATAAGCCGAAACTGGTTTGGCTCAGTGGTAGAGCGTCGGTCTGCAGACTGAAAGGTCGCAGGTTCGATTCCGGTCAGGGGCATGTATGTTGGTTGCGGGCACATCCCCAGTAGGGGGTATGCAAGAGGCAGTTGGTCGGTGTTTCTCTCTCATCGACGTTTCTAGCTCTCTATCTCTCTCCCTTCCTCTCTGTAAAAAATCAATAAAATATATTTAAAAAACAAAAACAAAAACAAAACTGAACATAATATATGATACACTTTCAAGACTTGGATTAAATGTAAATGGCTTAAATGCTCCAATCAAAAGACACTGGGTAGCTGAATGGATGAGAAAACAAGACCATATACCTACTGTCTACAATAGACCCATCTCAGAAGGAAAGATACACAGACACTAAAAGACCTGGAAAAAGATATTTCATGAAAATTAGAATGGAGAAAAAAAAAGCTATGATAGCAATACTTATATTTGACAAAATAGACTTTAAAGCAAAGGCTATATTAAGAGAAAAAGGACAATATATAATGATAAAAGGAGCAATCCCAAAACAGGATATAAACCTTGTAAACATTTATGCACCCAGAATAAGAGCACCTAAATATATAAAGCAACTCTTGGTGGATAAAAAGGGAGAAATTGACAGTAATACAGTAACACTAGGTTATTTTAACACCCCACTAACAACAATGGATAGATCTTCCAGACACCAAATCAACAAGGAAATAGTGGCTTTACATGACACATCAGATGAGATGGATTTAATTATATATTCAGAGCACTTTGCCCCAAAGCAGCAGAAAATACATTGTTTCAAGTGTACATGGAATGTTTCCTAGGATGGACCACATGTTAGGACCCAAAACAAGTCTCAACAAATTGAATAAGAAAAAAATCGTATCAAGCATTTTCTCTTACCATAATGGTATGAAATTAGAAACAATCACAGAAAAAAAATGAAAAACACACAAAGACATGCAATTTAAATAACATGCTACTAAACAATGAATGGGTTAACAATGATATCAAGTAAGAAATAAAAGGATACCTTAAAATAAATGAAAATGAGATCACAACCTAAAAATCTATGCAACACAGCAAAAGAGTCCTAAGAGGTAAATTCATAGCACTACAGGCCTATCTTGAGAAACAAGAAAAATCTCAAATTAACAATCTAACTTTACACTTAAAAGAACTTGGAAAACAAAACAACAACTAAAAAAAAAAACACAACAATTAGAAGAAAGGAAATAATAAAGATGAGAGCAGAAATAAATAAAATAGAATCTAAAAAAAAAATACAAAGGATCAATGAAACCAAGAGCTGGTTCTTTGAAAAGATAAACAAGATTAACAAATCTTTAACCAGATTCATAGGAAAAAGAGGACCCAAATAAATAAAATCTGAAATGAAATAAGAGAAGTAACAATCAGCCAGCGCAGAATAAAGCATTTCTCATACCTTTTCTGTACAAACTGTATCTCCAAGTATCCAAATAGCCCTAGCCAGTTTGACTCAGTGAATAGAATGTCGGCCCCTGGACTGAAGGGTCCCAGGTTTGATTCCAGTCAAAGGCACGTACCTCTATTGAAGGCTCAATCCCCAGTCCTGGTTGGGTTGCTTGCAGGGAGGTAACTAATCAATGTTTCTCTCCATCTCTCCCCCTCCCTCCCACTCTCTCTAAAAATCAATGGAAAAATATCCTTAGGTGAGGATTACCAAAAAAGAAAAAAAAAGGTTATGACAAAGAACATAATTTACTTACTTGGTGACTTGCCTATGTTGTAGCTATTGAAAAAACAAGGTTTTTGTGAATTTACACCTTGCTTATCTACTTGATGGGACTGAGTAGCTTCCTTCAGTTGAGAGAGAATTTGTCTACCACTGCGCTGAGATGAGGCATTCACTTCAAATATCTAAAGGAAGAATTCATGACAAAAGGAAGAATGATTTATGTTTTCTTTTAATTCATTGACATTGTTCTACTGCAGCTGTGACTGACCTTAAATCCAAGCTCCTGAGCACAAGCATATACTGCAGCAGTTTTCCCCACGCCTGTTGGCCCTGTTATGAGGACAGTATTGCAAAGACGATTCTCTTCTTCATCCGAACTGCCTTTAAAGTCAGTTACATCCAACAGATCTGAAAAATGATTCAAATGCATATAAAATGATAACTGCTTAGGCAACAATTATACCTCATCAAACCCAATGATCAAATCCCACAAACTTCTTGCCAGTAAATGCTGGAAATTTAATGTACCAAAACTAGAACACCAAGTACAGAATATAAGGAAGAAATTTTATAAAACATTTTTAGATAATCTAATTTTAAAAATTTTCAGTGAAATGGGAAAAAAAATTACTCAAAATACCTTCTTGTTTCTCATCTCTTTTACCCTTCAAATTCTGTCTTTCTTCTAATTCAGCTCTTCTTTTCCAGTCTTTTAACCAACTGCCATAATAAAATGTATGTTAATAAAAATAATTCACAGAATATAGATAGACTATATGTGAAAGGACATTCATTGCAATATTGTTTATATTAGCTTCTAAAAGGAAAAACCTAAAGGTATATAAGTAGAAAAAAAAGGTATATTATGGTTCATCCATACAAGAAACAATACACAGCAACTAAATAGAATTTAGGTAGATTGTGTGTTAACAAGAAAGATGTCTAATATATAATGCTAAGTATAAAGATTAGGTTTTAGTCTAGAGCTAGTCTATCTGAGCTTAAATTCTAGCTCCATTGCTTTCTAGTTGTGTGAAGTCAGATAAATACCCAACCTCTCTAGGCCTCATTCCTCATCTATGAAATAAGGACAACTATAATTTATACCCTCAGACTATTTTTCTCAGAATTAAATGAGCTAAGAACAACGCAAGTATTTAGAAAACTGCCAAGTTCAAGGTGTTATCCCTTATTACAGGCTGCAATTCCTTGTATATGAAATCCTTTGGACCAAGTGGGTTTTAGAATTCAGATTTTTTTCAGATATTAGAAAGGTAATTTGGTTTATATACCACATCTATATATATAAAACCCTAATATGTAAATAGACCGAACAGGGGAACAACTGAGCAACCGAACAACCATTGCTATGATGTGTGCTGACCACCTGGGGGTACATGCAGAACATGGCAGGCATTTACAGCAGGTAACAGAGCGGTGGGATGGTGGAGCAGGTGAACGGGAGCGCCAGACCAAGGTGGAGTGCCGGTCACTGTCATTGGGGCGATCCTCTGGTGGTTAGTGGTACTGAAAACTCTTTGCTCCCCCACACTGCAGTCCCGCCTGGCACTCGCACCTGCTGCCAGCATCAGCCCCACTCACACCTGCTGCTCGGCTCCATCAGTCGGTGTGAGCAGTGACTGCAGGCCCCGATCACCTTCAGGGCTTCTCTACCTCCCCTGCTCCTGCGGGGCAATTGGGGCCGGCACCTGCCTCTTACACACACTGACAGTGCTGGTCCCGCTTGCACCCGCTGCTGGCACTGGCCCCAATTGCTCTGCACTGTTAGTGCATAGGAGCAGCAGGAGCAGGACTGCCAGCAGAGAGGGAAGTGGGGCTGCAGCAGGAGGGGCTGACAGAGGCGCAGAGAATGGGCCAAGTCCTGCCCCTGTGCCCACTTCAGCCTTGTGGCCCACAGTCCTTTTAAGGTGCACGAATTCATGCACTGGGCCCCTAGTATTGCATAATAACTCTAAAAAGGTATGTGAGATTACATCCATAATCACTTAATATTTCAATTTTTTAAAATGTATAAACTCCTTACAAGTGAGATCAATAAGGACTACAATAACCTTTATGTAATAAAGTTCATGTAGTTTCAGTTTTCAGAACTTTTTGAATGTTAGAATGGTACACTAAAGATAATGGACATGAATTAATAGTAATATGAAAAAAGGAACTAATATATGCATAAAATTTTTTCGGGAAGATTTTACAAGAAACCTTTAATAGTGATTTAAGGGACAATATAGGGATAGTTACTTAATATTCTTTTGTTTGCTCTTACAAATTGTAATTCTTTATAATTATAGATTTTAGAATAAATTTTAAAAACTATATTCATTAACTATGTCTCAATTTTACCAACCTATGTAACTTTTTTATAGCTAGTTCATTGCCTATGAGTTCACTGGAATTCTGAGGTTGATATTTTTCTGTCCAAAGCATGTCTTCAGTTCCAGAATCTAAAGCAAAAGACATACATTAAAGTATTGGTCCTTAACATAAACATATATTCTTAGACATTTATATTAGTTTATGTAACAATAACTATTTCAATAAATATTTATATTTACAAAATGCCAACAAGGCAATTTCAAAACTTAATATTACATTTAAAATTCTTCACACCAAATTCCCCTTTTAAAACCACCATAAAGTCTCATAACAGTAAAGTCTAAAAGTATACATTTAAATTTTTAATAATCCAGGAAGCATAAAAAATAATTTTTAACATAAAAAATATCTAAAGAACAAAGACAGCATAATTTTAGTGGAGCTTTTTTTGACCACTGAAAAGAAACATTAAAATGCCCAACTAACTCATCTGATTTAAATGGAAAGATATGTTACACTCCTTATTGAGAAAACTGAACGTTGTAAAGATGCCAATTCACTCCAAACTAATCTATAAACTAATGCAAAATCAAATCTCAATGGAATTTATGAGTAAGGAAAATTATAGCTCATAGTAGAGTAGATGTATAAAAATTGCTTTTAAAAATGATAGACTTGCTATACAAATATCAAGACATACTTTAAAGGAAGGGTGGGGAATTTTTTTCTGCCAAGGGCCATTTGGATATTTATAATATCATTTGCAGACCATACAAAATTATCAACTTAAAAATTAGCCTGCTCTATTTGGTCAAGCATTTCATTAACTCACCCCTAATGTCTTGATAAGACCAGACCAAATTATTTCATGGGCTTTATACAGCCCACAGGCTGGACATTCCCCACCCCTGCTTTAAAGCAACATAAATAGATCAATTAATTATTTTAATAGGATACTTAGGAAAATATAGATACCCTGAATGGAAACATGTAAGAAATATGAGAAATACAGTAAAATAATATGTATAATAGGATCCCTATTTTTTTAAAAAATATATTTTTATTGATTTCAGAGAGAAAAGGAGGGAAAGAGAGAGAGATAGAAACATCAATGACGATGCCCTGGCTGGTTTGGCTCAGTGGATAGAGCATCGGCCTGCGGACTGAAGGGTCCTAGGTTCGATTCCTATCAAGGGCATGTACCTCGGTTTCGGGCACATCCCCAGTAGGGGGTGTTTAGGAAGTAGCTGATCAGTGTTCTTAACTGTCTACCCTTCTTCCTTCCTCTCTGTAAAAAATTAATAAAAAAATTTTTTTTTAAAGAAAAGAAACATCAATGATGAGAATCATTGATTAGCTGCCTCCTGCATGCCCCTACTGGGGATCGAATCCACAACCAGGCATGTGTTCCTGACAGGGAATCAAAACTGGGACCCTTCAGTGTACAGGCTGATGCTCTATCTACTGAACCAAACCAGGTAGGGCTGATCCCTATTTTTTATAAAAGTATATGTATTTATAGAAGCACAGAAAAATCAAAGATCAAAAAGCAATGTTAATAAGTTTATAAGACTCTCATCAGTGAAGCTTCCACTTCTTCTTTTTTTTTTTTTTAATATATTTTATTGATTTTCCACAGAGAGGAATGGAGCGGGATAGAGAGCTAGAAACGTCGATGAGAGAGAAACATCGACCAGCTGCCTCCTGCACACCCCCTACCGGGGATGTGCCCGCAACCAATATACATGCCCTTGACTGGAATTGAACCTGGGACCCTTCAGTCCACAGACCGACACTCTATCCACGAGCCAAACCCAGTTTCGGCCCACTTCTTATTTATACATAAATACTATTTGAATTTGCAATGAGCACATTGAAAAAGGGGAAGTGATAGGTTAAAAAAAATTTTTTTAAAGATAAAAACGAATTTACCAGGAAAAGAAGATATTTCTGATGTAGATGCTTTGTCATCATCTATTATCAGAACATCAGCTTCTTCTACTGCTTCAGTTTCCACTTCACATGCTGTACTCACAGCAGTCTGCTTCTTACTGCGTGTTTTAGAATATAGACTTTTGGAAGAATCAAGCTTTATCCCAGTGTACTTGTGTGTTTTTTCCAGTTCTTTTGGTTTTCCAGTTATATTTTCTGAATACTCATTTGGTTTCCTTCTTTTTGACTTATAATTTTTGGTTTCCACTCGTTTCCTTTTGGTTTCCTTTAGATTCACATCAGGTTCTAATTGTGGATTTTCTATTTGGGGAATAATAGAAATGCATATGCTTATTAATAAAAAATTTTTTAACACCTAATAATATTAGTATTGCTTCAAAATATCCAATGTCTTACTATAAAACTAAAGATAAGAATCAAATATGGCATGCTGAAAGCAAGCTGAATATCTTTAGACTGCCTTTATGCAAGCTATATAAGTTCAAATTGTCTCATTTAAGGCTTTCCTTAAGTGAATTATTAATAGCTGTCTTAAGCTGGCATCTCTGGAAGCTGGCAGGGGCTAACACTGCATTGCATAAGATGCTTTACTTCAGTTGAATAAATTCTCACTGCCAACCATAAGCAATGTTCTCTTCATGATGACCACTTCCAACAATCAATGGCTAACTCTTAGGGCTTTTTTTTTCTTTTTCTTAAAAAATGTTCTCATTATTCTAGAGAGAGAGGGAGAGACAGATAGAAACATTGATGATGAGAGAGGAATATCTATTAGCTATCTCCTGCATGCGTTCTCTCCCCGCCCTCCTTGGAACCTGCTACATGGGCATGTGCCCCTGACTGGGAATTGAACCTATGACCTCTAGGTGCATGGGACGATGACCAACCAACTGAGCCACACCAGGCATAACCTCTTATTGCTTTCAAAAGTGAAATATTAACATAAATGATAATTATCACTAACCTTGTTTATAATGACATTCAGAGAGTAGTTGGTGCTCAGTGTTTTTCTTTAGAAGCAATGGAAAATATTTCATCAAAGAAAACTCAGGATTTGAACATGTAATTTCCTCCAGCAAAAGATTTCTTACTTCTTCAGTAAAACCCTTCCTTCTCCCCATATACTGAAATAAAGAATAAAATATTCAATAACTGACCCCACATTGTCTATTAACATTAAGCACAATACTACCAATTACTTTGTCAATATTAGCTCTCATCACTAAATATAACCTTGATGGAAATGTTATTAAAAACAATCTTGATGGCAAAAAGCTGCATTTACTTAGTTTTTTAAGGACTTAAAACGATTGTTCTGTTTCAATTAATTGTTCTTCACATATTTACTACATTAAAATGCTGACTTATAAAGTATCTAAATGTTCTATATAATGTAATCTTTTAAAACTGGCTAGGACTAATTCTTAAAAATGTTTTTATAGCCTAGTATTAAAAAGAGATATTACTTTAGCTGGGATTCATTTTTTAGGCTACATATAATAGTATATATTAAAAAAATGTTTTTTCCTCTAAAAAATGTGAAGGAAATACTCTACAAAGGATGAGTTTTCTAATACTTACCACAACAGCAGAATTATTGCTTTTCAAACTTGAATTCAATGTTGAAAATTCACCAAGAGCAATAACACACTTAGAAAGATTTACTTTAGTATCCCATTGTTTAAGTTTAATTAAGCGAGAACAAGTGGGTGGTTTCAAATGCCACAAATAGCACCCTAAAGAAAAATAGAAAAATTGTTTTAATTACCTCCCTTCACATACTATCCATTTATCAAATGCCAAGTATATAAACATGAAAAGTCTTAACTACATAGTTAACACAAGTATCAAAACTCAGATAAGTACAATAGGGACAAAATCTTCACCTCCAACAAATACAATTAATAAAAATTACCTAGTCTTCCCTTCCTGTTGTTAAAAATAAGCAAATATCTGCAAATTTTCTTCTCTTTTTAAATCAACCTTGCTACTCACAGAAAAAATTTCAGTGTCAGTTAACATCCTAGTTTAAAGTTTAAAACTCTAAAGTCAGACCTAGATTCAAATCCAGACTCTGTCACTTACTAGCTAGGTGACTGTGGGCAAGATCCTAAACCTTAGTTTCTTCATGTGTAAAGTGGGGGCAACAATTATCATACTTAACCTTCTCAAGTTGTTATGGGGATTAAACTAGATATGCATATGAAGTGTTTGGCAAAATGCCGAGCAACAGTTAAGCGTGCACTAACTCTTAGGAGAGAGAGGTGTTTTCTGTGTTTGCCTTATCTGCTCATCTCCAATAGACAGGCTGTTTTATAGTAGCATGCTTCCAGGAGAATGGGTTTGTCAAAGTCAGGTGGGTTTTGATGAACAAGAATAGATCAATCTAGAGACAAATGGTAGGGGAGGAGGGTTAGAGAGCAACCAAAGGACTTGAATGCATGCATATTATCATAACCAATGGGCACAGACACTGGGGCGGTGGGGGCTTGCCCAGGGTTGGAATGGCTGGGGAGGGGAGCACTTGGGAAAAGGAGGCAAGATAAAGGAGGCAAACAAATTTCCCTGAACATTAGCTTGAACTCCTGTGAGAATGCTTAAAGATGACCTGTTCACACACAGGCTATAATTTCAGAAGGAAATGGCCTTCCTTTTAGAACATAGTGCCTCTCTGGAGAATAATATGCACTTAAGGCCCCACACACATGTGCCTGCTGTCCCCCGGCATTAGGGGTAAAGGCTGAGGATGCCTTTGGCTTTCTTGCCCCTAGTCATCCTTGGTGAAGCGAGTCTAAGGCTTGCGAAGAGATTTTAAATTCCCACTAAAATCACTCTAATTCTTAAGTTCATAATTCTTAGAGTGATTTTACTTGAACCTTAGCCTCATCTTAAACCACCTTCCATAGTTTCATATTTCTAACAGTTTCAAAGTAAATATTCCATAATAATCAACAAGCTTACCATCATCTTTTTGTTGTACATGAACTACTTTCTGGAAACTGGTACTCACTACATTGTACACATCTAATGCAGCAGATTTCTTTGCAATTTGTCGTTTCAACAAATCTGGCAGACCGCTCATTAGAAAGTCACGCTTTGCTTTAAGTCGCACATCACAATCCTGAGATCTTTCGGAGGTATCTTGACTTTTAAGAAAATGATGTGAAAAGGAAAGCTAAGGTTATAAAAACTTTAAACAAATAAACTATCCTATATAATAAAGAGCTAATATGCTAATTAGACCAGACGGTGGAACAACCTCCAGGAACGACCAGAGGGTAGGGGGACGGGGCCACAAGACCTGAGGCAGCCAGGGCTGCCAAGGCTTACTCTTGCACAAATTTCATGTATTGGGCAAATTTCATGTATACTGAGCAAAAGTAACTTCACACAAAAGTTATATATAACTGAATATATATATTTAAAGTTTATGTAAAGCCCTAGCTGGTTTGGCTCAATGGATAAAGCATTGGCCTGAGTACTGAAGGGTCCTGCGTTCAATTCCAGTCAAGGGCATATGCCTGGGTTGCGGGCTCCCTTCCCAAGAGTGGTCATGCAGGAGGCAGCCAATCAATGATTCTCATCATTGATGTTTCTCTCTCCCTCTCCCTTCCTCTCTGAAATCAATAAAAATATATTTAAAAAATAATAAAAATTTATGTAAAGTTTTAAAACACAATACTAATCTATGGTAATAGAAATCATAATAGTGGTAACCTTTTTGTTGTGGCAGTGGTGGGGACAACAGAAAGAGAAAATAACTTTTCTGGAGTAAAATAAATATGTTATATCCCAATATAATGTACTTATCAAAGCTGTATATTTAAGATTTGTGCATTTAACAATATGTATTGTACATCAATGAAATTGAAATAGGAAAAACAAATAACCTGAATACATGATGTCCCTAAATTTGGTCTTCTTCTATTGTGCTATCCCTTACATAGACCAGAACTTAAGTGTTATCATTATACCTTATTCTCCCTACCCCAATTCTCATTAATCATTAAGGGTTTTTAAATTTATCTCTGAAATCTTTACCAACACTTGAGTCCACACTTCCATCACCTCACACCTGGACTCCTACATCCACTCTAAGCTTTCCTCTATTACACTCTTTATACAGCAGCAGAATTAATCCAGCAGTCAGATAAAACTTTCAAAATCCAGATGTCCATACTCAAGTTTAAAATTCTTTGGTTGGGATGGCACCCACTTCTCCAGCTTAATCTCACATTCCTCTCTCCTCTACTGTCTATGCTCAAGTAGCACTGGCATTCTTTCAATCTCCTGTATTTACCACACTCCATCTAGGTATAGGGACTATGCACAGACTGTTCCCTCTGCCTGAAACGCTGTTCCTTCCCCTGATGAACTCCTGCTTATCCTCCCTCAGGTGTCATTCAGTAAAGCCTTTCTTAATAAGACCAAATTTACTTAATACAAACTTAATAGAACTTTATCTCTCTCCTTCTTAGTACAAATGCAATATTTCATTTGCTGGCCCAATTAATGTTTAATTATAGCTTGTCTTTCTTCTAGAACAGTGTTTCCCAAAGTGTGGTACGCGTACCCCTAGGGTTACGGGAAGAGTTTGGTGGGGATATGCACTGCACCGTGTTTAGCTGCGCCTAATTCTACGTTCTCATGAGTACAAGGGGTACTCAGCATTACGAAAATTATAGAAGGGGTACACATATGTCAAAAGCTTGGGAAACACTGTTCTAGAATATAAGCCTCATAAGGACAGGGAATGTGTCTTGTTTTGTTTCCCATAATATTCCTACTCCAAAAAAACAGTGCCTCGTTTACTGAATAAGTTCATAATCAGCTTTTTTGGGTTTTTTTGTTTGCCTATTTATTTTTCACTATTTTGTCTAGAGATGGCTCCAAAATGTTTGCAAAAAAACAAGATCCTCGTGTAGCATTGTCATATTTTAAGTTCATCTTTTTAAAAAAAATATATTTTTAATGGCTTTTTACAGAGAGGGAGGGAGAGAGATAGAGAGTTAGAAACATCGATGAGAGAGAAATATTGATTGGCTGCCTCCTGCAAGCCCCCCTATTAGAGAAAACAAGATACATGCCCTCAACTGGAATTGAACCCGAGACCTTTCAGTCCACGGCCCGATGCTCTAGGAGCCAAACCAGTCAGGCTTAAGTTCATCTTTTAAAAATGTATTTATTAAAGCTTCAAATGATAATTTACATGCTTTCTCATCAAAGTAAATGAAAAAAAAAAAAACTGCAACATATTCCATAAAACATTTTGGCATTTAAAAATTTGTCCTGGACTGACCTGCTTTCATCAAAACCAAGGATAGGATCAGCTGTTTTATGAACTTTTCTGGTAAGAAATAAAGGAGCAATTTTCATTTTTCCTGAGAAAAATAAATACTTAGGTTAGTATTAATGTTCAGCATCTCTACTTTCTTCCAACTACTTTAAAATTATATCTCTATCTTTTTAAACTTTTAAAAAATGAATTTCTTTCAATTAAGAAAAATTCTATATAATGACCTAGTTCCTCAACTGGGTAATATCATTATCAGAATCTCTTGGAGAACACAATTTTTTTAAACTACAGATTCCTACAACCCAGTTCTAGAAATTCTTAGTTAATATGTCTAGAAAAGGAAATGAAGATTTAAAAATTTTTTTAATTTACCCAGATGATTTTGATGATTAGTCAGGTTTGGGAACCACTAACTTAACTAAGGATAAATAAATACACAGAAATGTGATAACTTAAGATATGGTCAGTTACCCTTTGTAAAACACCTCACTATATTATAACTTTACTCATAAAAATAGAAATAATATTTAATATAATTAAAATTAATCATTTATTTAGAGCAAGATATTAAATTAAAATGAGAGCATGCAGAATATAACCCCCCAAACATTCTAATGTTCATCATAAATGTTATCAAAATCTGATTACCAGGTTCATTTTTAGAAGTCTTGTTAGGTTTTTTCCCTAGCACATCATTTAGACACTGAAGTTTCTTCTGATTTGTCTCAGGATGCTTTAAAGAAGTAGGACTTGAATTTATTATTATTACAGAGTCCTAAGACAAAATAAGAAAAAACTTTCTTTAAAATATATCAAACAAGAAAAAGCTTGTCCATTACCACCAAACCACCAGTATTACATGAAATGTTGAAGGTTATTCTTTAAAAGGAGGAAGAGAAGAAAGAAGAAGAAAAAGAAGAGAAGGAGGAGAAGGAGGAGGAGAAAGAGGAGGAGGAGGAGAAAAGAAAAAAAATATGAACAATAAAAAAGAATCAGGCATAGAAAAGAAACATGGAACAAACTGGTGAATCTCAGAAGGAAAAGGGTGTAGGCGAGAAGAAATCAATCAAAGAACTTACATGCCTAAACATATTACCTATGGTCATAGACAACAGGGTAGTGAAGGCTTGGGGTGGGGTGCAAAGCAAGTGGAGGGGAGCAATGGGGTAAAAAAACAGGGACATCTATAATACACTCAACAATAAAGATTTTAAAAATAAAATGCCACTAAAATATCAAAAGGATTATAGTGCTAGAAGCCATATATTAATACAAGATAATTATATTAATAATTCCATCATTTCCCCATCATGAGACTACAAACTGAAAAAAATTTAAAAACTGCACCATTTGGGGGAAAATTAATAATTTTTTATATATGAGAAAGGGTTTTGAAGAAAGGAAAGCCCTAATGCAATCTACGAAGAATCTTGAATGACTTGATAAGGATTCAAACATTCTGTAGGCAAAAGAGAGCCAAAGACTTTTAAAGCAAAAATAAAAATTACATTCTTACTACCACCTCAAAACTACCTTACAATTTTACCTTTTAACTTCATAATGGTTTCCTTCTCCCACTCCAAAGAAAATAAGATGGAAATTTTTTAAAGAGAGAGAAGAGGGGGAGAGAAAAACATCAATGAGAGAGAAACATGGATAGGTTGCCTCTCGTATGCACCCCAACAGGGACTCAAACCTGTAAACTTTCGGTATCTGGCATTCAAACCAACTAAGCCACGCTAGTCAGGGTTAGGACATAATTCATACCAATAAATATTTGTAATACTTACTTCTGTGTCTGACATTTTCTTCCCTTCAGGAAGAATCTGACGCCTAGATGAACGCCTTAAGGGTGTCACTATTTCTTCAGCAGCTTTTGACCTACTAATGTGTAAAGCTTTTGCTTTTTCAATCAGTTGTTTCGCTTTTGATACATTCTTTGAAGTACTGCTTGCCTAAACAAAAATTTGAAACGTTCATTTAGATCTCTGGCAAACATATTTTATTTAAAAAAAGAAAAAACAGAAAAGGCAAAACCATACAGACAGTGGTTGCCAGGGTTTAGGGGCGGTGGCAGGAAGGGATGAATAGGCCAGGCAGAGAAGAGTTTTAAGGCAGTGGAACTATTCTGTATAATACTATAATGGTGGATATATGTCGTTATATATTTGTCCAAGCCCACAGAATATATCAGAACACACTAAGGGCTATGAATCCTAATGCAAACAATGGACTCTAGGTAATGATATGCCAACATAGAGTCTTCAATCTGAACAAATGTACTACTCGGCCCTTTCCCCCTCTTCTTTCCCCACAGGAGTGCGTCTCCTAAACTCTAAGGGTTCCCAAGAGACTTGCAACCAGGGAACCATGGGCAGTGGCAGCTCATCCCAGACCAAACCCCACTGCCCCAGGGTCCTCTTTTTTTTTTACTTTCTAGAGAGCCAAAGCAGCCCCGCCTAGGCTCTCTCCTGTTCCTTCTGGTACCCTAAGCCCTCTCTCATTTCATTATCCACTTCCTTAATACTGAAAATAAAAATAAAACATCAAAAAAGCACAAATGTACTACTCTGACATTGATAATGGGGGAGGTTATAATAAACTTTGAAATGTCATGTTGAGAACTTTATTACTGAATCACAATTCTAAGCAATACACAAACAAGGCACAGTCTTTCTATAATAAAAGTTGAATAAACTTACAGTTAATTGGGTTACTGCTAAACATCCTATAATGCACAGGATAATCCCCCACAACAAAGAATTATCCAGCCCATAATGTCAATAGTACCAGAAATAGTACTATTTATTTCCAATCTACAGAAATAAACCAAACATTCCATTATGACCTAAGAGTAGCCTTAGAGAAAAATTGGAATGTAACCCTCAAAGCCTACGGAAAGTAAATTAGACTCCCCTTATCAATTGCTTTCATCTCACAATTAACTATCTTAATGTCTTAACAAACTAACTCAAGGAATAAAAAAATAGTGGAAAATAACATAGGGTTGTAGTTAACATAACCAGCCGAAGAAATGTGTGAATCTTCTTACAGTGTATTACTTCCAATAATAGTTGTTATTGTTGCTTATAAGAAAATAGAATATCACAGGAATCCCTAATATTTCAATTACCTTTCTAGTTTGATAGGTAAAATCTCCACCAGTTGCTTCAGATTTCTTGGAACTTTTCTTAGATTTCTTCTTAGATTTTTTGGGAGTACTAATTCTGGTAAATTTCATTCTGGGGGGAAAAATTCAGAAACATTTTCATTATTATAATGTGTAAGAATTTCAATACAGAAAAGAACCAACTAGGGCTCCAATTTCTGGACAGTTCTAAAACAGAAAACACTCCATTAGTTTCAAATTACTAATTCAAAAGTAAGTCAAACTCAATGTTAAACTCGCAAAATAAATTGTTTATTTTAGAAATCATAAGTTTTACAGAATTAGCCCCTAAGATCACTCTTACATTAGCCAAAACCAGTATGCAAGTATAGACTTCATAGTGTATGGCCTGTTTACCCAAGAAATAAATGATTTATTTTTAGTCTCGTTTGTTAAATGCATCGAATTCATATTTGAAGACTATTTCATTCAGCAACTGTTAACAAGAGTTTAGAGCTCATCTAAAATATATCTAGAATTCTTCTAAAATCATGCCTGACATGTAGAAAATGTAGAAAAGTAGCATTTTTGACACCCTCTTTTATTGTCCTTATAAATCAGCTGTGTCCTATGAAAAAAATACTACTCTCAAATGCTTATTTTCCTTCCCAACTAATAGTACATGCATAATACTTGAAACTTTAAAACAAAAACAAAACTTTACCTTACCTAATAGGACTCTCTGAATCAGAAGATATTGTGATTAATTCCGCTGTATATAAGCTATGCTTTTCTGATAACTTGGATGCTCTTGGAGTGGAAGCCTTCACAGAACATATATCTTGTGCATCTTCAGAATCTGTACCTCCAATGATTGTCACAATAGATGTCCTGTTACCTCTTAGAGATCTCCTGGTTGATTTGGGTGTAAAAACATTTACCAAGCTGTCTTCAGTTTCAGCTTTAGGATATATTACCTTATCCTTAACTGGTGTGCTAGTTTTTCTTGAAGACTTATTATACTGAGAACAAATCTTTAGAGGGTCATCATTTGCTCTATCTTCACAAATAAAACTTGCACTGCTAACTAGTGGGCTGTCTTTGAAAACTCTTGTTTTCTTTTGTCTTAAACTCATCCTAAGCTTATTTTTACTTTGTTTGCCTTTAAAGGAAAAAGTTGTTTCCCTCATTTGAGGATTTCCCTCTCTATTTTTACCTGAAGTAGCACCAATATCTAACATTTTCTTACCCTTTTTCTTTAGCTTTTGACATTTCTCCTTAGGAAAACTTCTTTTATGAGAGTGTGCCTGTGAACTGCCTTTATCTGAAACCATTTGGTTATTAGGGTTTTCCATGATTTTTTTAGAATTACTGTCTCTTTCTTCCTCACTTGACGATTTTTCATCGGGCTCTTTCTGTTTGTCAGACTTTTTTACTCCACTTTTAAGTGCATCTGATGCTGGCTGCCTAAATGCTTTCATAAATTGCTGTCTTTCTTCTGGAGTGCATTTTGGTTTCACAGCTTCAGAACTTGCAGCCTCCAGTACTGCCAATTCTAGTTCTTCCTCCCGTATAACAACATTAGACTTTCTTTTCTGAATTGTCTGTTCATTCTCAGGATCAGACAGACTACTTTCCATTTCCAACTGCTTTTGTTTCAAGAAAATTGAGGGTATTTTTCCTGTCTTTTTGGGGGGAATAGGGTGAACTTGTGCAAGAACAGTAACTGTCTTAAAGGGTGCTTGCTGGGAAATGTCACAGGTTTCTGGATCACTTGTGCAACCACTTGTGACTCTACCTTCAACGGTTTCAGAAGGAACACAAATTGACATTGGAGAGTCTGGGATCTGTTCCAGTTTATTTTCCTTGTGACTTCTTAAAAATTCTTCATACGAGACAGTGATTGTACCATCATTTAACTGGGCTGGTTTAGTTATATCATCTGTAGTACTCTCGATTTCATTAATTAGGGAAGGAATTATCTGTTTACTATCTTTACAATCTTTTTTAAGGAGGTTTAGCTCCTCTGCCAAGGGTAGACTTTCTGATAGATCTATTATCTCTTGACGCTTCCTTTTCCTCAAATTTTTACAATCATTTTCTGTGGTCCCTAGTTTAGGATTTACTTTCTTAGAACTTCTCTTGGAGGCCACAATGCTTGACTGGTTTTTGTTATCTTGAATACTTTCTGCAAGTATTTCTACAGGTTGCGTGTGTGAAACAAAAGTACTACTCTCCACAACATCATTATTTAAACTAGAGTCTTCTTTGCTATCATCACTATTAATTTCAATTGGAGATTCATTTTCAGGTTTAATATTACTTAGTTGATGGGATAAATTAACTGTCCTTCTTCTCTTCTTAAACTCTATATTTGAGAACATTTCCAAAGGTATTTTACCGTCTTTGCCAATGTCAGCAGGCAATGGTGCAGATGATTTTATCTTGCACTCTCTTGCTAACTGAGTCTTCTCATTTGTGGGTGAAGTTTTTCTAAAATAATCCATAATATTACTGGATTTTGGTGGAGAAAAAACCCTGTCTCCAGTCTTCTCTACTGGTGATAAATATTTTGTAATTGTTTCACTGGAAGATCTGTCATCATCCCTCCTTCGCTTTTTGCATGCCTATCAATTTAAAAGAAGATTAAAAAAAATTATTTCAACAAAATAATACAAAATATATATTGTAAACATGGATCTAATATTTTACGTAATTAGATGTAAAAAGAGCTTTAAAGTCAAACCTAATTCAAATCTCAAAATGACATCATCTTATACCTTTACTATAGACATATTATCCTTCAATAAAAAGTTTCAAAGCCACCATATCTAGGTACAAATGTGTTCATTTCTATTGGCCTCTGTTTATTATTTGAATAGTACCACCCACCTCACAGGATAAGTAATGAGCATGCTACATAAAAATATGTGAAGTCTGATGCATGGTAGGAACTCTACAAATATTAATTCTGCTCCATTTTCACTTTTTAAGTTAAAAATAAACAAAATTTCTACTTTTTAAAAAAATTGATTTCAGAGAGGAGGGAAAAGGGAGAGAGAAAGAAACATCAATGATGAGAGAGAATCATTGATCGGCAGGGGATCCAGCCCACAACCGGGGCACATGTCCTCATCAGGAATCAAAGTACGAACTCCTGGTTCTCAGGTCAATGCTCAACCACTGTACCACACTGGCCGGGCCAAAATTTCTACTTCTAAGAAGCGGGTACATAGTGAACATCCCTAGGAACCCAAAATTTACTAGCAAGTAAAAATTATGTTGAAGGACACTTTCCACAAATAAAACTTTTCAGTGTCTTAACTGCTATTAAAACAGTATTGCCTGTATCTTACATTATTTATTACTCACATATCAAGATGACTATAATGCTAAAAAGTTATATTTTTGTTGGTCATAAATTAGTAACTTACAAAGCTCCATCATTCTTTTCTTTGATTTTATCTTCCCTCAGTTCATTTGTTAGAATAAATTTGCCAGGCTGAAGCTGGTTTGGCTCAGTGGTAGAGCGTCGGTATGCGGACTGAAAGGTCCCAGGTTCGATTCCGGTCAAGGGCATGTACATGGGCTGTGGGCACGTCCCCGGTAGGGGGTGTGCAGGAGGCAGCTGGTCGATGTTTCTCTCTCATCGATATTTCTGGCTCTTTATCGCTCTCCCTTCCTCTTTGTAAAAAGTCAATAAAATATATATATATATTTTTTTTTTTTAAAGAAGAAATTTGCCAGAATAACAAGAAAAAAATTAAATAAATAATGAATGGGTGCATTATACTTCTATAAAAGTAAAACACATTATAAAGCTATCATGATTAAAAGCTTATTGCTGATGTACAAAGGCAAGCAACTTAATGAAGCAGATTAGAAAACCAGAAAAAGGCTCTCCCTCCTTTCCCTTCCCCTTTTCTCCATACTCCCCAGGCATGTTACCATTAGCTTCTTCATTCCCAAGATCCCTTCCTTTACCTGTATAACTTGTTTCCTAAGCCCATTTCTTCTAGAAACTATTTTTTCTATCTCTGTAATTTAACCAATAAATGTTTTCTTACAAAAAAAAAAATATATATATATATGAAGAAAATATATATATATATATGAAGAAAAATATAACAGAAAAAGACATGTAAATTTAAGTATGTGATAACAGTAGCATTTAAGTTAGTGGGCAACGAAGCAGTTAAATGGTATTGGGACAAATTTCTCACTATTGGATAAGCAATATAAATTATAGGCTTAAAATTGCATGTTAAAATTTGCCTGGCCTGTGTGGCTCAGTGATTGGGGGTTGACTATGAACCAGGTCTCCGCGCCATTGCTGGTCAGGGCACATGCCGGATTGCAGGATCAGTCCCCAGGGTGGAGTGGGCAGGAGGCAGTTGATCAATGATTCTCTCTCGTCATTGATGTTTCTATTTCTCTCTCCCTCTTCCTTCCTCTCTGAAGCCAATAAAAACATATTTTAAAAAATTTAAATGATAAGTGTATTTTTAAGAAAATGCTAATAAATTTTATCATTATTATTACCCTGAGATGGTACTAGTGCCACAATACCATGGCCTCTGGAGTCCGGCAGATATAAGTTTAAGAGCTCGCCCTGACATCTACTGGTGAGGGACCTTAAGCAAATTTAATTTGTAACCTCTCATCTGTAGAATACAGATAACAGTACCTCATCACAAGGTTGATATTAAGTAAAATAATGTATATAAGGCCCTTTCCCTTAAAATACTAAATAGTATCACTGTTATGAAATAGGCTCTCTAAGCAGGGTGCCAAAAGCAGAAACTGTAACAAAAAGATTGATAAAACTGACCACAAAAATAAAAAACTATGTAATTCAAGTACCAAGTCCTTCTTCACACCTGAGACATAATGAGCAACTACCTAGATTTAACAATTATGAGCATAACAATGATTAGTAACTAGACAAAGTTACTTGATCCTAAAAAATAAGAGTACAGCATAGGAAATATAGTCAATAATAGTGTAATAACTCTGTATGGTGCCAGGTGGGTACTTGAAATATGGGGCGGGTGGGGGGAGAGGGGGAAAGTTAGTTGTCTAACCACTATGCCTGAAGCCAATATGAAATTATACTAAACGTAAACTGTAATTAAAAATAAAATTTAAGGCCCTGCCAGGTTGTTCAGTTGGTTCGAGTTCATTCAGAAACACCAAGATTGCCTGATTCCAACTCCCATCAAGGCACATATAAGAATCAACCAAATGCTGAAACCGGTTTGGCTCAGTGGATAGAGCATCAGCCTGCAGTCTGAAAGGTCCCAGGTTCGATTCTGGTCAAGGGCATGTACCTTGGTTGCGGGCACATCCCCAGTGTGAGGTGTGCAAAAGGCAACTGATCAATGATCCTTTCTCATCAATGTTTCTAACTCTCTATCCCTCTCTCTTCCTCTCTGTAAAAAATCAATAAAATATATTTTTTAAAAATCAACCAATGAATGCATAAATGAGCGGAACGAACCAATGCTTTCTCTCTCGCATTCTCTCTGAAATCAACAAAAAACAATTAAAAATAAACACCCCAGTTAAGTAAGTGGACATACATCTTAGCTCCCTTCAAGGATATTAGTATGCATACTTCAGTTAGAATTATGCTAGCTTGAGGTGAAAGGCGTAAAAATATAACAACACTCTCCTCTAAGATGCTACTTCAAGGCATTCCACTCCCTTCTTAAGGACAGCTCGTGTATTTCACTGATAAATTTCACTGGTAAGTTGTGCATTGCACTGAGACACACAAAAGAATAACAGTATGCGGTGCTATGACTCCTAACTGCAGTATATGAAGCTCTAGAGAGCCACGAAAAAAAAAGACAAACACGACGATTGTTTAAAGCACCTCGTTTGATTCTTGTAGTGACATTCTAAGGACATTCCTAGCACAGGTGGATGGATGGCGCAGGTGGACTCAAAGATCCTTTTCAACGCTAAAGTTCCAAAATCCCTGATCACCAACCGAGACTTCATCCCAGGATCCTCAGTGGCATTTCACAATCCAAAGCATCCAGTTCCACCAACATTTCAGGATCTGGGAACTGGCCAAGGCATCCTAAACCCTCCCTGGCCTGTCCCCCGCAGACATCTCACAATACCAGGGCCTATCGCAACTTAAAGACAACGACAGACCCCAGCAACTGTTCCACACAATGTCACCACCGCGGGGCCTCCCTCTTTCTGCCTCAAGGATCCAGAGTCGCGATCCCCTTTCACCCGCCCCCCGCAGACGAAGGGAGATACTCAAGTTCACCTCAATCTCGTAGCCCTTCACCGGAGGGGGAGCAGCCGCCGCCGCCGCCGCCATGGCCAGGACCCCCACCATGCTCCCCGCTTCCCGGAATCCCGGCTCCTAGGACCTGGTGCGGCCCGGCCTGGCATGCCTGAAGGAAGCCATGGGGGCGGCCGGCTCCCGCAGGAACGAGGCGCTGGGCCGCGGGGTCCGTCTCGGACTCTCGGGCGCCCACCCGCCCCGATCGGCCGCGGAGGGCTGGGCCCAGCTCCCAGCCGAGTCGAACGCGGGAAGAGACGGTGAAAAAGCGCGGGTAAACCAGGACCCTAGGTCGCGGCCGGTGATCGCGGGGCGCCCCCCGAGTCGGGCACGGGAGGCTGGGCGCTCGGGACGGGGACCCCGGCGGGGAAAGCCAGCCGAACACCGATCAGACCCGCGGGCTTCGGACGGACTTCTTGTCAATTGGGTTTTCGCGCCCTCCGGGGCGCAGGGGGCGGGGCCTGGGATTGTGTCTGGAGGCTGCGCGGACGGCGAGACCGGAGGGCCAAAATACATCCTGGGCGAACTCGCAGGCGCCGGAATTTCCCTGCCGTGAAGTTAGCGGGGATTTTGAAGATTCGAACTTCTCACGCCCCGTTTCACCGATGAGGACCTGATTTCACTAACAGATCCTCATCCGTGAAAGAATTAAAACCCTAGACTTTTGACGACCCACGTTATCCCCTATTTAAATGTATTTAAAAAATACAGAAAACGAAATAACAATTGATTGTAATTCCTCTCGCACGGAGTAAAATGTTATTTTGGCAATCGCCTTTCCTCTCGATACGCCCATTTGGGGTCAGATATGGGACTTTTTTCTTTACCTTTAGGTGTTTCTTGCTGTGGATTTCGTCCTCGCGAGCAGCTAGGAGCCCAAGGACATGGACTCGGCTGTTTTTGCGTTTTCCTGTCATCGCAGGGCACTAGCAGTTTACTGGTTTGCAGTGATGCTAATCTCATACTTCATTTGCATTGTCTTCCTGGATTTTTTTTAAAACTTTTTTTTTTACATTAAATTGCGGTTACATAAAGAATATGTTTATTTTGCTTGAGTGCATATGTAAGAATTAAAATTAAGACAGGTAAAAGGACTTCGCAAATAACAAGAAGCCACCTTGTTAGGTCGGGTTATGCTAATTGATATTAACTATTGACGTAATTGTGTTCATTTTTATAGTATTTGCTATTGTCTTGACAATTTAAAGGGTACAGATTTCTTCGGCGACATTGGTGGTAATTGCTTTTTCTTTGAAAATTATGAGCCCTGGATAAGGTTTTCCAAGAAGGGAGACTGCTGTTTTACTTTAAAAGCAAACAAAAATAAATTAAAAATAAAAACAAAACAAAAAAAGCTTTATGTAATGGGGGGTGGGTCGGCCGGGGAGAGGTCAATGGGGAAAAAAAGAGACTTGTGTAATACTTTAAATAATAAAGAATGTAAATTAAAAATCAAAACAAAACACCTTATATGTAGTGTAAGAACACTGCTCAAGAAGGAGAATGAGGAAGTGGAGGAGGAGCAGATAGGGTTAGCCGTTAGGGGGAGGAGGGATCTGGTGTCAGGAGGAGGAAAAAAACGAAAAAATTACAAAGGAAAAGGAAAGTCTCCTTGACTTTCTCCAGCAATCCATCTTTTCCTCTTCGCCCCTGTGGTAACCAATATTACCTATTTGGTAGATAGCATTGCAGCCCTTTTTACATGTTTACATACATATATGAATGCATAAAAGACTTTGGTTTGCTTTTATGTACCTAAAAGGCAACACTGTGAATGTTTTTCAGCAATTTGCTTTTTTCATTCTTTTCAAGTTATCCATGATATGTGTAGAGCTGACTAATTCCTTTTCATTTCTGAACATTCCATCCAATTACGCTCAGCATTTTGTTTATTTATTTATTTATTTATTTATTTTAAATATATATTTCTTATTGATTTTTCACAGAGAGGAAAGGAGAGGGATAGAGAGCTAGAAATATCAATGGGAGAGAATCATCAATCAGCTGCTTCCTGCACTCCCCCTACCAGGGATGTGCCCGCAACCCAGGTACATGCCCCTGGCCGGAATCAAACCCGGGACCCTTCAGTCCACAGGCTGACGCTCTATCCACTAAGCCAAACCGGTTTCGGCTACGCTTAGCATTTTATTTATTCATTTCCTTAGTGATGAACATTTAGGATGTTTCCAATTTTCTGTTATTTAATGAGTCAATGAACTTTCTTATTCATGTCTCCTTGTAATGTTTCTCTAGGATACACACTTAGAATTGGAATTGCTGGGTTATATAAGATATGTCTCTAGCATTTTTTATTCTGTTAAATCACTATGCATTTTATTTTGTTTTATTTTATTTTATTTTTAAATCCTCACTGGAGGATATTTTTCCCATTTATTTATTTATTTATTTATTTTTATTTTTAGAGAGAGTTGAAAGGACAGAATGAGGGAGAGAAACATCGATGTGAGAGAGACACAACTGATTGCCTCCCACAGACGCCTCCACCAGGCAGGTGATGTAACCTGCAACCCAGGTAGTGCTGTTAACTGGCAACCGCAGAGCTTCAGTGCTCTGGCTGACGCTCTAACAACTGGGTACACTGGCCAGGGCGGAGCTCCTCAATGCTAGTAGGCCCAGGTCTTTTCTCTGAGGCCAATGAGTTTCTCCGCCAATCCCTTTGGGGTAGGGGGTTTATAACTCATGCAGTTGGGTGGAAGCAATGGGGATGAGTCACCTAAAGGCATGGAATAAGGCAATGGACGTGGAATATCTAACTCTAATTTTAACAGATGGAAACATTCTTTTCAAGTTATCCATGATATGTGTAGAAACTCTAATTTTCTCAGTCCCATACCTCACTGTTGCCTGCAGTGATATCTATCCATCCATCCATTCAGCCATTCCATAAGTAATATTGAGTGCCTGATAACTGTCAGCTATGAACAAAGCAGCTATAAACAAAACAGACAAAAATTCCTATCCTCTTAGAATTTACAGTAATGATTTACCGGATCAACCTCAGTCCAAAAATATTAAATGAAAAATTCCAGAAATAAATAATTCATGCACTTTAAAATGCATGCAGTTCTGGGCAATGTGAAGAAGTCTTTCACTTGGGATATGAATCATCCCTTTGTCCAGTGTATTCACCCTGTATAGGATACCCACCCATTAGTCATTAGCCATCTCAGTCATCAGATTGACTGTTGCAGTGTTCAAGTAATCCTTATTTTACTTAATAATGGCCCCAACGTGCCAAGAGAAGTAATGCTGACCTAACCGGTTTGGCTCAATGGATAGAGCATCAGCCCGTGGACTCAAGGGTTCCAGGTTCGATTCCAGTCGAGGGCATGTATCTTGGCTGTGGGCACATCCCCGGTAGGGGGTGTGCAGGAGGCAGCTGGTCGATGTTTCTCTCTCATCGATGTTTCTAACTATATCTATCTCTCTCCCTTCCTCTCTGTAAAAAAATCAATAAAATATATATATTTTTAAAAACATACTAGCCGAAACCGGTTTGGCTCAGTGGATAGAGCGTCGGTCTGTGGACTGAAGGGTCCCAGGTTCAATTCTGGTCAAGGGCATGTACATTGGTTGCGGGCACATCCCCAGTAGGGGGTGTGCAGGAGGCAGCTGGTCAATGATTCTCTCTCATCAATGTTTCTAACTATAGCTATCCCTCTCCCTTCCTCTCTGTGAAAAAAATCAATAAAATATATATTTTTTTATTTTATTTTTTTCTTAAATATATTTTATTGATTTTGTACAGAGAGGAAGGGAGAGAGATAGAGAGTTAGAAACATCGATGAGAGAGAGTCATCGATCAGCTGCCTCTTGCACACCCCCCACTGGGGATATGCCCGCAACCAAGGAACATGCCCTTGACTGGAATCGAACCTGGGACCTTTCAGTCCCCAAGCCGATGCTCTATCCATTGAGCCAAACCGGTTTCGGCAAAATATATATTTTTTAAAAAGTAAATAAAAACATACTAAATACAAGGTGGGATAAAAGTCGGTTTGCAGTTGTTCATGTGGAATATAATGCAATAATTCATAAATAATAATACAGTAATAAACTTTTGCATATCCACAACTGTAAACCTACTTTGGCCTCACCCTGAATAGGGTTCGGTATTACCTGTGGATTCAGATATCCACTGGGAGTCTTAGGATATACTTCCTTTGGATAAGGGGACACTATTGTACTCAAGAATATCTGTTCCATGAATTAAGGTATTACTAACTAAACAGAAGCTGTGAGGTAAGGCATCCCAGGTGGGACAAAACTAAGTGGGGAAGGGCATAATGTCTTGGAGATAGGAATATAAATGAACGGTTTAAGAAAGAAAGAAGCATGGAGATGTGAAGTAAAGCATAGGGGATGTAGTCAATAATATTATAATAACTATGTATGATGTGGGATGAGTACTAGATTTATCCAGGTGTGTTTTAAACATGTCTAGTTACTATGTTGTAAACTTAAAAACTAATACATTGTATGCCAACTGTAACTGAAAAATAAGTATTTTAAAAATTAAGTTATTTTTAAGAATGAAAACAAAGAAGAAGAAGGGAGATGAAGTAAAGAGTAAGGGCCCTCGCCAAAGCTGGTTTGGCTCAGTGGTAGAGCGTCGGTCCGCGGACTGAAAGGTCCCAGGTTCGATTCCAGTCAAGGGCATGTACATTGGTTGCTGGCACATCCCCGGTTGGGGGTGTGCAAGAGGCAGCTGGTCAATGTTTCTCTCTCGTCAACCTTTCTAGGTCTCTAACTCTCTCCCTTCCTCTCTGTAAAAAATCAATAAAATATATTAAAAAAAAAAAAAAAAAAAAAAAAGAGTAAGGGCCCTGGAGTTCAGGTTAAAAGTTTTGGCTTTAAAGAATAGACATCAAAGATTTTTGCAAGTACAGTGACATTTGCAAAACATGTTTTAGGAAGATAAATGATAGAGACGTGGGTCTTGGGTCTGTCTTAAGATAAAGTAGGGGTTGGCATACAGTACACTCTTGAGTATTTGTTTAGGGAAATGAATATACATATAGGACAGCTGAAGTGGGAAAATAAGAAAAAAATCATATGGCATTAGTCCAGGTATAATATGAGAGAGGCTTGAATTAGGGTGTTGGCCTTTACAGAGGTCTGAAACTGAAAGTGGGGAAGAAGATAGGAAAATAATTCAAGGGAATAGAAGGTTTAAGGCACAGACTGAGTCAGTAAAAACAGGATTTATTAAATATTCTTGAACATAGCAATGTTATGTGAAATCCCTAAAGCTAATTGTATAGAATTGATTCTACCCTGGAGGGCTTTACTACAAGAAAAAATTATTTTATTTTATTTTTTTATTACTACATGCAATTTTTAAAAAAAAATTAATTAAAAAAAAAAACCACGTCGAAACCGGTTTTGGCTCAGTGGATAGAGCATTGGCCTGCGGACTGAGGGGTCCCAGGTTCAATTCCAGTCAAGGGCATGTACCTTAGTTGTGGGCACGTATCCAGTGGGGGGGTGTGCAAGAGGCAGATGATTGATGTTTCTCTCTCATTGATGTTTCTGATTATCCTTCTCTCTCTTCCTCTCTGTAAAAAAAAATCAATAAGAAAAAAAAGAACAAACAAACAAACAAACAAAAAAAACAAACAAGGGAAACTAAAGGAAATCTTGTGAAATCACTCTCCCAGGCTTAAAATTTTGGAAACATGCTTTTCAGAGCACAAGTTCCTAAAGAGTAAACAGTCTGGTTGATAACACAGAGGAAGACTGAGCCCAGGAAGACTGATGTGGAGGTGGCAATGATAGAAGCCAGCAGGCCATCAGACAGGGTTTTACAGCGTTGGGATTTTTACGTCTGTTTTGTTTTTTAATCTTTGTGCCATCAAATTGGTCTAGAATTAACTTTTTAAGTGTACACAGAAGTGAGCAGATCCAGGGGCACAGACGTTTTATTCTAAAAAGACAAGAAACAAACAAAGCAAGTTGCTAATTTATTTATTTATTTATTTATTTATTTATTTATTTATTTATTTTAAAATATATTTTATTGACTTTACATAGAGAGAAATTGAGAGGGATAGAGAGTTAGAAACATTGATGAGAGAGAAACATCAACCAACCGCCTCCTGCACCCCCCATTGGGGATGTGCCCGCAACCAAGGTACATGCCCCGGACCGGAATTGAACCCAGGACCCTTCTATCCGCAGGCCGACGCTCTATCCACTGAGCCAAACCGGTTTCGGTGCTAATTTATTTATTTATGATCAGATATAATTGGCGAGAAAACTGCAGCAAATGGAATATCAAGTTGTAAGCAGATAGTCATTTGGTAAACAATGGATTTAGTCTAGGATACTTTGGCTATCTGGTCAGCTAAGGCTTTCTCTCTCTTCTCCCCAACTTCTCAGAAAGCTCCTAACTGTATTGGACATATAGTGATGACTTCTTACTCTCTGACTTACCTGTTTATACACCTAATACTATTACCACATTCTTTTTTTTTTTTTTATAATGTCCTTGTATAGATATTACAAATGTATATATACATATATATTATTGATTTCAGAGAGGGAGAGAGAGAGAAACATCAATGATGAGAGAGAATCATGGATTGGCTGCCTCTTGCATGCCCCATGCCCCACACCAGGGACTGAGCCCTGCAACAGGAGCATGTGCCCTGACCAGGAATTGAACCTCGAACCGTGACCTCCTGGTTCATAGGTTGATACTCAACCACTGAACCATGCTGGAGGGGCAGGATCTAGTTATTGAATAGCAATTCATACAAAGAAATACTATCCATCAATAAAAAATAATTAAGAGATAATCCTAATCTAAATATGCCTCTTATTTTTATCAATGCTATATATTTTTATATTTTGAAAACTCAAATTTATATAAATCTTAAACTTACAGACAAGTTGCAAATAGAGTGCAATTTTCTTCCCTGAATAAGCCATTTGAGAGTAAATTCCAACATTCTACAAGTACATTCTATGAATCCACAAAGTAATCATCAAAAACAGGATTTATCATTGATACTTTATTATAATCAAATCCTCAGTTTAATTCAAGTTTAATCAAGTTCAGTGATTCCCTTTATAGCAAATGGATCTAGTCCACAATCACATGTTGCATTGTATTGTCATTCCTCCTGATAGTTCCCAATTCATAAGTCAAAGAAACTCTTTAATATCTTCTTCCCCAGTCTCCTTTCCTTATCTCCCATTAGTGCCCTAAAGTTTTTCCCTCCATTTCTTACTCAGTACATACCTCCAGGTACCCATCTTCCCCTTTCCCATCTGCCTCTTCAGTCATTTCTCTCAATTCTGTACCACTGAAACTTGGGAGCCAGGTTGAAGACAATTGCAGGTGAGGAGGTGAAGACAAAATCCCCCTTCATTGCTGGATTAGTAGTATAAGGGCCAGGGCTGAGAATATGGAAATGTTCATGTATTTTGTTTGTGGCAGTCTTTCCTGATTTTATGTCAATGGCCTTTCCACTCATAATGTTACTAAATCTCTTTAGTATACATTGACATCTTTTACATAGCTCAATTGCACCCTGCATCTCACTAAGTTTCCTGTCGGCCGGGGTTTATCTTGTATCCTTTAGGATTTCTTCAGTTGCAAGTTACAGAAAATTCACCTCAGGCTGCCTTAAATAATAAAGGGGGTTCATTGGCTAATACAGTATTAACTAAGTGCCTGGCTACCTTATCTTCATGATAGAGCTCATTTTTCATTTTCTACAGAAGGGCTTCTCTTTACTAATCTTTTCTAGTTGGCCCAGGAAAACTGAGATTTAGCCTCTAGTCCCCATTCCACGTGTAATCTTGATTAAATTACGCCCTGTCTGAGTTCCCTGGCTGAGGGAACTTTCGGCTCTAACATCCTTGGCCAGACTGGGTAAACGGTGGCTGGAAGCCAAATCTTACATACCTCCTGGTTTTGTATGGCACCTTGAATGAGATATGGTTTGTGTGTTGTTGTTTTAATTTTTAAAAATTGATTTGAGAGAGAGAAAGAGAAAAAAGAGAGAGTCTGACCAGGGATCAAACCCACAACCTCAGGGTATCGCAACCATGCTTTCACCAACCAAGCCCCAGGGCCCCAGCTGAAGAATAAGTTTTTTTACGTTTGCCAAATAGCTGATGAAATTTGCAAGGACTATTTTGTAACCAGTGGCCATAAAGTGAGATTCAAACTTGTGTCCATCATATTTGCACACGGCCACGCCCATGTGCTGACGATCTGCCCCAGAGACTTGATGGGCCCCAGCTGGCCCTTGCAAGAAAAGTGTGCAGACACCTGTTTTGGACTCGTACCTGGACAGCTGTACCCACCGCTGGCCAAAGGTGAAGGCCTGTCTGGGCTCCCTCATTAGACCAGTGGTGGACGGTCCTCTGGGCGTGGGGCCTGGTGCAGGGTCACCTCCTACACTCCCTGCCGCGGCTGGGATCCTCGCGGGGTGGGGAGGTGGGACCAGGAGGATTTCGGAGCCGAGTGGTTCAAATCCCCTCGCTCCACACACCGTAGATGGCCCTCCAGGCCCTTCAGCTTCCTCCTTTGAGAAACGGCTACCAGGAGGCCGGGATGAAATAAGAGGCTGGCAGAAAGATTTGGCTCAGTGGATATAGCGTAGGCCTGCGGACTGAAGGCTCCCGGGTTCGATTCCAGGTCAAGGGCATGTACCTTGGTTGTGGGCACAACCCCAGTAGGGGGTGTGCAGCTGATTGATATTTCTCTCTCATCGATATTTCTAACTCTCTATCCCTCTCCCTGCCTCTAAAAAAAATCGATAAAATATATATATTTTTTAAAAAAGAATAAGAGGCGGGAAAGGTGCTGTCATCCTTCCCCTGCCTCCACGCGAACGCGGAGCAGGCACCGCGCTGCCCGAGTGGCGGGAGCGCGGGGAGCTGGACGCCCGCCCCGCGCCCCGCCCACGCGCGCGCCTGTCCATCAAAGCCGCGGGGGGCGGGGCGGGGCGGCGCTTCCGCCTGCGCGGGGCCACGCCGGGCCGCTCAGCGGCGCTCGGGACAGTCGGGAACCGCGCCCGGAGCCGCCGGCGGCGGAGCGGCCGGACGAGGGAGGCGGCGATGGAGCTGGAGCCCGAGCTCCTGCTGCAGGAGGCCCGCGAGAACGTGGAGGCGGCGCAGAGCTACCGGCGGGAGCTGGGCCAGAGGCTGCAGGGGCTGCGGGCGGCGCGGAGGCAGGTCGGAGGGCCGCGCCGGAGGGGCCGGGCCCGGGAGCCCGCGCGGTGCCGGGGGAGTGGGCAGGGCCGGGAGGGCTCCGAGGGGCGGCGGGGTCTCCGAACTCTGAGGGGAGAAGGCAGGAGGCTGTGAAGGTGCAGGGAGACCTCCTGGCAGGCTCTGGGAATGGGTGCGGTGGGTGCTGGGGAGGGACTCTTAAGGGGAAGAGACAAGTTGGGGGGAATCCGGGGAGAGAGTGAGGGGACGTTCCCTAAACTGCGTTAGGCTATGGGATTAGGCTATGGGGTTAGGGGTGGGGTCCGAGGTGAGGGAGAAGGAGGGACCAGAGAAAACCCTGGGACGCCACAGGGTAGTGAGGGTTCAGGAGAGCTGGGGTCGGGGGATTCTCTGGGAAACCTGCGGGGGGGTGCGAGCCTGAGAAAAACGTGGGTGCTGGCTTTGGGAGAGTTAAAGGTGGGGGGCAAGATGGGTGTTGGGGAGGGAGGGTCAGAGAGAGACGCGGAAGAGATGGGGAAGCAGAAGAGTTAACACTGAAATGAATGGGGTCGATGCCCAACATACTACTTAATATCTCATGTGATCTTGAATGCATTTAATTTTTTAAAATATATTTTATTGATTTTCCACAGAGAGGAAGGGAGAGGAATAGAGAGCTAGAAACATCGATGAGAGAGAAACATCAACCAGCTGCCTCCTGCACACCCCCCACCGGGGATGTGCCCGCAACCAAGGTACATGCCCTTGACGGGAATCGAACCTGGGACCCCTCAGTCCGCAGATTGACGCTCTACCACTGAGCCAAACCGGTTTCGGCGCATTTTTTTTTTTTAATGCATTTTAGAAAACAGATTATCGTATAACCCCATCCTAGATGGGTTAGAATTTAAAGTGAAGACGCTGTTTTGAAACGTCAAGAGAAGGAAAATGAAATGCTTGAGGGATGGAGTACAAAGGTGTAGGCCAGGGGGAATGGAAAAACAGATTTAAAGAGAGGCGTACTGAAAGGAGAAGCTAAGTAAATATACTTCCAAGTGACAGCCGTTATCTGTTCCCTGTGGACATGGTTATCAGAGATAGAGGAAAGCCACATGGTTTTCCCACACCTTGGAACTCATGCAGAAAAAAAAAAAAATGTAACTTACCCCCAGTGTGTGGTAGGACAGATAATTCTCAAACTACTGTTAACATAGGTGCTTAATAAAATGCTTTTTGAGTGACTGGAATCATTTGAGTGAGTGGGAATTCATTCACCATTTTGTGTGTGTGTGTGTGTGTGTGTTTTAAATATATTTTATTGATTTTTTACAGAGAGGAAGAGAGAGGGAAAGAGAGTTAGAAACATTGATGAGAGAGAATCATGGATCAACTGCCTCTTGCACACCCCCTACTGGGCTCTTGCACACTCCCTACTGAGGATGTGCCCGCAACCAAGGTACATGCCCTTGATCGGAATCGAACCCGGGACCTTTCAGTCTGCGGGCTGATGTTTTATCCACTGAGCCAAACCGGTTTCGGCTCATTCACCATTTGAATTAGTGGGATTTCATCACATTGATAATTAATCTAAATTGTCATCCTAGTACCTCCCATGCTGCATAGAATCTGAAAATTGGCAGAATAGTGCCTTTGCTTGGTCTCACCATTTAAGATACTCAATATGCTTTAGGTTTTATATATTTTAAAATCCTTGTAGAGCTGGTGTAGGCAAGGCAACATTCATAATTTAAGAGCAAAACCTAGGATATGGCCCCGCTGGTTTGGCTCAGTGATTGAGGCTTGACTGTATGAGCCAGGAGGTCATGGTTTGATTCCGGATCTGGGCACATGTCCAGGTTGCTGGTTTGATCTCCAGCTGGGGGCATGCAGGAGGCAGCCAATCAATGATTCTCTCTCATCATTGATGTTTCTCCCTTCCTCTCTGAAATCAATAAAAATATGTATGTTTAAAAAAAAACACTCTATGGTTATCTTGATTTAGTGAATGCCTTCCAGTGTGTTTGTCTTGATGACCATTTGAGAGCATCTGCATTATTCCTCCAGCTATTTTGAAGTAGAGGTTCTAAATCTAGGACATTGTTTACAAAGAGATGAAAATATCTCTTATTGTATGACTAATGTTTCAGCCAGCTAAGATATATATAAACAGAACTATTGTTTAACTGTGTCAGCAATTAAGCAGTCGAGTTGACACTAGTAAATGAGTGAGCTTAGCACCTAGGAATAGTATTTATTAATTTCTGGTGTGATATTGAATGGATTAGAAATTGTTTTTGTATGGTCCCATCCTGAATGGTTTAGTATTCAACTTCCAAACCTCTCTTCTTTTATATTTTATATCCAACAATTTAAATACAGGACATTCTTTCCAAATCATTTAGTGTAGTTTAGTATTTTTGTTAGTTTAGGGTTTTTGTTTTGTTTTGTCCGAAGGCCCATTCTCTGGGGATTGAGACAGAAAACACTAAGAACATCCATCACTGTTTGGTTTCTGATGACATTACCTTCTGATTAGACTGTAGCTCTCTTTTGTGAACTGGAATCTGTCTTGTGCCACTGCCAGTTACAACGGCGTTTCTCCTCAGAGCTAATTCTAGTGGATTGTATGTTTGGGTTTGTAGAATAAGCCCTCTGTCAACTTGCATTTTAAGGAAGGTCTGTGTTACAAAAATGTTATCAAAATAAGCAGCTGCTTTTGTTCGGTGGTTAGGATATTTTTAGGGTCCCAGTCATTTTCAGAATAACTACTACATAAAATATATGGCTTTTTAGTCAAAGATTTTGCATGGGGGAAAAAAGGGAAGAGCAGAGAGGAAGGGATGCTCCCCTTTATGTATATTTTTTACTTGCTGATTTTATTTTTTGGGGGAATGATTTTTTTTTTAAGGGAGGTAATTCACATACCATAACATTTGTGCCTTACCATGTGTAAGTTAACAGCTTTTAGTACATGATGTGCATATATCACCATTATCTAATTACAGAATATTTTTATCACCCCCACAAAGAAATTCCATACTCGTTAGGTGTCACTCCTCCAGCCCGTGGCAACCACTAAACTACTTTCAGTCTCTGTGTGGATTTGCTTATTCTGAACATTTCGTATAAATGGAATCATACACTATGTAGCCTCTTGTGACTGACTTCTTTGACTTAGCATAATGTTTTCAAGATTCATCCATTGGGGAGCATGTATCAGTACTTCAGTTGCTTTTTACGGCTGAAGAATATTCATTGTGTGGCTAACCACATTTTATTTATCCCTTTATCAGTTGATAGACAGTTGGGTTATTTTTGCCTTTTGCCTATTATGAATAAGGTTGCCAAGAATATTCATGTGCAAGTTTTTACGTGGACATGTTTTCAGTTCTTGTAGTACGTATATACTTAGGAATGCTGAGTAGTATGGAAACTCCTTGTTTAACTTTTCCAAGACCTCTTGGCATACTTTTTATCTTTGCTTTTGTTTCTTACCCTTTAAAACTCACATGACATTTGTTTCAGGTTAAACAAATCATGTCTATGGAAGTCTAGAAGGAAAAGTAAAAATCTTTTAAGTTATTTTGTCAGCAACAACTGCCAGCGTGTAGCAGTTTCTCCTCTTGTGGTTAAGTGTATGCCCTACCCCCTGTCTTAAGAGAAAAGGAAGTTCTGGGTAGGAATGCAAAGGGTAGTCTGTAACTTCTAACTGTTTGAATAGGTTAAAGGCTAGGGAGATGTTTGTTGTCTTCAGGAAATCAGATAATGTTTACAGCTAGTCTGGCCTAACTGATGTTGAAATTATTGAAAATAGTTCTCTATAGCTCTCTGGAATCCTTGGTACTAAAATGTACATACCAAAGCAATTAACTCCCACTCTCCTTAAATACTCATTTGTTCATTCACTCGATAAGTATTTATTGGGTGCCTACTATACACCAGAGATTCTTCTAGGTCCTAGAAATACTGTGGCTGAGGAAATAGACCACTGCCTTAATGGATTTAGTCTTTCCTTTGATGGTTGGTCATGACTCGACTACCCCTAAAAGCAAAACAGATAAGAAAAACCTAAATTCTTAGGTATTCATTTTTATATTTTTACTTCCAATGTAATTTTCATCAGTTGTTTATTTCTATAGAGTTGGCTTTCCTGCTTGTTGTAAGTGAATAGCTGATCAAGATGTTGCATAGTGATATTAGCTGGCCAGTCAGATATGCCTTCCAGAGTGACCCTATCTTTTTTTTGTTGTTGTTAATCTTTACCCGAGGACATTTTTCCATTGATCTTTAGAGAGAGTGGAAGTAAGGGGGAAGTGAAAGCGACACTCCCGCAACATGACCAGGGTACATGTTCTTGACCAGAATCAAATCCAGGACCCTTCAATCTGCTGGCAGACTCTCGATACACTGAGCCAAACCGGCTAGGGTAGAACGGCATCAACTGGATGACATTGCCACTATCCAGGTCCTCATCCTCAGTTTTGCAGCCTTAGAAACGACATCTTTGTATATTATCAAAGGGGGATTAAGCTTGAGGGGCTGGCAGTGCCTACAGTGAGAAATACCAATATTCTAGTATGTGTACAGTTATATTTCACTCTATAAAATGAATGTGCTGGCCTTCCTGTGTCTTTTAATGGGTACCAGTCAGTGCCGCTCAGGGCACTGACAGAAAGAAGTCTCTGCTCTTTCAGAGTAAAGGGCCAGATCCTGGTACCTAAATAAGAGACTGTTTGGTGAGGGCCCTGCTCAACTCTGGCCAGTGGGATCCCTTTGATTCTTCCTACTACAAGGACCCATGACCATAGCAGTGGCATCATCATGATCCGAGAGCTTGTGAAGAATGCAGGAATCAGGCCCCACCCAGACCTACTGGATCATACTCTGTACTTTAACAAGATTGCTGGGTATGATATGTATGCACATTAAAACTTGAGGCACACTGCCTTAGAGTATATCATTACTATTTCATCAGCTCTCTGCTGATTTCTGTAGTTTAATTAAACCCCACCTGTGTAGTCATAAATTGCTGTGGTTTATCCTCAAGAGAAAGCATTTGTTTGAAATATAGGTTTGTTAGACGATTGTACAAGGATACTCAAGTGAATAATTGACAGTTCGAGCCAGTGCTGTCCTAGACTGTCCTAACATCTGTAATGTGACCCTTTGTCTTTATAGTGCTTTGTTTTCAATTTTTAATAGTTGATTTTAGATAATTTCTTGAAGATTTAACCCATAACCTTGATATTCCTAATGTACAATGCCAACATTCCTGTAATAGCATTTGAAAATACGTAGCATACTAGCTAAAGACTGGAACAGATATAGAAGTCAGCGTAAAAAACAAGTTATTTCAGAGAACCAGGGCAGGAAGTCCTAGTAGTTAAGCAAAGAAAAGAAAGCTATTATTGCTTCTTTTATCTCCCACTTCCCCTTCTGTTACCCATTTTCAAAAGAGTCCAAAATCTGTTTGAAATAACTTGTCACGGCAGCAGTACTTAAAGTGTCCCAATTATAGTTATATCTAAGCTGAGGAAAACCAAGAATGAATGAAATAATTTAAAAAATAACTCATAATTCTACTTCTTAGAGACAGCCATTATTAACATCTTGGTGTCTCCTTCTAGACATGCTATTTTGTAAAATTGAGAGACCACAATATGCAACTTTGTGTTCATTTTTTTCTTGTGGTTAACATTATATCATAAGCATTTATTATGAAAAATTTCCTACATGTAATTAATTTTTTAATGCCAAGGTGAATAGAGTCTGTTACATAGATAGCTCTGGAGCATTGGTTGCTGGTAGGCTGAAGTGTGTTGACTCAGGTATACCAAATACTAGAAGCAAAGCTAAATGATCAACAATCAAGAAGAAAAAAAAGCTGCATACCTATTGTGTGCAAAAGACCACATCTTTACATTGGCTTTTCAGTCATCTTTTCTTTTTACAAATTGTCTTTAAACATGACACTCTGAAAGCTGCTTGTTGAATCCAAAACTCACTTGAAATATAGAATAATATAAATAAGAATTAAAATAAGCATTCTGAATCAAGAATGTTACAATCAGTGATGTTAAAGGAAAAATGTGTGAATGTCAGTTTTTCTGTATAGATTTCCCCCCCAATATAAATTGTAATATATGCATAATTTTTGATAAAGAGCTATTCTTGTTACTGTAACTCTAGTAAATAATATGGCTAATTTGTGATCTAAAAAAGCCAAACAGAGGTAGGACGGGCTTTTTTTATTGAGAAGTATCAATGAATCACTTATATTTGCAGTTATTTTACTTTGTCAGTACTTGCCCATGTGGGCCAGGAGGTGAGAAAGTTACCTTTCCTTAACCTCACTGTCCTTACCTGTACAATGAGGAAAAGGATTATACCTACTTTACTTGGCCAATGGGATTTAAATGAGAAATTTATTTATTATTTTTGAAAAATATATTTCTATTGATTTCAGAGAGGAAAGGGGAGGGAGAGATAGAAACGTCAATGTTGAAAGAGAATCATTGATCAGCTGCCTCCTGCACACCCCCTACTGGGGATTGAGCCTGCAACCCAGGCATGTGCCCTTGATCGGAATCAAACTCTGGACTCTGCAGTCCCCAGGCCCGGGCTGTATCCACTGAGCCAAACCAGTGAGGACTAAGTGAGAAATTTATTAAAAATGCTTAGCACAGCCAAAACCAGTTTGGCTCAATCGATACAGTGTCAGCCTGCGAACTGAAGGGTCCCAGGTTCGATTCCAGTCTAGGGCATGTACCTTCGTTGCGGGCACATCCCCAGTTGGGAGTGTGCAAGAGGCAGCTGATCATCGATGTTTCTCTCTCATCAATGTTTCTAACTCTCTATCCCTCTCCCTTCTTCTCTGTAAGAAATCAATAAAATATATTTTTTTAAAATGCTTAGCACAATGTCTGGGACATACGAAGTGCTTAATAAATATTAGCTGTAATAATAATACCATTAAATATTATTGTTATTCAAAGTGATGTCCCCTACTTCTCTCCTATTCTCTTACTCAGCAGAATGCTCTGAGCTCTGATGGCAGTTTGTGGCTATCCCACTTATATAAAAACTAGAGGCCAGCTGCATGAAATTCGTGCATGGGGTGGAGGTGGGAGTGGGGAGGGTGCCCCTCCGCCCAGCCTGCCCCCTCTCCAATCTGGGACTGCTCGTCTGCCTGCCTTCCTTCCTAATTGCCCCTAACCGCTTCTGCCTGCCAGCCTGATCACTGCCTAACCACTCCCCTGCCAGCCTGATTGATGCCTTGCAGTTCCCCTGCCAGTCTGTTTGCCCCTAACTACTCTCCCCTGTGGCCTGGTCACCCCCAACTGCTCTCCCTGCAGGCCTGGGTTCCTCCCAACTGCCCTTCCCTGTTGGCCATCTTGTGGTGGCCATCTTGTGTCCACATGGGGGCAGTCATCTTTGATCACGTGGGGGCAGCCATCTTGTGTGTTGGAGTGATGGTCAATTTGCATATTATTCTTTTATTAGATAATATATAATGCTACATTTTATTATAGTTATGTGTGCTTGCAACTATCTCCTTTACCAGAATGATATTTTTTTTAGGTCAGGACCATATTTTATTTATCTTTATAACTCCAGTTTGTAGAACATAACTAGACTTCATTAAATACTGAATGAGTGCCTTTATGAATGTTTTGGGTGTAATTTTGCAGATTTTTAAAAAATAATATTTATTGTCTTGATTAAATGCACCCTATTAATGCAGATAATCAAGAATTAAACATTTATTTTATCATATGTTTTGGCTATTTGTTGCTACATAAATTGTGCCAAAGCGTAATGGCTTAAAAGCAATCATTTTATTTGCTATTCTGGGGTTCAGTTGGCCATCTCTCCTGAATTTGCTGGCAACATTCATGTAATTGCAATCAGATGACAGCTAAGTCTGGCATATTCAAGACAGAATGTTTACGTACTTAACCTGTTTGGAGCCTTAGCGGTAGCAGGAGTCAGTTGGGATTTATGGTTGGGCCTCAGTGCCAGTATCTGTCTTGTCCTTCCTCTCTTCCTCCCTCCTACCCTTCCTTCTTTCCTCCTCCTTCCATTTGTTCTCTCCAGAAAGGTAGACACACTTCTTAAATGGTGACTCAGGACCCCCTCTAAGTGCAAAAGCACAAATTGCTAGGTTTTCTTAAGGCTGAGGCCTGGAACTGGCAGAGCATCAGCTCTACCCTATAGCTATGCGCATTGACTGCATTGCTAGTCACAGGCCCAGCCTGTATTCTAAGGGAGGGAGGATATGAGCACCAGGGCTGTGATTCACTGAGGGCTATGAATGTAACAGAGTAGCAATTCATATAGTAAAGATTTTCTTTTTGGATGTTTTCAAATAAGCATTAAAAAAAAAAAAGCCTAATCATAAGAGAGATAAGAAGGAAATGTAGCAACACTTATGAGTCCATACATGAATCAGACAATTCAAATTCTCTGCCACTTTACTACCTTTATAGTGTAGGCAAGTTCATGTCTCTGACTCATATGTTGCACATCTACAGATGCTTTTTTCATAAGGTGGTGATAGAATTTAAATAAGACCGTGGATGTTTGTATCTGGCACACAGTAGGTATTCAGTAGATGATAGCTATTACTGTACTGTTATTATTGCTATCATTGTTATTTTTTTTAAAGCATTTTTAGTTGTTTTTTTTAAAATATATTTTATTGATTTTTTACAGAGAGGAGGAGTGAGGGATAGAGAGCTAGAAATGTCGATGAGAGAGAAACATTGACCAGCTGCCTCTTGCACACCCTCTACTGGGGATGTGCCCGTAACCAATGTACATGCCCTTGACCGGAATCGAACCTGGGACCTTTCAGTCCGCAGACCGACGCTCTACCACTGAGCCAAACCGGCTTCGGCTATGGCTATCATTGTTATTTTTAATGACTAATGTCTTGGTGTCAGCACAAAGGCAATAGCCAATGCAGTAAATTTCATATGAGTTGAGAAGAATAATTTTGGTTAGTTTTTTCAATTTCAGTTGACTATTTTATATCTTTGTCTTTTATTTTTTATCTCTATGTCCTTGTTTGCTAATGGTGTTTAAAGTCAATCTCTAATTTTATGTAGTTTTAGTTTCCTATTCGCAAAACAATTGGGAAAATAAACTCATAAGTTAAAATTGGAAGTTAAAAAATTTTTTTCTTCTATAAAGTTATGAAGATACATGTTTTAGAGGAGATAAAGAAAATTCCAGTTACTTAATTTACTGAAATACATGTTCTATTTTTTCTGGACTGTGCTTTCCTATCCTGTCCAATCCCTTTTGTTGATAGAGCTTTGGGATTAATCAACTGCTGTGGAAACTTTGTAAATAAGTGATTGTTACTGTTTTTTTAGTCCTCATTGGAGGATAGTTTCCCCCTTGATTTTCAGAGTTGAAAGGAGCGGGAGAGGAGAGAGGAGAAAGACAGAGAGAAATATCGGTATGAGAGAGACACATTGATTGGTTGCCTCCCAGTTGTGCCTGGACCGGGGCTGGATGAACCTGCAACCAGGTATGTGCCCTTGATCAGGAATCGACCAGAGACCCTTCTGTAAGGGCTGACACTCTAACCACTAAGCAGTGCTGGCCAGGGCAAGTTATTATTATTTTTTTAATTTTAAAAAATTGATTTTAGAGAGAGGAAGGGAGGAGTCAGAGACAGACATCGATGTGAAAGACCCAACCAGGATTGAACCTGAAACCTGGGTATGTGCCCAAGCAGGAATCAAACCCGCCACCTTTCTGTGTGGGGAATGACACTCCAGCACTGTCCAGGGCTGTAAATTAGTTTTAATGGTCCGTTACAGTAGAGGTTTTAGTGAAAAATTAGATCAAAATTTTATTATTATTTTTCAAAACTTATCTAGGCCATCTTTTATTTTTTAAAATATATTTTTATTGATTTTAGAGAGGAAAGGAGAGGGAAAGAGAGATAGAAATATCAATGATGAGAGAATCATTGATCAGCTGTCTCCTGCATGCCCCCTACTGGGGATCGAGCCTGAAACCTGGGCATATGCCCTTGAGTGGAATCAAAACCGGGACCCTTCAGTCCACAGGCGGACACTCTATCCACTGAGCCAAACCACCCAAGACCAGAATATTATTAATAAATATAAACAAGGTATATTAGGTCTTTTTAGAAACCTTGAGTTGTGTGGCATTTGTATTAAATCTACTTTGTTACACACCATCACAGTTGTTTTGCCCTAGAATGGCGAGGTAGCGTCTTGGCCTGACTGGTTGACCATGACAAGATTCTTTCTTCAAGGACAGGAAATACATTTTACATCAGGCAATACATAATTTATAGGTTGACCTGGGACCTCTTTCAAAAAGGATCTGTGAGTGCTAACCAGCCTGGTATGTGGAAAGATCATGGTCCTTGGAGTCAGACTGTTTCAGGCACTGGGAAGCCTTGCAGAATTTTTTTGACTTTGAGCTTCACTTTGCTCCATATAAACAATGCAGGCCCACCCCTCAGAGTTGTGAAGATTTAATGAGCTAATCGTGGACGCATTGAACAATGGTACCACATCAGATAGGGACAGTTCACTCAGCAGTGAAGCCCACATTTTTCTTTTTTTTTTTAAAGCTTCAAAAGCAAAGCAAATGCACTTGGTTACATAATTGGCTTAAAGGTGACTGAGGCTGTAAATTATGATGGGAGAAGAAAATGATGCCAAGGTAGTGTCAAGTTTGAAAAGCAGTGGTTGGCATTCTGTGACTAAAAGGGGACACGTTTACAATGAAAGTCCAGGAGATGGGTTTGGAAATGGAGTCTCCCTTCCCTGGCCCTCTCACTGCTCTGTGTTCACATACTTCCTTTTTTTTTTTTTCTCTGAGGTTCTAAAACAGAAACAAAACATAGGCCCTGCAAGGAGCTTTTGAATTCTTTCTAAAGAGGAAATTGACTTTACCTAACCAATGCACTTCCTGTGTGTGCCGGATCCGTGTGAGCCGCATCCGTTAAAGAGCGAGGCGGGCCCTGGCTGGTATAGTGTTCAGCTGCAGAATTTCCTCTTCGTAGTAGGGGTGCAAACTATATCACAGTGTTCCGACATGTGTAAGGTCTGTCTTAGTCTTTTGGGGATCTTGTTAAAAATGCAGGTTCTGCCGAAACCGGTTTGGCTCAGTGTATAGAGCGTTGGCCTGTGGACTACCAGGGGTCCCGGGTTCGGTTCTAGTCAAGGGTATGTGCCTTGGTTGTGGGCACATCCCCGGTAGGGGGTGTGCAGGAGGCAGCTGATGGATGTTTCTCTCTCATTGATGTTTCTGGCTCTCTATCTCTCTCCCTTCCTCTCTGTAAAAAATCAATAAAATATATATTAAAAAAATAAAATAAAAATTCAGGTTCTGCCAAAACCGCTTTGGCTCAGTGGATAGAGCATCAGCTTGCGGACTGAAAGGTCCCGGGTTCACTTCCGGTCAAGGGCATGTACCTTGGTTTCGGGCACATCCCCAGTAGAGGGTGTGCAGGAGGCAGCTGATTGATGACTCTCTCTCATCGATGTTTCTAACTCTTTGTCCCCCTCTCCCTTCCTCTCTGTAAAAAAATCAATAAAATATATATTTTTAAAAATGCAGGTTCTGATTCAGTAGCTCTGGGTGAGATCTGAACATTTTTGCATTTTTGATAATATTCCAGGTGATGTTTCTCCCTTGGTTCTTTTAGTAGTCTTAAAAGCATACTTGATTAACTTTATTTTTATTCAGTAACATTTATTTGCTTAGTACTGGTATGTTAGAGGCTTATTCCCAAGGATCCCACAGTTGAGTGATGAACCAAATCAAGTACCTTTTTAGTTTGGCTCTTTAAAAAAAAAAAAAAAAAAAAAAAAAAAAATATATATATATATATATATATATATATATATATATATATATATATATATAGTATAGTTGATTTTTTACAGAGAGAAAGGGAGAGGGATAGAGAGCTAGAAACATCGATGAGAAAGAAACATTGATCAGCTGCCTGCAACCAAGGTACATGCCCTTGATCAGAATCGAACCTAGGACCCCTCTGTTCACAGGCCGACGCTCTTATCCACTGAGCCAAGCAGGTTAGGGCAAGTTTGGCTCTTAAAAAAAAAAAAATCAACAAAACAACTTTGACTTTAGTTTATCTTATAGAAGTTCTGTAGTAATTTTACAGAGATTAGTTAACAATTAAATTTAAATTAGGATTTCTCCTTTACTTTATGATTTAAGGAATTCTGTTACTGCACACATACCAGCCACTGTAACTCCCAGTAAGGTGAAAAAGAGAAAAAGTTGTGTCCATGATCTGTCCACCCCAACCAATCAAACTGTTCTTTTTATTTATTTTTTATTTATTTTTATTTTTTATTTCTTTGTTGTCCTTGGGCAGGGGCATCTTTTGTTTTTATGTGGTTGTGAACATTTCTGTAAAGCAATTTTCTATGTCTGCTTTTTAAATTTAGTATCAGAGAATAAATAGAAATTGTTCTAAATTTCTCTTTTAGCTATTGAAATAAAGTACTTTGGCTTGGTCGGCGTGGCTCAATGGTTAGGTGTTGACCTATGAACCAGGAGGTCATGGTTGGATTCCAGATCTGGGTACATGCTCCGGTTGTGGGCTCCATCCCCAGTAGCAGGCATCTAATCAATGATTCTCATCATTGATGTTTCTATCTCTGTCTTCCTTCCTCTCTGAAATAAAATAAATGAATAAATAAATAAATATAGTGTTTTCTCCATATTTTGATATATTCTTTCTAGGTGGATTTTCTTGGACTTCAAACATTCTTGCTAAGATAAAGTTAGCAAAAAGGGTTAGGGCAGTAAACATAATATGTCATATGAAACTAGTATGATAAGTTAGCGAGTAAAGTATGTGTTTGCTTTAATTCAACTATGAATTTTGGTTTATAGTTAGAATTTCCTTTTTTGTTGTTAATCCTCACCAGAGATATTTTTTTCATTGCTTTTAAGACAGAGTGGAAAGGAGGAAGGAAAGGAGGGCGGGAGAGAGGGAGAAAGAAACATTGACTGATTGCTTCCTGCACATGCCCTGAAGAGGGGACAGGGATCGAACCTGCAACTCAGGTACATCCCCTTGACTGGGAATGGATCCTTCAACCCTTTGGTGCTTGGGTTGATGCTCTAACCCAACTGAGCCACCCAGCCAGGGCCATGTTATATGTATTCTTAAAAAAAAAAAAAAAAAAAAAAAAAAAAAAAAAGTGAAATATATTTAAACATTTCCATAATAAGAAAAGAGTTTGAAATTTAAAGTATTTCTGGAATACAAAAATATTGTAAAGATTTTCTTTTTAAAAAAATATATTTTATTGATTTTTACATAGAGGAAGAGAGAGGGATAGATAGTTAGAAACATCGATAAGAAAGAAACATCGATCAGCTGTCTCCTGCACACCCCCCACTGGGGATGTGCCCGCAACCAAGGCACATGCCCTTGACCGGAATCGAACCTTTTAGTCTGCAGGCCAACGCTCTATCCACTGAGCCAAACCGGTTTCAGCAAGATTTTCTTGTTTTACCTCTAAGAACAGCAGTCGCCAACCTTTCGGACCTCATGAACCACCAGTAGTCCCCAGACCACCGGTTGGTGACCGCTTCTTAGAGCAGCGGTCCTTAGTCTGGCTCTGTGGATGTAGAGCAGTGTTTCTCAAAGTATGGGCTGCAGAATCACAGGTGTGCTTGTGGAAAGCAAGAACTCCATACGCTCCTCTTGCCCCCCTTCTCCAAGCTTCTAGTTGAGTAGGTCTGGGATGGAGCCTGCAATCTGAATTATAACAGGCAGCCTGTTTGATTCTTCTGCAAACCAACTTTCAGACTTACTGCTCCCAGCAAGCCATAGTATCCGGGGAGCCAAGGCCAGGGCCACCAGGTTGTAGCAGGCCCTGGCATAGAGCAGGACCATGGCACTGCCCATTGCAGCTGCCTGACACACACTGGTCCCCTTGGCCTCCAGGTAGATGCTGGTGGAGGGTGCCTGCTGGGCAACAAGGCAGAGGCAGGCGGCAAGAGAGAGTGCGCAGATAACAAACAGGGAGTCGCTCACCAGGACACGCACCAGCAGGAGGGCCCAGGGCTGTGTCCGGATGGCAGGACAGCACACCGTACAGCACATTCACCAGCAGAAAGAGCAGCGAGGCCCCCACGAAGGCCCCTCCGACAGCCAGCAAGCCTCGGCTCATCTCTGGCCGACGTTTCGTCTTGACTTTGAACATCACCTGGGCAAAGTAGAGGTTCATAAGCATCAGTGTGAAGAACTGCAGGCAGACAGGGCAGCAGTAGAGAAGCCAAAAGGGCAGGGGCCCCAGGCGATTGGCTCGCGGGGGGGGGGGGTGTGGGGGTGTTATCTCAGAAATAGAATAGTATGCAAGGCAGTCCAGAGCAGACAGAGTGCCAGGAACACCATCTGGTAGCTGAGACGCTTGTGCCTGTGCAGAAGCATCAGTCAGAGCTGGACATAAACGGAGAAGAGCAGAACATACAGAGTGGTGTAGGCCGCAGTCAGCCCCAGGGTCACAGCCGGTGGCAGTGCAGGCACCAGGCCAGTCAGGGCGCTCTCCATGTCAGGGAGGGAGGCCTGAATCCTGAGGCAGAGATGGAGGGGCTAGTCCGCCACCTATCAGGCGCAAAGTCTCCCCAAGCCGCACGGCCACCCTTACAGGGGCCCTTATCCCTCCCACTGCGCCGAGACAGTGTTCCTGCGAGGGGGAGGCACTCCGCTTATCTCGAGGCTCCCCTGATGGTGCGGGGAGGGTGCCCTGATGCATCTAAAATTATTTTTTACTGAAATGTACTATTGCCACAAATTACTTTGTGCAGATAATATTTTCTAACATTTATTGAGAACAATGTGCCAGTTGTTTTACTAAGTACATCATACATTTTTATTTAATCCTAGCAGCATTCCCATGAGGTAAGCACAAGGAAATTGAGGAGTGGAGTGCTTAATTGCCTTGTCCACACTGACACAGTTTGTGAATAGTGGAGCCAGGGTTTGATGCCATTCTGTCTCACCGGAAGGCCAGTTCTGTGCAAGTCTGCAAGTTTGTGCAAATGAATCACATTTGGCTTTTCAGTGAATAGACGATGATGTTTGTGTAGCACCTTGAAGTTATCATAGTTGTTGCTTGTGGATTAGCCTTTTTTAGTGATTCTGAGTTTTGTTATTTCTTTTCAGATCAAAGAGAGTGCATCACAGACCAGAGATGTCCTCAAACAACATTTTAATGATTTAAAGGGAACCCTTGGGAAGCTCCTGGATGAGCGACTGGTGACCCTTTTGCAAGAAGTGGATACTATTGAGCAAGAGACCATTAAGCCACTAGATGATTGCCAGAAACTCATAGAGCACGGAGTTAACACTGCAGAGGACTTGGTCCAAGAAGGTGGGAGTCTCCCATTAAATGTGGCGAATTCAGAGCAACAGAGCTCCTTTCTCAGGATACCAGCAGGCTCATTGCCATCTGGGGTGCTTACGATGTTTCTGCCATGGGACAGTTTATAATGTAGGATGACAGATATACAGTGAGGTATCTCAGCATAAATGCAATTAAAGTGGTACTTATAATCATTTACAAAACAAAGAGTAAATGATTTTTTTTCACATGGGTCCATGATATTACATTCATTGTTAACAGAGCAATTTTAAGGTCATTTTGAGTCTTCGTATCTTTTTTAGAGTGTTTGTGAATTATAGACTTTAATTCTCTTGTTCTTTGTATGTTTTTTATTGATTGTTAAAGAGGAAAGGAGATGGATAGAGAGATAGAAACATCCATGAGAGAGGAAAATCATCAATCGGCTGCCTCCTGCACGCCCCTTACTGGGAATGGAGCCTGCAACTGAGGCATGTGCCCTGATCAGCAATCAACCAGGGACCTCTTGGTTCCTGAGCCGACGCTCAACCGCTGAGACACACTTGTCTGGGCAATTCCATTGTTCTTTTTAATAGGTTAACAAACATGATTGGTGTTTACTTCTGAAATTGTAGTTGTTATATTTTTGTCTTTAGCCAATTATTTTGGTTGAAACATGCCCAGATCTAGCCTTGCTGCCTCCCTCCCTCCCCTCTCCCTCCCCATAAGCCTTTGTCAGGTACATTAAATTAAAATTCTGTCCTTTGGGGTTCACATGTGAGTGAGGCATACATGCTGAGAGAGATCTGAGGCCTTACGGGAGCACAGAAGGGAGATATTTAACAGGAAGAGTGTAGGATAGCTTTTTGTAAGAGGAGTTTTGCAGAGGAGCTAACAGCCAGAGTGGAAACAGAAGTAACATCACAAGTGAAGGGAGGGGCATATCAGGGATCTTTTTGAAATAATTTAGGCAGCAGAGTTACACAGTCAAAGTTGCATTTTTTAAAAATAGCACAGTCTACAGTTTGGAAACTGGGTTCAAGGTTGTAAGACTAGAAGTGAAGAAAATAATTAGAAAGTTGCAGCAGTAATCCAGATAGGAAGGAATGAGAGTAGAGACAGGAGAGCATAAGGTAGAGCTGGTTTTAAGTTTTTTCAGAGATAGAATTATTGATGATTTTACTGATCACTAAGAGTTGGTTTCCAGTGATTGTCTGGATACAGGTTGGAGGAAAAGGCAAAGGATTTAAGATGACCAAAACCAGCCTGATATTGGGTGTCAGTAAATTGTACTGACATAGGAAATGAAGGAGGCGAGTTGGGCTCTGGTGGGTACTTAGGCATTTGGTTTGGGCATGTTGAATTTGAAGTGCTTAAGATGAAAGAGGGAGTTGGGAGTGAGGCTTAGGAGAGAGATAATATCTGGAGATGTTAATATGGCAATTAATGGCATATACATCAGATCTGAATCAATGGGAATAAGAAATATCATCAAGAGATAGCCTACAATATGAGATGAGAAGGCAGCAGATGGTAAAACTCAAAAGGACAGCAACATTTAAATAACTCTGGGGGGAAAGAGGCAGGAAAGGCGAAGAACACCATCCATTCTGCAGACTGAGTGCAGTCAGGGGCAGAGGATAAAAAGTGTGTGGCTCACAAGTCTGTGATGTCAACTAGAAATCAGACCCGTTTGGTCTTAGTTGGAATATGGTACTAACATTATCTTCACATGCTAAGTGTTATTTTAGTCTTATCTTCAGTGAGAAGTGTTTATTTGCTGTTCATCATAACAGTGCCTTTGAGACAAAAATTTTTAGCAAGACCACAGAATGTCTTTCCCTGGAGGCTGTGAATTTGGAAACAAACCCAGAAGCAGTTCATCACAGGTCAGGAGCGTACACCCATCACCCCGAGGACTGAGATGTTTTTAGTTTAGAAAATAAATCCTTCGAGGCACATACATGCGTGTCACAGCATCTGATGCTTCAACTTTTTTGTACTTCAGAAATACTTTAAATTTCAAACTCTTTTCTTCTTTCCCAAGGGATAAAGACTTATTTATGGAATTGGGAGGATTTTGACAGTGTTCAGTGTGTCTCTGTTTTCCTTTTGGTGAAGGAAACTTGAGTCATTCCAAGGTGCATTCAGATGGAAAAGAGTTCTGGTGGGGCTGTGGAAGGACATAGAAGTAGTTGTGTTTTTACTGCCTTTATATAGCATTTTCTTTTTATTCTGTTGAGTAATTTCTAATCTAATAGATGATAATTTTTTAGGAAAACATTATGATTTATTTGTTGTTTTTTTTAATCTTTACTGTTGAGAGTATTACACGTTTCTTTCCTCCTCCCCCCATTTGTTTTATAAGATCCCGTGTGCCCTACTCCTTCTGGCTCCTGTTGGTGTTGATAAAAGTTTCTGAAGAAGAGAAAGAAAAAGCCCCTGTGTCTTCTGCTTTGCATAAAGTTGATTGACAGCCATATTTCCTTGTATAGAACAGAACAGACATTTCTGGCGGGATGTTGCCATTGTGAACCCCTTTTCCTCCCTTTTTAAAAAAAAAATATATTTATTGATTTTTTTACAGAGAGGAAGGAAAAGGGAGAGTTAGAAACATTGATGAGAGACATCGATCAGCTGCCTTCTGGGCTCCCCCCTCCCCTCTAGGGATTTGCCCACAACCAAGGCACCTGCCCTTAACTGAAATCGAACCTGGGACCCTTGAGTCTGCAGGCCAGTGTTCTATCCACTGAGCCAAACCGGTTAGTTAGTCTCACTTCTAAAATAGTGTCTGCTTTTACTTTTTGGGAATTAAGAAAAAAGCTATTTTAAATTTTATTTTTTAGTTAGAGTTTACATTCAGTATTATTTTGTGTTAGTTTCAGGTATACAGCGTAGTCGTTAGATAATCATATATACTTTACAAAGTATTCCCCCCCAATATTTCCAGTACCCACCTAGCACCATATAGGTATTACAATATTGTTGACTATACTAGAGGCCCAGTGCACAAAATTCACGCATGAGTAGGGTCCCTAGCGGCTGCTGGCTGCTGGCCAGGGCCTCCCTTTATGCCATGCCACCCCCTGGTGGTCAGCCACATCATACCGAGTGATCAAACTCCAGGTTGAATTCCCAGTGTCCCAGTCGAACTCCCGAGGGGACACTTTGCATATTAGGCTTTTATATCCCCATGACTATTTTCTTTCTGTACTTCTTTTTTATATTTAAATTTAATTTTTACTAAATTTATTGGGGTGATATTGATTAACATCATCATATAAGTTTCAGGTGTTAGTTTCTGTGTTTGAAGATCTGTATATTGCACCATGTGCCTACCACCCAAACAACCCATACTTCTTAATTCCTTCACCTATTTTGGGAATTTTTTTAGGAAGATTTTTGTTGAGTGCAGAGAGGAAGGGAGAGAGAGAGATAGAAACATCAGTGATGAGAGAGGATCATTGATTGGCTGCCTCCTCCATGCCCCACACTGCAACCCGGATTGAGCCTGCAACCTGGATTGAACCTGCAACCTGGGCATGCGCCCTGACTGGGAACCAAAACATGACCTCCTGATTCATAGGTCGATGCTCTCAACCACTGAGCCATGCCAGGCCTCTTTTGGAAATTTGAAGAATTGTTTGCAAGAAAACCAGAGACCTATCTGGATATGGGTTGTGTTGATTACTTTAGAATGTAACTATTTTTCACTGTACTAGATTTCTTTTTTCTGACTCTAGGAGAAATTGCCATTCTTGGTGGTGTAGGAGAACAGAATGAAAAATTGTGGAGCTTTACCAAAAAGGCCTCCCACATTCAGTTGGACAGGTAAGAGTTAATGTCTTTGGGGTTTACTTTTAAGCATCTAAACCAAGCATGTCAAACTCAAACATGGGCCAAACAAACAAGGTTTAAGTTTATGTGGGCTGCAAAAAAACACAAAAGCTTCAGTTTTCATAGAAACCTACTGACCACCCAGTAGGTTTATTTTAGTAAAGACATGCTGAATACAAAGGGCTGAAATAAATAATTGTTAACATAAAATAATAGAACACTTTAATAAAAATTAATCTTTTTTATTGAATATTAACTTACCAGACACCGATTAATTGCACAAATTAATAAGCGTAATGCAAATAAACATATTTTTCTAGTTCTCTGAAAGTGAAATATTTCCTGTTATACAGACCAAACAAGTCAGTCCAAGACTAATGATGTGGCCATCAGCTGCTAAAATATTCACTGCTGTTATTAGTGGAGAGAAATGGTGCACCTGTGCATAAGGCACATGAGGGAAATGAATGCAACATGATTATAGTAATCAGTCATTAGCGAATATTGTAGTTCATTATTAATAATTATAACAGGATATTGTAAAAATTAAGTTACAATTTTTTAATTAAAATGTTTCTTACATACTATTATATTGGCTAGGCCGCAAATATATGTGGCCTGTGGGCCATGGGTTTGGCATGCTTGATCTAAACTGCCTTTTTACTCATCCCCTGTTAAAGATTTTGACTAAGGGAGAAAGAGAATATATTTTTTAAGGTTTCACTGCTCATTACCAATATTACTAATATAAAATAGTTGTGATTGAGAGATGCAAATCAAAACAACAATGCAGTACCATCTCACACCTGTCAGAATAGCCAACATCAACAAATCAACAAACGACAAGTGTTGGCGAGGTTGCAGAGAAAAAGGAACCCTTGTGCTCTGCTGGTGGGAATGCAGACTGGTGCAGCCACTGTGGAGAACAGTATGGAGTTTCCTCAAAAAACTGAAAATGGAACTCCCATTTGACCCAGTAATCCCACTCCTAGGAATATATCCTAAGAAACTAGAAACACCAATAAGAAAGGATATATGCACCCCTATGTTCATAGCAGCACAATCTACTATAGCCAGAATTTGGAAACAGCCTAGGTGCCCATCAGCTGATGATTGGATCAAAAAACTATGGTATATCTACACAATGGAATACTATGCTGCCATAAAAAAGAAGGAATTCTTATCATTTGCAGCAACCTGGATAGAATTAGAGAACATCATGCTGAGTGAAATAAGCCAGTCAATGAAAGAGAAATACCACATGACCTCACTCATTTATGGATATTAAAGAACATTATAAACTGATGAACCAAAAGACAGATATAAAGACAGTAAAGCAACAAGCAGACTGTCAAATTACAGCAGGGAGGGTAGGGAGATCTGGGGGAGAGAAGAGATCAACCGAAGGACTTGTATACATGCATATAAGTACAACGAATGGACACAAAACTCTGGGAAGGGAGAGTATGTATGGGAGGGGGGGCAATGTTAAAATATGTACACAGGTAATAATTTAAAATAAGTAAATAAAAACAAACAAACACCAAAAAAATAAAAATAAAATAGTTGTGATTGCAATTTTTGGTATAGTATCATTATAGATTTTCTTCGATTTTTTTTAATTAAATTTATTGGAGTGACATTGGTCAACATGAACATACAGGTTTCAGGTGTGGGTTTCTATGTTGCAAGAGCTATATATTGAACCATTCTCAGTTATGTGAGAACCATGTACTCACCACCCAAAGTAAAATCTCCTGTCAACATATATTAGGATCCTCTTCTCCTCTTACTCTCTTCCCAGATTTTTTTCAATTCTAATGTGTAATAGAATTGTTAAATTTTTAATGATTTGAACAGTACATTTTAACTGGGTCATATCTCAATAAAACAGATCTTTTGTTATAAACTTGACAACTGTGATTCTACCAACTTTTTTTTTTTAATCTTTTTGCTTATATTTATTTGGGAATAGAATCTTTATGTAATGTCTTGTAAAGTCCCCACTACCATGAGCATTATTTACTGGGAGCGTCTGCATCCTTATAGTATGTGACTGATGTAAAATATTCCTTGTTGTTGTTTTTTTGAATCCTCACCCAAGGATATGTTTATTGATTTTAGTGAGAGGGAGAGAGAAACATCGATCAGTTGCCCCCCGGTACCACCTAGGGATTGAACCCAAAACCTGGTTATGTGCCCTAACTGGGAATTGGACGTGCCACCTTTTGATGTATTGGACAATGACAATACTCCAACCAACTGAGCCACACCAGCCAAGGCTGTATTATTATTATTTTTAATAAGAGAAAGTTTATTTAGAAAGTCACAGAGGTAGAAGAGAACTATGGAATCATTGGGCTTTGGAAACAAGTTACAGAGGCAAAAGAAGGGCCTTGGAGCTTAGGAGAGAGACAAGGAAAAGATGCCTGGGGGAAGGGAGTGTGTGTTGTGCTCCAGAGTGAGAGCCAACCCTTGGAATTTTTTTTTGGAGGGGGAATGGGGTGCGGGGGGGGGGGGGGGGGGGACGCCAAGGGAGGGTGTTAATTCTCCTCCAAGGATTTTTTTCCATTAATTTTAGAAAGTGGAAAGGAGAGAGATAGTGGGAGAGAGAAAGAGAGAGACATCAGTGAGAGAGACACATCGATTAGTTGCCTCCTGCATACACTCCAACCGGGCTGGGGATCAAACCCAAGACTCTGTGGTGTCCTGGCCAGTGTGCTCTAACCATTGAGCAACACTGGCCAGGGCTGCTCTTGTATTTTTAACTCTTAGTTAAAAGCCTCATAAACACATGAACTTTGTTTCCTCAGCTTACCAGAAGTGCCTTTACTGGTTGATGTGCCATGTTTATCTGCTCAGTTGGATGACTCAATTCTTAACATAGTGAAAGACCACATTTTTAAGCATGGAACTGTAGCATCTCGCCCACCAGTCCAGATAGAGGAACTAATAGAGAAGCCTGGAGGCATCATTGTGCGATGGTGTAAGGTAAGTAATTCAGAATTATGGAAGTGGCTTCAACATTATGAGTTTGAGAGTTAGGAGCCTTAAAAATTTTTTTCTTAAATATGTTTTTAAAAATATATATATTATACAGAGAGGAAGAGTAATAGAGAGTTAGAAACATCGATGAGAGAGAAACATTGATCAGCTGCCTCCTGCAGCCCCCCCAATTTGGGATGTGCCCACAACCAAGGTACATGCCCTTAACCAGAATCAAACCTGGGACTCTTGAGTCTGCAAGCCGATGCTCTATCCACTGAGCCAAACCAGTTAGGGCTCTTAAATACGTTTTTATTGATTTCAGAGAGTAAGGGTGAAGAAGAAAGGGATAGAAACATCAATGATGAGAGAGAACCATACACCTCCCACTAGGAATTAAGCCTTATGCCCAGGCATGTGCCCTTGACCGGAAATCGAACCATGACTTCTTAGTTTATGGGTCAGTGCTCACAGGTTGGGGAAATTACTTTTTAAATGACCACTTTTGAATATTTTCTTCTCTTCATAAACAAAAATACAATTAAAGTCACAGGGATTTTGAACTGAGATAGCTCTTCCATTTTGAGATAAATAGTTTTAAAAGTTCTTTTTAAAATCCCTGAATCACTATATCTGTTTCTCAGTTGTAACTCTTACCGAGTTAAGGATTGCTCCCATTTCTGTTTATTAGGAAATTCAAATGATGGTAGTGAATATTGGGTGTCTGGTAGCTTTCTGGTCAACACTCAACTAATATCTCTGAAATAAAATGTCCAAAGAATGATTTCTACACACTCTCAGCGTTGCTGAGATTGTGTGTGTTAATTTGGTTATATAGATGAGCTACCATATTTTATTTTATTAATCCTCACTCGAGGATATTTTCCATTGATTTCTAGAGAGAGTGGAAGAGAGGGGGAGAGACACAGAGAGAAACATCCATGTGAGGGAGACACATCGATTGGTCGTCTCCCACACGAGCCCTGACCAGGCCCGGGGATGCAGCCCACAGCCAGAGCACGTGCCTGGGAATGGAACTGTGACCTCCTGGTTCACGGGTCGATGCTCATCTACTGAGCCACGCCGGCTGGGCCAGTTGTGGGATTCTTATCCTTGAATTTTTAATGTCTTATCTTCGGCATTATTGTGTAGAAATCACGCCACTTCATCGAAAGCAGATTTTTTTCATATCGGATTGGGAGGTTTATTGAACACATGGTTCAATAAAGAAAAGAAGGGACTCAGTGATGGAATATTTTCTATGATCTTCCTGAGAAGAGCCTGTATTTAGTATATTCAGCACATGGGCTTGTATGCTTGGCCCAAAATGCCACATTCAAGGTTCTTTTTATTTTTTTATTTTTATTGATTTCAGAGAGGAAGGGAGAGAGGGAAAGAGAGAGAGGGAAACATCACTGATGAGAGAATCAATGATCAGCTGCCTCCTGCACACCCCCTACTGGGGATTGAGCCCAAAACCCTGGCATGGGCCCTTGACCAGAATTGAATCTGGGACCTTTCAGTCCACAGGCCGATGCTCTATCCACTGACCTAATCTGTCTAGGGCCACATTCAAAGTTCTTAAACAGTGATGCCGAGAGAAATTACTCCCTGTTGTTGACCTAACACAAAGTCTTTCTTCTTAGGTGGATGATGACTTTACAGCCCAAGATTACAGACTCCAGTTCCGTAAATGTACTTCAAATCATTTTGAGGATGTATATGTGGGCTCTGAAACGGAATTCATAGTATTACACATAGACCCCAATGTTGATTATCAGTTCCGAGTCTGCGCCCGAGGAGATGGCCGACAGGAGTGGAGTCCTTGGAGCGTCCCCCAGATAGGTCATTCCACGTTGGTGCCGCATGGTATGCCCTTGCCTTCTCACTTCTGAGCTTAACTGTGTGTAGGAACACTTGTTTTTTGTACTCAAGGTCGCACACTCACCACCCTTGTTTCTAAGGCTTACCTTTGGATTGATGAGAACACAGGACGTGTCTTTCACTACCTGCTCAAATTACCTCATGTGACTTTTACAAAAAATTCAACAGATCTTATCTCCAGAGTTTAAAATAGTGCCACCCCCGATTGGTAGCATTCCCTAAAATCACAAATTTTAAATATTGCATCAGGAAACTGCAGGATTTTTTTTTTTTTTTAATATATTCTTATTGATTTTAGAGAGGAAGGGAAGCGGGGAGAGAGAGAAGCATCAATGATGAGAGAGAATCATTGATCGGCAGCCTCCTGTTTGTCCCCTACTGGGGATCGAGCCTGCAACCAAGGCATGTGCCTTTGACAAGAATCAAACCTAGGACCTTTCAGTCTGTAGGCCAATGCTCTTTCTACTGTGCCAAACTGGCTAGGGCCGTGGTCTGCAAACTGCGGCTCGTGAGCCACATGCAGCTCGCAAGGCGCAGTTTGCTGCTCTCTTGACTAATGAGTTTGCCGACCACTGGGATAGGGGCTTAATCACAGGGAACAACAGCCTATAATTATTAGAATCGAGAGTCTAAGTCAGTGGTCGGCAAACTCATTAGTCAACAGAGCGGCAGACCACGGCTCACGAGCCTCGTGCGGCTGACGAGCTGAAGTTTGCCGACCACTGGGCTAGGGCATGGACACTGCAGTGTTTGGTCCAAATGTTCAGCGTACATCTGAGTAGAGGCTTTTTCTCTAAAGCTGTATGGTTGACATTGATCTCTTCTACACTGAGTGGCCAGATTATTATGATCTCTGAATGCATAATCATCTGGCCACTTAGTGTATATCCTATATAATAAAAGGCTAATATGCAAATTGTCCCTTTGACAAGGAGTTCGACCAGCAGGCAGGCCAGCCAACTGCCCATGTCCTCTCCCCCTGGCCAGGCTGGCCGGACCCCACCCATACATGAATTCATGCACTAATGTATTAATGTATATAATGTATTAATGTGTATATATATATACACACACACATACACACACACACACACACACACACACACACACACTGTGGCCAGATTATTATTCATTCAGAGATCATAATATAATAATCTGGCCACTCAGTATATATTACTAGTTTAATGGATTCCGACTCATTTGTTAAGTTCTTAATCAGGTTAGAGTAAGCTCAAATGTGATTTTATCAGATAGGCGATAACACTTTTATCTTCCATGCTAGAATTGTTTAAGAATAGACTAAAAGTGTTTTTATGGTTTGTAGGATTAACCATAATACCCTGTCATGGAAAAATCTTTTATTAAATTTCCTCATGATCCTCTAAGAGTAGTCTCTTCTACTTCCAAGTCTTTTTTAATGTGTCTGTACTGAAGCTAGTCCTGAAAAGATCCTAATAGTTTTCAATGTCTTTGCTTTTTAAAAAGAATGGACAGCTGGCTTTGAGGGGTACAGTCTGAGCAGTCGAAGAAACATAGCACTCCGGAATGATTCAGAATCCTCAGGTGTTCTCTACTCCAGCGCTCCAACCTATTTCTGTGGGCAGACATTAACGTTCAGGCAAGTAGATGTTATGATATCTGTCTGTTGTGGCTTAAGCAGGATAATGAAGAATATATATAAGCTTCAGATCAAAATTGTCCTGAGATTATCCCATCATTTATAGGCAGTCGTACTTTGAGGAGATTTCTTTATTTCTCTTTGCTTCAGTTTCCTCATGTATTCATAGGGTTATTATGAAGATTAACTGAACACAAAATGCATTGTTTATGTTTGATACATAGTATGTACATATTATGTTTAGGTCTCTTTTCTTCTTGGTAAATAGAGGCAAGTAGAATACCTCTCACAAGTGAGCCTTAAAAAATGTAGAGGAAAAAGAAGGAACTTTTACCATTTGCAGCAGCATGGATGGACCTGGAGAGCATTATGTGAAGTGAAATAAGCCAGGCAATGAAAGAAAAATACTACACGATCTCACTCATTTATGGAAAATAAAGAACATTATAACCTGATGAACAATAAGATAGATGCAGAGGCAGTAAAGCACCAAACAGACTGTCAAATTACAGTGGGAAGGCTGGGGAGTGTTGGAGAGGGGGGAAAAGATCAACCAAAAGACTTGTATGCATGCATATAAGCACACCAATGGACACAAGACACTGGGTGTAGGGGTGGGATGAGGGCATGTGACAGAGTAGGGGAGGCTGGGGGAAGGTCAATGGGGAAAAAGAGATATATGTACTACTATATGTAATACTTTAAACAACAACAAAAACTTAGAGGCACAGAATTTTCTTTTTGTAGTTTTGAATCAATCAAATCAGGTCTCTATGAGAGACAGCCAACCAGTGTAAACCTACTATATAGTACATAATTCTCAGAAAAAAAAAACAAAAACAAACTAAAAACAAATCTCTGCTAGTACCAATTAATTTTCTATTTCTTTATCGCTTCCTGTATTAGAAAAATTTTCTTTTTTGTGTTTTTATGTTATCTGAGATATACTCTCTATGGTCATATTTCTAAGTAGCTCTTCCTACAAACCAAAGTTCAGTTTTGATTTTAAAGCATAAAGCTTGCCTGATGTTCACCATACTCACAGAGTAGCAAACTCTCTTCTGAGTTTTACCTTTTTTTAATTTTTATTTTATTTACTTATTTATATATATATATATTTTTATTGATTTCAGAGAGGAAGGAAGAGGTATAGAGAGATAGAAACATCAATGATAAGAGAGGATCATTGATTGGCTGCTTCCTGCTTGCCCCTATTGGGGATCAAGCCCACAATCCAGGCACGTGCCCTCGGCCAGAATCAAACCTGGGACTCCTCAGTCCCCAGGCTGATGCTCTATCCACTGGCTAGGGCTTACCTTTAAAAAAAAAAAAAAAAAATCAGTTTTACTGATTTCAGACAGAGGGAGTAGGAGAGAGATGGAAACATCTATGTGATCAGCTGCCTCCTGTACACCCCCTGCTGGGCATCAAGCCCAAAACCCGGGCATATGCCATGACCAGGAATCGAACCATGATCTGGTTCATGGGTTGATGGGCAACCATTGAGCCACACCAGCCGGGCTAAGCTTTAACTCTTGAGATTATGAAATTTTATTATGAATTCTTATTCCAGGTTCATCCTGTTCTGTGCCTTGTTTTGTAAGATATGGACAGTATCTGAAATATTATCTAAGCCAGTGGTCGGCAAATTCATTAGTCAACAGAGCCAAATGTCAATAGTACAATGATTGAAATTTCTTTTGAGAGCCAAATTTTTTAAACTTAAACTTTTAACGCCACTTCTTCAAAATACCCAGGCCATGGTATTTTGTGGAAGAGCCACACTCAAGGGGCCAAAGAGCCAAGTTTGCCGACCACGAAGCTAAGCTAATGCTCTGTTCTTCACCGGCCAAGTCATTTGAATTGTCAGCAGTTATCAGAATGTACTAGTTATGCGTTCTCTCATTCTTTTTTTTCTTTTCTTTTCTTTTTTTTTAAAATATATTTTATTGATTTTGTACAGAGAGGAAGGGAGAGAGATAGTTAGAAACATCGATGAGAGAGAGTCATCGATCAGCTGCCTCCTGCACACCCCCTACTGGGGATATGCCCGCAACCAAGGTACATGCCCTTGACTGGAATCGAACCCGGGACCCTTCAGTCCCCAAGCCGACGCTCTATCCATTGAGCCAAACCGGTCTCGGCAGTGTTCTCTCATTCTTTATACCTTCTCTCACCTCTTATGTTAAGAAGGAGTTATTAAGTCATCCATCTTTTCTTTATAATGTAAGGGGAGAGAAGAAGTATCAGAAAGAAAAATAAGGAGTCTAGTGCCTCAAGCCTATATAATTAGTCCCCAAGTAATCATGAGATTTCTATACTAACATACCCCCTCTTTGTTTATTTTTCTTTATAAAAATACTTGCATTAGGGAATCTCCTGAGAACAAGGTACTTTTATGTAATTGTAGGGCTTCCTAAGTTGATAGATTTAAGCCAGATGTCTCAGACCATAGTAAGAAAAATAATCATAGAAATAATAATTGTAGTTAATATTTCAATAGCATTTTCTATGTGCCAGGTACTGGTTCTAAACACTTTACGTGTGTTGTCACCAGACAGGGCCTGAGCCTAGAGTGGGTCTGCCTCAGGCTGGTCTGCAGTGTGTGGGTTCTTGACTTTGTGCAGGAAAGATTTCATAAAACGAGTCCAAGTGATTTTGAGAGTTTGTATATTAAAGCTGGGGACTGTGAAACAAAGGAAGGGCTTAGGGTGGAAGAAGCAGCAGGAGAGAGCCTAGGTGGTGCTCGGCTTTGGCTCCCGAGAGACAAGGGAAGTGAGCTAGCACAGGGCTTCTGTTAGCTCACTGGGAGGTGAAGGTCATGGTGATAAAAGTGAGAGCTGTTGTTAGCTCACTCGAAAGTTAGAGAAAATGGGACCTTGGGATAGTATGGGGGGGTAAGCCCAGGATGAGCTGTTGCTGCCGACCGCTTCCCTGGTTGCAAGTCTTGTGTGGATCCTTAGACTTTAAGAGGAAGTGAAAAGTATATTCTAGCCCTAACCCATTTGACTCAGTGGATAGATCATTGGCTTTCGGACTCAAGGATCCCAGGTTCGATTCCAGTCAAGGGCATGTACCTGGGTTGTGGGCACATCCCCAGTAAGGGGTGTGCAGGAGGCAGCTGATTGATGTTTCTTTCTCATCAGTGTTTCTAACTCTCTCCCTTCCTCTCTGTAAAAAAATCAATAAAAAATATATTTTTAAAAAAGTTCATTCCCAAGAAGAGGCATAGGTGTGCTCTAGAGCGAGCTGGCGCTGGTATTTTTTGTCTTAAGGGTTTATCTCTCTTGTGCTTGTGAGAACCTTAGGGAAGGGTTTCATCAGAATATTCATCAGCCTTCCAGGTGTGATTTTAATATGCTGATCATCAAAATGAGTGTATAGGGGAGTTTGGGATTATTCTTTGGTCTACTTTACTGTTTTACTTTTATCTTGGGTCTGTCTGGCTCTATTTGAGGTTTTGTTGTTTGTTCCCTGAGTTTATCTGTCCTTGGGTTTGGCTGGCACAAATGGCATTAAATTGGGTCTCTGTCCTCTATCTCCCTGACCAGCGTGATTCAAGCTCTTTATTCTCTGGTAGGGAGGAGAGGTATAAACCATTTGCTCTCAAGTGCCCTTGGTTAGGGAAGATAAGGCCTTGCGATTCACTAGCTGTCTGTAAGTTGTCTACATTGTTTGGCCTTGTTTAATTACCATGTCTCAGTTTCTCCATTCCACTTGCCCAGGAATTTTCCTAGCTTCTTACTATCCTGCCTTAGTATTAACTCATCTGATTCTCACAATAATCCAGTGAAATATGTGCAGTTATCATATTAATGCTAAGACATGGAGAAGTCACTTACCCACCGTCATGAAGCTAGTAAATGTCAGAGTTAGGGTTTAAATCTAGGCAGTCTGCCTCCAGATCTGTGTCTTCCTGGGAGAGTAAACATAATTCTAATTAGTGCTGAGATCTGTAGTTTTCCTGTTACAGTAGCTTTAGTTCCTTTTGTTTTTCCTCTTACTGACCATTATCTGTGGTTGATGGTGTCCTGCTTTTAAATCCTTTCTCTTTGAACACAGAAAAGGTCTGATAGATGGCATACTTAGATTTGTTTCTCAGGTCATTTAATAAATAGCTGTGGATTTTATTTATTTATTTATTTATTTATTTATTTTACATTTTTTTAATAGCCGTGGGTTTAATTTAAATCCTCTTACTATCTGTGGACTATAGGCCTCCATAAATCACTCCTTATTTCCTGCCTCCTCCCCAAAAGGTGCCAGACTGGGCCCCACTTGGCAGGGTAATTATCTGAAACTTAGTTAAGCTCAGTATTTTCTTAGCCAGACCTTTGCATTTTTGTCATTTTTTCCCCCCTCTGAATTGGAAATGAAAATGTTTTCTCTCCTTGTTTAAAAGAATTTCAGGCACCAGCATTAATAGACTTAATGTCAGAAAATGTGATTTGGGGGGACAGGAGGGAGGAAACGATAGGCCTACTTATTAAAGGCAAACTTTACTTCGTTTTTTTAGGGTGTTTGAGGGCCTCTTAGAAGAGTGTATTCCTGTGGGCACTGCCCTGTTGCTCAGCCCAGTCTACTTCCTGCTGCAGTTTCTGCAATGCTTAGAGCTGCTGAAGCCAAAGAAACCACTTACAGCCTGGCTCTACAGCCCAGGTTCATTTGGTGCCCAGGTCTGCTAGCAACCCCCTCCTTCCAGGCCTCTCCCGGATTTCCTGTCTGAGCATTCCTGCTTTCCCTTTCCTTGCTTCTAAGATAACCTATCTTATTGTTTTCAAGCCATATGTTTACTTTCTCTTCTCTAATACTTATTTTCTTTAAAATAGCTTCCTTTTAAGCAGCCTTCCTTAATCCTAATAGCCTCAGAAGCTGTCTTCCTTTGTAGGGGTGTCGAACTCAATCAGAGAAGGGGCCAAAATCTAAAATCCAGCCTAAATCGCGGGCCGAATGGTTTACTGAACAGTCATAAACTGTCATTGTGATGGAAACGCAGCGGAGTGCAGTGATGACAGCGCGGTGCGGGCCACATTGCAAGGCCTGGCAGGACGGATTTGGCCCACGGGCCTTGTGTTTGACACATGTGTTTTACAGATAAAGAAACAAAAGCACAGGGACTGACTTGTCAGTATTCAAATGCTGGCCATCTAGCCCCAAAGTCTGTCCCTCACCATTGCGTACCCTGCCTGTGGCAAGTAACATGAGACAGTTAACCCAGCTCTTTTTAGTAATAACCTTTCCCTTCAAAATTAGCGTTCCATTTTTCTATTGTTGTGTAGCAAGCCACCCCAAAACTTAGAGGCTTAAAACAGCAATAATCTTTTTTGCTCAGGAAATTATAATTTGCAGGCTTGGCAAGTGCAGGCATCTCTGCTCATGTGTTGGTTTGACAAAGGACGGTGGTTCTGTTTCCAAGATGGTTCACTCATATGGGCCTCCAGGGGTTGCATGGTGGCTGGGTTCCCAGGAGATAGGCCGTGGGAACTGTCAGTTCTTAAGGCCTAGAAATGGACAGTCCTGCCACATTCTGTTGTTCAAGCAGTCACAGAATCTGGAAGCCAGCGGAGACACACAGACCCCACCTCTTTTTTATTTGTTAATATTTTTTATTGATTTCAAAGAGGAAGGGAGAGGAAGAGAGAGATAGGAACATCATTGATGACAGAGAATCATTGATTGGCTACCTCTTAAACGTTCCTCACTAGGGATCAATCCCGCCACCCGGGCAGGTGCCCTTGACTGGAATCAAACCCGGAACCTTTCATTCCAAAGGCTGATGCTCTATCCACTGATCCAAACCGGCTGGGACCAGCCCCACTTCTTGGTAGGGGAAGTGTCAAAGAATTTGGGGCTTTATTTGAGAAATGCCATGGTGGGTCAGAAGAGGGATTTGTGGACTTGATTGAATGCTTGCCTTTGGTTAAGCATTAGCATTACCTTTTCTGAATGGATTTAAGCGTGAGATCTTTCTTTTTCTGTACAAGGTTGGTCTCTGTCTTTATTAGATATATCCTCACTGCTAATTGTTAGCTCCTCCTATTAAAAAACAAACAAATTCCAACCTAATTTAATCTTCCCTGGCATAGTCTCCTCTAGGATTAAGAAGTTAATTTGTTTTTAACTGGGATCTTTGAGATCTGATCAGCTCCTCCATATGGAGACGGATGCTCTGTCTGCGGGAGCTTTGCTGGGTTTTATATTTGGCCAAAGCGACGCGCTAGAAATACGGCGTGTCGCCCTTTCAGACTGAAGCTTGGCTGGTATTACAGATGTAGGGAACTCCCCACAGGCTATTACCATACTCACTTGGGTGAGATTAGAGAGCTGGTTTCCTACATAGATCTCCTCCTTTAGGATTCTGTACTCTAGCTTTCAGTTTGTAGAGGGAGGATTGCATGAAATCGTGAAGGCATACCTGCTTTGGGGCGTTCACATATAGCTATTCCTCCCAGATAATCTAAGAACTGTTCTTTAAATTTTTATTTTTAAGTTGCAGTTTACATTCAATGTCATTTTGTATTAGTTTCAGGTGTACAGCATAGTGGTTGGAGTAGACAACCATATACTTTACCAAGTGTCCTTCCTCACCCCCACCCTCGATATTCCAAGTGCCTACCTGGCACCATGTGTAGTTATAATTAACTATATTCCTTAGGCTATACTTAACATCCCTGTGACTGTTTTGTAACTATCAGGACTATTTCTTAGACTTCTTACTGCCTATTTCCTTTCTGTCTTAAACTACTTTTCTAAACTCTAAGGACAGTTCGGATCAACTCCAGTCTTTTGAATGAGGCTGTTTGTTTCATCAACCCTTATTCCACTCAGATGGTATTTACAGTACTTGACATTGGCAGCAGCGCAAAGTTTAAGAAACAGAGAAAACCAGAAACTTTGGCTCAATGTAGAGCAGGCAGCTTATAAATTAGTATAAGAATTATCCAGACTCCTTGGAGTCTAGAGGAGGGAAAAGTTACTTCTAGGTGAGGGTTGGTAAAAGGCTTTTGCTCAGGCGGAGCTGGAAAGGGCAGTTCAGAGAAACAACACAAGACAAAATATAGAGTAGCAAAAATACAAAGAACTGCAAATAGAGAGCATGTCTGGGTTAGTAGAGATGGAAAGTTAGTCAGAGAGAACCCCAGAATGGTAGCATATTCTTTTGGACAGGCTTTGTCCGACTTTCCTTGAATTCCTCAAAGGAATCCTTCTTTTGGAGGTCACCTGAACTCATTTACAAGGAGGGCATTTGATAGTGCATATAGAGCATGACTGTAGGCAAGGAGTATTGTAAACCAAGGGGCCCAGTTTTTTGGGGGATTTTTGTATGGTTGCTTAGATCATTCTCTGCTTGGCTCAACGTTCACCTTCCCTGCCCTCCCAGAAGATTGGGCTGATATTCTGTAGCTCAAAGCCTCAAACCTCTAATCACGTGATCGGTCTCTCCGGGGTGACCTGCTCCCGTGCTGAATCATGTTGTTAGTATCAACTATCTAGGGGCCCACCCTGCAGACCTTATCAGATTTCGTTGTTCCAATTAACGTTCTTTATAGAAAAGATAATCTTGATTGGGCCATATTTCCCTTTTTCTTCATGTTTTATAATTTTGTGTTGGCATCTACACACATGAAAACACCTCCCTTTCTCAATGTTTATGGCCTGGTTTTGTACAGGAAAGGACTCGCACAAATGAGCCTACCTAGAGATTCTAGGGGGGCCTCTGACACCTTTTGGTGGGAGCTTGTATGTGTGATTTCCCTGTGCTGGAGTGTGGTTTCTCAGAGGGCCTTGCTGGCTCCCTCTGGTGCCTGTTTGTGGCACTGCACGTTCTCCGGTGCTACAGCAGCAAGGCTGCCTGCCATATGTACCCTGTATGTATCCTCTTGTTCTCGGATGCTACCAGCCGTCCAGAGTATGTTGGCTCATCAGCGCCCCACGTCAGGTGAGACAGATACCATTTGTGTGGTCCCATGAAAAGCTTCTGGTGCACCAGAATCACCGTCTACTCTTCTCCCTCTCCTAAAGGAGAGAAGCCTTGAGCTGTGTATGTGCCTTGTCCCAGTCATGCCAAGTGTGGGCTATAGGATGCCACTCTTCTTTACCTTTGGTCTCAGCAGCCTTCAGACATTCATGCTGGGCCAGTTCCTACAGCACTGCAAGTGAGGCAGCCCTCCTGGATGCACTGCGCTCTCTCCCTGAAGGAAAAGCCAGGGGCTACGTGTTGTTGCCTGGCACTGAGCTGTGGTGGCTTAGGAGAGGGAGAAGGGGAAAGTGAGCTTTTTCTTTCTCTCCGTTCCAGGGCAGCTGCTTTCAGCTTTGTGCATGTCCTTGTTAAAGCAGAGTTTCTGTGGTAGAATGAGGACTGGCACTACATTCTGCCATAGCACTGATGTCACTCCCTCCTCCCCATACGTCTTACACATCTGGTTTAGAAGTGCAATGACTGCCGAAACCTGCCGGGACCGGTTTGGCTCAATGGATAGAGCGTCGGCTTGGGGGACTGAAGGGTCCCGGGTTCGATTCCGGTCAAGGGCATGTACCTTGGTTGCGGGCATATCCCCAGTGGGGGGTGTGCAGGAGGCAGCTGATCGATGACTCTCTCTCATCGATGTTTCTAACTCTCTCTCTCCCTTCCTTTCTGTATAAAATCAATAAAATATATTTAAAAAAAAAAAGAAAAAAAAGAAGTGCAATGACTGCCGAAACCGGTTTGGCTCAGTGGATAGAGAGTTGGCCTGCGGACTGGAAGGTCCCAGGTTCGATTCCAGTCAGGGGCATGTACCTTGGTTGCGGGCATGTCCCCAGTAAGGGGGTGCGCAGGAGGCAGCTGGTTGATGTTTCTCTCTTATCGATGTTTCTAACTCTCTATCTCTTTCCTTTCCTCTCTGTAAAAAAAAATCAATAAAATACTAAAAAAAAAAAGAAAAGAAAAAAGAAATGCAATGACTTCAGAAACTCGCTTATATATTTACTATGACCCTGTATGTTTCCCACATTACAGCAAAAGACTTTGAAGCCACACTGAGTATAAATAATCACAGTCTTCCCTTGGTAAAGCTACATTCTGTTCTTTATTCATTTTTCTTTTTCTATCCTTGCAAAGTCTGGCTTTTTGGAATGGTGGAGAAAATGAGCCTGGTGATAGCAATATAGGTTGGCCTTTATATGTAGGTTTCTTAATATCTAGAGTACATGATGATGCCTTATTTGAGACTAAAACACAAAAGGAAATGCTTAAACCTTCCACATAGGAAGTTTTCCCAGCAAAATAGGTTTGTATTCATATTATCCTTCTTTATTTTTAAAATGTTTTTATTGATTTCATAAAGGAAGAGAGAGAAATAAAATTATCAATGATTAGAGAGAACCATCGATCGGCTACCTCCTGCATGCCCACAACTGGCGATCAAGCTCCCAACCCGGATAATATGACCTCACTGGCATCAAACCACGACCTCCTGGTTCATAGGTCGACACTCAACTACTGAGCCACGCCAGCCAGGCCATATTATCCTTGTTAAAAGACTGCAATATCTATTTTAAAGGCTTTAAATACTTGATAAACAGTAATCACATCATTGCTAGACTCTCATACTGATGATGGTAATAGTCATACTTTATTATAATGGCAAGTGTAACAAGTTTTCTATGTGACCGGCACCAGAACATAAAATAGAAATGTGCTGTTATAGCTGTAAATAGTTAACACACACTCCACAGTCACAATGCCTGTGACCGATCCTATAATAGTTCCACCACTGAGCCAGGTGATGGGGGTCCGTCCTAGTCAGCCGTGTTTTTTCTTTTGTGCCTCAGTTTCCTCATATAAAATGGATATGATAATAACTAGAGGCCCGATGCACAGAATTCGTGCAGGGGTAGGCCTCCCTTCTCCCGGTGCCGGCACCGGGACCCGGGCTGGCTTCCCTCCCGCCACCCACAGGTAATATAGATAATGCTACCTACCTCATGGGTTGTTCTGTGAATTGAATGAAGTGATTTATAGACAAATTTTTAGAACAGTGCCTGAAATTTAGGAAGTTCTAGATTCTTATTAGCTGTTAAGAGCAGTTGTGATGAGATTATTCTTTTAAAGCTTAATAACTGTTACAGATCATGTTTGAAAAAAAAAGATTGAATGTTCTTTCTCCTTCATTTACAGAGTTGAAACTGTGGGCCAACCAGATCGAAGAGACAGTATAGGAGTGTGTGCAGAAAGGCAGAATGGATATGACTCTCTGCAGCGGGACCAAGCAGTGTGCATTAGTACAAACGGTAAGAGATCAGTCTGTCAGCCCTTTGACACATATATATTAATTACTATTGTAAGATATGAATCTGTCCCAATGTCACACATTTATAGCAGGAGGTGAGAAGATATAGGTCTTCATGACATATCCAAATGGCTACTGGGTACCAGGCATTGTTCTGTACCCTTTATAAGTATAAATTACTTAATCTTTTAAACAATTTTTTGAAGTGAGGAGTAATAGGATAGCCATTTTATAGATGATGAGGGCTGAGCCACAGAGAGGTTAAGTGACCGGAGTTGGTGGGCTGGGTCTCGCTCCAGGGAGTCTGCCTCTGCTTTGCAGGAGTCATCTAAATTAAACCTAGATTAGGGAACTAGGGAGAAGGTTTAATTTGTTATATACCTCTCATGTTGTTTGTCCCTTACTTCACGGTAATCACACTTTGGAAAGTCACTATCAGTTATGTTCATATCATGTGGTGTGGGTCAAGCAGCCGGTAGAACGAGATTCCTGTTCATTCCGTGTGAAACGATCTTGCTATTCCACAGGATGTAATTGTGTAATGGAGTCAAGCTTCTTTTGATACCACCCATTTGGGAAATTCATAGTCTCTGTTCTAAAAGAGAACTCTGCCTAGACCAGAATTCTAAAATGTAATTAAAGCTTTAACTTTCCTTTCTGCCTTGAGGATGGGGGTTAATTAAATGCCTTATCTCTGACCAGTTGGCATTCCAAAGTGTTTTCTTTGTTTGAATTGGGAAGTTAGCTGTGTTCTGAATCATCTAGACTCTATTTCAGTTCCCAGTTGTTGCTCACAGGCAAATGACTTTTCACCTTAACATTTTAGGTGCAGTTTTTGTAAATGGAAAAGAAATGACTAATCAGTTGCCCGCCGTTACTTCTGGGTCCACTGTCACATTTGACATTGAAGCTGTGACTCTGGGATCCACCAATAATAACGAAGGCGGAAACTTCAAGCTTCGAGTAACTATTAGCTCTAATAACAGAGAAGTGGTTTTTGACTGGGTACTTGATCAATCTTGTGGTTCTCTTTACTTTGGATGCTCATTCTTCTATCCTGGATGGAAAGTGCTGGTGTTCTAGACTTTTGGATGATTGGCTTTGGTTTGCAGGTTTTTAATGTAGCTGTCCTCAGCCCAATTTAGTTTTAATTTATTTTTAAAAAAATATGGTAGATTCATCTCTCAGTCAAGCCATGGGAAATGGAAATTGTTTACTGGATTTATTTTGGAATATTTTAGCAATAAGAAACTTGAATGTTATGGACAAAAGTGTAATGCAGTTATTTTTATTTTTAGCATAGTGTTAATTAAAATGTCATGTCACAATATAATGAATAAAACAAATTAGTTTTTAAAATATTAGGAGATACAGAAAGCCCTATACCTTTTCACGCTATACTTTTAAAAGTTGGCTATTAAGACAGAAAAATTTAATGTATCATTATTTTATTAAATCTCCATCTTTTAAGAACCCAGGGCCATGTAAGACTTTAGAATAAAACAACAGGACTAGGCCAGATAGAAGCCTGAGTCTGTAACATAAATTCACTTTCGTGTTCTCCACTTCCGTGTTGAATATGCTCTTCATATTCAGGCATTCGTAAGCAGTATTGAATTTTATCACATATTCAGTATTCTTAAAGTCCCCAAAACATGATAATTTTTGCAGTTTTTGTAATTACTGAGCAAATGTCTATAATAGGCAATGTATTTTATTTTGTTCTTATAGTTTGATTCATGATAGGCTAGAGGACTTTTACAGGGTAAAACTACTTGTGGAAGTAGTATGCACAGCAGTGTTAGCCACATCACATGTATAGAACATGTACATGTGCATGTCCAGCCACCGTGATATGCATATTAACATTTTAATGGTATGAGCTGCAGTCCAGTTTAATGTCAGTTTATAAATGGTCGTTTAGCGGACCAAATATAGGGTAAATACTTGACCTATTTTTGACAACTTAAATTTGTGTAAAATATTTATTTGAAAGACTTACTTAGTACGTAAAATCATTATCTTAACTTGCTATATACCAGCCTACAGAATTTTTTAATGTGAATTCCCCCCCCCCCCCCCCCCATTTTTAATAGTAGAAAAGCAAGTCTGATATTTTTGTAAGATAATTTATTTGGGGATTTGCATTCCCTGTTAGACAATCATGACCTTTTTTCCTGTGCCTTATGTATAAGTAAGTCATCTTTCACTGAAGATGTGTTAGAATGTAGATGCCTCGTCCAACTGTCTAAAAAAATAAAACCTGAAAGTTAAATGAGTGTATTTTTTTTTTCTTGCATGATACTTGAATCCAATTTTAATCTTTACTTTTAAGAAGGGGAGTAAAGAGTTTCTTGTGAAAAGTTACTTATACTTACATTCTGTATATAAGTTTACTTATACTATATTCTCTGATACATAACACATACACAATAAATGTTTGATTGAATGAATATAGATGATTATTTTCTCCAGAATGTCATCTTATTGCCTCATTCAGCAAATATTTATTGAACATCTTTCTTATTCTCCATTGGAGAATGGCATCTTAAATTTATACTTCTAGAATCTACCTATTTATAGAAGTGACTTAAACCTAACTTAGTTTTAGACAGGTGTGGATTTTTTAAAAATATATATTTTTTATTGATTTTTTACAAAGAGGGAGGGAGAGGGATAAAGAGTTAGAAACATCGATGAGAGAGAAACATCGTTCAGCTGCCTCCTGCACACCTTTTACTGGGGATGTGCCCGCAACCAATGTACGTGCCCTTGACAGGAATCGAACCTGGGACCTTTCAGTCCTCAGGCCTATGCTCTATCCATTGAGCCAAACCGATTAGGGTCAGGTGTGGATTTTAATATTTTGAAATCTGAAACTAAATATTGGGATCAGGCTTTTGGTGTCAGGTCTAAGAACTCTGTCTAGCTCTAGACCCCAAAGATTTTCTCCTATGTTTTTTCTTAAAAGAATTATAGTTTAACATTTTACATGTAAGTCTGTGGTCCATTTTGACTTGGTACTTTTTTTAAAATTATATTTTATTGATTTTTTACAGAGAGGAAGGGAGAGAGCTAGAAACGTCTATGAAAGAGAAACATCGACCAGCTGCCTCTTGCACACCCCCTACTGGAGATGTAGCCGCAACCCAGGTACATGGCCTCTACCGGAATCGAACCTGGGACCTTTCAGTCTGCAGACTGACGCTCTACCGCTGAGCCAAACCGGTTTCGGCCATTTTGACTTGCTTTTTGTATAAGGTGTGAGACTGAGGTTAAAGTCCATTTGGGAACAGTAGATGTCTAATTGCCCAGCACCATTTGTTGCAAAGGCTGTCTTTCCTCCATTGAATGGCTTTTGCAACTTTGTCAACAAAAGTTTTTATTGGCTATATTCCTGGGTTTTCTCTTCTGTTCTATTGATCTATGGGTTTGTCCCTCTGCCAATACCACACAGTATGATTACTGAACTATGTAATGTTTTAAAATCTGCTGGTAGACTGATTTCTTTCTAATTCATCTTTTTCCAAATTGTTTTCCCAGTCCTGTTATCTTCTCATGCAGCTTTTAGAGTAATCTTTACCTCCAGAAAATAAATCTTGCTGGAATTTTGATAGAAAATTGTGTTAAACCTGTGTACCAATTTGGGAAGAGTTGACAACTTTACTGTGTTCAATTTTCCAGTTCATGAACACAGTATAGATTTTTTATTTCTTTAAATCAGCATTTTATAGCTCCCAACATACAAGTTCTGTACATATTTTGTTACTTGACACCTAAGTTTTGTTTTTTTTTGTTTTTTTTTAGGGACTCTAAATGGCATTGTATTTTTTATTTTGGTTTCCACATGCTGATTACAAATATAGAATTGCTCTTTATATGTTTATCTTGTATCCTGTCAAATTGATAAGCTCAGCCCTCCTTCCCTCTTGAGATTTTGTCTTTTTTCCAAGGATTTTCTAGAAAAATCTTTTTAGTTTCCAAGTGTCTTTGAGGGATTTCATGTTATTTTTCTACTTTAATTATATTTTGTTTTGAGAACACACTCTGTATGATTTCAATTATTTTAAATTTGTGAGGTTTATGTCATGCCCCAGGATATGGTCAATCTTGGTATATGTTCTTTAGTACTTGAAAAGACAGTAGTCTGCTGTTGATGGGTGGAACGTTTTATAAATGTAGATCAGAATCCTGTTGGCTGATGTTGTAGAGTTTTACATCTAATTTTCTGTCTAGTTGCTCTATCAATTTTTGAGAGGGGCATGTAGAAGTCTCCAATTATAATTTTGAATTTGTATTATCCTATCTAATAAAGACAGAATATGCTATTTGACCCTCACGCAGTCACAAAAGATGGCGGCACCCACAATCAATGAGGAAATGTGCTAATTGACTGCTCTGCCCTCAAAGATGGCACAAACCACAGCCACAAGATGGCAGCACCCAGTCCCCTCAGCCCTGTTGAGCTGAAGGTGCGTGACAAGGCTGGGCCCACTCTCAGGCAGGACCGGCTGCTTTGTGCACCTGCCTCCAGTGTCCTCCAGTCCTCTCATCCCCTCCAGCTGCCCAGGGCTGGCCTGAGGTGCAGGCAAGCCTCTGATGTCAGTTGCCCAGGCGCCCAGCGCCACCCAAAGCTCAGGTAACCAGGGCCGTCCGAGGCTTGTGCTGCTGGCAGAGGCAGCAGCAGAGGTGTGATGGGGAATCGCCTTTCCCTAATAGCTGGGTCACCTCCCGTCCCTGAGGGCTCCCAGACTGTGAGAGGGGGCAGGCCGGGCTGAGGGAACTAGTGTATTATATATGTATGTTGTATATAATTTATCCATTATATATCTATATCTTTTCAGTGTGTTGGTCATTATTTTACCAATTCAAATAAAACATTGAATCCTTATCTTTATTCTTCCCCTATTTCCAACATAATTTTCTTGCTTAAATATTTTTTCAAGAAATTTTGCTTTAACCATAAAATGTTTTAGAAAATGGAATGAAAAGCCTATTATATTTACCTATATTCTCTTTACCATGTTATTTCTTTGTTCATAATGTTCCAATATTCATTCTTGTATTATTTTTTCTATTTAGAGAACTTTGCTTAACCATTCTTTTAAGGTTAAGTTTGCTGCTGTAAAATTCTTACATCTGAGAATGTCTTGATTTCTTCTTCATTCCTGAAGGATATTTTCACTGAGTATAGAATTCTGGGTTAACAATTTTTTTCTTTCAATACTTGGGAATATTATGCTACTTCTCCTGGTTTCTGATTTTTTTTTTTTTAAACCTATTATTCTAATAGTTTTTCCTGGTAGGTAAAGTGTCACTTTTCTCTGGTTGCTTTCACTGTTCTTTTGTCTTTAGTTTTTATAAATTCAATGATTTTATATATTTGCATAGATTCCTTGTTTTCCTTGGCTTCTTGCCTTTTTAGTTTTACGTCTATGGCCAAATTTGGAAAGAGTGCAGCCATTATTTCAAATACTACCCTTTTTTCGTCCCAGTTTTCTGAGGTTCTATTTATTTTTAAGTCTGTTCAAATCAGGTTATTTCTATTGGTCTTTTAGTTTACTGATTCCTCTGACGCCTCCTGCCATTCTACTGTTGGGCCAATCCATGAGCTTTTTATTTTGTTATTTTATTTTTTAGTTCTAAAATGTCCATGTGGCTCTTCTTTTATCTTCTATTTCTTTTCTAAGATGTTCTATATTCTTTGCTTGAGGCTATTCATTTATTTTTCAGTGTATTCCTTGAAACGTACTTATCACGGTTGTTGTGATGGTTAGTCGTATGTCTACTTGACTGGGCTAAGGGATAGGTAGCTAAACATTATTTCTGGGTGTGCATCTGAGGATATTTCTAGAAAATATTAAAATTTGAATTGATAGATTGGAGAAAGTAGTGGGTGAGCATCAGCCAATTTGTTGAGGGCCTGAATAGAACAAAAAAGAGGAAGGTTGAATTCCTGCCTGACTGTTGAGGTGGGATGTGGATCTTCTGCCTTCAGCACTCCTGGTTTTAGGGCCTTCAGAACTGGACTGACAAGCCATTTTCTATTGAAATGTGGACATTTTTGTTGAGACTGGATATTATTTAAACCTCTGTCAGCTGGCTTTTTGACACCACTTGAGCAGATTGAGGGGAGGGGCACTGCCTCACTACTACCCCATCATTCTAGGCCATGGTCAAAGTCCTGACTCCACCAGGCTTTTTCTGAAATACCCTATCAGAGGGGGGGAGGTACTTCATCACTGCTATTGGAGATGGAAGTCTAGGCTCCTGTCACCACAGGGGTAGGGGTATTTATCATTGTCTGGTGGGGTGAAAAGTCCAGTTTCCCTACTTGGCCTGTAGGATAAACTCCTAGAGAGTAGTTAGGGCAAAGATTAAATGCATTGTGATTTAAAATTCTTAAGTCCTCACCATGAAACATTGATCAGTTACCTTCCATAGTCCCCTGATCCCAAACCTGCGGCTCAGGTATGTAGACCAGGAATTGAACCAGCAGTTTTTGGTGCACAGCACACTCAACCAACCGAGTCACTCTGGCCAGGCTATTGTGATTCTAATAAAAGTACCAGAATGCTCTCTCTAGATGTTGTACCAATTTATTTTCCAAAAATGTCTTTAAAATTCATCATAAAAATTTTAAAAATAGAATATTACTTTTGTTTCATATCTCATTAGTACTAATATTTTTTTACAATTTCCAATTACCACCAGAAATGTTTTGAGTGTTTATTTACATATTAGCAAACTTTCATCTTTAGCAAGCTGAATCTATGTTCTTGATCTTACTCCTTTTTTCTAGTAACTTTTAAAAAATATTTTTATTTCAGAGAGGAAGATGTAGAGAAACATCGATAAGAGAGAATCATTGATTGGCTGCCTCCTGCAAAACCCCCATTGGGGATCAAGCCCACAACCTGGGCATGTGCCCTTAACTAGAATCAAACCTGGGACCCTTTAGCTTGCAGGCCAACACTCTATCCACGGAGCCAAATCAGCTAGGACTTTTCTAGTAACTTTTATCTTAGGTCTTTTTTCTTTTCCTGTTTAGTTATATCCAAACTTCCCATCCATTCTCCCCCAAATTCTTCATTTGCCCATTTCATTGGCCCCACTTTTTATATACTCTGTGACTGGAAAAGGAGTTGGAGATATTTAATACACTGATTAAACCCGTTTGCTATCACTTACCTCCCTTGAAGCTGCCATTTTATCAATATTTACTGTTGTGGGACTGCCTCTTTTTTGGAAACTCCTCTCATTCCTCTATATTGCAGTGCCATTCAACAGTTACTTTTTGGGCACTTAATTCACAAGTCAGTGTTACCTGGACTATTACAATACTATTCTAGACCTGGCTGGTTTGGCTCAGTGATAAGAGCATGTGGACTGAGGGGTCCTGGGTTTGATTCTGGTTGTGGACATAGGCCCGGGTTGTGGGCTCAATCCCCAGTACGGGGTGTATGCAGGAGGCAGCCGACCAGTGATTCTCTCATCATTGGTTTATCTCCCTCCCTCTGGTATCAATAAAATAAATATATATTTTTAAAAAATAGCATTCTAGAATTTCTTCCTATGTAGGTTCTCCCTTCCCAAATTCTTATAGCTGTGGCCACCTAACATATAAGTTGGCTTGTATCTCTGCAGTAAATCTCTTAAATACTTCTGCTGCTTGAAACCCAAACCTTTAACATGGCATGTAAAGCCCTCATCACATCACCAAATAGCTGAGCACCAACTAAGACCATTAGACAGTACTGTACATACAGTGAGAGAGAGTTAATGGTCTAATGAAAAGGAAACAAGTGCTTAAACACACATGAGTTTTATAACTATCATTTGTATCCCGCTCTAGTCTGAACTTTTTGAGAGCCAAGATAAATTCTTTTTCATTAAAAAGTGAACAGTCTGGCTAGCCTAGCTCAGTGGTTGAGCGTTGACCTATGAACCAGGAGGTCATGGTTGGATTCTCGGTCAGGACACGCCTGGATTGCAGGCTCAATCTTCAGTGTTGGGTGTGCAAGAGACAGCAGACCAATGATTCTCTCATTAATGTTTCTCTCTCCCCCTCTACTTCCTTCCTCTCTGAAATCAATATATATTAAAAAAAAAAGAAAAAAGGAAAGAATCCACTAACAAAGATGGATAACTCTAATATTGACATTACTTTGAACTATAAGTTTAAAAATATATTTTGGTATTACCATAAAGAACATACTCGAGTTGAAATTAATGTTACTAAAACTGAAAGTAAGTTTCACATTAATTTTTTCTTTCTCTTAGCTTAAACAGACATTTCTCATTTTTCTGGAGGCTGCAAAGTCCTTTCTCAATCTCTTATCAGCTTTGACTGATAGGTGTACTTCTGGATCATTAATATCCTAAACAAATCCAAGTTTTAGTGCACAAATTAACAATGCATAAAATAACAAAACAGAATACAACTTTTATATTATTGAACTTTATGTACAAAATCATTTGATTTCAAATAAACATTTAATGTAAAAACAAACGTTCTTTTAAACTGATTTTTTTTACATCTACTGTACCTTTCAAATGCTTTATCATCTTACATGATTTCTTCAAAATCTCTTATCAAGGGGTACATATAGAAAAGCATTTTTTTATAAATAGAAACAAAGGGATTTTTTTCAGCTCTTATAAGATGACATAAAAAGTTTACTCAACAGAAGTAATTTCATTACTATTTGGGGGAGGGAATCACCAACTTTTTGTGCAAAAAATGCTAGCCTTCTTTTAAGCATTAAGAGCATAACTGCTTAAGAAATGACATAAGCAAAATTTCTACACCTACATCTCCCCTAAAATAATCTATCTTTTTTTTTTTTTTACATATGTGCACAGCTTTAGCAAATTAAAGCCGGAGAGAAATGCTCAAGATCTGCTATCCATAGGTGTGATCAGAGTTTACTATAACTCATTTGGAGAGCTTACCAGTCAAGGTGTCTGTAATGAAAGCTGCAGTTTCCCTCTTTCCTATTTCTTAAACACAAAAATTAATAACTAAGAATTTAATACTGGATGACAAAGCACATCCACACTATCAGTTAAATAGCCTCACAGTTAAACACATCTTAAAGACCAATCAAATCAGTATTTACATTTTATAAATTTCTGAAGACACCATTAGAAAGCTTATATATCCCTTCATTAAACAAAATAGGGAACTGCATCTGATGGTGGTGGAATGAAATTAAAAAATTAAAAATACCTGTATATACAGCAGCATTGTTCCTTTATAAATAAAGAATATGAAAATGCAATTATCTTTAAGGATAATAAAAAAATTGAGGTGATGTTACTCAACCACAGTGCTTGAAGTTGGAATAAAAATCTATTGGTGCTTGTTAATGTGCCAGTAGTGAAACCACTTTCTGTTGGAGAAAATCCAACTGCAAATATGTGCATAAAACACATATAACACAGGGCAAAATTGCTCAAAACAATTCAAGTCAGCTTATTCTAATCGTGAAATGCATTACGAAGACATCCTTATAAAGAAAAAAATGTTACGTTTTCTGGTTCATTTTTATAGAACATTTCTTCCCTCAAAAGTGGCATCATCAAAATCTCAAATTCTTCCCTTGTTTAATAATCCTACTGAAAAGATGTGGACAGTTTAATTTTCCATGTGTTTACCTAACTGGGGGAAGAAAAAAACAAACTGTAAAACATTCAAGTTTAAGAAAATATACTGGGTGAGCAATATACTAAAATTATCCACAAAAAATAAATGGTAAGTAATCTCTAAACCAACATAACATTTCACTGTCAAATGTGAAAAATTACCATCTCAAACAGGCATAAGATGAAGAAGTGCTTTTTTCAAATTGTAAAATCATTTTATGAAATGCAAAATATCTTGAGTGTTGTAATTTTTCATTTTAAATTGATTTCAAAATCAAGGATCAAGGTTTGATTGCAAATGCTAATGCAATATAATTTCACAAAACCCTTCAATTTTTAAAAAAGGGAATCACATTCCAATTTTCCCTCCCCTAGAAAATATTTCACAAAGCAAAAAAACAGCCAGTCACAAATGCAAAAAAAATTATAATTTAAATATATGAAATAATTTCTATATTATCAATTTTTTTCATAAGACAATTGTTGAAGTTAAAAAATACTTTCTTTGAAGTATTGCTTTTCATGCTCAAGAGAATGTTGTAATGACATCAATAAAAATGATATACATGTAATGCTGCATAATGAAGTGAAGTAGAACCCTGATACAAATATCCTTGTTGAAATCATTTACTTCATCTTAACAGTGCCTGTTTGGAATCGATGATTAAAAAACAAAAACAAAACTCTTCCTAGAGGCTGAACTCCCTAGAATGCAGTTTCAGTGTTTGTCCATGACACAGGGTTAGGCCTTTTCTTCTCAGAGTTTTTGCTTTTTGCTCTGTTTTGAAACCCCTGAGACACCATCTGTTTCCGAAGCTTTCTCTTTTGAGTTAATTTCACTAAATCCATTTGCTGTCCCATTTTGTTCTTCAGTGATATCTTCATTTGCAGGTGAAGCAGATTCTCCTTTTTCTAGTTTTTGTTGCATTTCACGGAGCTTGGTAACAGCTTTATCTATTGACATTATGCTAATAAGATTAAAGTCATGCATGCTGACTAGATGAAGCATGAAGTTTCGACATAAATTCTTCTTAATTATTGTCTGTCCATAGTTTTCTACAAACAGCATACAGGCGTGATTCATTTGATTGTCAGCAATAAACCTATTTAATAAAAACAACAAAAAATATCAATAACAATACAAAGCATTTTTGTCAAATGGAACAGTGAAAACTATTATAGAACAGTAAGACTATCCAAATCTAGTAAAACAATATTTAGCAAGAAGTAACACTATAGTAAATGTGAGATTCAATAACTTGAATGAGCCTAGCATTTAAAATATTTAAAGAGATGTGATTTAATCAGTTTAAATATCACTTGTTTTTCCTAATTACATACAGCAGTATTGAAAGAATCTCTTGCCAGTATCACTTTCATTAACTCTATGTTCCCAATATATCCTTTATTTTCTCCCTTGATTTTGATATACTTTCCTATTTCCGAAGGAATGTTTTTCTACATTTTCAGATTACGGTAGACCTCTAAAAAACAAAGATGTCACAACAAATAAATATGGCAGTGTGGTTGTTTTGGTGGAAAGTGAATTGAGGGTATATACAATGAATAAAATTTGAGAGAACCAAAAAGGAGAATGGTTGCTAAGTTATCCACAGGAACTGAGTGTCCAACCGAATCCCAAAAGGCCTGCCTGAAGGTTCTTAAATATCCAAATAGTTTGCCCTATAACCTGCCTCTTTATAATGCCAGTATACAATGAACCCCTAGAATTGTGCTAACACATTTAGATCAAAGAATTAAAATAGAACTCAATAAAGTAATGTGACTAAAATCCTATCTTGAAACTGGCATTATCAGGACAAAAGAAAAAACATTTAACTCAAGCTTCTGCATACATACTTTACTCCTTAGTACCCCTAGACTGGGGGACCAGGCAAACATTTTCGATAAAAAGCTATAGTAAATATTGACAGTTATACAAGCCATATGTGATCTGCCATCTTTCTCTTTTCCTTTTTCAGAACCCACTAAACGTGAAGATTATCCTATCCTATATAATAATCCTATATAATAAAAGGCTAATGTGCAAATCGACCAAAGGGTGGAATAACCAGTTGCTATGATGTGCACTGACCACCAGGGGCAGATGGTCAATGCAGGAGCTGCCCCTTAGCCAGAAGCCAGGCTCACAGCTGGCGAGCGCAGCAGCAGCAGCAGCAGCAGCAGCAGCAGCAGCGGCAGTGCTAAGGACCCCTCGGGGATGTCCGACTGCTGGATTAGGGGGAGTGGGCGTAAGCCAGCAGTCAGATATTCTCCCGAGGGGTCCCAGACTGTGAGAAGGTGTAGGCCGAGCCAGGGGGCTCTCCAGCTCTCCTCCCTTTCCCCCTGAATGTCGTGCACCGGGCCTCTAGTTAATTGCTACAGGGCATGCAACCAGATATCTTTATGTACCAACAACCCTTCACTCCCAAGAGTAAGGAAACAAAAGCATTCCCTCCCATTTCACTATCTATAAATGAAAAAACTTTGGATGCTTGTACCATAGAAGAAGGTCTTAAATGAGGATCTAATAATAATGAAGGCAGAGAAGAAAATGTGTAGCACAGGAAAATAGTTTGCAAAGGGAAGGAGGCAGATCTGCAGAAGAAATAATGCTTTGGAACCTGAAGTGACAAAGGCATGAGAAATAGAATTGTTTTACCTTGCCTCCTATGAAATGGTAGTAAATAAAAAAAGCTACTTATATTTTATTCTGATTCAGCAATTTTTAAAACTGTGATAATAGTACAGGCATTTCCTTTTTGTATTCTCTGGCAATAAAAGGAATAAAAATTGGGTCATTAAAAAGGGACATTAAAAATAAAAATCTGCTGAAGAGCTAGCACTTTCCTGATACATTCTCTGAACATCACCATTTTTCTCTATGCAATTATAACACTTTGGATTAGGGTAAGATTTAGGACACAATAATCTAAATTAACGGAATTTCATATAATATTCTAACACAAGTAGATTTATAGAATGTGAAGCAGTAAAAAGAATATAAAGGAAATGGAATATTTAAATTTAGAAATACCCTACCCATGCTTCATGACATGGAGATTCCATAGTTTCATCACTTCTTTCTCTCCTTCATTAACATCAGAAAATTCCTCAATTTGCTAAAAATAAAAAAATTTAAAAAAGAAAAACACCTATTAAATGCAGAGAAATAATATAAGTATTATTTCTAAGAAAAAAATTGTGAGAATGTCAAAAACAGATTTTTTATCTAAAAATACCTCAACTTATTTATACAGCAAAGTGGCAACGTTTTTTAAAAACCACAAGCAGTAATTTAAAAAAGGAATTCCTAAGTTACATATTGGTTACCTATAAATACAATGAACACACTATAAAATCACAAGAAAATCTGTATTTCTTCACCTGGTAGCTGTTTAAATGAGCCAGTTATAAAATGTGCATTCCTGAATTCCTTAATTTAGAAAAAGTTCCTTTACTAAGTTAAAAGTTTAATTCATGTTAATTAATAGTTTACAACAAAAACCATTTAATCATAAAATTCTAAAATCATTAATAATGATAACAGTAATAATTACTGTAATGGTTTTTTCTCTTAGCCATTCAGGGTCTTTTTCATCTTCACTATCTACTTCCATTTCTTGTGGACGGAGAGGTAAACAAGTATCACTATGGAAATACAGACGATTGTGTCCACTACTGTATGTTCGTTGCTGTTCTACTTCTCCATCTTCAGATTCAAGAAATTCAGACATGCTTGCTTTTGTTCGTTTTGGCCTAATGAAAAGAGATGTTGATGTAATATCAAATGATGGGGTTAGGGTTCTTTATATTTCACCTCACCCAAATAGATTACATATCTTTTTTAGGGGTTTTGTACCTAGATCTACTAGGAGAATTATTTAATCCCCACAACCACCTCAGCAATAGTGACATTATCATTTAAAACAGGAAAAAGGAGCCAGGGAGGTCTATAAAGTATTCCACTCAGAGAATTAGCTAATGCCCCTTCTGTTCTTTCACCATCATTAATAAAATCCAGAGAATAAACCTGTTGTTGTATGACCTTTCTACCTACCTGCACACAAGAATGTGTGTGATAGGCGTTCTCTTTACAGGTCCATTGCGACTAAAAGCAAATCCAGGTTGGCGATGAATATCCTGAGGATTTCCTGCATAGGAGCCATCATAACATTCGTTGATAGAAACATCTATCCTAGCACCTTTTGGATGATACTGTAACAAAAATGGCAAGGATTTTAGGAAAAGAAAATATTATTCTACTCTAAATATCTATCACTCCAATTAATTTAAAAATTGTTATGTGTTTTACTGTATTGTAAGCATAAATTAGCCAGGCATATTAGCAAGGTGAACAGGAAGTCAGAGAATCTAGAACAAAAAAGATCTATTATGTCGCCTGGCTAATGTGGCTCAGTTGTTGAGTGTTAACCTACGAACCAGGAGGTCACAGTTCTATGTTCGATAAAGGCTGCAGGCTCAATCCCCAGGAGGCGGGGGTGCCAATCAATGACTCTCCCCATCATTGATATTTTTATCTCTCTCCTCCTCCCTGAAAGCAAAAAAAAAAAAAAAAAAAAAAAAAGATTTGTATTAAGCCCTGGCTTGTGTCTATAGTGGTTAGAGCATTGGCCCTCGCAGTAAAGGGTAGCAGGTTAGATTCCCGGTCAAGGACACATACCTGGGTTGAAGATTTAATCCCCAGCCTAGGTTGGGGAACTGAAAGGGGGCAACCAATCCATGTGTTTCACACAATGCTGTTTCTACCTTCCCCCTCCCTCTCTCTAAAAATCAATGGAAAAAATATCCTTGGGTGAGGATTAACAACAAAAAGATCTATGTTAAAATTCTGGCTATGCCATTTATTGGCTTTATAACTTTTTATAAATTCTCATCTGAACAAGAAGAAATCACCACTTAATTCAAAAAGTTGGTGGGAGAATTATATGTGTCAATATAGGTGCATTATATGTAAACTGAGTTATTCACTGTAATTTACTCATTTAGCAATCTACCCAAATACAGAAATTTTGGCATTTTGTACAAAGTACAATTTTTGAAAGTCAAATTGTCTTATTATATATATATTATATATATTATATATATATATATATTATATATATATATTATATATATTAGTAAGAAAAAAAGTTACATACAACATAATTGAAGATAAACCTGCTGTGGCAGAGTTTAAGATGCTTGAGTAAACTGTAAAGTTTTCGGCAGTTCAGAGTGCACCAAGGGCAATGTAGGTCATCTCTTGCTTCAGTCTGTTGTCTTGTATTGTTGTTATAAAGGAACTTTAAAACAAAAAGGGAAAATTCCAACTTACACATCTCAAAACTGTTTTTTTCAAAATTTCCTTTAAAAATAGTTAAAACAAATTAAAAGAAAAATCAGGGATAGTACTTTTATTTAAATATCCAAAATATTTCATGTGTAACATGCAAAATAAAGGCATTTTATAATTACTTATATAACTGGTTCAGCTATGTTTACCTGATAAAATATTCTTAATTTTTGTCGATTTTCATTTGAAGTATCTTTTTCTTTCCTTGTTTGTAGATCTGTAGTCAATGATTCTTTAACAGCTGAAAATACATACTTGTATATTTAATGCAAATATTTGCTTCTAAGTGAAATAATATATCTTGTGAAAATAATTAAACATTAAATGTTTCACAGAATTCTACTTGTGGCATTTAGTACAGTTTTTATTCTCATCCTCAAGGAACAATCCCACTTAATACTCCTAATCATATATTTAGGTCTTTATTGGCAAGAGCCATACTTTTCAATTAAAAACCACCTCTTATGTCCTATTATCATTATAAAAGTAACTCCTAGTAATTATATATAGTCACTGTAATGTTTTTTTGTTTTTGTTTTTTATTGATGTTTTATAGAAAGGAAAGGAAAGGATAGAGTTAGAAACATCGATAAGAGAAAATCATCAATCAGCTGCCTCCTACACACCCCTCCTATTGGGGATATGCCCACAACCCAGGTACATGCCCTTGACTGGAATCGAACCCAGGATCTTTCAGTCCGCAGGCTGATGCTCTATCGCCACATGTGTCAAACACAAGGCCCGCGGGCCAAATCCGTCCCGCCAGGCCTTGCAATGTGGCCCGCACCGCGCTGTCATCACTGCACTCCGCTGCGTTTCCATCACAATGACAGTTTATGACTGTTCAGTAAACCATTCGGCCCGCGATTTAGGCTGGATTTTAGATTTTGGCCCCTTTTCTGATTGAGTTCGACACCCCTACGCTGAGCCAAATCGATTTTGGCATCATTGTAATGTTTTAAGCACTTTGAAGTCAGAGTGTCGTTTTAGTATTTATATTCCCAGGGAAAGTAGTAAGCAGTATCCATTAAGTGTTGCTTTAACATAAATTAAGTAAAAAATGATTGTATATTGCCTGGCCAGTGTGGCTTAGCACATTGAGTATCATCCCATGCACGAAAAGGTCACCAGTTTGATTTCTAGTCTGGGCACATGCCTGGGGAACAGGCTTGATCCTCAGTAGGAGGCATGCAGGAAACAACTGATTGATATTTCTCTCCCCCGCCACCCAATTCTTCCCCTTGAAAAATCATAAAAACATGTATCTTAAAAAACGATTGTATTAAGCCTTAGCCAGTTTGGCTCAGTGGATAGATCATTGGCCTGTGGACTGAAGGGTCCCAGGTTTGATTCCGGTTGAGGGCACATGCCTGGGTTGTGGGATTGACCCAGTAGGGGGCATGCAGAAGGCAGCTCGGTCAATGACTCATCATTGATGTTTCTTTCTATCTTTCTATCTTTCTATCTATCTATCTATCTATCTATCTATCTATCTATCTATCTCCCTTCCACTCTGAAATAAATATATTAAAACAAATATTATATTAGTATCATTCCAAATCCAAAAATAATCACCATTAATAATTTTGGATATTTACTTACATACTTAAAAATTTTTTCTTTTAGTATATTTTATTGATTTTTTTTACAGAGGAAGGGAGAGAATTAGAAACATTTTTTTTAAAAAATATTTTATTGATTTTTTACAGAGAGGAGGAGAGAGGGATAGAGAGCTAGAAACGTCGATGAGAGAGAAACATCAACCAGCTGCCTCTTGCACACCCCCTCCCCTACAGGGGATGTGCCCGCAACCAAGGTACATGCCCTTAACCGGAATCGAACCTGGGACCCTTCAGTCTGCAGACTGATGCTCTATCCACTGAGCCAAAAACGGTTTCGGCTACTTAAAATGTTTTTACTTTCCATGATATAACTAAGTATTTTATAGATACAATTTTGTATAAATTTTTTTTCCTTGTTTTTTTTTTTTTTTAAACTCTTTTACCTATCTGACTAGCTGGCCACAAAGTATTCTGAGAAGTGACCAGACCACAATTTAGTGGCATATATACTATATCATGCTTCTAAAATAAAATAAAAAATAAGTCCAGACACATCTTACCCAAAGATTTTGGATAAAGGACTGTTAATATGTGCTTTAACACAAAACTTTACATTTAATATAGAAGAACCGTAATTTACCATGGCTCATAGTTTGTCTCTCTAATAAGTCAAATATTTCCCAAAGAATAACTTTTAGAGCAAATGACCAAAAATCAATCTAAAACCTAAGCCCTAACTCTGCAAAACATTATTTTTGACAGCAATGTCTTCTTACCAATAGTTTGAGTAGGTTTAACTGAACCAGGCTTATTTTCTTGATGGAGACTCTCTGAATTTCTAGTGGCAAGAGGCTTGGCAATAGGAGCTGTAGATTTATCATTGGTCTCTCCTGTCCAACGAAGAGTGAACTGTAACGTAGGTCCCTGAGAAAATGTTTCAAATGGAGGCAGCCTCTAAAAAGAAAAACATGAAAAGAGTATAGGTAGATTCCATATAACAAATTGAAAGAAATTGTAGAAACTTAAATAATATTTATTATAAGCTAATGTGGATTTGATTTAAACCAACAGACTTTTTTTTTGAAAACCTAAAATGCCTACATCAATGGCCAGCTAAATCAAGTAAATGTACAGCACAGTAGAGACTAAAGTACTGGAGCATTCAAGTTGTCTAAAAAAGATAGCCACTTATGAGCAGTAGCTGAATTACTGCCGGACACATACATTGGCCCAGCACAGCCACATTTCAGATTTTTCAAAAGAAGTCAGAAATCCAACTGCTAATAGGGAATGTTGCCATTTTTATATTGGTAACCAATTTAGAATGTTTTTTTCTGGACCAATAGAAAAGTTTAATAAAAGTTCAATGTAAAATGAACAGGACTCGATTTTTATATTGTAGTAAAACGGGTGCTGTGGAGAGGGGACATGTGGAAGCAGTTGATTTCTCTGGTGACTAGCCATTCTTTATACTCTTCTAATACTTATGGTACTTTTTCCTTGTATTACCACTATTCCAATATTGTTCTATTGGCCACCAATTGCCATCTACACATTCATCTATCACAAGATTAATAAAGGGATCAAATCCCTGCAATATTCCTTGGACATGTCAACCTCCATTTAATTTCAATAACTTCTTGTACATAAAATTTTTAACTCGAGAGGGTGAGCTTTGTTCATGGTGTCTAAGCGAGCTCAAATATACCTCCTTAGAATATTTTTTAAAAAACAAGTGAACTGTAGTACCTAAAACCTGCCAATTTTTTGACACTGTTTGATGACTACTTTCTTGGCTTTCCTCTTCCACCTCTAATCACTTTATAAAACTTACTATCTTCTCTTGGTTTTCTTAGTTCCTAGTAACATTTAGCCATCTGCCTCTCTACCTCTCACCCATCTTTAAGATTTAACTATTAGCTCAATTATTCCAAATTGGTTCTTCATTGTTTATTTCACTGAATATAAGCCTTAACTCCTTCTACATTTTCATTACAAATAATTATCATAAAGCCATAATTTTAGACTAGAATGAAATAAAAATGTGGTCAGATAAACTGGTTTTGACCTACTAAGTCCATATCTAGGAATTTATCTTATAAACCTAGTAGAGGCATGCACTTGGGGACTGGGATGGAGACAGGCGGGGGGAATTGTTCCCAGTCTGGCCTGCACTCGCAAATCTCCCCCTCTGAATTTATCTTGGGGAATGTCTAACTGCCTCAGAGGTGGCAGAAACTCTCACTACTGCCACTGTGCTCGCTATGAGCCTCTGGCTGAGCCTCGCTCCCACTGACCACCAGGGCGCAGCTCCTGTGTTGAGCGACCAGTAGTTCTGCTGTTCCGTCAATTTGCATATTAGCCTATTATTACAGGATTTGCAATGCAAAAAGATACATGTACAAATATATTCACTACATTTTTTAAAACAAAAAAATTTACATGAATTATAATAACCAAATTATATATTAAAATGGCATTGGTATAATAAATTATGGAACAAAATACCACAGAGCTTTTAAAAAGAAACAAATCCATCTGATCTGACTCAAAAGGATGCCATTTCATATTGCCTCAAATAATTTCTTGGGAAAAACTAACAATTCATATAAATACAATTTTATTTTCTTATGGATAAACCTAACATACTTTTAACATTTTTATCCATATTGACCATCTGCATTCAGTAAGTTTTACCAACTTATTCTTAAAGCATTATTTGAGAATATGTGTCCTCATATATCCAACTATAAACTATTAATCTTTAAAACTGTGGTCATACAAGAAGTCAAAAGTAACTATCTCTAATACTGTTTGCATGTTTTTAAATACTAATAAGAATAAAATTGCCGGCCATCTATATTTTTTGCTTAAAGAACTGCCTAAGCTTGGCTGGTGTGGATCAGTGGTTGAGTGTCAACCCATGCACCAAGAGAGCACGAGTTCGATTCCTGTTCAAAGCACATGGCACGGTTGGGAGCTCAATCCTGTTAGGGAGCATGCAGGAAGCAGCCAATTGATGTTGATGTTTTTCTCGTCGATATTTCTATCTCCCTCTCCCTGACTCTCTCTCTAAAATAAACAAACATATCTTTTAAAATAATCAAAACTGCCGAAACCGATTTGGCTCAGTGGTAGAACATCCGTCTGCGGACTGAGGGGTCCCGGGTTCGATTCCAGTCGAGGGCATGTGCCTTGGTTGCGGGCACATCCCCAGCGGGTGTGTGTGTGTGTGTGTGTGTGTGTGTGTGTGTGTGTGTGCAAGAGGCAGCTGGGTCGATGTTTCTCTCTCATCGACGTTTCTAGCTCTCTATCTCTCTCCCTTCCTCTAAGAAATCAATAAAATATATTCTAAAAAAAAATAAAAAAAAATAATCAAAACTGCCTATCCTTTACCCATTTTCCTAATTTGATTGCTTAGCTTTTCTTATTGAGTTATAATCCTATGTATTCATAATAGTAGCCTTTTATATGTTGCAAATATTTCCCCAATTCATGTTTTTAAATTTAGTTATTTGCAGTGTAGAAATAACCCACTTTAGTAATTTTTTACGCTTTTTACCTTTTGCATCACACTTAGAAGAGCTTTCCTCAGAACGATATTATACGAATATTCATCTACATTTTTTGTTGTGTATTGTTTATTTCTACATTTATATTTATGAGCCTTCTGGAATTTCTTAGGTCTAAGTTTATTTCTAGATGGCTAGAGACCAATTCTGTGACAACTAATAAACAGTCTTTCCCACAGAGATGTACCACCAATTTTATCATGACTAAATTTCAAATATATATGAAAACCATTTCAGAAATATGCTTCACTGATTTGCTTACACCATATCATTTAAGTTCTATTAACTTTATAGTATGCACTATCCCCGGGTAAGTAAATGTTCTTTGAAAACTTTTCCATAATTTTCCTTAGTTTTATTACAGGTTATTCTAGGATTATTTAAGACTAATTTTAACGCTTAAAAAAATCTTTTATAGGATTTTGCTTGTGATGGTACACTGACATTATTTAGAAATAAGTAACATTTTGTTAAGCTTGCCTATTTAAGAAATGTATGGATGCTTATTTATAAGTCTCTTAGAAGAGTTATGTTATGTGTACTTCATGTAAGTCCAGCAGGTTTCTTAATAATTTATTAATAGTCATCATGTTACCTGCTCTTACTATGAAAGGGATTTAAAATAGCAGTTAACATTTATTGAGCACTTATTTTATGCCAGGCACAGTGCTAAACATACTTCATTAATTGTTTCAGTTAATCCATCAACTCTGTGCCTCATTCTATATATGAGAAAACCAAGACACAAAGCTTATGTAACTTGCTGGATGCTACATAGCAAGGAGTGAAAATCTGAACTTGGTCTGGCTCCAAGGAGGATTCCTCCCACTAAATACTCTAAATAAATTTTATCTGTGTTTTCCAAAGTACAAAAACAAAGGACTCTACTTTCAATATAAATTTACATTTGAGGGAGAAAAACACCAATAAAAAATGGGAGTTCATAACTATAACATGCCTTCTAAGAAGTCCATACCTTCCCATCAAGAATAGTCTCCCATGTTGCTCTTTTCTTGCTTATTGGACATTCTTCCATTTCCTGCATGGCTACTTCATACTCCCCATCTAAAAGCTGTAAGCGCCTGTTAGACAAACACATACACTTTAAAGTAACCTGTTATTATTTTAAGTACATAAATTCTACATATTTAGATTTATAAAGCATTTATTAAATTTATAAACTAGCTTATATGTCCGACAAAATTTTAAAATACATCTATACTCCATTCTTTTCTTTTTTTAAAAATATTTTTTATTGATTTTTTTACAGAGAAGAAGGGAGATATATACAGAGTAGAGAGTTAGAAACATTGACGAGAGAGTCATTGATCAGCTGCCTCTTGCACACCCCCTACTGGGGATGTGCCTGCAACCAAGGTACATGCCCTTGACCGGAATCGAACCCGGGACCTTTCAGTCCGCAGGCCGACACTCTATCCACTGAGCCAAACCAGTTTCGGCTATACTCCATTCTTGACACAAGCAATTTTAATGGGTTCCACTATTAACTACTATTACTATAGAATCATTTTATTAATGCAGCTACTCAGATATAACTTTAAACATTTAAAATGTAATATACCTATGGCCTCAAAACTTTATACTTAAGTATAAAGTATGTGTGCAGGCTTTACTTGTAAAAATGGGATGGTGTTACAATTCTTGCCTTAGGGGACTACTAAGAATTATGCTTCTGTTATTTTTAACTATTATAAATATTTGAATTGGAGTTCTTGACTTTTATACTTGACCAATAATAAAATTTATGATTACAATAACAACTCCAATAACTATAAGATCCTGGAGTCACCTGGCACATATAGGTGCTCAATAAACATTTCATGGGTAAATGAATAAATGAAATAGCAGCTGAATCAAAAAATTAATTATACCCATAGTATAGTTGTTGTTTTTTTAAATATACTTTATTTTTTACAGAGAGGGAGAGAGCTAGAAACGTCAATGAGAGAGAAACATTGACCAACTGCCTCCTGCACACCCCCCACCGGGGATGTGCCCGCAACCAATGTACATGACCTTGACCAGAATCGAACCTGGGACCCTTCAGTCCGCAGACTGACACTCTACCACTGAGCCTAACCGGTTTTGGCCCATAGTATAGTTTTAGAGTGTGTGTGTGTGTGTGTGTGTGTGTGTGTGTGTGTGTGTGTATGTGTGTGTGTATATATATGTGTGTGTGTGTGTGTGTGTGTGTGTGTATGTGTGTGTGTGTGTATATATATATGTGTGTGTGTGTGTGTGTGAATATATATAATTTATATTTTGAACACTGGTAACATTATATTAAATAGCATTTTTTTAAAAATATATTTTATTGATTTTTTTTACAGAGAGGAAGAGAGAGGAATAGAGAGTTAGAAACATTGATGAGAGAGAATCATCGATCAGCTGCCTCTTGCACACCCCCTACTGGGGATGTGCCCGCAACCAAGGTACATGCCTTTGACCGGAATCGAACCTGAGACCTTTCAGTCTGCAGGCCGACGCTCTATCCATTGAGCCAAACTGGTTTCAGCTTAAATAGCATTTTTTAATTATGCTCAACAATTAATTGTATATAGTAAGAAGAACCTGGCTTCTCTTCATCAGTCAAAAAAAAAAATCTGTTAAGTGAGAACAGTTAACACTTATCAAGTGCTTACAATGTGTCAGGCACTATTTTAAAGACTTTACATAGTTCATTTAATCTTCCCAACAGCTCTATGAAGATGCTATTACTCCCCCTAACTGGTTTAACTCAATGGATAGAGTGTCAGCCTGCAGACTGTAGGGTCCCAGATTCTATTCCAGTCAAGGGCATATATAAAAATAATCTTTACACATCTAACTTCTCAGATCTTGGCTTGCAAATACTTTACTAAAAGGAACCAAGATTCCTTGAAGAAATGGCCAATTCCAGAGTAGAGGAAGAAAATGGCGAATATAAGCTGGAAATACTACCCTAGAAAATCAGAAAAAACAAACGAAACCAAAAAATACATAAGTCAAAAGAACACAGGAGCTGGCATAGAGGCGCTTTTCCTTACCAAATTTGGGATAATTTGCGAATTAAAATGAATAACTACATGAACAGATTAGAGCAGATTGAATAAACATAGAATTTGTTAATCCATTCCCTTTTTTATTTAAGGTGAGGGATGGAAAACTCTACAGGAAACTGCCAATAAATGTGGAAGAAATTATAGGTTACCAACTGGCAACTGTCATGAGAATAATTTGTTCAATCAAGAATCCTCAATGAATGCCATAATGCTGGGTAAAAGGTGGTCAGGGGGAAAAGGACATTTACCCAGTTTCATGTATTACTACAGAAATTACATATTGATTAATTATAGAGAAGCTCAGCTGTTAGTGTCTTATCAATGCGACATGGTTGCAGGTTCAATCCCTGAGCAATTTCAGGATAACCAATCAATGTCTCTCTCACATTGATGTTTCTCTCTCTCTCCCCCACTCCCTTCCACTCTCCCAAAAGTAATCAATGGGAAAATATCCTCAGGTGAGCATTAAAAAATTAATTAATTAATTAAAGGTAAAAGGTACTATTATAATGGAGAAATATGGTGACACCTCCTTAATCAAGTGATCAAACCTACATTATCTGTTTGTGATGTGCAAAGAACATCACTATTGAGTTCTGCTCAAAATGTTTAACCTGAATATATTAAGAAATCAACCACAGCCGAAACCGGTTTGGCTCAGTGGATAGAGCGTCGGCCTGCGGACTGAAAGGTCCCAGGTTTGATTCCAGTCAAAGGCATGTACCTTGGCTGCGGGCACATCCCCAGTGGGGGGTGTGCAAGAGGCAGCTGATCGATGTTTCTCTCTCATCGATGTTTCTTTCTATCCCTCTCTCTTCCTCTCTGTAAAAACTCAATAAAAATATTAAAAAAAATAAAAAATAGACCACAAAAGTGCAAATTGAGAAATGCTTCAAAACTACAGGCCTAGACTTTAAAAAAGTGTCCCAAAAGGCAAAACAAACAAACAAAACTGGAGAACTATTCCAATTCAAAGTTATCTGAACAGATGGCAACTGGCAACTACAGATCAGTCCTCAATTAGGGGTAAAGGGTAAAGAGCTTTAAATAACATTATTTGGGTTAATTGGGGAGACAGTATTATGTTAAATTTCCTTAATATGATAGGTGTACTGTGATTGTGGAGGGAAATGTTCTTGTTCTTGTTCTTAGGAGACACATCCTAAAGTATTCAAAAATGAAGTTGAGTATCACAAACTTTCAAATCGTTCATAAAAAACAAAGTATATTCACAAAGAAAGCAAATGTGGTAAAATGCTAAAAACTGATGAATTTAGATAAAGGGTCTATGGGCATTAATTTCCTGGATTGTTCTCACAACTTTTTTGTAGGTTTGGGAATTTTCAAAAAAAGTTGAGAGGAAATTTTCCCATGGTATTTTCATAGTTTTTATCATTAAATAAAAGGCAGTATTACACATGTATAAAAAATATGTTAGTATATGTTAAGAATTTTAAAAAGAATTCAAGATACCTTCCCACCCTGCCTAAAATAGTACATTTACCAACATTAATGAAGCCCTGTGTGCCATATTCTCATTGCTTCTCCCATAGACATAATCACTATCTCCTAGTATATAGTTCTGTATTTTCCATTTAAATCTTTGATCCACATTAAAATTTCAGACTTTAAAAAGACACTATATTTGTTCTGCCAATAGCAATACTGTGATATTAAGTGATATATTCTAAGACAATATGGTACCCAAATTTTGTGGTTTTATTCCTAATCATCTTTGCTTTCCTATTAAAAAACTTTTACCGCCGAAACCGGTTTGGCTCAGTGGTAGAGCGTCAGTCTGCAGACTGAAAGGTCCCAGGTTCGATTCCGGTCAAGAGCATGTACATTGGTTGCGGGCACATCCCCAGTAGGGGGTGTGCAAGAGGCAGCTGATCGATGTTTCTCTCTCATTTGACATTTCTAGCTCTCTCTCTCTCTCCCTTCCTCTCTGTAAAAAATCAATTAAAAAATAATTCCATGGATTTCTTGGCGTTAAAAAAACAAAACAAAACCTTTTACCTTTCTTTACATGGTGACTAATAAGTGATAATATTAAAGAATCTACTACTTTTTATAAAATACAAGGAATGTACTAGTTGCTCTATATCTAATACCTGACAGTGAACTACCAGTGAGCAGCCTGGAACCAGAAATATGTTATAGGTTTCACCTCCAATCCTGTAAAAAATGAAAGCTGCATTTGCCTCCTAGATCATTTTTACTGGCAATTAGATGTTTTATTCCCAAATGAAAACTGTTGAGATAATTATAAATCCAAGTGTTCTTTGCTACTCTAGGCCAAATGTACATAGAGCCATACAATAATTACACATAATTTTCTTCCTTAATTTTAGTAATTATATAACCTCAAAATTTGCACCGGATCCACTGCATTCAGGTCTCTGCTTATATATTACCCTCTCTGAGGCTTTCTCTGTAAAACAGCCATTTATTTTCGTTATTTTTTTTTTTATAGCACTCACCACTAAGTGACATCAGTTGATATAATTTTTTGAAGGGGTGGTGTATGTTTACTCCACTAGAGTTCCACGAAGGCAGAGATTTCATTGCCTTTTTATTTCCTAGAACAGTATCTGACAGAGTAGACACTCAAAAAGACAACTGCAGCTGAAACTGGTTTGGCTCAATGGATAGAACGTCGGCTTGGGGACTGAAAGGTCCCGGGTTCGATTCCGGTCAAGGGCATGTACCTTGGTTGCGGGCATATCCCCAGTGGGGGGTGTGCAAGAGGCAGCTGATCGATGACTCTCTCTCATCGATGTTTCTAACTCTCTATCTCTCTCCCTTCCTCTCTGTACAAAATCAATAAAATATATTAAAAAAAAAAAGACAATTGCTAAATAATCTTAACTGAGCCATTCAAGTAGTTCCTCATCTGTGTTTATTATTTTCTATGTGATCAAGAGAAAATATTTCTTGGTTTTTTTTCGTGGTGTTTTTTTTTTTTTTTTTTTTTTTTTTTTTTAGTCATAAGAATAAAGAGAGACAAAGGCAAAAAAATAACATCACTACTACATTCTACTTTGGAATAAAAGGATGTCCAGAATATTATGGGAGCATCATTTGTCCATCAGCATTACCTGTTTTTATCAAATACTGTCATTTGTGCCACAAATGTCTTTTCCCCATCTTCACGATTTCGTTTTCTTCTAGCTGGAAGTTCTTCATTAACATCTGAATTTGAAAAACATTTCTCATGAATAAAATATTAAAGCACAAATGTACTATTTATGATATACGACCCAACATATTTATCCCAAATGAGGTACAAATTACACTAAGTTGCAATATACTATGCAGACTTATACTCGTCTATTTTGTTTTTATGGTATGTATGAATGTTCTACTTAATAGCATTCATTGGCAATAACTCCACCTCTATTAAGAATGATCTTGATCTTGCTAGGCAGGAAGGAAAGAAATCCTCCTCATTCATGGTTCTTTTGAAGAACTTCAGAGGGTACTTAGACTCACAGAGTAGCCCCACTGGTGTGACTCAGTGGTTTGAGTGTCAACCTTGAGCCAGGAGATCACAGTTCAATTCCCAGTCAGGGTATATGCCTGGGTTGCAGGCTCAATCCCCATTAAGGGGTATGCATGAGGCAGCTGATCAATAATTCTCTCTCATCATTGATATTTCTATCCCTTTCTCCCTCTTTCTGAAATCAATAAAAACACAGTTTAAAATAAAAGATTCTGTATACTACTTAAAAGAATAAAAAAACTCAAAGATTATTACGTGGATTTTTCAATTCCAGAGGTGGGTGAGGTGGGGTGGGTTAGGCACCCCTAGCCCCCGCATTGGTTCAGGAGCCAACTGTATTTGTTTGTATTTGTCTATCTCCATATTCTAGGTTGTGAGTCTTTGAAGGATAAAACTGGTTGTTTTAATCATCCTTGTATCTCCAGCACCAATCATTCAATTGTTTGAATGATTACCTCAAAGGTGGATTCAGAACTGTTGGGATATACATAACAACCAAGTATAATAAAATATGAATCTGTGTGTTGAATGTGAGGATATTGGTGTTCACAAATTCTTTTGACTGTTCTGTATATATGAAATTTACCACAATAAAATGTTGAGGTGGTAATGAATTTGTTTGCTGTGAGGCTAAGAAATTCCCATCTTTTCCATCCAGTGTTAAATTTATTATTTTACTATATGAAGTATGTTTCATCATGTAACAATGAGAACTTTACAAATTAAATACCACGCACAATAGCAAATAGTCCAAGAGCCTGGACAATCTACCATAAAATTATATCATTAGACTACCAGAGATTTGCAAATAAAAGCAATGCTACTAAAAAAACATGAATTCAGTTCTAGTTCTGCATTATTTTGTTCCTGTGGAATGGCAGTTTTAAAAAATTATTACAATAACTCAAAAAGAAATAGTATCAAGTTATGAATACTTTTAAGATATGCTGGTTTAATAATTTTCATTAACCATTGTAATCTCCTATCACAAAATCTAGTCATATCATTAAAATAAAATTACCAATATTTTCATTGGTTTCTCCATTCATCATTCCATTAAACTCTCTTCTTCCTGGACGAGTCACTCTAAATAGCAATGAGTAAGACTTCACCATATGGCTGTTACTAGGTTCAAATTCATTACTGGAAACTGCAAGGGATGGGAAATTTCCAGGTTTTGTTTGATTGAGGTCAGGATTCAAAGGCACCTGCTTTTTACCTGTAGGAACTTGCCTTATTGGACAACTTACATCCTGCAAAAGTAAAGATTATTAAATTATATTTACTTATATGTATGCAATTATTAGAATTACAATAAACTTGTAATCACAGCTATACGAAACATGCTGTAGGCCAAAATTCCCAAATGACATTCTAAAATTCTAACCACAGTTGTGAAAATTGTGAAGCAAAAAGAAAATTTGGAACAAATATATTCCAAATATTAACACAAACGTGGATTTCTCCAATATGCTGAAAATAATGATAAAGTATGTCCAATATTCAGCTGATAATCGAAGTTTTAAATTAGAAATATGAAATAAAAATCATGCTTAAACATTAAACTTGCTAATCTTTCCCCCTTAAATTTTACATTTTAACAAAAAAATAGATGAGACCATTAGAAATGAAAAAGAGAATTATAACCTTACTGTCAACATTATGACATAAATAAATTCATTTATATAACTAGAATTATGCTGAAAAAGCATAGGTGAAAAATTAAAAGACGCTTGGGATTTTTATAACAAAATATAATACATTATTTCATTGTAGCTTTTTTTTTTAAACACATGTTGGATTTATTTTTTTTTAAAAATATATTTTATTGATTTTTTACAGAGAGGAAGAGAGAGGGATAGAGAGTTAGAAACATCGATGAGAGAGAGAGACATCGATGAGCTGCCTCTTGCACATCCTGGGGATGTGCCCACAGCCAAGGTACATGCCCTTGACCGGAGTTGAACCCGGGACCTTTCAGTCCGCAGGCCGACGCTCTATCCACTGAGCCGAACCGGTTTCGGCTGTAGTTTCTTTTTTAAATAAATACATATTTATGGTAAAAAAACAAAAGTCTAATCCACAAGAGTATAAAATGAAAAATGTTTTCCCTATCCCCCCGATCTTACACTCCAGAGATGACTAATATTAGTATATCTCACTTTCCAAGAAGTTATGCCTATTATTTTCTGAAATATAAAAAAGGACATTATAGGTATATTCACATATTTTTGCCTAAATAAAAATATATATATTAAAATTTTTTCACATCACTGTGTGTCATATGTGCATGGGAGTTGAAAGCATGGAAAGTGATATTTCTTAACTGCAAAGTTTATTTTTTATTGATTTTTAACAGAGAGGAAGGGAGATTAACTGCAAAGTTTTTAATAAATATATACTCTGCCATCTCCTCTCACCTTAGTCTATCCACGTGCTCTAGCACGGTGGTAGGCAAACTCATTAGTCAACAGAGCCAAATATCAACAGTGCAACTATTGAAATTTCTTTTGAGAGCCAAATTTTAACTTCTTCTAACACCACTTCTTCAAAATAGACTCACCCAGGCCATGGTATTTTGTGGAAGAGCCACACTCAAGGGGCCAAAGAGCCGTATGTGGCTCGCGAGTTGCGGTTTGCTGACGACTGTTCTAGCAGTTTTCAAGTCCTGTATCACCTTACTATAATTTTGGAAGAATATCAGCAATAGGAACTTCATAAAACTCAAGGACTACATCTGTTGGCTTTGGTGGGTTGTCCAAGAAATTTAACCATTACAACTCTTGTTTTTATGACAATAATTTCATCTTATAATAAAAACTTGAAGCAATGTATTAACAAGTTAAGGGCTGATAACACTGGCAATATAATTTCTTAGCCTGAGAGGAATATTTTTGAAAAAAATAATCCTTTTGGAAAAATTCTCTCTTAGCCCGTATTTAAAATTTCAATGGAGCCGAAATCGGTTTGGTTCAGTGGATAGAGCATCGGCCTGCGGACTCAAGGGTCCTGGGTTCGATTCCGGTCAAGGGCATGTACTCTGGTTGCGGGCTCATCCCCAGTAGGGAGTGTGCAAGAGGCGGCTGATTGATGTTTCTGACTTTCTATCCCTCTCCCTTCCTCTCTGTAAAAGAATCAATAAAAAATATATTTTATTAAAATTTTAATGGGTATAAGAATAGACTTAGGTAGTAGGGAAGTAACTGAATTTATATCTTAAAATATTAAAAGATAGCTCTTCCCTTCACTGTCAGATTCCTACAGGAGAAAGTTTTATGCATATATACCTACAGCCAGACTAAGAAAACACACAGATCTGGGAGGTTGGCAAAGAGGTTATCAGTGTTACAATTCAAGCACCCATATATTTAAAAGCTTTTATGGTTTAAATACAAAATATATACAAATGAATATACTCAAATTCTAAAATTATTTTACTTAATCTACCAATTTACTTATGTTACCTTTCTTTTTTTGTGGCAAACTTTCACAAGCAGGACTTCCAGAGTAACAGAATTTTGTTCATTTTCTGAGTTTTGTGATGGCTTATCTAAATAGAAAAATCAATACTTCATGTATTTTTAAAAATATATAAATACAGTACTCATTTTCCTAAAAAGTGTAGAAATTTCTAATATAAAAGACTTCTCAGAATTTTATTCATTCTTTTCCTTTTGTTAATTCTCACTCAATGATAACTTTTCCTTTGATCTTTACTGATAATGGAAGGGAAGGGAAGAGACAGAGAAAAGCATCTATGTGAGAGAGACACATCAACTGGTTGCCTCTACACATGTCTCAACTGGGGCTAATGATCGAGCCTACAGTTGAGGTACATGCCCTTGACCAGAATTAAACCCAGGACCCTTTAGTCTGTGGGCCGATGCTCTAACAACTGAGCAAACTAACTATGGCCGAAATCAGTTTCAAATGTGAAGCAAACTCTTAAAAAGCCTTTACAAATAGTCACTTAAATAAACAATTGTAATTACCTTCTTATAAACTCATTTTTCTTTTCTTCCTCCTAAATTGTTTTAATTATTGATTTTAAAGAGAGAGAGAAAAGGAGAGAAAGACAGAAAGAAACAATTGACCTGCTGGTTCTACCTATTTATGTATTCATTGGGTGACCTGGGATTGAACCAAAACCTTGGCTTATCAGGATCATACACTATCGTTGTAGGCCCTGTGAGTTTTCTTTTCATTCAAATAATGGCTCTATTATTTTAATTAAAACTAAAAAGGCTTACCTATTACTTCTGCTATAAAGATTTAATTACAACAATAAAACAATATAATAAACTGCAATTGTAAAAAAAAAAAAAAAAGACAAATATAGTAAAAGCTTCTTATTGGAAAGTACCAATAAAATAGTTCAAGAGGAAAAAACAATGAAATATTCAGGAAAGACAACCACACCTAGAATAAACATTTAAATTTTTTTTCCTAATAAAATTTTTTCCTTCTTCCAACAGTTATCATTAAAAAATTATTTAGTTTAAAGACCAAAGAGATAAAAAAATGAATTTAAAAAAAGTTATATAAATATATTAGCATTTCAAAATAAAAATATCTATTTTTGACCTTTTCACCAGAATTTCTCTGAAGGAATCTCTTGGTTCACAAAGGTTTAAATATTTTAATTTAAAAATATATTCTGTATTATCTATACCAATTAACTAACAAATTATTTTCCATAATTTGACTTTATTTTTAAAATGTTTTCATTGGCTTTTTTAGAGGGGGAGAGGGAGAGACAGAAATATCGACGAGAGAGAAACATCGATCAGCTACCTCCTGCAGGCCCTTTACTGGGGGTTGAGCCCACAACCTGGGTATGTGCACTGACTGGGAATTAATTGGTGACCTCTCAGTTCATGGGTTGATGTTCAACCATTGAGCCACACTGGGAAACAGCTTGTCTTTATTTTTTTTTATACTGTACAGGCCCCTTCAGTGCTCACAGCTCAAGGGTAAGGAGACCTGGCAATGCTTTGAGGCTGCAACTTCCTCTGGCATGGGTCCACTATGAGTGGACAGAGACATAGCTTGTCTTTAAAGTCTAAAAGTATTAATGGGTCAAAATTTTAAATATTTATTCTTTCATCAAGTTTCAGTATTATGTGGAAGAATTATAATAAATGAATCTATAAACATACAGAAATAAAATAATTTTTGTCCTGAGATTCTGGACAACAATTTTTCTACTTAAAAAGTGTGCATAAAATGAATTTGAATCAGCCTATTTGAAAATTATATCCACGATAAAAATACTTTAATATAGCAAAAATAATCCAATAGCTAAAATGCCGCAACAAAACATTACTCCCTAAACATTACTTACTCTGAAAATAGCACCCTAATAATCTTTGTGTATTCATTCTAAGCAGTTTCAAATAGTAACTGCTAAACAAAAAGTCTTCATTTAAAAAACAAAACAAAACAAAAAATCAGATTTTAGAGACCTGGATGTTGGTTTTCTATCCTGGTTTCTTAAAAATATTATTTCTGCCCTAACCAGTTTGGCTCAATGGATAGAGCATCCGCCTGTGGATTGAAAGGTCCCAGATTCGATTCCGGTCAAGGCCATGTATATTGGTTGCAGGCACATCACCAGGAAGAGGTGTGCAGAAGGCAGCTGATCGATGTTCTTCTCTCATCGATGTTTCTAACTCTCCCTTCCTCTCTGTAAAAAAATCAATAAAATATATTTTTAAATATTTATTTCTTCCCTGGTCAGCATGGCTCAATGGTTGAGCTCTGACCCAGGAACCAAGAGTTTACTGGTTCGATTCCCAGTCAGGGCACATGCCCAGGTTGCTGGCTTGATCTCCAGTTTTTCTATTGATGTTTCTACATCTCTCTATCCCTCTCCCTTCCTCTCTCTCTAAAAATCAATAAATACTTAAAATATTACTTCTTAAAAAAACCCAAAAACTTGTAACAATACTTTGAATAGATGAAAAGCAATATATCTGCTCCTTCGCAAATTCCACTAATTTTATTATTATGGGAAATTATTTTCTGGAAACATAAGTATCAATAGAGTTTACTTTCTCATTTACTTCAGTAGCATCAAGATAAAATAAAAGCTTTAAGTGAATTCAAGCAATTTTTGAACTTTATACATGTAGACATAACAGTTTAATCAAACTACTTTTCAATTAATTTCAACTAATTAATTCAACTAAAATTAGTTCAACTAAGTTAATATTAATTAACAAAATAATATTGATCAGTAAATATCACTCAATTACTATCAATTACTAACTTCAATGATGGAGAACTTATATGTTTTATGTAAGTTCCTGGGAACAAAGGGTTCACAAACCTACGAAATTCAAATGATAAATTTCTAAAGAATTAGAGCCCATGTACTTTAAAAGTGCCACAGAAAACCAAATAATGATTAGAAGTAAGGACTCTATAAGATTATAAATAGGTTAGGGCAATGGTCGACAAATGGCGGCTCGAGAGCCACATGCCTCATTTTTTTTTAGCAAAGGCCAGTTTAGGATTACCCTAATTAAGTTAATAACAATGTACCTACCTATATAGTTTAAGTTTAATAAAAGAAACTTAAAAGAAATTTAAGGCTCTCAAAAGAAATTTCAATTGTTGTTCTGTTGATATTTGGCTCTATTGACTAATGAGTTTGCCAACCACTGGTTTAGGGGGGGGAAATCTCAAAAGTGCTATTCAAGTTACTCCTACCAAAAATGGACCAGATCTAAAGCAAAACTAGAAGGAAGTTATACCACCTGTCAAAAGAGATATGAACAGAGCTCATTAATTGTTATGTGAAAAAAGCTATCAAACTGTTCTAATATAATCATTTTGTTTATTAAACTATTTGGGGTTTTTTAAGTAGGACAGCAATCTGCTCCCTTTTTAAAAAAAATGTATTTTTATTGATTTTGAGAGAGAGGAAGGGAGAGGGAAAAACATGAATGAGAGGAACATCACTGATTGGCTGCCTCCTGCATGGTCCCTACCAGGGAATAATCCTGCAACCCAGACATAGGCCCTGACTGGTGAACTGACAACCTCTTGGCGCATGGGATGACACTCAACTGCTGGGCTTGTACTTTATTAAAATGTAGACTCTTAAACTCCACCTTAATAGATCTGAGTCTTTGTAGGGCCTATGGATTTTAAACGAAGTGCCAAGATATTTTCAGAATTCAGCACATCTCTAAAATTTGAGAATTGAGTTGCAAGTTACATCCTCCACATCCCATTATTCACCACATAAAGCAATAACGAAAAGCACTGAAGAGGTCAACTAACAAGAAGTGTAACATTTATCAGACTCAACATCTTTTCCATTTTATAAATTTACACACATGAAGTAACTTTTTAATTCACAATGGTGTTTGTTGTTAAATGCCAATGTTTAAAGTACATACCATTTTTGTGGAAGAAACCAGTAAAGGTAAGCTGCAGATGAGCTGACAAGCTAAACAGAACAAACAAAACATTTATCACTTTAATGCTCTATAATAAAAATAGCCTAGACTTTAAAACAACATTAAAATCAAAACTACTTCAGGTAATTTATAAATATTTGATTTTCTTATTCTTAACTCTATTCAAACCCATGACCATGTTTTCCATTAAGTATGACATCTGAAATAGTGTCTACACATTAAAAAATAAACATCACACACAAAAATGAAAACACCAAAAGATTAAGGCAGATAAAATCAGACCACCAAATGAGAGGCAAGATGATTTACTGTGCTTTAGTGTTATATCTTTAAAATAGAAACAAGTTTCCCTACCTACCCCAGAATTTTTTTTAATAAGGGTTGCTGAATCCATGCAGTGTCTGAATATTCCAAAGCTATGGAAATTCAACCTTCTAACAAATATAAAAAAACATCATTTTCTACTTCATTGGGGGGAGGGGTAATACACAATTACAAATGACTGTTTCAACACATCATTCCCACTACTAGTTTTAGAAGCAATAGAAAAGGAAGAAGAAAAATTACAAAGATCCTATTTGTTTTGAAAATATCTACTCACAATGAAAAACAATTAAGATGGGATAGAATAAGAGACAACAGGCTTTTGTAGTATCTTTAAACCACAAAATAAAACCATCTATTGTTGATCAGAAGCCATTCATAACTTTCCAGAACAGTTTCTATAGTGAGATAAGACACCAGACCCGGGTTAGGGGTGGGGATGCTATAGAGTAGGGGTGTCGAACTCAATCAGAGAAGGATCCAAAATCTAAAATCCAGCCTAAATCGCGGGCCGAATGGTTTACTGAACAGTCATAAACTGTCATTGTGATGGAAACGCAGCGGAGTGCAGTGATGACAGCGCGGTGCGGGCCACACTGCAAGGCCTGGCGGGACGGATTTGGCCCGCGGGCCTTGTGTTTGACACATGTGCTATAGAGTATAGATGTTGGGGAAAGAGAAGCAGTACTGATCTCTTACTCAAGAAATTGACTAGGGCAGTGGTCAGCAAACTGTGACACTTTGGCCCCTTGAGTGTTCTAACGCCACTTCTTCAAATTAGACTCGCCCAGGCAGAAAACCAACTTCTGCGCATGGGCCACGAAGTTTCAATCGCACTGTACATGTGTGCCTACTGGTGGTATTTTGTAGAAGAGCCACACAAGGGGCCAAAGAGCCGCATGAGGCTCGAGAGCCACGGTTTGCCGACCACTGGACTAGGGCAATTGCCCTAGCTAGTTTGGCTCAATGGATAGAGCATCAACCTTTGGACTGAAGAGTCCCAGGTTCAATTCTGTTCATGGACAAGTAACCTCAGTGGGTGGAAAGCAACCAATCACCTCAATATTTCTCCCCCCACCCCTTCCATTCTCTCTAAAAATCCATAGAAAAATATCCTCAGGTGAGGATTAATGAAAAAGAGCCCTAGCTATTCTGGCTCAGGGTACAGAGTGCCTACAAACTGAAGGGTCCCTGGTTCAATTCCAGCCAAGGGCACATGCCTGAGGGCCTGCTGGAGGTAGCCTATCAATGATTCTCTCATCATTGATATTTCTATCTCTCCCTCTACCTTTCTCTCTGAAATCAATAAAAATATATTTTTTAGCCAGCACCGGTTTGGCTCAGTGGATAGAGCGTTGGCCTGCGGACTGAAGGGTCCTGGGTTCGATTCCGGTCAAGGGCATGTACCTTGGTTGCGGGCACATCCCCAATGGAGGGTGTGCAAGAGGCAGCTGGTCGATGATTCTCTCTCATCAACGTTTCTAACTCTCTATCCCTCTCTCTTCCTCTCTGTGAAAAATCAATAAAATATATTTAAAAAAATACACACACACACACACACATATATGTGTGTGTGTGTGTGTGTGTGTGTGTATATATGTATTTTTTTTAAAGGAGCTGGAGGGGGACAATGGAGGGAGAAAGGCAGACATATGTAATACTTTCAACAATAAAGATTTTAAATAAATCTACTATGCCCTAGCTTGTTTGGCTCAGTGGATAGAGCCTCTGCTTGTGGACTGAAGGGTCCTACGTTCGATTCCGGTCAAGAGCACATGCCCAGATTGCAGGCTGTCCACAGTAGGGGATGTGCAGGTGACAGCCAATTAATGATTCTCTCTCATCATTGATGTTTCTATCTCTCTCCCTCTCCTTTCCTCTCTGAAATCAATAAAAAAAAAAATTTAAAAAGTCTCTCTTTATTAAAAAAAATTTACTAGTGTAATGAATTAAATTAAATAGTTAAAGGGCATAAGGATCCATAAAGGGTATGGTTTTGTGTGTTTTTTTTGGGGGGAGGTTAAAAAAGATGGTGATAATCTAGGCATTCTTATAAGCAGGGGGGGAGTTATACAGGGTTACCCCAAAAAATATATACATGCTTTGAATAATTATAAAGGAAGTGTTCATGAAAATACATCTCATTTTCAAAATATACTGGAATATAGACATTGTGTATTCAATTTTTTGGCACACCCTGTATAAAGACACTGAAGCAAGATAATATTAAAGAGCATGTAATAATTGGAAATTATAGAATTTCCACGTATTGGAATATACATTAGTCACAACCAGCCTATCCTATTCTTTGTTGCTTCATTTAAAAAACCTACATGCTAAAACCAGGTTTATTTTGTTAAAAACACCATGTAGTATTCCTTTCTCCAAATTTTCTAATGAGTCCTTAGCTGCCAAATCTTTTCTTACTGTTGTGTATAATATGGCTCCCATTTGTTTTATCACCACTAAAGCCTTATATAGGAAAACAGGTTACAATGATAACATAAAGTATGAAAATAGATTAGACTGACTAAATTAGGGACAGAAAATCCAAGTTTGAATTCTGGCTTTAGTTATTCGCTGTGATCCGATATCTGTAAAATGAAAAAATGATCTCTCAGGACTGAGTCTTGCATAAAACCAATCCCCAACCATCCCAGAGCTTTATAATCAGAGAGCTTAAATTTCCTTTAGAAGCACTTCTATTTACCATTTTGTCATTATTTTTCCCCCCACACAGGTTCTCTTTTAACAATCATTTTATTGTATCAGCACCCCCAGAACCTAGTAGTGTCTTGATAAATACTTATAACAAGAGAGGCACTTGATAAATTTTTATAAGAATAATGATATCCTCCCAAGAGTAGAAAGATTTTTAAGGTCAGTGTAATTGCCATTACACTGTAGTACTTATAGTGTTATTTGCATTGTTTTTATAGGAAATGTGATTTTAACTTCCAATTATAAAATGCCAGAAACATCTTCTCTTACTCCAGAAAATATTTTAAATCAGTGTCACTCAAAATGTAGTCTGCAAACTGAGGTCTCATTGGGAAAATTTACCACTCTACAACAAGGTAAGAAATTAAGAATAAGAGTTCAAAAACTTTAATAGAAATTTAATATTGCCATAATATACAAGCATGTGATTAGTGTATTTACAAAAGTATCCATCTACAAAAGATGAGAAAATAAAAGGTCCTTCATTACAGAAGGTTTGAGACCATTTTAAATGGTACATTATGAGTTAAGTGAGATAGCAAGTACATTCAGCCATCATTTTAACATTGTTTCTTTGAGAAAATAAAATCCTCATTTCAATTAACCAATTTTAAAAAATCACTCTGGGAATGTAATTTGCTATGCACATTTTCTCCTCCTCGTCTCCCTCCTAAAAGTAAACACTCTGATTTGTACCTACAATATAAGCAACAAAGAGGTGTAGTTGATCCTTTCCATAGGTGGTTTCATCAAAGGAAAAAGGCGTTTTCTTCCCCTTCCTGATTTACCCTCTTCCCTCTCTGATGGCTACTGTATTTACATCTTATTAATTAAGCTAGATCAGAAAAAGGAAAGAAACATATAGTATTGATTAGGCAGGGATATTTGGTTTTATGTACAGAGTCCAGATGATCAATAGTAAGTTATCAGATAAAAATTTGATTCATGCCAAAACCGGTTTGGCTCACTGGTAGAGCGTCGGTCTGTGAACTGAAAGGTCCCAGGTTCGATTCCAGTCAAGGGCATGTACATTGGTTGTGGGCACATCCCCGGTGGGGGGTGTGCAGGAGGAGGCTGGTCGATGTTTCTCTCTCATTTGACGTTTCTAGCTCTCTATCCCTCTCTCCTCCTCTCTGTAAAAAAAATCAATAAAATATATATATTTTTAAAAATTTGATTCATCTTTGTGATGTGTTTCCTATCATATCTCTTGAAGAAGCAAGTAACAAGGCAATGTTTAGAATCTAAACAAAGATGGGGCTTCGAGGGAAGCCTGGGTCCCGGGTGCCTGCTGGTGGCCAGAGGGAAGCCTGGTTCCTCTGGTGGCCAGAGGAAGCCAGTGCTGGCAGCCGGGGGAAAGAAGGCCTACTCTTGCACGAATTTTGTGCATCTGGCCTCTAGTAATGTATAAAGTTGAGAAACTGATGACTGCTCCAAGCCCATTATTTTGGAATCTGGTTTCTTTTGAAGTTCAGACACAAGAATGGGAGCCCTTTGTAGTGAGGGAATCCATTACATATAAATCAATCACCTTCTCGCCGGGACCGGTTTGGCTCAATGGATAGAGCGTCGGCTTGGGGACTGAAGGGCCCCAGGTTCGATTCCGGTCAAGGGCATGTACCTTGGTTGTGGGCATATCCCCAGTAGGGGGTGTGCAAGAGGCAGCTGATCAATGACTCTCTCTCATTGATGTTTCTAACTCTCTATCTCTCTCCCTCTCTGTACAAAAATCAATAAAATATATTTTAAAAAAAATAGAAAGTCTAATTCTCTTTAAAAGAAAAAAACAACCAATCACCTTCTAGAAATACTCTGGACAAACATACTAGTAAAGGAATTATTGTTAACACCCATAGTTTACAAAGGAACATTTTTTTTTTTTTTTTTTACAAAGGAATGTTTATAAAATTTGTACTTAACCACTTAAATTTTAAGAATCAGATATGCTCAGCAGTGATTGATACGGCACCTTCAGAAACAGATATGTAAAAAGAAATTTACAGCCCAGATTCTGAAAAAGAAACAACTAAAACTCAAGTATGAAGAGATGATAATTTGAAAACAACTTCAAAATGTACACTCAAGGCAGCCAAATTGTCAAAACAAAGAGGGAAAACATCAGATCTTATTAATGATGGAAAAGACATAGTCAACTCAAGGAGCAGTCTTAATCTCTAAAAGAGAAGGGTAGAGAAGTACCTTAATGTGATATATGTATTTAAAATAACTTTCTCAGGATGAAGACCAACATCCTTAAATAGCCTACAAGGATCTGCATTATCTGGCCAAGGCCATCTGCTTTAGCTTCATTTAATACCACTCTCCCTGGCAGCTACTCTGGCCTCAAATGACATATGTATAATATTTCCCTTATCTAGAATCAGTTATCTGCTTCTCCTCTTGCCCTACTTAGTCCTATATTATCTTTCAAATATCAGTTCATTTTTTCAGAAAAGCCCTCCCTGACCATCACTATTTCCAAAGCCAATATCTTAAACAAGAGCTGGTTCTCTTGCTTTACACACTCATAGCTTCCCCACAGTTTTCTTTCCCGGCACTTATTTATATTTATTATATGATTATGTCTTCCCCCCCCCAAATACCAATGATCTTCATAAAGGCTGGGTCTTCATCTTTTTTGCTCACCATAATATCCCCTAAGACAGTGGTCAGCAAACTCATTAGTCAACAGAGCCAAATATCAACAGTACAATGATTGAAATTTCTTCTGAGCCGAAGCCGGTTTGGCTCAGTGGATAGAGCATCGGTCTGTGGACCGAAGGGTCCCGGGTTCGATTCCGGTCAAGGGCATGTACATTGGTTGCGGGCACATCCCTGGTGGGGGGTGTGCAGGAGGCAGCTAGTTGATGTTTCTCTCTCATCGACGTTTCTAGCTCTCTATCTCTCTCCCTTCCTCTCTGTAAGAAAAATCAATAAAATATATTTTTAAAAAAAGAACTTCCATGTAAAAAATAAATAAATAAATTTCTTCTGAGAGTCAAATTTTTTAAACTTAAACTTCTTCTAATGCCACTTCTTCAAAACAGACTTGCCCAGTCACCCAGGCGTGGTATTTTGTGGAAGAGCTACACTCAAGGGGCCAAAGAACCGCATGTGGCTCTCCAGCTGCAGTTTGCCGACCACAGCACTAGGAGATAGTATATATAATGTTTGGGAAGTGGTACACTAAGGAAATGGGAATACAGAAAAAAAAAGAGATCTGGGCCTTGTAATAGTACAAGAAAATGTTTATCAAAGAAAGGTTCCTAACTCTAAAGCTTAGGCTGTAATAACAACTATAGGAAGTGATGAAAGACATTTATCTTATTAACCTACTAAAACCAGAGGTTGGAAAATATCCCTAGTAAAAGTTGTAGTTCAGATATCTTTTGAGGAAACTTCTCCAGCTATCAACAGTGGACCAGGAATGAAAGATGATTTAGGAGAAGAGAGAGAAGACATCCTGCTTCTCATCTCGCCCAAGGAAATATTTTTGGAAGCAACTCCAACTTGGAAATCTTTTCATGCTGACCTTTCAGCTAGTGGGGATGCACTTGTAAGTCAGGAATTATTGGTAAGATTAATAACACAAGAGACCCCTGGGAATCCTGCTAGAATAGAAAACTATTGAAATACCAGAGATTTATTCCAATAAGCCATAGTGCTTGGTCAAAACCCAAAGTAAATAAAAAGCCCACAATAAACTTAAGTGCCAGAACAAGAGCTCGAGAGGACAGGATATAAGACATTCTAAAAAGAAAATAAAGATATTTTAAATATAATCACACCAAAAAATAAAAGCAAGAGGAAACATCAGTATAAACTTGGGAGACTGAGGTGAGACAACTATAAATTTCTAAGATTTGCTCATTGCCATGGAATTTTCAGAAGCCATTTTGCAAGAAAAGCAGCAATGTTCATCAAGGGTAGGCTTTGAAACTGAGTTTTAAAGTTACAGATGACAATTCTGATCTATTGTCATGAATTGACCAACACCTTAAAGAAGTAAAAACCATGAAATACATGTATTTTTCTTTTTTGTTAATATTGTTTCCATTGATTTTAGAAAGTGAAAGGGTGGGGGAAAGGAAGAGAGGGGAAGCATCATCGTGAGGGTGCCACATCAATTGTTGCTTCTTGCACACACACCAAGTGGGGTAGGGAACCTGCAACCAAGGTATGTGCCCTTGACACACAACACTTCGGTTCAAGGATTGATGCTCTAACCACTGACCAACACTTGCCAGGGCAATGTTTTTCTTTTTTCCATCTGCCCATTCCTCTAATATAGGAGTGGGGAATGTCTGGCCCACCGGCCATAAAGCCTGCAAAAACAGTTGGTCTAGTCCTGCCAAGACATTAGAAGTGAGTTAATTAAATGTTTGACCAAATATAGCAGGCTAATTTTTAAGTTGATAATTTTGTATGGCCCAAGAATGATGTTATAAATATCCAAATGGTCCTTGGCAAAAAAAAAAAAAAAGGTTCCTCACCCCTGCCCTAGTAAATTTCTGCAATTATCTGTCACTAGTAAGACAACTATTTATCTAGAGTAGAAACTACATAAAAAATCCTGGAACACCAACTTCATTTTACACGGATAATAAATCACTGTAAATGTCATAAATAGGCCAGACATTTGATTATTCTAACTTTTGAGCTGTAGTACTATATTATTTTTGTATATTTTTATATTTCTCTGGAACTTAGGAGCTTTTTTGATTATCCTGATATTCCCCTAGAACTCAGGAGCATGAAATACTTTTTTGGGAGTGGAGCTATTACAACTTTGGAAGTGCTGAAAGAACATTGTTACAGTAGAAAACTAAGATTACAAATTCAGGATACAGTTAAACTGAACAAGATTTCTACATCTGATATTGTACAGAATAAAAATATAAATGAGATACTTTTTTGTATATGATTTAAGATTTTTACTAATAGTTAATGTCATGGAACAAAGATTTATTTTGTCCTCTTCTAAGAGAATTTGATTAACAATTTTACAAGCCAAGTTTTACAGTGCTGGCATTATATACGTATTAGTGTCTAAGAAACATTTTATAATCCTGTGTGAGAAATATAGTAAACAATAGGATTATACCTAATTTGAGATGAGAAATATATTGTAGTCATTTAATACTACTATAAGGTTTTGGAGGTAAACTTAAAATGAAAGAATTTCCCAGGAGCACCAGACATTTTGGGGGTGGGGGTTGAAACAGCTAGCACATTAACTCAATACTTCCCCTTGGCCTAAAGTGCTTTGCTGCGTATTAAGTATGGTCAGCTCCAACAGAGTTAGGTTTTAAAAAATAAAATATCCAAAGGAAACATATGTACACATATAATACCTTAATAAAAAATAAAAATAAAAATAGAAAATAAAATATTGCCCGGCCAGTGTGGGTCAATGTTTGAGCATCAACCCATGAACCAAGAGGTCATGATTCAATTCCTGGTCAGGGCACATGCCTGGGATGCAGGCTCGATCCTCGGTGATGGGTGTGCAGGAGGCAGCCCCTTCCTCTCTCTGAAACCAATTTTAAAAAGAAAATCTTGGGGATTGAAATATCCAACTCAATGGTCCCAGGTGGATCTTAAAGATTGAAAAAAATGTCTTTCAAAATAACAAGCAAGAATTCTATGCAAATCTCTGATGTTGCTATGAGCTGGTTAACAATACCCATTACAGTACTTGTCTAATTACTGAACCTACTGATCAAAAAGAAAATTATTGTGATTATTCAAAGAGAATTAACCAGCATGTTCTATCTCCCTCATATGACTCCCTACTCCCTCTAAGGCAAGCTCTGTAATATTTATCTAAGACAATGTCACAAAGAGATAGTAGTAGGGATCAGCAGTGATGAAGGTAGAAGTTTGAAAGGAAAGAAGAAAAGAGTTAAATGTTCTTCTTGGTTCATTCTTCCTTCTCACATGAACCCCTAAAGACCTGAAGGGCAAACTATTAAGATGTTCAGTAGCAAAGAATCAGGGAGGTCAGAACACAGTTGACACTTTAAATAAAAAAGGTCTTGAGAATCCCAAGAGCTTTGTCCAGGGCAAATGACCAGACAAGAATCTGGAATAAAAATGCAAGCAAAGAATAGAGTGTACATGCACCAGGGATATTCCTGCATTAAAAGGTGCTTTGTGGGCAGGAAATGATTAAGTCAAGATCAGTGATTTCAGCTTCTAGAACAGATCATCAAAGCTTATTTACAAGTCAAGATTACCTACATATGGAAATGTAAACTTTGGTCTTATAAGATTGCAAGACATAAAATAAAAATTGTAATTTTATAATTCAAGTAACAAAATATTTTTAATTCAAAAGCCAAACTTTAAATATAAGCATTTGCAAAAATGACAGCTTACAGCAGTCACCAAAATGAGAAACCGTACATGAAGTATCATTAAATCAGTGCATAGCCTATAGAAATTGGTATGATATGATTAAAACTTCAAAAGGAAAAAGAGCCCTAGCCGATATGACTCAAAGTTCAGAGCATTGGCCTGTGGACCGAAGGGTCCTGGGTTCGATTCCGATTAAGGGCATATGCTCAGGTTGCGGGCTCGATCCCCAATAGGGGGTGTGCAGGAGGCAGTCAACCAATGATTCTCTCATCATTGATGGTTCTATCTCTCTTTTCCTCTCCCTTCCTCTCTGAAATCAATAATATATCTAAAAAAAGGAAAAGAAAAACCCACTGTGACAATTTTTTCAACTCTATTTTTTTTTAAACCTGGTATTTTTAGTTTTGCATTCTCCCTAAAATGAGTCAATGAATAAATGCTAACCAAGTTCTTATTTCTCTTTAAAATAGTATTTAACTCTCTTTAGTTTACGTAACAAAGAATAAATAGAATAATACTGTCTAGGCTGTCAAATTACAGCGGGGAGGGTAGGGAGATCTGCGGGAGATCTCTGGACTTGTATACATGCATATAAGGACTTGTATACATGCATATAAGTACAACCAATGGACACAAAACTCTGGGGAGGGAGGGTATGTTTAGGGGGGGGCAATGTTAAAATATGTACACAAATAATAATTTACTTAAAAAATGTAAATAAATAAATAAATACATGAATACTGTGCAAAGGAGGAAAAAAAAAGAATAATACTGTCTAGGAATGGAAACATATTATCTATTAGGTCAGCTATTTAGGGAATTAGTTCTGGGTATCACATCTGAAAACATACAATAAGTAGATTCTGCCCAAATGTCAAATTTATTAAACTACCATGTGATAAACATATTCAAATAAAAATGAAGTTAGGAATACTTTGCCTGAATAATGTAAATAAGGGGAAAGACAAAATGGGGAAAACAAAGAGCCTCTCTCAGATTTGAAGATGATACTTAGAAGAAATATGCTGTTGTGAGGCACCTGGCACAGCACCTAACATAGAGTGAAGTACACTGTAAATATGAGTCTCTATCTCTTCTTATATGAATTACAACATTAACACCAACTGCAGAAGTTACAGAAATTTGAATTCAAAATCTAAGAAACTGAAGAGATCAACTGAAGGACTTGTATGCATACATATGAGCATAACCAATGGAGGAAAAACTATGGGGAGGGAGGGAATGTTTAGGAATGGGTGGGGAGGGGACTGGTAAGGTATGTACACATGAAATATCTTAATAAAAAATTTTTTTAAAATCTAAGAAACTGGAAATAGAGATAATTGATAATGAACACAGCTGCCTTAGAAAACATTGAGTTCTCAGCATTGGAGGTACTGAGATGAGGCTTAGGTATTCTCTGCCAGGGATGGTATAGAGGAAATAATTCCTGATTTGAGTAAGAGTTTGGACCACGTGACCTCTAAGGTTCCTTCTAACTCCTTATAATATTGAGGTAAACACTAGGGAAAAGATCACTATCATTTTCCTCTTTCCTCAAGTATGTCACTTAATGTAGGTTATCTTACCTATGAGATTCTTGCTCTCCTTTCATTTTCTCTACTTTTGTTAACATATCATCAACTTTAAATGTTTTCCTAGAAGAAACAGATAAACAAAATAATCACTTCTCAACTGGGAAAAACAAACACATTAACACTTTATTGTCACTATAATAGGCAAGTTGGAAATCTGATTTTTATTATTTTTAATAAGATAAATTATGGTTAGCCATAACAATGCATAATACTGAGACAGTTTATGTTATAATATAGCAGACAAGCTTTCAAGTCCCATCTCAAATGCTAATTTTTCCATGAAATCTTTTGTAATTATTCCCAAACCTTAATTGGGGTTATTTCTCCTTACCTATGGCACATAGGTTTTTAATTATTTTAACACTTAGTTTCCTAAATGTGAAATTTTATAAATATTTTATTTCTCCTGCTATATTATAAGCTCCTGGTGGACAGAGATTGCTTTTTTCCAAGCAAAGTCATATAATGTTTGGCATAGTGCCTTATACTTAGCAGATATTCAAGCATCTGTTGGACTGAGCCAAACAAATGCAAATTATGTATACTTTGAAAACATTCATCCTTTTATTAAGTAACCTGACAAATATGTGCTAGTACTATCACATAAAAATGAGTATTCTATAAAAAATTTATCAAGTTAACATCCTCAAAGATTATTAGTAATGGCTAACATTACAGAATATTATATTAAAGAGATGGTTATCATCATCATGAAAAAATTTTAAAGTTTAAGGGACATACCCATATCAAATCATAAAAATATTACTAGCTTTTAAGAGAGTAATTTTTCTACAAATTAGAAACTTAAATTAAGAATTTAAGAATGCAATTTAAGAATTAATTCTAAAACAAGCCTAATCTTAAGCTGGTTTTCTATAAATGTTCTAAAAATATAGGCTAAAAGTCTAAATCCATATGTAACATGTTAATTGGAACAAATATTTATCATCATACTCATGCACTCTCTTCAAATTTAGGACTTGAAAAGTTTAATGTATTCTGCATTAACTACTTTGTAAAGCTTGAATTCAGATACTAGAAACTACTAATACCCTCATTCCTCAAAATCAGCTATTCTACACAATTGCTATAATAAAAATTATCAGTAGAAAAATGTTAATGTATATGTGTTGCAGTAAAATACTGATAGGAAGAACAGAATTGATGGAATATATAGTTCAGGTGAATAAATAGCCTCCATTAACAAAAGACCTTTTTTTAAAAAAATAAAAAATAAAAGCTTCTCTCTTTAACTTTAGAGTTACTGAAAAGTTCATTAATAAAGTTTCATCCAATAGAGTATAGTAAGAAGTACTTTATGAAGGAGGGCAATTCACTTTCAATCTCCACAGATAACAGAGAAGAAAGAAAAACGTAAGATTCCTCTAGGCTAATCACAAAGTTATCATAAATACTGAGCCCTAGCTGGTTTGGCTCAGTGGATAGGGCATCAGCCTGCTGTCTGAATGGTCCCGGGTTTGATACCGGTCAAGGGCACATACCCGGGTTATAGGCTGGATCCACAGTAGGGAGAGATCAACAATTCCCTCTCATCATTGATGTTTCTCTCTCTCTCTCTCTCTCTCTCTCCCCTCTTCTCCCTTCCTCTTTATAATCAGTAAAAAATATGTATATAAAATAAACAAACAAATACTGAAATGTACTATTGAGGAGAGTTGTAAAACTACTAAAAGTTTTTTTTAACAATATGTTAATGTAATGATTAAGATGAGATTCTGTTGGGAATAAAAAAAGACTAAATCACAAAGTTCATCTCTTCCAAAATTATGGTGTTCTGCAAAAGAGAACTGGTCATTAACCACCATTTGAAACAGATAAGATCATAAAGACAACCCATTCCTCCTTGAAAAAACAACAACCCATAAGCAGCTATATAAAGCAACTATATAAAAGCAGCCCCAGCACCCAAGCAACAAGTATTTCTGTTCTTTAGAAAGGTACCACTACTTAGATCAGATATAAAAGAGAAAATAGTTACTATCAAAAAGTCATCCAAGAAAAGTATTTTTAAATTCAAGAAATTTTAGGAAATCTTCTTGGGAGGATTAAAAAACAGCTAACATAAAACTGTAAAAGGATTCAATAAAAGATGTCCTTCTCCTCACCAGTATTCCACGTTGTCAGTGTAGTGTTAGCCTACAGTTTATATCTATGAAGTGAAAAGTACAAGGCTCGCTCTAAAATATATCTATGAAGTGAAAAGTACAAGGCTCGCTCTAAAAACATTTTGAGCAAAGGGATAATACTAAAAGCAATTTAGTAAAAGGAGTTAAAAAAAAAAAACAAACCAGTTTAAACAAAGACCATAATTACTGAGCTAAGTACCATCCTCACACCAACTACTTTGGACAGGACAGCATTCATTTAAAGATATAAGTTGTAGTGTAATTTGTTAAAGATCAGTCTTTATGCTCTGGCCAGTTTGGCTCAGCGGTTAATGAGCATCCAACCAAGGACCAAAGGGTTGCAAGTTCAATTCCTGGTCAAAGGCATATACCTCTGAATCTGCCCAGGTTGGGGTGTGAACGAGATGCAACCAATCAATGTATCTCTAGCACATTGATATTTTTCTCTCTTTTTTCCTCCCACATGCCTACTCTATCTTGGGAAAAAAAAAAAAAAATGGAGAAGATATCTTGGGGTGATGATTAAAAAAAATGAAAATTTGAAAAAATGAGTCAATGTCTTAGATAGGCCAGGGATATAACGAAAGAATTAAGTGATTCCTAATGCATTTCCCCCCCTAATGAATTCTTTTGTATGGAAATAACAAAGTGGAATTTATGTTTCTTGGCTGGCAAACTGCTTCAAAACTTCCCCAAAAGGTAATGTTTTACCTATAGGGTAATAAGTTAAGGGCAAGTTTAAAAAATTGCCTCCACCGTTAGCAGATAACAGAAACATATCCCACAAGACAATCAAATAGTCTAACATGACAAGAAAATTATGAAGTTAGCCTTTAAATAAATATATTGTTTTTATCCATTTATGGGTTAATTCTAATTTATTTTGAAAACACTTAATCATTTTTAAATATAAATTAGGCAACATCCTAGATGATAACCCAGCCAACCTTCCATATTAAAAATACTACAGGAAAGCCTGGCCAATGTGGCTCAGAGGTTGAGTGCGGTTTGATTTCCTAATCAGGGTACATGCCTGGGTTGGAGGCTCAACCTCCAGTGTGGGATATTCAGGAGGCACCTGATCAATAATTCTCTCCCATCACTGATACTTCTATCACTCTCCCCACTCCCTTCCTTTTATGAAAAAAAAAAAAAATATATATATATATATTTTTAAATACAGGGAAAAAATTAACCACTATTTAATCAATCCAGCCTACTGTTTTTACACAGCCGACAATCTGAGAGGTTTTTATAAATATTTGCAATTGATTTGATGAGAGAACATTAATTCTAAACCCCAATTATGCTGTTATCTCTCCCCACCCTACAAAGAGTCCCATACTGCCCACCAGTAGGCCTATATTTCAAAACACTATACTCAACCCAAAGTATTTTGAATTTCATCAATTAAAAAATCTGAACACATTTGTTTTCTCTCTTTCTGTGTAAGTACTACATCCTACCGAATATCCTCAATTCTGTATCATAGACCAGTGTTTTTCAACCTTTTTTGGGCAAAGGCACACTTGTTTCATGAAAAAAAATCACGAGGCACACCACCATTAGAAAATGTTAAAAAATTTAACTCTGTGCCTATATTGACTATATATAAAGTAATTCTCTTGAATAGGAATCAAATAAACACAAAGGAAGTATTTTATAATTACTTTATTATGAAATATTAAGTAAACAAAATAGTGAAAAATTATAAAATTCTTGTCTTGTCTGCACCTACGGCACACCAGGCAACATCAGTGTGCCGCAGAACAGCGGATGAAAAACGCTGTCATAGACCACATAAAGTATTTACTCTCTGGGTCCTTTACAGAAAAAGCTTGTTGAATTCAGGCATAGAAATAATGAAGTTGACAGATAAAGAGCGGACAGATTTAATTCTGTTGCCTAACCTGCCACCCTCTTCCTAAGTATTTAAGTAAGTTTCACCTATTAAATACAATGCTCTCTCTATAGATATTCAGAAATATTACCAGAAGACAAATAGTTTTAACATATCAATCCTTCAAATTCACCTAGGTCAGTGGTCGCCAAACTCATTAGTCAACAGAACCAAATATCAACAGTATGATTGAAATTCCTTTTGAGAGCAGAATTTTTTAACCTTAAACTTCTTCTAACGCCACTTCTTCAAAATAGACTAGCCCAGGCAGTGGTATTTTGTGGAAGAGCCACACTCAAGGGTCCAAATAGCCGTGTGTGGCTCACGAGCCCATTTGCCGGCCACGGACGTAGGTATGTAAAGCTAAGCTAAAGTATGTCTTGCCCTAACTGGTTTGGCTCAGTGGATAGTGTGTCAGCCTGCGGACTAAAGGGTCCCAGGTTCAATTCCGGTCAAGGGCACATACCTTGATTGTGGGCATATCCCCAGTGGGGGTGGGGTGAAGAGGGGGAAGGGGGCAGCTGATCCATGTTTCTCACTCATGGATGTTTCTAACTCTCTATCCCTCTCCCTTCCTCTCTAAAAAATCAATAAAATATATTAAAAAAAAAAAAAAAAAAAAAGTACATGTCTTGCTCTTAAATTACAGATGGAAATCATGATGGTTGGCCCGGCCAGCATGACTCAGTGGTTAATCGTCAACATATGAACCAGGAGGTCATGGTTCGATTCCCGGTCAGGCTATATGCTCCAGTTGCGGGCTCAATCCCCAGTGTGGGGTGTGCAGGAGGTAGCTGATCAAGAGGTAGCTGATCATGATTCTTTCTCATCACTGATGTTTCTTTCTCTCTCTCTTTCCCTTCCTCTCTGAATCAATAAAAATATATTTAAAAAACAAAAACAAACAAAACACACCATGATGCTTACTTAATAACCAGTAGAAGTCTCCAAAGGAAACCTAAAAGGAGTTTAAAAGTCTATTGAAATAGCTTAATTGTTTTACCAAGTCAAGATGACAACACCAAATGCTTAGTAAAAATGTTATTTCACTTGATATAATCGATAAGTAACCCTGCATGTAGGACAAAAAATTAGCATTCAATTACATATGCTTAATATTGAATATTATGCACTAGCTGGTTTGGCTCAGGGGATAGAGCATAGATAGGCCTGTGGACTGAAGAGTATCAGGTTCGATCCCAGTCAAGGGCACATGCCTGGGTTTCGGGGATGTGAAGGAGGCAGCTGATCAATGATTCTCTTTCATCCTTGATGTTTCTATCTCTCTCCCCCTCTCCCTTCCTCCCTGAAATCAATTTTTTAAAAATCTTTAAAAAGTTGAACATTACAAAGCAAATATAAGCTCTGATACTTCTAGATTCTACTTTAAGACTAAATGATTAAGATTTATTTTAAGGACACTCATCCCATTTACATCAAAAGTATTTCCTGGCCCTGGCTGGGTAGCTCAATTGATTAGAGAGCATCGTCCGAATAATATCAAGGTTCAATCCCCCGTCAAGGCATGTACAAAAATCAATCAATCAATGAATAACTGGATGTTTCTCAATCTCTCCCTCCCTTTTTCTCTCTCTATAATCAATGAATAAAAAAAAGTATTTCTACTTTAGTAAGACCAAAGATATAAAATGACACTTTTTAAACTTATCAATATAGAAGCAAATTCTTTAATGCTAGAACATATAAGAAATATTTAAAAATTAACTGTTAAGTTTATGTATCCAAGATAGCTAGCTACCCTGAGCCCTCTGGTTAATATTTAAATTCTCAACTTCTATCAAACTTGAAAATAATTAGAAGTAAAGAGTGAAAACATGTCAGTAAAATCATTTCATTCACTTCACTACTAAATCATTTCTATTAGGGGGAAAAATGGTATTAAACTGGAATTTACAAAAATGATACTTCTAAAATGATCACTTTGCAAACAATTCAACCTGCCACTCTTTTACCTAAGTTTTCATATTTAATCTTTAATTAGAAATTAAAGTACTTTAAAACAAAACTTTAACATGGTTTGGTTAACTTGAAATAAGACTCATAAAATGTACCTTTTGATGTTTGTTCGGGAGTTTCGATGAGACATGTAAGTAAGAGTTCTGTGCAAAAATATTGGCTATAAAAAAAGTTTTAAAAATATTAAAATTAAATAGGTGAAATTCTAAGAAAAAAATAATATTGATGAATTTTATTTATAACTTACCGCTATAAGATTTCGAGTTCGAAGAAATCTATAGATCTGCGTTGGTTCTGGGTAACAAAAAACAAAACCCAAACATTATCTAAATTTATGTATTACTCAGGTTAAGAAAAATACCAATCTAGCTCATGTAATCAGTATAGTCACCTGTTATGAAAGTCATGTACTAAATATTTACATCAAGAATATATTAGTATGCACCATAGATCAAAAGACATTCACAAAATTCATCTACATTTATTTGAAGTTTCAGATGCTTCACAGTCTTGTTCTTAAGCCTTGCATTTCTAATGTAGGTACTTTTTATTTTTTAAAAGTAATTTATTGATTTTTAGAGAGGAAGGGAGGGAGATAGAAATGTCAATGATGAAAATCATTGATCTGCTACCTCCTGCATGTCCCCCACTGAGGATAGAACCCATAATCTGGGAATATGCACTGACCAGGAATTGAACACTGACCTCCTGGTTCATAGGTGACGCTCAACCACTGAGCCATGGCAGCCAGGTTAAGGCATGTACTTTTGAAACTAATCTGTATGCAGAATTGAAAAGTAGTTACATTAATTTAATTTAGCTAATTTAAACTATAAACCATCTTCCCCAAAAAAGTAGCTGAAATAAGGTAGTTGGATTTAGCAAAAGAACCACTTATTGATGCCAAATAAAAATGAAGTTCCCACTTTTTGATCAGTCTTCTTAAAAAGTTATAGTAGTCAGCCAAAACAGAATTAAAACTGTTTTCTACATGTCCTAATAAGATATGATGAAAGCCAACATTAAAAGAAATCTGAAAAGCAAATTGTAAATTTTCAATGAATATTTCTTTATAGTTCATTTTTATCTATTTCACTCAATGTAAATATTATCTCAACATATAAATACTACAATATATATTTTTAAAGTAATTGACAGATTCCCAAAACCTTTTTAATGCTGAGTTTAATTAAAATTCAATTTGTTATAAAGACTCAGGTTATAGATAGAAAATATATTTTATTCACAATACCATAATGTCAATTATTGACCTATTAGTATTGTTCCTTTAAATAAAGCAGTATCAAAATGAACTAAATGACTATATTATTAAATACATCAAAGCATTTAAACTTATCTGAAACGAAGGTCAATATTAGAGAAGAATCCAGTTGTTTTGTGGCTAAATCTAGTTCTTAATGACAGTTCACTTCTCCATGGTAGACACAACAGAAAACAAAATAGCTAGCACTTTCTTGGAAAATTATCTTTTCAACATTTAGAAATAATTGTTCAAATATCCACTGAATCGTTAGTTTGGTTTTCTAAACAAACTAAAAGATTATATTCTAGAAGGAGTACAAATGGGTATGTTTATTGTCATTACTGAGATTCAGTTCTCCGCCGTATTTCCAATTTAAATCCTCGCCAGCTTTTGAAATTAATCAAAAACAAAAATAATGCGACTCTCCTTTAAGGTTCAATATAGGTCCCAATAAAAACGGATATTCCGTGTATTAAATCCCAATTAGAATTTCATGAAGCACTAACGAGAGAATGAAAGAAAGGTATTACACAATGTACTATGTCTTTCCAAGTACAGCTGATACCATGCCCTGAACATATGCCACGGGGGAAAAATTGTAAATAAAGACCTTCGGCGGTAGAGCGGAGTTTATTCAAGTTTTGTGAAGACAGTGCTCACGATCATCCAAAGTACAGCATTCACACAAAAGCAAAATGGAAACCAATCTCGGGGCGGCCGTAAATATTTATAGCCGTTGTGTTCCTTTTTAATAAATTCTATTGTTTGTCCCCCTTTCCAAATTAGGTCGTAGTTTTGCCCTCGAAGACAGATCATAAAGCAGAAAACTGACCCAAGAAAAGGTTCCGGAATTAAGACAAGTTAACAACGCGGGCACATTTCCGAGATGGTCTCGAGGTAAGCGAAATGCTTCCTCCACACTCCCCGTCTCAGTGTGTGTATCCGTGAAATGGGCGGACAGACGTGAAAGGTTTCAAAGCCCCAAAAGGTGCCGTGTTCATATAATATGCACACCAAGTTGGCGCGTGGGTATTTCTTCCTTTTTCTTTTTTTTCTAGGTGGTGGCGGTGGGTTGAGATGGGATGATGGGATGGGGTGGTGGTGATTGGGGGTGCGTCGGCATTTCAGACTCATGGCAATTCTGTCCATTTCAACAGACTCATTTGCTCCCCAAAACCTCCCCCCGAAACCTTTGAACTTCTTAGAGCACGAAAGGCACGAAAAGACCAAGCACGAGCCTTGGGATCTGACTGCGGATCGAGACCGCACAGCCCGACAGCCCAATGGTAACCTCCACCGGGAGAAGCCGGCCCCTACCGCGAGGCCCCGGTGCCCGAGCTCCTGGGCAAACCTCCGGGGAGTCGGGACCCTCACCTGGACTTGCGATCCCACTTTCCCCCCAAAGACCCCAGACTCGGAGCCGTGACCCCGGAGGGGGGAACAGCTCCCTCCACTCCCACATCAAGTCGACTCCCGGCGAGGAAGGGAGGGGGGAGGGAGGCCAGCCCGAGTGTCCCGACCCCCCGAGTGCCGGAAGAGTGGGTATTTCTGCCCTCAAAGGCTCAAACGCACTCACTCTCAAAGGCCTGGAGGAACAGCTCGTGGTCAGCCTGGACGTGCTCCATTTTCGGCTTCTTCACCGGTAACACGGCAGCCCCCGCCGCTGCTGCTGCTGCTGCCGCTGCCGCCGCCGCCGCCGCCGCCGCGGAGGAGGAGGAGGCCGAGTAACTGCCGCCGCCGCCTCCACAGCCCCCGCCGCCGCTGGATTTGCCGCCCGAAGCCGTCGCCGCCGCCGCCGCCACCGCCGCCGCCGAAGCCCCGAAGCCGCCTCCCCCGGACCCTGCGCTGGGCCCCGAGCCGCCCCCTCCCCCACCGCCGTGCTTCTGAGGCGCCATCGCGGTTCCTGCCTCCTCCCCCGCCAGCTACCCGCCGGGCGGCCCCGGAGAGTAAGCGCGCCGGCTTTACCCACCACTCGTCCCCGCGGGCTCCGGCGGACCGAGGGGGGAAGGAGGAGAGAGGGGAGGAGAGGGGAAGGGAAGGGAGGAGGAGAGGAGGGAAGGAGGGAGGAAAAAAAAAAGTGTCTCCTCCTGAGAGCCCCGCTCCGTTCCCGAAGCCGCTCACCCTAGCCCGGCCTGGCCCCGCCCACTTCCCCCCGCCCGGCGTCCTGATTGGCCGGCGGGAGCGCGCGCCGCCCGGCCGCCCATCCCGTTGGCCCGCGGATCCCCCCGTCAGTCACGCGGAGGCTCTTCTCGCGGAGGCGCGGCTTGGTTGGCCCGTGCGCGCTGCCGACCGCGGGGCCCGGCCGCCTCTTTGAACTGAATTCGCGGGAAAATTAGGGGTCGGAGCGGCCTTCCTGCTGGCCCCGGTGCATTGTGGGGAGCGAGAGAGACCCAGCGAGCGGCTTAGAGAGCGGCTTCGCCTTCGGAGCGTCGTCAGTCACCGTCCCCAGGAGGACAGGACCCCCTGACGGGAGGCCGGCCTCCGAGGCGCCGGGGGTGAGGGGTCTCTTACAGGAACCCAGATCCATGGCTGATCAGCGAGTCTCTAACTTCATAGGAAGGGACCTGCCAGGGAGTTGGGTCGCTTCTCCTTTGAGGGGTTTTCCCCAGGCAGGATCGAGTCCCCTGTCCCCTTGTCACCACGTGCCTCAAGCCACCCATGGCCGAACCCCACCCAGCAAAGCCCTTGAAGACTGGGAGCAGCCAAGGGGTTGTGGTGCGACTGGGCTCCACCAAAGGAATCGATTTTTTTAAAACATATTTTATTGATTTTATTTTTACAGAGAGGAAGGGAGAGGGATAGAAAGTTTGAAATATGGATCAGCTGCTTCCCGCACACCTCCTACTGGGGATTTGCCCGCAACCAAGGTACATGCCCTTGACTGGAATCGAACCGGGGACCCTTCAGTCCGCAGGCTGACGGCTCTATCCACTGGGCCAAACTAGTTAGGGCAAGGAAGCGATTTATATGTAACAGGAATGTCCCATAAACTATAAAGCGAGGAGAACAATTTTTTGTAGGTTCTATGGGGCTTCAGGATCTGTAATGAGAGAGGTTGTGGCTGCTCAAACCTCTGTTAAGTTGGAAGCAAAACCTGGGTATTTTATTCCCACCCACCCACCGCCAACGGCCACCCCAGACACCGCAGGGTGGGCAGAGGGAGAATTTCTTAGAAGTACGCACACCCTTCTTGAAAAACTTAACTTTGCGCCTCAAAAACTTGAGAGAAAATCCTTTGTTTTGCGGGTATTGCGCTTAAAAAGGTAGATGCATAGGCCCCATTCATTCTTCAGACACAGACGGGTTTGGAGTTGAGCTAAAACTCTTAAAAGATTTGAATTTTAGGTTGGGCAATGTGACCTCTAAGGGTGTTTTTCCAATTCAAACGCTGTGATCTAGTATTACATTACAGTGAAACATTACCTTCCAAATCCCCAATCTATAAACACACAACCATTTTGTACTTTTAAAAAACACTTTTTTCAAATGTTTGCTTTGGTCTTTATAGTCAGCTTCAAAACAGTACATACAAAGCAAGTATCTTTGGAATGGTTATTTAAATTGTTTGCAAAACTGGTGTCTTTGGAATGGCTACTTATCTAAATTACTGATTTTATCAAAGCATTTGCTATTTATAAGAGAGTGAGTTCTACAAATAAAACATTTAATATGAAATCTGGCATTTCAGGAACACGTCTGAAATTACGTAGACCTATTGCTGATTTTTCGTCAGACAAAAAGTTCAGAATACTATTTTGTTATATTATTTGTACATATCATCCGTGCTGGGTTTTGTTTGTTTGTTTGTTTTGTTTTTTTAGGTTTCCTTCCACAAAAGAGGATTTCTGTTTTCGATTTCTAGGGGGGAAGGAGGGAGAAGAAAGAAAAAAAAAAGCCCTCTCTGATTTAAAGCTACCCCCACAGAGGCTTGTGGGGTTTTAGATCGTGGTAATCTGCTGGTCTTTAGCTTTACTGCATTATAAAATGAAGTTCCATCCATTTAATCAGGGTCTGGGGCATTACATCACACTAAGCAGATCATCAACATTCCAAGTTATAAGCCAGAATGCTAATTTATTAATTAACAGCAAACATAACTGGCAAAACCACCAGTGTTCATCATCTGTACAGGATCCTCCGGTTTTGGAGGGGTGTGGGGGAACAGTTATAGTCAAAGGAAAAGACCGAGTGATAAGTTATCATAAATCTTTGATGGACAGAGAAATGGAGTGAAGGGAGCAGGGAGGGTCTTTAAGAACCCCATGATTGCCCTAACGAGTTAAACTCAGTGGATAGAGCGTCAGCCTGTGGACTGAAGGGTCTCAGGTTCCATTCTAGTCAAGAGCATGTAACCAATACCTTGGTTAGGGGCACATCTCCAGTAGGGTGTGTGCAGGAGACAGCTGATCAATGTTTCTCTCTCAATGATGTTTCTAACTCTCTGTCCCCCTCCCTTCCTCTCTGTAAAAACTCAATAATAATATATTATAATATATATATATATATATATATATATATATATATATATATATATATTTTTTTTTTTTTTTTTAAAGAACCCCATGGTCGCCTTCTAGGCTTCAGCATGGACAAGGTTTTAATGTCCAGTAGCCCCATGCTGGACATTATGAAAATCCCCAGGACTGGTCATGAGGAAGCCAACCATGCTATGGGAAAGGCATAGAAGCAAATTCTCACTTTTTTATTTTCTTTATTGATTAAGGTATTATAGATGTGTCCTAATTCTCACTTTTTATATTCTCCTTTGTCTAGACTGTATGTAGAGCACAGACAACAAGGAAAAACCCCTTATTCCTTTAGACAAATAATTGAGGAGTTGTCTTGGTTACATGATAGTCTTCTTAATCAGATTTTGTTCTATAAGTAAAACAATTACATCACCACAGAGTTGGTGACTTCTGTGGTTAGCTTATTTATTTTGTGTTGTTATTTCTAAGTGTGGCATGGCAACTCTTTTGAGCTTTGTGGCACCAACTCACAAGTGCCCCACCTCACACTGGATTTGAATTGTTTTCTAGGCTTTTTTGCTTGTCTTTACTTTTGCCATATCTAGAGTTGATAAACTCCTAAAAAGCAAAGGCAGTTGTCCATTTCTTTTCTATTTCCTAGCACAGGACTAGATATGTGTTCAAGGAGAGAGTAGCAATCATTTTAACCTTTACAGTTATAAATATGCTTTTTACATAATCATTGTCATAATGATCCTATGAAACGGGCATCATTTTCATTCACCGGGTGAGAAAGTAGTCCAGAGAGACTAAGTGACTTGCTCCTTTAATTGGCAGAGCTGTGACTTGAACCCAGGTTTTTTTTTTTTTTTTTTTTTTTTTTTTTAATATATTTTATTGATTTTGTACAGAGAGGAAGGGAGAGAGATAGAGAGCCAGAAACATCGATGAGAGAGAGTCATCGATCAGTTGCCTCTTGCACACCCCCTACTGGGGATATGCCCGCAACCAAGGCACATGCCCCCGACCGGAATCGAACCCGGGTCCCTTCAGTCCCCAAGCCGATGCTCTATCCATTGAGCTAAACCAGTCCCGGCTGAACCCAGGTTTTTAAACTCCAATTCCTAGGCACCTTTGCAATCAGAATAAAGTTATCCTTAGGACCTCAAGTTGACTGTTTTTAAGTTTGTTTTTTTTTAAAAAATGAGGACCACCTTGCTTCTCTTACAAAAAAAAAAAAAAAAAAGAATCAGCTCTGGCTGGTTTGGCTCAGTGGATAGAGCGTCTGCCTGCGGACTGAATGATCCCAGGTTTGATTCTGGTCAAGGGCACATGCTGGGTTGCAGTTCTATCCCCAGTAGGAGGCATGCAGGGGCAGCCGATCAACGATCTTCTCTCATCATTGATGTTTCTATCTCTCTCTCCCTCTCCCTTTCTCTTTGAAATCAATAAAAATATATTTTAAAAACAAGCAAAAATAATTTTGTAATCATCCCAAGTGTGCATTCTTTTATTAATGCCCCCACTTTGCCTTCCACAGGCTTCTGTGATGGGATTTTTAATGTTTCTTGTGTCATGGACCCCTTTGGCAATTTGATGAAGACTATGGACCCCTTTTCAAACATAGGCATAAATGCCGAGACCGGTTTGTCTCAATGGATAGAGTGTTGGCTTGGGGACTGAAAGGTCTCGGGTTCGATTCCGGCCAAGGCATGTACCTTGGTTGCGGTAGGGGATGTGCAGGAGGTAGCTGATCGATGATTCTCTCTCATTGATGTTTCTAACTCTCTATCCCTTTCTCTTGAGATTCTCTCTCATCGATGTTTCTAACTCTCTATCCCTCTCTCTTCCTCTCTGTAAAAAAATCAATAAAAAAAGACAAACATACGCATAAATGAAATTTATCAGATTATAAAGGAAGCCAATAATAATTAAATATAATTACCAAAATAGTAAAAAATAAAATTGTGATATATTGTAGTAATATAAGTGCATTTTTTTTCAATGTACCAAATGTGATCTAGCAGCAGGTCAGTCTGATAACTCATAATTTCAAAGTAGTGATGAGGGCAAATAATATTTTAAGATACCTGCAATAACTGTAACTTCATATAGAAATATCTAATTTCTCTTGGAAATAAAACCACAGGCATTGCTAACACTACTGTGATATGTTATTAAATTAGTAGTTAAAGGAAAGCTAAATTTCAGTTGGAAGTTAATGTAATTAAAGATTTAATTTTTTTCTCATCTAAATTCATGTATTACCTGAATCAATGTCAAGTTAGCAACCCCTGCATTATAGCACCAAGTCTTTTTTCTTTCTACTTCACTTTCTACTTCTTAGATGTATACCACTGTGGATGGCATAGGGACTCATTCAATGGATTTTGAAGAATAAGGACACCAGTGCACAAATATAAGTAATGGTAATAATTATTGTATGTTTACTATGTGCCATGCAGTATTTTAGGTTTCTTAATATTTTGACTCAGTCCTTACACAACACTTTAATGTAGGTAACTTATTATCCCCATTTCATAGATGAAGAAACAAAGACAAGACCATGTGTCTCTAAAACTCTCACTCTTTTAAAAAATATATATTTTACTGATTTTTTTACAGAGAGGAAAGGAGAGGGACAGAAAGTCAGAAGCTGATGAGAGAGAAACATGGACCAGCTGCCTCCTGCACACACCCCAATGGGGATGTGCCCACAATCAAGGTAAATGCCCTTGACTGGAATTAAACCTGGGACCTTTCAGTCCTGAGGCCAACACTCTATCCACTGAGCCAAACCAGTTCTGGCCAGAACTCTTACTCTTGACCATGATTCCATGAAACTAAAGAGTTTTAGAGATGTAAGATATAGTACATATTGTTTCTAAATCAAGAAAGAGCAACTTCTGATGCACTGGAATTAATAATTATCAATATTGAATACATTTGCTGAAAATAACCTAGATATCAATTTTTCTTTTTCATTTGTACAGTGTCTTTTTGTCCTCCACCCACTGCTCACTGTGAGGTTGAGGTCTGAGACTATCAAAATAAACCAAGTCCTAGACAGTTTGGCTCAGTGGATAGAGCAATGGCCTGTGGACTGAGGGTTCCGAGTTTGATTCTGGTCAAGCGCACATGCCCAGGTTGTGGGCTCGATCCCAGTTGGGGGCATGCAGGAGGCAGGCGATCAATGATTCCCATCATTGATGTTTCGCTCCCTCTCCCTTCCTGTCTGAAATCAATAAAAAGATACTAAAAAATAATAATCCAACATCCCAGCTGGTGTGACTCAGTTGTTGATCATCAACCCAGGAACTAGGAGGTCACAATTCCTGGTCAATGTACATGCCTGGGTTTTAGGCTCAATGTTTCTCTCTCATCAATATTTATGTCTCTCTATCTCTGTCCCTTTCTTTCTATCAATCAATTAAAAAACATTTTTAGCCAAAACTGATTTGGCTCAGTGGATAGAGCATCGGCCTGCGGACTGAAAGGTCCCGGGTTCGATTCCGGTCAAGGGCATGTGCATTGGTTGCAGGCACATTCCCAGTGGGGGTGTCCAGGAGGCAGCTGATCGATGTTTCTCTCTCATTGATGTTTCTAATTCTCTCTTCCTCTCTGTAAAAAATCAATAAAATATATATTTTTTAAAAAACATTTTTAAAAAGCCAACAAATGCTATATCCGAAAATAATATCTTTAAGTCTTGCTTTGAGCAAACTAGAGTTATATTTGCTATGTGTTCTGTGAAAAATCTAATCAATTTAAAAAAGAATGGCTTCCAAAGTAAAAATAGCAATAACCTTCCTAATAAATGTTTGTGTGAAGGAATAATCTTAACAGTTCTATTTGAAATGTAAAATTAAAAGTTTATACATTTTTGTTTCCTTTGTTTAAAAGAAAAAAATATCATGCCTATGGAATATTCACTGTGTATTATGTTTTGTTTTGTGTGTTTTTTTTTGTAAAATAAGCCACTGATTTATGTGTGTGTTTATCTAGACTTAACTAGATATAATAAGCATGGTAGTTAGAACTCCTGGGACCAGAAGAAACTTGACACTAATAACCCGAGGAAGGAAAAACCACCTGAGACAAATTGAAAATGCCTAAACCTGAATTTTGGGAGGCTTACATCTGGAGACAACTATTATGTCCATTTTTCAAAGTGTGGGACAAGTTGTTTTATGTTTAATTTTAAACAAAATCAGAAAATTGAAATTGACTGAGCATCCTATCCGCTGACAATCATAAACAGCAATGTTAGCTAACCTCTTACACCTGTGTAATTGAATCTCAAAGAGATTAAGTAGCTCTCTCACCATCTCACAGCTTATAAAGGGAAGAACTGAGACGTGAAGCAAGTTACAGGGGACTCCAATACCCATGTGTTTTCCGGAACAACAAAGATAGCCAAATTGGCATCTTGGAAGCCCCAGAGTTTCAAGAAGGTGCCCCAAGGGAAATGGCCAGGTTGTGATGTGGTGGGCTCTGCATCCCCGTTCAGTCAGAGCTGTTCTGCTTTATAATTTGCTTGAGGATAATGGTTCTACTTGTATATGTATTACACTCTGCTGCCTTCCCAGGTCCGATACTGAGAAATAAGGAGCTGAAACGGCACTAAAAATGGAATCGGTCTCTGTACACCTCATGCACCCATACTTTCAAATTTGCATTAAAGAACAAGCCTAGCCCCAGCTGGCGCGCTCAGTTACAGGTTTTCCAGTCACTGAAGGGGCAGCTGTGGGAGGCAACCAATGGGTGTGTCTTTTACACCAGTGTTTCTCTTTCCCCCCTCTCTTCCACTCTCTCTAAAAATCAATGGGAAAATATCCTCCAAAAAAATAAAGGAAAGAAAAATGTCCGCACTCTGCAGGTGAGGATTAAAATAAACATATGCTGAGAGTAATGAAAATTACTGTTTCATAGCAATGAAAAAGAAATTAAAAAATCAGTCTCTTCATATCTTATGCAGGGCCTGCTCAGAAAAAAATTTAGTCTTGATGTTATTAACTCTTGTCTTTGTGAACTTATTGTTTCCAAAATAAATGTTTCCTACATTTTCTGAGGAAATAAGAGCATCACTATGTCATAAATCATGTCAATGTAACTCAGTCTTATACCACTTCCATAATACTAGATTTCCATTTCAAGTTTATAAATCCATCTTCATTTCACCTTAATAATTGCTACTAAGTACTACTGTTAATCAGAACAAATTAAGAGATGCAGGCCTTCCTTTTTAGCTAGTTGTTTTTAAAATATTCCTATTTTCATGATATGATTTTCGTTTGGAGGATATATTTAGCAATTACTGTTTAGAAATGGATTTTTACATGGAAACACATTGTATAGCTGGAGGAAACTCAGAGAGCATCTAATTTAAGCCTCTTTTTTATACCTGAGGAGACTGAACTCCACCGTTTCAAGTCATTTGCCAAGATGACACAGGAGGTTAAGATATCCTGGGAGAGGATCTGTAGGGATGAATGTTTATGGAAGAATTGTCTTTCAACTTACAAATGCTTGTTCTTTGGGATGTCTCAGTACTTTGTACAAAAATACTCTCATCCACCTTACTCTACTCAACGATTTTATTTCTGCTTGCACACTCATCAGTGGCACCAGTTCCTGGGAAACTTGGCTATTATTCCCTGGTTGAACAATTTTTTTTAATTCATATTCATGGCTTCCTCTCCCTAAACTTTAATCTGTAGGAAGATTTTCCCCTGGACCCGAAATGATTTGAAATTTGCAGTGAATCCATTAAAAGGCATTGCCATTCCATATCCCCTGCAATTAGCACTCTAACAATTTTTGGCATAGAAGTTTCTAACAATTCAATACTATGTGACTAGTTTGAGAAAGTCACCACCGTCATCGTTGAGCTGAATGAGAGGTGGCCCGAAGAGACTACAGAATGATTTAACAGCTGGGTTTTTTTTGGGGGGGTGCTTTGTTTGTTTGTTTTTAATATATATATTTTATTGATTTTTTACAGAGAGGAAGGGAGAGGGATGGAGAGCTAGAAACGTCGATGAGAGAGAAACATCGACCAGCTGCCTCCTGCACACCCCTTACCGGGGATGTGCCCTCAACCAAGATACATGCCCCTGACCGGAATCGAACCCGGAACCCTTCAGTCTGCAGACCGATGCTCTATCCACTGAGCCAAACCGGTTTTGGCTAACAGCTGGTTTTTGATCAAACAATACAGGGCTTACATCTAGCCAGTGGGATAGTTTGTACTCAATGTGCCTGGAAGGAATTCCTTGAGATTATAAAAGCATTCAACAATAGAATTTAGAATTCTGTAACCATTTTATTTATTTATTTATTTATTTATTTATTTATTTATTTTATCACAAAGGCACTATAAAGAGAGAGAATAATTGGAGGGGTTGGACTTCTATTTTATATCAAGATAAATTAAGTTACTATACTTTTTTGGTGTATAGGATCAAATGAACACACACAGGCCAAGAAATTTCAAACTCAGGAACCAGGAGTTGAAGAGAGTTCTCTTTGAAGAGAGTATTCATTCAATCATTAATTTATATGGATTCATAGATATTTATTTGGTACTTTAAGCTATATTCAATACTATGTTCTTCATTTTGTTGTTCAAATTGTTCCTGCTTTAGCCACTGAGAGACCTTTCATTTTATTTATTTATTTGTTCATTTGTTTATTATTTATTTATTTTTCATTGGGAGACCTTTTAGTTGGCTCCTCTGTTCCCTTGACATGCCCGCATCATTGTGGGTCTCCCCTCCCCCCCCCCCCTTTTAGCAATTCCTTACTGTCTCCTACTACAAGAAGTGCTATCTTGTATATTCCTTACCTTTGACCTAGATCAACCATTTACCCAAGAAGCTATGGTTCCTTTTATTTTGACAGAGAAACCAAGTTGTAGAAGTTGGGTGTACCCACTGCTTCAGATGTATATTAACACATGCATAAAGACAAAGCTATAGTTATTACTGTATCTATCAATCTCTACCTAGGTTAAACTAAACACGAGTTTATGCTGGCATCTCCACCTATAATCCTTTTTGTTTGTTTTCTAATGAGAGTAGTCATATTCTTTTCAATCTATCTCCCTCTTTCCTGAGCACTTACTTCATGGGGCCCCAGTTGATGCTGTTCAGACAATTGTATTTTGAACAAGTGTCACCACATTTTCATGAGAAAGAACTAATTTTCTTTTCACAGGGACTTGGAAATGTCAGGGAGGAGAAGATGATGAGAAACTTTGTTGCCCAGCCCAGCAAACTCCTGGGAGAGAAAGGAGGCAGTGGGAGTAGCCAATGAGTTGAAGATCTGCTTGTCAGTGATGCCTCTTCGTTACTGGCAGAGCTCATGCTCCAGACCCGACTTCCTCTACTTAAATGTGAGTGCCCTTCATAAGGTTTGTCCCTCACTGACTTCCAGAAAATCATAATATCAATTCTATTTTAATAATTCTAATTATGTTGCTTATATACTCAATTAAAGCAGGGTTCCTTTTTTTTTTTCATTAGAAGCTACTTCTCATTTCTTAGAAATCTTCAAACTTACTAAAGGGTCAGCAAAAGAAGGGGAACAGAATGCATTGTGAACAAGAAAATGAATTCACCATGAAACTCCCAAGCAGGGTTGGGGAACTTGTTTTATTCTGGGCTCCGTGTTTCTTGGAACTCAGGATTATTCCAGAGAAAACGATGGCATAGAACGAGTAGCTGGGAAAGCCATGAATCTTGAAGACTTTTTTCATGCTGCTGACACCTGTTTCAAACAATACTATGATAGAACCTTTTGAAAAATTAATAAGTATCCCTAATTTTTTTTTTTTAGGTAAAAGCCTTGCAAAATCAGAGTTCTTTCTTTTTAAAACAATTTTTAAAGATATATTTTATTAATTTTTTTAAAGTATATTTTATTGATTTTATACAGAGAGAAAGGGAGAGAGATAGTTAGAAACATCGATGAGAGAGAAACATCGACCAGCTGCCTCTTGCACACCCCCTACTGGGGATGTGCCCACAACCAAGGTACATGCCCTTGACCGGAATCGAACCCGGGACCCTTCAGTCCCCAAGCCGACGCTCTATCCATTGAGCCAAACCGGTCCCGGCTTATTAATTTTTTTATAGAGAGGAAGGGAGAGGGACAGAGAGTTAGAAACATCGATCAGCTGCCTCCTGCACTCTCCCAACTGAAGATGTGCCCCTGACCGGAATCAAACCTGGGACCTTTCAGTCCACAGGCCAACGCTGTATCCACTGAGCCAAACCGGTTTTGGCCAGAGTCTTTTCTACTTTCTCAGTTCATGTCTTTGTATTTCCTGGCCATCCCTCCCTGCTCTTCAGTCATACTTATTTCAGCATTATTGTATGACATTTTCTGCACTTTGTTAATATGTTTGGAATGCCTCCCCCCATTCCCTCATCAAAGGCTTACGCATTCATTGTTTTAACTCAGATGCCATCTCTGACATGAAAATATCCCCCAATTTCCCAGATAGAAAAAATTACCCATAGTGCATGTACTCATCTACCCAACTAGCTAATTCACCTGTGCATCTCTAAAGCCTATTAAAGAATAGACATTCAATACATTTTTGTTGAACTAATTAACAAAGGATTTAACATATCGACATAACCTTTCTTTGATGCTGCTTGGTGGATATCTGAGCTTCCCCTGGGCAAATGTACAGAGTATTTAGAGGAAAAGATGCACTGAAGTGGGAGCCACGTCTCCTAGTTCCTCCAACCTCAGCTCGGCCTAAGAAAAGTCACTTCAACTTTCTGGGCCTATTTATTTCCACAATTAGAAGATTCTATTAGGTCAATTATTCTCAATCTGGAATAAAATTATAGGCTCAAATATTTTGTGTCAGACAAATCTTTGTGATCCTCTGATAAGATGATTGTTAATCCTATGAAATATGATTTTGGGGTTCTTATAATTTTCAAGTGTATTTTATCCATTGTCACCTCTACTATTACTTCCATGTATGTTTACATTATTTTCATGACATTTCTTCTATTCATGCTTGTAAATATACTCTAGAAACTTAGCAGCAATACTTTAATAGTTCTACCTTTCCCATACATTAATACAATAGCTTAAAGAAACCATTTATTAATTCAGTCTAAAGTGTTTGACTTAACTGAATGAACCAGCAGTTTATTCTGAGGACATCTCTTGTGGCTATAAAAAAAAGTAGGTTAGTACTCTTCCAAATAAATATTATACTTTACCTTTAAGGCTTGTGATGAGAGAAGTATATAATGTATAATAAAACAAAAAAAAATCTAACCCATTAGTAGACCTAAAGAACAAGGAAAGACATGCTGAGTTTTTCCATGGCAGATCCTCCAGACTGAATTAGTAATTTTCTAGGCATTCCTACAGTACCTGGTGCATACCTTTTGGTGGTACCTATCACATTCTATATTTAAGTTTTTCTTCTCTTACTACTCTGTACCTCATAGAAGGGAAATTTATATTATTCATTTTTGTATCCCCAGTCTCTTAAGACATGATAGATCAATATTTGTTTGATAAACAAATAAGGACCCTAGCAGGGTAGCTCAGTTGGTTAGAATGTCGTCCCCATATGTCAGGGGTGGAGGTTCCATCCCTGGTCAGGGATTATACAAATGCCAACCAATAAGTGTAATAACAAATCAATATTTCTCTCATCTCAAACCAATCAATAAAAAATAGATAAATAGCCGAAACCCGTTTGGCTCAGTGGATAGAGCGTCGGCCTGAGGACTGAAAGGTCCCAGGTTCGATTCTGGTCAAGGGCATGTACATTGGTTGTGGGCACATCCCCAGTAGGATGTGTGCAGGAAGCAGCTGGTCGATGTTTCTCTCTCATCAACATTTCTAGCTCTCTATCCCTCTCCCTTCCTCTCTGTAAAAAAATCAATAAAAATATATTTTTTTAAAAAAAGATAAATAGCTCTGGCCAGTGTTTCTCAGTGGTTAGAGCATCAACCTGAGCACCTATAGGTCTCAGACTTGATTCTGGTCAAGGGTTCATACCTGGGCTGCAATTTCTGTCCCAGCCCTGGCTGAGGTGTGTTCAGGAGGCAACCAATTGACATGTCTCTCTCACATCAATGTTTATTTCTCTAAAAATGAATAAAAACATATATATTGTATTTTTAAGAGATGCACATTCAAGTATATTATGGCACATTTCAAAACATCAAAGATAGGAGATAAAGCTTCCAGAAACAATAATACACACAGGGTAATACACAAAGGTGTATGGGTCATATACAAAAGGAAGAATTTCAATTGACTCCTCAGGAATAGCATTGAAAGGTAGAAGACAATCCACAATTCTAGGGAAAAGTAAATTCCAACCTAGAATTACAAACCCAAATTATCACATCGGTCAAGCCAGGAGGTCAAATAAAGATATTTTCAGACATGCAAGATCTCAAGAAAAATTAACCTCCTTTATACCCTTTCTCAGGAAGCTACTAGAAGATGTGCTGTACCCAAAGGAGGAAGAAAAACAAGACGTGGGATCCAGAACACAGGGGAAGGACTCCCACAAAGAGGTAAGGAAAATTCCCAGGATGATGCTGATGAAGGGAAATCCTAGAACAACAGCTGTGTCATTGTCTTAGTGAGCTACAGTTAAGATGAAAATGGGAGGAGTATTTCTGAGAAAGAAAACAAAAACAAAACCCTAAATAGATGTGTTACCTGATGAGTTTGAATGAATAATATTTACAGTTTAGGCAGGACATCTGGGGGGAAATTAATAAGTACATAGAATGCTTAATAATTGAGACATTGATGAACACAGGGAAAAGGGGTGAAAGTATGATAAACAGGAAATATGATCATAGTATATTACACAGATTTACTCTGAAAAAGTCTTTTCAAATTCATAATATAAATTAAAAATTGGCCAGACTGTTGTGGCTCAGTGGTTGAGTGTCAACCTATGAACCAGGAGATCATGGTTTGATCCCAGGTCAGGGCCCATGCCTGGGTTGTAGACTCCACCTTAGTGTGGGGTGTGCAGGAGGCAACCAGTCAATGATTCTCTCTCATCATTGATGTTCCTTTCTCTCTTCTGCTCCCTTCCTCCCTGAAATCAATAAAAATATATTTAAAAAATAAAAATTGATTTAAACCACAGCTGTGATGACAGTTTGGGAAAGATTGGGGGAGTGAGTGTGGAGGGGAGGGGACAGAGTTGATCCAAGGCCAAACTAAAGGATCCTACACTTAGTGGGAAAGAGACCACCCCCTAAACAAAGAGCGTTTCTGTCAGAGACTGCTCAGGTCTTGAATACCCTCAGCCCGATAAAGGACTTGGAAAGGTGGTCAGAGGAAAACGGGAGGGGCTTGGTGGAGCGCTCTCTAGGCAGTACCTTCCACTCTCACCCGCCAACGCCCCGGAGGAAGGGGCAGGGGCTGCTACCCCGAGCCCCCCCGGCCTTCGGATGGCGCTGCGCCCCGGCTTGCTTCCCACAGGGACTCCGTGCCCCGGAGGCCAGCGGCTGCTGGGGGCCAGCGACGGCTGTGGACTCGGGCTGGGGTGCAGGAGTCGGGCTGGGGCTGCAGGAGTCGGGCTGGGGTGCAGGAGTCCGGCTGGGGCTGCTGGCGCCGAGCTGCTGCGGGGACGGGGCTGGAGGGGAGGCGGGCGCCCTTCCCGCGGGGGCCGCAGCAGCCTGTCGAGGGCCGCGGGGAGCCTCCACCGGCCGCCGCTGCCAGATCGGGACGGGGAGTGGGGGGGGCGGCCGCTCCCGTGCCCTGCCGCCCCGAGCCCGCGTCTCCCGGCCACACCAGGACCGCCGCCCCGCCGCCCCACCCTCGGCCCTCAGTCCGGGACCGGGGCCCTCGCCTCGGACCCTGGCCCCCGACCCTGCCAGACTCTGACCTGGGTCCCGACCTCGATTCTCACCACCCAACCGATTCCGACCCTTGCCCGCGACCCCAACCCCGAGCCCCCACCAGACCCTCGTCCTCGGCGGATCCTCGCTCTCAGACCCGCAGCCCGCGAGGTGGAGGCGAGGCCGGGCGAGCGGGTGCTGGGGTCCCGGTTGGATAGCGGCCGCAGCCCGGGTGCGGGAGCCGCCTTGGGAGTGGACGAAGGGAGGGCATCCTCCTGGTCAGGGAGGGGACCCGGTGAAGGAGGTATACAGGGACGGAGGGAGCTGCGGGAAGACGGCGTTTGGGATATGCCATGGTTCAATCCGCGCGACACACCGGTCTCACGTGGGACTCATGATGGGTTGCCTCTGCACGCACCCGGGATAGAACCTGCAACCCCTGGACCGGAATTGACCCGTCGGCCCTTCAGTGCTGTGTGTGTGTGTGTGTGTGTGTGTGTGTGTGTGTGTGTGTGTGTGTGTGTGTATTCCTTTCCAAGTTTTAGAGCACTGCGTGGCTTTTAACATTAGTTAATTTTAAAAAGGAAAAAGAGGCCGGCCGGTGTGGCTCAGTGGATTGAGCGATGGTCCGAGTCCCACCAACCAGGAGGTCACGGTTAGATTCCCGGTCCAGGCACTTGCCGAGGGTTGTAGGCTCACCCTGCCCTCCCCCCAAGTAGGGGCATGCAGGAGGCAGCCAATAGATGTTCTCTGTATTGAGTTGCTAATCGGGAGGGAGAGAGAGTCGATAGAGCGCCGATTAGCGATCGCGAGAATCGAGCTTAGCTCGCGCAGCGAATGCGAGAGAGCGAAGGTAGCGTCGTAGATAGTCTAGGAGACGAGCGAAGACGTAGATCTGATCTCTTAGCTCTCTCTCGACTAGCGAGTCTAGACGCTAGACTCGTCGATCTAGCATACTCTCTATCTCTTCTTATCTCTCTCTCTCTCTCTCTCTCTCTCTCGCTCTCGCTCTCATCATCTACTCTGCTTACTCTCTCATCTCTCTCTCTGCGTCTCTCTCTCCTCTCTCTCTCTCTCTCTCTCGCTCTCCTCTCTCCTCTCTCTCTCTCTCTCTATCTCTCTCTCTCGCTATCTATCTATCTCTCTCTCTCTCCCTCTCCCTCTCTCCCTCTCTCCCTCTCTCCCTCTCTCCCTCTCTCCCTTGCTTTCTAAAATCAATAAAAGAACCGCTAATGACCTTGAGTAATCCCAAAGCCTAGATTTCCCAGCATCTGGAAGGGGGGTTTGTTCCTTTGTTCAGGGAAGCCTCACCCTCCTACAGAGTTGCTGTAAGGTTTAGTGACAGGGCAGGCAAAAGTGCTTTGTCAGAGCCTGTGATGAGCACAAAGCAGGTGGTCAGGGAACCTTATGAGTGAAGTTCTCTCAGGATGAAGAAAGGACTTTGCAACCCACAGCAGCCTCTCGCCCTCAATACCTGTGTGCTGAGGGGCTGGCTGGAGTGGCTGTGGTCCAATTTGAACGTGGGTTCCTGAGCAGACGAGGTTGTAAAGGAGAGAGCAATAATGGAGCTGCTTGTGTGAACAACTCGAGGTCTTTTTAAATGTTAATTTGTACCTGGACAGCTCCCAGCTTACGGAGGCGGAGGCGTAGGGGAAGATGGGGAGAAAAGGGAGCAGGATTTGCAAAAGAGACAATATGCCCCACTTATTAAGAGCATCTTATTAACAAGCAGATAGGTGAGGGAGTGAAATTATTCACTTGACAAAGTACATGTTCCTTACAGGAAAAACAGATTACGTGTCTCTCAAGGCTGGATCTTCTCTGGTGTTTCAAAACAACAGCGTATTAAATAAAAGCAGAGGTGTTTCCGGCAGTTGGCTGTAAAGTGTCACTCAGAAGTTAAGATAAAGCAGATTTTCATTTTAATAGCCCAACAAACCCTAAAAAGATGCTGCAGCTAGGATTTGAACCAGAATCAGATTCTGAAGTCTCTCATTTCCCTTTTCTCTCTATTAAAGTGTTTTATTTAAATATTTTTATTTCACTTCTAAATGTGTGAATGGTTGGGTGGGCAATCCTCCAAGCTTTTTTTTTCTTTTTTCTCTCACAACACAAACATACACATGTTTTAAATGTATTATACAATAACTACTGTTCTGTAACTTGCCTTTTAATTTTTATTTATTTTAAAAATATATATTTTTTAATTTATTTTAAATATATATATATATATATATATATTGATTGATTTTAGAAAGGAAGGGAGAGAGAGATGGAAACATCAATGATGAAAGAGAATTACTGATCCGCTGCCTCCTGCACACCCCTACTGGGGATCGAGCCTGTAACTCAGGCACATGCCCTTGACTGGAATTGAACCCTTCAGTACACAGGCTGATGCTCTATAATACTGAGCCAAACCAGCTAGGGCTAACTTGCCTTTTTAGATTTATCAACATATTGGCCTATTTCCATCTCATATGACACTGCTCCATCTTTTTATTTATTTATTTATTTATTTTAAATATATTTTATTGATTTTTGTACAGAGAGTAAGGGAGAGAGATAAGAGAGTTAGAAACATCAATGAGAGAGAGTCATCGATGAGCTGCCTCTTGCACACCCCCTACTGGGGATATGCCCACAACCAAGGTACATGCCCTTGACCGGAATCGAACCCGGGGCCCTTCAGTCCCCAAGCCGACGCTCTATCCATTGAGCCAAACCGGTCCCGGCCATCTTTTTATTTTTTAAAAATATATTTTTATTGATTATTTTACAGAGAAGGAAGGAGAGGGATAGAGAGTTAGAAACATTGATGAGAGAGAATCACAGATCAGCTGCCTCCTGCACACCTCCCACCGGGGATGTGCCCGCAACTCAGGCACATGCCCCAGACCAGAATTGAACCTGGGACCCCTCAGTTCGCAGGCCGACGCTCTATCCACTGAGCCAAACCGGTTTTGGCTCCATCTTTTTAATAGTTGCATATTAAACCATTGCCTGGATGTGCTTTAATTTATTTAACTACTTCCTTGTTAGACAATTTAGGATCTTTTCAATGTTTTGCTATTGACAAACATCGCTTCAGTGATCATCCTTATGCATATATAATATGTTCGTGTAGTTTTGTTAGTATTTCTGCAGATTTGTATATGTTAGAATACCTGGGCCTTAATTCACGTATGTTTAAAATGTTAGTAGAGCCGGCCGGGACCAGTTTGGCTCAATGGATTGAGCGTCGGCTTGGGGACTGCAAGGACCTGGGTTCGATTCCGGTCAAGGGCATGTACCTTGGTTGCGGCCTTGGTTGCGGGCATATCCCCAGTGGGGGGCAGGCAAGAGGCAGCTGATCGATGATTCTCTCTCATCGATGTTTCTAACTTTCTATCCCTCTCTCTTCCTCTCTGTAAAAAAATCAATAAAATATAAATTAAAATGTTAGTAGAGCCGAAGCCGGTTTGGCTCAGTGGTAGAGCGTCGGTCTACAGACTGAAAGGTCCCAGGTTCGATTACAGTCAAGGGCATGTACATTGGTTGTGGGAACATCCCCTGTAGGGGGTGTGCAAGGGGCAGCTGGTCAACGTTTCTCTCTCGTTGACGTTTCTAGCTCTTGATCTCTCTCCCTTCCTCTCTGTAAAAAATCAATAAAAATATATTTAAAACAAATAAAATGTTAGTAGATACTGCCAAAATGTACTCAAAATAAAGATGGCGGTTTTAATTGTTATGGCCCACTGCCCTTCTAGCAAATGAGTGAGTGCATTTTAAAATAGCTGGCTTCCTGGCCTGCTGGCATGGCTCAGTGGTTGAGCATAGGCCTATCAACCAGGAGGTCATGGTTTGATTCCCAGATTGCTGGCTCAATCCCCTGTATGGGGCCCACAGGAGGCAGCCAATCAATAACTCTCTCACCATTGATATTTCTCTCTCTCTCTCCCTTCCTCTCTGAAATCAATAAAAAATATGTTTTAAATAAAAAATAGAATAGCTGGCTTCCTCTGTGCAGCTGTGTGGACCTATAGGGAAGGGCTACTAATGGAAAAGGAGAAAGACTGTGACCAAGTCTTTGGAGCAGAAAGCTGTTTTTTCTTGGGTGCTTTGTGTTAACCCAAACCAATGTTATTCACTGAAATGTAGCGGGGGAACGTCATTTTTGTGGCTCTCTTGTGGTTCATAAACCTTCACTATTTAAAAGAACATGGCATTTGAATTTCTCACAGTACGCTCATTTTGTAATAAAATAAATAAATGGAATATTGTTAAAAGTGACCAAATAATAATGTGTTGTTGTAAACCCAGAGTTTCAATTTTGTTTCAGCAAGGTACATCCACACTGTAAGTGGATTCCAGCTTTAAGAGAAGTGTGACTGCCAAAACCGGTTTGGCTCAATGGATAGAGCGTCAGCTTGGGGACTGAAGGGTCCTGGGATCGATTCCAGTCAAGGGCATGTACTTTGCTTGCGGGCATATCCCCAGTGGGGGGTGTGCAAGAGGCAGCTGATCGATGACTCTCTCTCATCGATGTTTCTAACTCTCTATCTCTCTCCCTTCCAATCTACAAAATCAATAAAATATATTTAAAAAAAAAAAAAAAGAGAAGTGTGACTTTAAGAGAAACCAAATGGCTCCAAAGAGAACATTCCTCCCTCTGCTTCCTAATAAACGATCAAAGCTCCCAGGGTCAATGGGCTATGGCTTTGAAGAACATCTCAAATGTTTCATTTGGTAGAAAATGCAATACCTCACTCTTCTACATATGATAGCCACTTATGAACCAAGAATGGTATTTTAGTTGGGATGGAGGATTATAAAGAACTGACACAACCTCTTCTAAGACACTCAAGCAATTGGGTGTCTTATTGACACAGAGAGCAAGAACAGGGCACAGAGCTTCAAGAGAAGGGAATTAAAAGAGTTCAAAATGGGACCTAATTGTAGGAACTTGTGGACCCTTACTTCAGGGTGCTCTTATTAATGTGATTCAGTGACTCTCCATTTCCTCTTGATTGCTATGTTCTTCCTCCGTCATTCTGTATACCTTTTCCATATTTCAACCTCTACTTACTCAGTGTCTGCTTCCTTACAATTCTGCCTGGCCAAGCTCTTCAAGCTCATATCTCTAACTCAGGGATTCTCTTTAGTTTTAATTCATATGTGCCCATCATGTAATTCTCGCTTTTCTTCTTAATGTAGAGTCCAAAGAGAGAGTTAAGTTTGTTCAGTTCATCTTTCTTTTCTCCTCCCTCCCTCCCTCCCTCCCTCCCCTCCCTCCCTCCCTCCCTCCCTCCCTCCTTCCTTCCTTCCTTCCTTCCTTCCTTCCTTCCTTCCTTCCTTCCTTCCTTCCTTCCTTCCTTCCTTCTTCTTTCCTCTGGACCAGGGCCCAGGCTGGGGAGGAGCCTGCAACCAAGGTGTGTGCCCTCGACCAGGTTCCAACCCGGGATCCTTTGGTTCACAGGCCGATGCTTTATCCACTAAGCCAAACTGGCTTAGGGCACTTCAGTTTACCTTTTCATGCTAGAGTACATTATAAGTTTTTTGCCAGCCAATGGATTGGTTGCCCTTGAGTCAGAATTTTACTTTCTGTGACCTGATCCATATTGACAAATTGCCCAGGTCAGGTGGTAAGAAAAAGTAGCTGTGGGCAGACCATTTTCCTTTAGGAAGGGTTTTAAGCATATTAAATATTGCGAGTGACTCTTATAACAGGTGGTATGCATGACATGGAGTTGATTTTTTTTTTCAGTGAATTTTTATTGAGTAGTGTTTTTCAATGTTGGGTTCTAGGGACTTCAAAGATAAAGAAAATATTCATTCTCTCTTTCACAGAAATCACAGCATTATGAAAGATAGACATATAGATTAAAGAAATAAGTTACAATGCAAACTACATAGTACAGTACAACTGTACAAATATTCATTCATTCAGTCAACCAATAGGTATTGGGCACTCACTACTGCCTAACTCTGGAAGTTGAGGAGCAAACAATTTCAGCTCAGTGGAGCTTATTTTTCAGTGCATGAGTGGAAGGATAATACTATGCTAGATAGTGATCAGTGAGATGGAGAAAAGAAAAAGCAAGAATGTAGAATAAGGGTTGTACAGGGAGGATAAACACGAAAGGCCTCCGGGAAGGAGTGACATTTGAGAAGGATTCGAAGTAGGTGAGGGGATGAGCTGTGAGTTTATCTGGGGAAAAGAATTCTAGGCAGAGAGACTAGCCAGTGCAAAGGTCCTGCGTTGCGATATTGAGGGGGTGGGGATGGGTACCAGGGAGGTTAATGTATCTGGAAATTAGGAAGGAGTGGGAGATAAGGTCAGAGAGGGAAGGGAGTGGCGGGACACCAAATGGCAATGTTACCGGAAAGGGACTGTCTGCCTGGGGCCAGCTGATAGTGTGTGGATTCTTGACTTCATGCAGAAAACATTTCAAAACAGATGACTCTAAGAGAACATTTATTAACGCTGGGGTCATAAAACAAGAAAGGACTTAGCATAGAAGAAGCAACAGAAGAACCTAGGCTGGGCTGCCCTAGCTCTCTGGGAAGTCAAAGAAAAGGGATCAGGTTCAGGGGTTAGCCTGGGACAAGCTGCTGCTGCCCATTGCTCTCCTGGTTGCAAGTCTCATGGGGTCCTTTATTTTTTTTTTAATTTTATTTATTTATTTATTTTTAAAATATATTTTATTTTATATTTTATTGATTTTGTACAGAGAGGAAGGGAAAGAGTTAGAGAGTTAGAAACATCCATGAGAGAGAGTCATTGATCAGCTGGCTCTTCCACACCCCCTACTGGGGATATGCCCGCAACCAAGGTACATGCCCTTGACCGGAATCGAACCCGGGACCTTTCAGTCTCATGAGGTCCTTTAGAGTTTAGGAGATGCATGCCTGTGGCGGAAGAGTGGGGGAAGAAGAGGGGAAGATAATGGCAGGGGCTGCTCCCCAAAGGGAGAACGTGCACTGGGTCCTATGTCTTGAGACTTTTATTATTTTTAAAAAATATATATTTTATTGACTTTTTACAGAGAGGAAGGGAGAGGGACAGAGAGCTAGAAACATCAATGAGAGAGAAACATTCATCAGCTGCCTCCTGCACACCCACTAATGGGGATGTGCCTGAAACCAAGGTACATGCCCTTGACCGGAATCAAACCTGGGACCTTTAAGTCTGGAGGCCGATGCTCTGTCTACTGAGCCAAATCGATTTCGGCTGTCTTGAGGCTTTTAGAAAAAATTATATTTTTATTGATTTCAGAGAGGAAGGGAGAGGGAGAGAGAGACAGAAACATCAATGATGAGAGAGAACCATTGACCAGTTGGCTGCCTCCTGCATGGCCCCGCCCTGGGGATCGAGCCCACAACTCTGGGCATGTGCCCTGACTGGGAATCGAACTGTGACCTCCTGGTTCATAGGTCGATGCTCAACCACTGAGCACACCAGCCAGGCTGTCTTAAGGCTTTTATCTCTTTCTCACAAAAGAGAACTTTAGGGGAGGTCTCAGGGGAGGGTTTCAGCAGCATATGACTCTGTCTTCCAGGTATGCTCCTCCAGGGCCATGGTCTCCACGGACTGGTCCGTAACAGGGCAGGGAGTCCTCAGTCATTGCAGCGGGTCCTGGTGTGGCCCATCCGGTTTTGCTGCATTTCTGGGCCTGCAGCTGAAATACAACTGAGGCCTAGATGCTATTTCCAGGGAGGTGACCTGTGTCTGCTGTAAATTGCTCTGTCATTCTGTTTAGCTCTCTGTCTCAGTATCCCTGTTCTACTTGCCTTGGCTTACTGGCCTCTTTCTGTATGGGGCTTTGTAGGCAAGTGAAATACTTTAGTTCTTACTCTGAGTTAAAAAGCTGCTGCAGGACACCTGAAACTAATACAAAACAATATTGAATGTAAACTGTAATTGAAAAATAATTTTTAAAAAATGATTGTGGTTTTTTGTTTTGTTTTGTTTTGTTTTTTAAAAGCTGCTGCAGGGCTTTGAGGAGCATGCAATGTGGTCTGCCAGACTATAAAAGAATAACATTGGTTGCTGTTTAGAATGGACGCCTGTTTATATGTGGAATCTAAAGAACAAAATAAGCAAAACTGAAACAAGACTTATAGATACAAAGAACAGACTAATGGTTACCAGAGGGGAGGAGGCCTGGGAGATGGGGTGAAAATGGTAAAAGGATTAAGAAGTACAAATTGGTAGTTACATAGTCATGGGGATGTAAAGTATAGCATAGAAAATATAGTCAATAATATTGTTTTACCCCTCCTCCCCAAGAATATATTGTTGCCAGGTAGGTACTGGAAATATCAGGGGAATACTTTTTAAAGTATATGATTGAGGGGGGAGTCCAATCACCCTGGCCAGGCAACTGTCCCTACTTGTGCATGAATTTTGTGCACTGGGCCTCTAGTAGACTAGTAAGAAGCTAAGAAAATCCAGGACAAGAGGAATAGGGAAACTGAAATAGATGGTTCAACTGCAGTTTTCAGTCACCTAATAAATCTTAGCTTCCCTAAACCAACGACACTCAATAGTAAACGGGTTGCACTTCTCCTTCCCAACCAGAGGGAAAATAGCTTAAATCATTCTCTCAGGAGCAATTGAAATCTTGCTTCCTAGCATATGTCCTCAGTTTGGCTCAAATAAATTCTTTTGTTGTTGTTGATTCTCATCCAAGGATATTTTTTTTCCATTGATTTTTTAGAGAGAGTGGAAAGGAGGAGGATAGACAGAGAGATGAATGGAGCCTTGACTGGACTCAAACCCAAGACCCTTCAGTCCTTGGGCCAAGGCTCTAACCACTGAACCACTGGCTAGGGCTCAAATAAATTTTTATAAAATTTTTTAAAAATATATTTTATTGATTTTCTACAGAGAGGAAGGGAGAGAGATAGAGAGCTAGAAACATCGATGAAAGAGAAATATCTACCAGCTGCCTCTTGTACACCCCCCACCGGGGATGTGCCTGCAACCAACGTACATGCCCCTGACCGGAATCGAACCTGCGACCTTTCAGTCCCCAGGCCGACGCTCTACCACTGAGCCAAACCGGTTTCAGCAATTTTTATAAAAATTTTTACAAAATCACCCTACTCGCCCTAACCAGTTTGGCTCAGTGGATAGAGCATCAGCCTGCGGACTCAAAGGTCCCAGGTTCAACTCCGGTCAAGGACCTGTACCTTGGTTGCAGGCACATCCCCAGTAAGGGGTGTGCAGGAGGCAGCTGATTGCTGTTTCTCTCTCATCGATGTTTCTAACTCTCTCTCCCTCTCCCTTGCTCTCTGTAAAAAATCAATAAAATATATATTAAAAAAAAAAAATCACCCTATTCGCCCTAACCAGTTTGGCTCAGTGAGTAGAGTGTCAGCCTGTGGATTCAAGGGTTCCAGATTCAATTCTGGTCAAGAGCATGTACCTTGGCCGAAACCTGTTTGGCTCAGTGGTAGAGCATCCGTCTGTGGACTGAAAGGTCCCGGGTTCGATTCCGGTCAAGGGCATGTAACTTGGTTGCGGGCACATCCCCGGTAGGTCGATGTTTCTCTCTCATTGATGTTTCTAGCTCTCTATCTCTCTCCCTTCCTCTCTGTAAAAAATCAATAAAATATATTAAAAAAAAAAAAAAGCATGTACCTTGGTTGCAGGCATATCCCAGTAAGGGGTGTGCAGGAGGCAGCTGATGGATGTTTCTCTCATCAATGTTTCTAACTCTCTCTCCCTCTCCCTTGCTCTCTGTAAAAAATAATATATAAGATGTGTGTGTGTGTGTGTATATATATATATATATATATATATATATATATATATTTTTTTTTTTTTTTTTAATCACCCTACTCAGGGAGATAGATAATTGGTACCCAATTAAGTGCCATTTGCCAATCACACCCAAGGACAAATGAAGAGAATGAACCTCATTTTGGAACATCGGTATAAAGCTAATGAATATTCTATTGATTCTGCCTTATGACCTCCCCTAAATGTGCAGCCTTTAAAACTCCTGAAAATAAAGGTCCAGGTTGCTCCCCTTCCAGGGAGCAAGCCCAAGCCACTTCCTTCCCCCTGTCCTTTCCCCACAGGCACATACCCCCTAACTTCTAAGGGACCCCATGAGCTTGCAGCCAGGGGAGCAATGGGCAATGGCAGACCGTCCCAGGCTGACCCCTGAACCCGTCTCCAAGGCCCCTCCCTTCCTCTGACTTCCCAGTGAGCCAAAGCAGCCCAGCTGAGGCTCTCCTGGTGCTTCTGCTGTGCCCGTCCTTGTTTCATTGTCCTAAGTGGGTTTTTGCTGCGGTCAATAAATTCTTGCTTGCTTTTCTACATTTTGTTTCTTGATTGAAATCTTTCCCTCAAGAAGATAAGAACCAAGGTCTTGTTGTCTCACTGGTACCATCTTTTGTTCCCATCCAGTAACCCCAGTCGGTAACATGCCACTATACTGTATTCTTGGAACATATAGACATTAATATTGAAGGTAAACTGTAATTGAAAAATGAAATAATAGGACTTATGATTGTCATAATTCTATTTATTTTTATTATTTTTTTAAAATATATTTTTATTGACTTCAGAGAAGAAGGGAAAAGGAGAGAGAGACACACACATCAATGATGAGAGAGAATCATTGATTGGCTGCCTCCTGTGGGCCCCACACTGGGGATCAAACCCAAAACCTTAGGCAAGTGCCCTGACTGGAAATCAAACCATAACCTCCTGGTTCATAGGTTGATGCTCAACCACTGAGCCACATCAGCTGGGCATGGTCATAAATTTTAACAAGTCAATATGCATAGACTAAATAGAATGGTGGCTTGCAATATATATGTATGCTATCTTTTATGAATTGTAAGATGCCTTTTCTAAGGTTTCACATTAGTAATAGTTAAGTTAAATATAGAACACATAGCTCAGTTACGCAATATTAATAAAATAAGATATTATATGTAACATCAGCTCATAATTGATATTGAACAAATATAACAACTATTACCATAAAAAATAGACTTAAGAAAGTCAGGGTGAAGGCAGGGAGACCAGGTGAGGGCTGTAGCAATAATCCAGGTAAGCAGTAATGGTGGCTTGCTCGAGGATAATAGCAGTAGCAATGATGGGGAGAAGTCACATTTTGGCTGTATTTTGTAGAGGATTGCTGACACGTTAGATATGAAGGCAACCCCCGGGGTTTTGGCCTGAGAAACAGAAAATACAATTATCATTATCCGAGAAGGAGAAGATCATAGCAAGAGCAGATGTGAAGGGAGAACTTCAACAGCTTGATTTTGGACACACTCATTTTGAAATGCCTGTAAGAGCTCCCAGCGGAGATGCTGAGCAGGCAGGTGGCTATCCTGGCCTGAGCCTGGTGTCCGGTGGACAGTGATGGGCGGGTGCTATACCCTGGAAGTCCTATAGATCTGCGCTGTCCAGTGCGGCAGCCACTAGCTACTTGTGGTAATTTAAATTTAGATCAATGAAATGAACTTAAAAATTCAGTTTATCGTACCCTAACCTATTTGGCTCAGTGGATCAAGCATCAGCCTGAGGAGTGAAGGGTCCCAGGACACGTACCTTTGTTGTGGGCTCAATCCTCCTCCATGGTTGGGGCAAGTGCTGGAGGTAAGTTTCTCTCTCTCTCTCCTCTTCTCTTTTACTCTCTCTTAAAAAAAAATCAATGGAAAAATATTCTCTGGTGAGGATTCACAAAAATTCAGTTTCTCACATGCTATAGCCACGTTTTAAGCACTTAACAGCCACCTGCGGTGGGTGCTTCTCCTTCTCCTGTGTCCTGCACAGAAGGGGAGAAGGACAGGTTCCTGAGTGGAGGAGCTGGGGATTGAGAAAAAAGAAAGAAAGAGACAAGAGACAGAAATAGGTTCAAGCTGGGTGCCGGGTGGAGGCTGTTACTCTGATGAAGGGACAGCCACCCCCACCACAGACAACACAGCACATTTACTGATTTCCAGAGGGGGCTTTTAAAAAATATATATTTTATTGATTTTGTACAGAGAGGAAGGGAGAGAGATAGTTAGAAACATCGATGAGAGAGAGTCATCAATCAGCCTCTTCTTGCACACCCCCTACTGGGGATATGCCCGCAACCAAGGTACATGCCCTTGACCAGAATCGAACCCGGGACCCTTCAGTCCCCAAGGTGATGCTCTATCCATTGAGCAAAGGGGTTTCAGCTCCAAAGCGGGCTTTAAGGTCAAAAGGAATTTCAGGTGTAACCAGGGCCTATCCACCTAGACCTGGGTGAGTTCCTCATTTTTTTTTTTTTTTTTTTTTTTTTTTGGTTCAAGGACGAGATTTAGCATATCAAGACCTGGGTAAGTGAAGGCCCTATTTGTTCCTCATTCCAAGCACTGGATAAAGATAAGAGATGGTACTGATTGTGGTCTTTTATGTTTTGGGAGGCTATTTCCAGGAGAGGGCCGTGCCAGTCACCTCGGACTCAGCTGACATTCATTTAAAGGTCATTCATGTGCATTTCCAAAGGTCATCTACAGCCACCTAGGGTTCATGACTACCATATCAGAAAGGGCAGATATAATATATTTAAAAATAGCTGAAACCGGTTTGGCTCAGTGGTAGAGCGTTGGTCTGCGGACTGAAAGGTCCCAGGTTTGATTCCAGTCAAGGGCATGTACATTGGTTGTGGGTACATCCCTAATAGGGGGTGTGCAAGAGGCAGCTGGTTGATGTTTCTCTCTAATTGACGTTTCTAGCTCTCTATCTCTCTCCCTTCCTCCTCTCTGTAAAATATCAATAAAATATATTTTAAAAAATAAAAATATATTCACATTAGAGGCTTGATGCACAAAACTCGTGCAAGGGGCTTGTCTCTCACAGCCCAGCTTCATCCAGAAGGACCTCTAGGAGGTCTAATTAGCATATTATACCTTTATTATTATAGATTTTTACTGATTTCAGAAAGGAAGTGAAAGGGAGAGAGAGAGAAACATCAGTGATGAGAGAGAATCATTGATTGGTTGCCTCCTGTGGGCCTCACACTGGGGATCAGGCCCACAACCTTAGGCATGTGCCCTGACCCAGAATGGAACTGTGACCTCCTGGTTCATAGGTTGACGCTCAACCACTGAGCCACGCCAGCCGGCCAATTGAACACATTCCTATCATAGAAAATTCTGCTGGATAGCACCGATAGATTCATTTGATGTTATGGGCCTGGATAAGATCACCTAGAAAATTAGAAAATGAGTGAGATGGGGGAGGAAAGATGGAAAGACTGAGCTCTTTATATAAATGTATGTAAGCACACAAATTAGTGGTGATAGTGGGATGGTGGGCCATTAAGGGCAGGTTTCCTTTGTAATTTTTTCCCCCTGAGCTAAATTTGCAAATGAATAAAGGGACAAAAGATATAGCATGGAATGGCTGGTGAATGATAAGAAAGCTGGCATTTCTGGAAGAAGGCCATATTATTCTTGTAGAGTTAAACACACACACACCACACAAATACCACACACACAACACACACATACCACACACACACACACACACCACACCACACAAATACCACACACATAATACACACACACCACACACACACACACACACACACACCACACCACACAAATACCACACACACAACACACACATACCACACACACACACAAACACACACACACCACACCACACCACACACACCACACACACCACACCACACACCACACAGACACACAACACACACCACACACACACACACACACACACACACCACACCACACCACACACACCACACACACCACACACCACACAGACACACAACACACACCACACACACACACAAACACACACACACCACACCACACCACACACACCACACACACCACACCACACACCACACAGACACACCACACACACACACACACACACACACACACACCACACCACACACACCACACAGACACACAACACACACCACACACCACACACACACACACACACCACACACACACACACACACACACACACCACACCACACACACCACACAGACACACAACACACACCACACACCACACACACACACACACACACACACCCCACAACGCCAAACCTCTTCTTTGCTGAAACAAGTTGGGACTGAGCATGTGATGCGAGGCTAATCAGTCACGTCTAATTGGAGGGTGGAATGAGAAGAAGAAAAAGAATTTTTCCCTATCACTTGTGCCCCGGAATAGACGTGGGAATTCAATGGAGATAAATGGGTGTTACCTCACCACGATCCTACCTGCTGCTTTCCATGACGAAAATGAAATGTGATGTTTATTTTCAACTTTTTGAAGTTTTTTTTTTTTTTTTTTAAAGAGACCTACAGCATACTTCAGCAGGGTTGGGTTTCTATATGGGCTGGAGGCAAACTGAAAAAAAAAGTTGACGTAGCTCATCAGCGACGCTTTGATGAAATGTATTCACACACAAACAATCGGCAGGCCAATCATGGCAGAGCATGTTTTTTACAAGATGTCAGTTTGTTTTAATCGTAGGCAGTTACCCCCACACTACCATTTCTTTTCTTCTTCTCCTTTTTTTTTTTTTTTTTTTTTTGAGTTTTCAAAAAGCAATAACTTAAGCCACAGGAAAACAACCCACAAAAATGCTTTTGCCAATTAAAAAGAAACTCTTTCCATTTACATGTGTTTGAGCTGCAGTAACCTGAAAGAGTTTTTAAAGATTTCATTAGAATAAAAAAACAACAACTCTATAAAGTAGAATCTATTCGAACCTCCCGTTGTCATGCGAGGCGCCCGCAGTTAAAGACCATGCCACCACGTCCATTATACTTACCTCCTCATTTTCAGGGCTTGTTAGCCTGGCGGCAAAAACCGGCTTCAGTTGAAATTTGGCAAGGGGACAAGGGCTGCATGCCAGAAGTAATTTACTGTCCCGTGTGGTTTGCAGAGTAAAAGGAGCTATAGATAATAGAGAAAATAAATGAAAAGTAACCGGTTCCAAATATTTTAATGTGTGTGATGTGTGTCACCTCAGACTCTTCAGCTTTTGTTGGAGTGGTGTGAGCTAGCAGGGAAGGTTTGAAAAGTACAGATGCTTTGCATTCGCAGCAAACGGCGGCCCTGATGTTCTCAGGCATCAAAGACCAATCAGTGTCTATCGCTTCTGCTCCTACTTTGAAGAGGACCAAAGCTCTCTGTGTGGGAGGAGCGGGCAGAGGAGTTAAGCAAGGGAAGGGGAAGGGATTGCAGGTGATCTAGCATTGCAGTTAGGTACGTCCCTTTACCAAATAATAATAATAATAATCTATAAAAATTAAAGTGTAATATGCTAGTTAGACCAGACGTCCTTCTGGACAACCTTCTGGATGAAGCCGGGGCTGTGAGGGAAGCCCAGGTTCTGGGTGCCAGAGGGAAGCGAGTGCCAGCAGCTCAGGGATGGAAGGCCTACTCTTGTACGAATTTCATGCATCAGGCCTCTAGTGATAATAATAATAATAAAAGTTAAGCATTTTTTTTTTTGCCCGCTGTTTTTAACCACTGAGCTATCTGAGAACTTAGTCTTCAGATATGATAATGAATAATTAAAGAAAGGTTCAAGCTATTTTGAAGTTTACACTTAACGTACTTTGAAGGCAAGAACAGAAGTTTTGACTTGATTTGCAAACATCTGCTATTGTTCATCTGTCGGACTCCCCAGGAGATTGTCTTAGGACCCTGAGACCCGTCATCCCTGTTTTCCAAACTGGGTTCAGTGGGGCCCGTGTTTCTCCAACGTGGGGTGAGCAGGATACATCTTTCTGGGATTAATCTTACGTGATGATTGGAAAAAAAAAAAAAAAAAGAGTAATTTAGCCCTACCTGTTTAGCTCAGTGGATAGAGCATCAGCCTGCGGACTGAAGGGTCCCAGGTTTGATTCCGGTCAAGGGCATGTACCTTGGTTGTGGGCACATCCCCAGTAGGGGGTGTGCACGAGGCAGCCGATTGATGTTTCTCTCTCATCGATGTTTCTAATTCTCTATCCCTCTCCCTTTTTCTCTGTAAAAAATCAATAAAATATATTAAAAAAACAAACAGTAATTTATATTAAATATGTTTTTTTAAATTGATTTCAGAGAGAAGAAGAGAGACAGATACAAACATCGATGATGAGAGAGAAAAATCATCTATTGGCTACCTCCTGCATACCCCTACTGAAGGGAGAGCCCAAAACCCTGGCATGTACCCTGTCTGGGAATCTGTGACCACCTGGTTCAGGTGTCGATGCTCAACCACTGAGCAACACCAGCCAGGCCAATAATTTAATTAAAAAAAAATATATATATATATTTAATATATTTTATTGATTTTGTACAGAAAGGAAGAGAGAGAGTTAGAGAGTTAGAAACATCGATGAGAGAGAGTCATTGATCAGCTGACTCTTGCACATCCCCTACTGGGGATATGCCCACAACCAAGGTACATGCCCTTGACCGGAATTGAACCCGGGACCCTTCAGTCCCCAAGCCGATGCTCTATCCATTGAGCCAAACCGGTCCCGGCGAATAATTTAATTTAAAACGAATACATTGTGGGCCGGGATGCAAAATTCACATGAACTCTTTTGGAGAAGGAGGAGATTTTGGTCATTTGTGTTTCAATATTTTGACCCTGCCACACATATAAAGCTCTTAAAAGGAATGGTATTCTCAACGAGAGAGTCTGGCCATTACTTTTTTCTTTTAAATTAAAGTATAACTTCCATGAAGTGCACAAATCTAAAGTTTGAACCTCAGTGGATGAATTTTTGCATATGTGTACAACTGTTGTAGAATAGTAAGAAGGTAGGAAAATTCCAGGACAAGCAGAATAGGGAAACTAAGTTAAACAGCAGTTTGCAGACCACTAGTAAATCCTATCTTCCCTAAAATAAGGACACTTAAAAGTAACCGAGTTGCACTTCTCAAACAGAGGGTAAGTGGCTTAAATCACCCCACTCAGGGAGACAGCAGAAAGTCAATTACAGTGTAATTTGCCAACAGCAATCACGGACAGATGAAGTTAAGAGACTAAACCTCGTTTTGGTTACGTCTATTGAGATCCTCCCCTAAGACCTCCCCTAAACACCCAGCCTTAAAACCCCTCAAAATGAAGGTCCCAGGGCACCCTCTCCCTCCAGGGGGCATGCCCTTGACATTCCCTTCCTCTCTTCTTCCCCCACAGACTTGCATCTCATAAGCTCCATGGGACCCCATAAGACTTGTAACCAGGGGAGCAATGGGCAGTGGCAGCTTGTCCCAACCTAACCCCCCTGAACTTGTCTCCAAAGCCCCCTTTTCGCTCACTTCTCAGTGAGTCAGAGCAGCCCAGCCTAAGTTTTCCTGTTGCTTCTTTTAAAATCTTCCTTGTTTCACAGCCCTAAGTATACTGAGTGGCCAGATTATTATGATTTCTCAATGCATAATAATCTGGTCTGCCTCTCTCCTCTCTCTCTCTCTCTCTCTCTCTCTCTCTCTCTCTCTCTCTCTCTCTCTTTCTTTGTGCATGAGTTGGGTCTGGCCAGCCTGGCCGGGGGAGGGGACATGGGCAGTTGGCCGGCCTGCCTGCTGGTCGGACTCCTGGCCAAGGGGGCAATTTGCATATTAGCCTTTTATTATATTGGATATACACTGATTGGCCAGATTATTATGCGTTTAGAGATCATAAAAATCTGGCCACTCAGTATGTTTTTTTGCTGCATTCAATACATTCTTGCTTGTTTTCCTACACTTTGTCTCTTGATTGTAATCTTCCTTTCAAGGAGACAAGAACAGACAAAACCAGTGAGATAAAATGTGAAAGGAAAAACAGAAAAGAACAGAGGTGGGGGCATGGTTAATGCTAACCCTATCCCTCTTTCATAAATCACAGAGGATCAAGGTGCGCATGTGAATGTTGAAATAAACAGGTCTAGCAAGAACTCCTGCTTTGGTTCTGTATCATCTTAAAAAAGAACTGAGCTGTGTAGTTATTTTGAGTTTAGTAATTATAACAACAATGTTGCTTCCCAGCTGGATTGTCTGATGTTTTTCTTAGAAATGCTAAGTTGCTTTGTGGTTTAGGAGTGTCTATTTTTTTTTTCAGTGTCTATATCTTATTGATTTTATTCAATAACTCACAAACTTTTCAATACCATGATCTCTTTTAAAAAAAGTTTCTGATATCCACCCATCACCATAAGTTTTTAAAGACCTTGTCCTACACAGCCAGGATCATTATTTAAATAATAAAAATCTCTCCCCATAAAAAAATGAACCAGCCAATTATTGGCATGTGAACAACCAGTGATATCACACTAATTGACTAAATCTAGCTGAAAAAGACATAGTGCTTTGGATAGCCTGATCAGCTTTAGCACTCCCTAGGATTTTCATTACTAATTTGTTTTGTTTTATACATATTTTTATTGATTTCAGAGAGGGAGAGAGAGAATCATTGATCGGCTGCCTCCTGAATGCCCCCTATTGGGGATCAAGCCTGCCACCAGGGCATGTGTCCTTGACCAGAATCAAACCCAGGACTCTCAGGTCCGAAGGCCAATGCTCTATCCACTGAGGCAAACCAGCTAGGGCTCATTACTAACTTCTTTTTTTTTATTTTAAAAAATATATATTTTATTGATTTTTCACAGAGAGGAAGGAAGAGAGATAGAGAGCTAGAAACGTCGATGAGAGAGAAACATGACCAGTTAGTTGCCTCTTGCACAACCCCTACCGGGGATGTGCCCGCAACCAAGGTACATGCCCCTGACCGGAATTGAACCTGGGACCCTTCAGTCCACAGAGGTTCTACCGCTGAGCCAAACCGGTTTCGGCACATTACTAACTTCTTGAAATGTTTCCACGAAACAGTTCACTCTTTTATTATTATTTATTAATTATTGTATTATTTTTGTCTCACCCTGTACAATACGCTTTATCCTTCTTTGTTTCTTTTCTGTTATTGTTCTTGGTGTTGGAAAGCAAGGACAATGGGCTGAGAGCAGAATAAAAGGAGACAATATTCAGTGGAAAATGCATTTCACGTCTCTTTCAGGTAGCTCTTACAGACCGGGAGGCGCTTTTTCTAAACACCGCCCCACGACAGCCCCACCCTCCTCTCCTCTCCGCTCCAGTCCCCTGGGACCGGCGCGCGAAGGAGGGGCCCTCGCTGCAATACCACAGTCAGCCACAGGGAGGAGACAGCGGCCGCAAGTGCCAGAGGGCCTCTCTGGCCCGCGGTGGCCGCGGCGGCGGCGGCGGAAACGGAAAAGGCGGGACCTAGAGCGCACGTTGCGTCAGCGCGTGCGAGCGTCGAGGCTGGGTCTCCGGAACCGGCGGGTCCTTCCAGCGCGTGTGGGAAGTGGAGACGCGCTCGGTCGGACCTCATGGCGGAGATCATTCAGGAGCGCATAGAAGACCGGCTCCCGGAGTTGGAGCAGCTGGAGCGCGTGGGCCTGTTCAGTCACGCGGAGATAAAGTGAGCGGGGGACGGGGAGGGGAGAGCCGGGCGGGCGGAGGGCGGATGCGGCGCGGGCCGGGGCTGGAGTACCCGATCGGTGTTTGTTTTTCCTAACGTGGCGGAAGCCCATCCCTAGGTGTTGAGGATGCCTGGAATTAGCTTCTCATTATTTATTGCAAGGGGACCCGCCCCACAAAACATACGGACAGCCCTGTATGGGGCCAGGCCTTGGGGCTTTAAGGGTGATTAAGACCGGGCTCTGCCCAGCGGGCGCTCACGGCCCTGTGGGTGGAGGGGACAGCCGGTTGGTGACAGAGGGGTGCACTGTCTGTCTGTCTGTCTGTCTGTCGAGGGTGGTGGATGCTCTAGAGATGCGAAGAGGGGACCCCGGAGGAGTTAAGTCTTTCCAACAAGACTTGAAGATGGGGGCTCATTGAGTTCAATAACCTGTTCTCTAAACAATGTCTGGCCTAAAATTGGCATTCAGTAATGGGTTAACATTAAGTGCCATAATTTTAAGTGCTTTTCTGCGACTGTTTCTTCATTTTACAATGACCGTGAGTGTCCTGATGTAAATATTGTTAATGAAATGTAACATATTAAGTGTGGACTCTTAATAAGGGCTCAGCGAATGTTGTTATTAACTGGAGACAATTATTGGTCTTGCATATCTTGCATTACATTCTCCCAAAATGCACATTTCCTTTGTTTATTTCTTAGCTAAGTACAGAAAGTCTTCTCCCATAAAGTCCTTGTAGAAATAATAAACCTTCCTATGTAGAGACAATCTAGGTTTTGGGTGTATGTGTGGGGGTGTGTGTATGTGTTTTTTGTGTTTTTTTTTTTTTTTTTTAGTGTGCAAGTTGGGAACTCAGAAGGAATTTAGGAAAGATAGTTGATTATTATTAAAACTTAAGTGACCTGAATTTGGAGGAAAAGGAATCTTTATTAATGCCACATATAAATAATGCAAAATATTTAAGAATTTTTTTTTCTCGCCAGTGGGAATGTTAGTGGTCCTGGCAATTAAGATGATTTTCATGAAAGTTTAAAAATATGTCCTGATGCCCTTAAGAAACAGAAGTAATCATGTAAGAGCATACTTGCTTATGAAGGATAATTATCTGGGAATTATGTGTTTTAAATATATAAAAAATTGAGACTTAATAAAACCCATAATGATTTAAGCTTTGCCTTTTTTTAAAAAAATATTTTTTACTGATTGCAGAGAGAGAAAGGGAGAGGGAGAGAGATTGAAACATCAATGATGAGAGAGAATCATTGATTCGATGCCTCCTGCATGCACCCCACCAGGGATTGAGCCTGCAACCGGGCATGTGCTTGTGACCGGAATCGGACCTGGGACCCTTCAGTCCACAGGCTGACGCTCTATCCATTGAGCCAAACCGGCTAGGGCTAAGCTTTGCTCTTTTCAAGTGTTACATTTTAAATGGCTTTCTCCTCAGGGCTATCATTAAGAAGGCTTCAGATCTAGAATACAAAATACAGCGAAGAGCACTTTGTAAGGAAGACTTTATCAATTATGTTCAAGTAAGTGAACAATTTCGTTACTTCTAATCTCTTCACATATTCTAAATTAATTGAATGGTCAGATTGATGTAAATTTTCTTTTCTTTTTAAAAAAAAATATTTTATTGATTTTCTTACAGAGAGGAAGGGAGAGAGATAGAGAGCTAGAAACATCGATGAGAGAGAAACATCGACCAGCCGCCTCCTGCACACCCCCCACCGGGGATGTGCCTACAACCAATGTACATGCCCTTGACCGAACCGAACCTAGGACCTTTCAGTCCGCAGAACAACGCTCTACCGCTGAGCCAAACCGGTTTCGGCTAAAAAAAAAAAATTAAAAAAAATTTTTTATTGTTGAGAGTATTACAGATGTTCCCCGCCCCCATTACTCCCTTCCACCTGCTCCCACCCTACCCCTAGTCTTCACTACCCTATTGTCTATATCCATAGATAATGCATCCTATATAATAAAATCCTAATATGTGAATTTACTGAATGGCAGAATGACTTGTTGCTCTGGCATGCAATGATCACCAGGGGGCAGACACTCAATGCCGGAGCTGCCCTGGTGGTCAGTGTGCTCCCACGGGGGGAGAGGGGAGTGTTGCTGAGCCAGAAGCTGGGCTAATGGCTGGTGAGCACAGCTGTGGTGGTGGGAGCCTTCTACCTCTGCTGCAGATGGGCGGTAAGGAGTGAGGGGTCCTGGACTGTGAGATGGCAGTCAGACATACCCGAGGGGTCCTGGACTATGAGAGGGTGCAGGCTGGGCTGAGGGATCCCTCACTCCCTTGCCCCCTGCTCCCCCCAGTGCACAAATGTCATGCACCGGTCTCTAGTATCTCTTTATAAAAGCCTAAGTGACTAAATGACCAGTCGACTGGTCACTGTATGCGCACTGACCACCAGGGGACAGATGCTCAGTGCACAGGATCGGGCTCCCTCCTGTTTGGATCTGGCCTGTGGGGATTGGGCCTGTGGGGATTGGGCTTTCCTACATTCCTCGAGGGGTCCCGGATTGTGAGAGGGTGCAGGCCAGGCTGAGGGACTCCACTGGTGTAAGAATCCGTGCACCACTCTAGTATGCATATAAGATCTTTGGTTAACTTCTGACAGACTAACTTGTGGGGAAAAAAAGGAGAGTGAGTTTGATGATAGTAGCTGGTTGGAAAGTTGGAAAGTTTATGTCTGTAAGTCTGTCAGTTTAGAAAGAGGTTGCCATAAGATTCTTCAGTCCTGTAAATGAATAGAAGATATGAGTGAGGATAAAATAATACATGCTAGCCCGGCTGGAGTGGCTCAGTGGTTGAGTGTCAACCTGTAAACCAGGAGGTCATGGTTGGATTCCCAGTCAGGGCACATGCCCGTGTTGTGGGCTTGATTCCCAGTAGGTGGTGTGCAGGAATGATTCTCTTTCGTTGTTGATGTTTCTATGTCTCCCTCTCCCTTCCTCTCTGAAATCAATAAAAATATATTTAAAAATATATATACATGCAAGACTAATTTTCAGATGGGGGAGAATACCGTAGCTAATATGTTAGATGACAAAATCAGGATTCAGAAAGAACCCAATAATAAGATGAAATGTTATAAGATTAAAGGTTCTGAGCTTGAATTAAACAAAACTAATGGGCCCTGGTCAGTGTGGCTCAGTTGGTTGAATATCATCCTGTGCACCAAGGGGTTGCAGGGTGGATTCCTGGTCAGGGCAAATGCCCAGGTAGTGGGCTTGATCCCCAGTAGAGATTGTGGAAGAGGCAGCTGATTGATGTGTCTCAGTTATCAATGTTTTTCTCTCTGCCTTTCTCCCTCCCTCTTTTTCTAAAATCAAAAACATATTTAAAAAGCACAACAAAATCCTAACAATATGTACAACCTGGCTAAGAGTGCTGTATTTTAAAGAGGTCCTAGGGCTCATAGTAAGTTGCTAACTTAAAATGATCCAGGAGCATATTATGTAAAAAAATAGAATTTAATGGATTTTTGTTAATGAAAGTGGGGTGCTAAGTTGAACAGAAGACATTGCAAATAGTAGGCACTCAGAAGATGTTGATTTGAAAAAAGTGTGAAGCAGTGTGTTAGATTCAAGACTACATTTTAAGATGGTTAGAAGGCAGCCAGGATGGAAACCTCATTCTAGGAGGATTTATTGAAGGAAATAGAGGTGTTTAACTCTCAGGAGTCTTAAGAAGTGGCAGACTACTTCACTCTTCAAATACTATTTAAGAATTGGGTGTTGATTAGATTGATTTGTTTAGTTTTAATAGAGTATGACTGAAATAAATAGATTAAAACATATAAACACACTCTCTTACACATATTCCCACATCCCCCACTTGCACACAACCATATAAACTTGCTATGAGGTATAAGTGACATTTATTTTTAGTATTATTTAATCCTCACTTGAGGGTATTTTTTTCCATTGATTGCTAGGAGAGAGTGGAAAGGAGGGGAGGAAAAGAGAAACATCCATGTGAGAGAGACATATCAATTGGTTGTCTCCCACACGCTTTCTGCAACCGAGGTACATGCACTTGACTGGAATCGAACCTGAGATCCTTTAGTTTAAGGGCCTGTATCCACCTGAGTCAAATCAGCTAGGGCATATGTAGTATTTTGGAGTTTGGCAGAAGTAAAGTGAATTTTCAGTGAATGCTAGGCATTTACTGTAGATTATGCTTTTTGATAGCAAATTACCTTTTACTTTTTATTCCTGGTTTTTATTTACTTTATGATTTTAGCTAAATGTATTTCCTATAAATGTAAAGTATTATAATTTTTCTTATTTTTTGGTATGTTTTTTTTCCACAGTATGAAATTAATTTTCTGGAGCTGATCCAGAGAAGAAGAGCTGTAAGTATTATAGATGATTTTCTGGAAGTTTGAAAAAATACAGAATGAAATAGGGTGGCTTTATAGCTAGAACTTGGGTTTGGGAAGCAGTTGGCATTGATAAGTTGCATGATGATGTACTCATAAAGGGTGTTTGTAACTATTTGCTTTCTCTGTCAGTATTGTTGAATGACCAAGTAGGAATGCTGCTTTGGATAAATGTAATTAAACTGAGGCTTTTTTGTTTCTTTGTTCTTTTTAGCGCATTGGGTATTCATTTAAGAAGGATGAGATTGAGAATTCTATTGTACACCGGGTACAAGGCATATTCCGACGAGCTTCATCAAAGTGGAAAGTAAGTGATCAGAGCTTCCTTAGAAGATGTGAAGATATGTATTATACATGTTATGGTGTCGATATTCAAATGTACTGTCTTTCTATTCTCATCTTGGATGTCTCAGTACTTATTCTAATGATGGTATCATTACTTGAAACCACTCATTAAGAAAATAGACCTCTCCCTACAATTTGGCTAGTAAGTGGATAGAGTGTCGGCTTGTGGATTTATGGGCCCAGGTTCGATTCCCGTCAAGGGCATGTACCTTGGTTGTGGGCACATAACCCAGTAGGGGGTGTGCAGGAGGCAACTGATCATGTTTCTCTCTCTCATCAATGTTTCTAACTCTCTATCCCTCTCCCTTCCTCTCTGAAAAAATCAATAAAACATATTAAAAAAAAGATGTATAAAAAAAGAAAATTGATCTCATTACTTTATAGTTATTCTGTGAGGATGGTGCTTAAAGCAGTGGATCTGATACATAATTAAGGATCAGAAAGTTGTCTGGGATTTGTTTTGATATATCTAAGGAAAGACTTGGATGTGGGAAGATAAAGGCTTAGAGTACAGGCAGTATCTCAGTAACATGATTTTCTTCAAGTTCAGATCTGGGACTGGTACACCCTATATGGACTAGAGGCCCGATGCATGGAATTTGTGCAAGGGGTTTGGCCCTCGAAGCCCTGGCTTCGTCCAGAAGGTCATTTGGCTGTCTGGTCTAATTAGCATATTATGCTTTTATTATTATAGATTATATGGGAAGTACTTTGGATTCCTAGGAATGACAAATTTTGGGTTGCTATTCTTTTTATTTTTTGGTTCAAACCCAAAGCTATTTTTCCCATTGATTTTTATATTATTATTATTATTATTATTATTATTAAAGTATATTTTTATTGATTTTTTACAGAGGGGAAGGGAGAGAGATAGAGAGCTAGAAACATTGATGAGAGAGAAACATTGACCCGCTGCCTCTTTCACACCCCCTACCGGGGATATGCCCGCAATCAAGTACATGTCCTTGACCGGAATCGAACCTGGGACCTTTTGTCTGCAGACCGACGCTCTACCACTGAGCCAAACCGGTTTCAGCATATTATTATTATTTTTTAATATATATATTTTTGTTGATTTCAGAGATGGAAGGGAGAGGGAGAGAGAAAAACATCAATGATGAGAGAGAATCATTGATTGGTTGCCTCCTGTATGCCCCCCACTGGGGATCAGGCCTACAATTTAGGCATGTGCACTTGACTGGAATTGAATCTGGGGACCTTCAGTCCCCATTCCAACGCTCTGTCCGTTGAGCTAAACTAGTCGGGGCTCCATTGATTATTAGAGTGTGGAAGAAAGGGGGAGAGAAAGAGAGAGAGAAACATCTATGTGAGAGAAACACATAGATTGGTTGCCTCCCACACACGCCCTGACATGCTGTACTACACCCCAGGCTTGGGATTGAGCCTGCAACTGAGGTATGTGCTCTTGACTGGAATTGAACCTGAGACCCTTCAGTCCTTGGGCTGATGCTCTATCTACGGAGCCAAACCAGCTGGGACTGGGTTGCTATTCTTGATTGAGAATATTAAAAACTGTATTGAACAAATTGGATAGACAACAGATTTTGTCTTGGAGCATGGTAGGTGGGAATAGGGAACAGATTGAGTTATTGTGGGTAAGAGACCTAAGGCCTATATACACTAACAGGTATCATAACTGATTAGATTTTCTGAAATCTGCCTTTGTTTCAAAGTTGTTTTAAATAAAAAGTTCAAATTCAGGCAGCTTACTCCATACTTTTTTTGCAGGATGATGTTCAACTTTGGCTATCCTATGTAGTCTTCTGTAAGAAATGGGTGAGTATCTGGACAGCTGTTTCTTGTTCCCTTTTCCCTTCTTTCAGTTAGTTGGCCTTTTGAGCCCCATACTTGACTACCTAATTCCATGTTTTCTCCAAAAGAACCCAAGAAGGCTGAACTTTAGTGTAACAACATTGGCATATCTGAATGATTCAGTGGCTTTCAATTCAGTTGAAAAGAAAATGATCTTTATGTGTATTTGTTCGTTAAAGTTGAAAAATTTTTAACTTAATTTTATTATTTTATTTGTTTTTGAGAGAAGGAGGGAGGGAAGGAGAGAGAGAGAAAGAAAGAGAGTCTTGTATGTGCCCTGCCTGGAGGTTGAACCCACAACCCGAATGCATTGTGACAATTCTCCAACCAAATGAGCTACTCAGCCAGGGTTTGAATTTTATTTTATTTTATATTTAGGATATTTATGTAGTGTTGTTGACTAGTAAGTAGAAGGAAACTGTGAGTGTCTGTGTATGCTTAATGCCCCTAATGATAGCCCCATTGGATTTTATAGATGGTAAGAGTACAGGCAGATCACTTAAGGGATTAGTAGCAGTGATTTTGCTGTGTAGGAAATATAATCTTTCTTCCTCTTTTCAGGCTACCAAAGCTCAACTTAGCAAGGTATTCTCTGCCATGTTGGCCATTCATTCCAACAAGCCAGGTATGGTGAAAATCCTTGTCAATTCTTTTTCTGCCTTTTATGTAAATGCATACTATTTTCCTGATAAACCTAAAAGAACTTACTATGAGAACGTGAGCTTAGGTACTCGGCCTTAGCTGACTTGGTTCCTGAATAACTGCTTCTTCGTTCATCTCTGCCTGCTGTGCACTGGTTACTGTGCCAGGCATTATATCTGTAAAAGAAACTCTTTGGTCTTTTGAGGGACATTCTATTTTTTTTTTAATATATATTTTATTGATTTTTTACAGAGAGGAAGAGAGAAGGATAGAGAGGTAGAAACGTCGATGAGGGAGAACTATCGACCAGCCGCCTCTTGCACACCCCCCTCTGGGGATGTGCTCACAACCAAGGCACATGCCCTTGACCAGAATCGAACCTGGGACCTTCCAGTCTGCAGGCCGACGCTCTATCCACTGAGCCAAACCAGTTTCGGCGGGACATTCTATTTGAAGGCAGAGATACTTAAGGGATTTCAGAAACTTGCAGGGGAAAAGATTAATACAGAATACAAGAGTGACTGGCACACAGTAGGTGGTCATGTTTTGGAAGAGAAACACTACTCTGTGATACTGTGTGGTGGCACATTATTTTACAGTGGAGGTGTTCCTGCACCTGTCCTCAAGTGTTAGGTTCAACCAGACATTTTATAACCCACAAGGCTCAAATAGGTTACGTCTGGCACTAGTTTGTTCAGAAGAATACAGCAGGACAGCATAGGTGTCTGAGGTAGCGTGCTGTTAGCACCTCAGAGGCTAGTGACAGTTCAGGTGCGAGGGGATGAGTGGGCAGAGGAGCCACTCTGGCTTACGGGACCCATGGATGGGCATAGCTTCCAAGGACCCTAGCCTAGTCCAGATGTGGTTACCAACCATAAGTCACTTTTACCAAAGGTAATCTTACCTTTATTAAGTTTCTAGGGAAATGGTTAGAATGCAAACTCAAGTTTAATTTCCCATCTAGAGGTATGATAAAAATTTAATTTAAAGATTATGAGCCATTTAAAAAATTATGAACTATTTTAATTAGCGAAAAGAGCAAAATAATTTTATTTCATTGATTCTAAGATGCACACTTTTCCCCCATCATTTTATCACTTTTAAAATTTGTACCGTATGTGAATTAAAATGATGTTGAGCCCAAACCGGTTTGGCTCAGTGGAAAGAGCGTTGGTCTGTGGACTGAAAGGTCCCAGGTTCGATTCCAGTCAAGGGTATGTACCTTGGTTGGGGGCACATCCTCAGTAGGGGTTGTGCAAGAGGCAGCTGGTTGGTGTTTCTCTCTCATTGATGTTTCTAACTTTCTATCCCTCTCCCTTCCTCTCTGTAAAAAATCAATAAAAAAGCCGAAACCGGTTTGGCTCAGTGGGTAGAGCATCGGACTGCGGACTGAAAGGTCCCAGGTTCGATTCCAGTCGGGCATGTACGTTGGTTGTGGGCACGTACGTTGGTTGTGGGCACATCCCCAGTAGGGGGTGTGCAAGAGGCGGCTGGTCGATGTTTCTCTCTCATCGACGTTTCTAGCTCTCTATCTCTCTTCCTTCCTCTCTGTAAAGAAATCAATAAAATATATTTTAAAAAAATAATCAATAAAAGATATGTTAAAAATAATATAAATGATGTTGACTTTATATCTGATGAAATACTAATAGAAACATAATAACTACTTTTAGATGTTAATATTTACCTGTTTTTTAAAAAAATATATATTTTATTGATTTTGTACAGAGAGGAAGGGAGAGAGATAGAGAGTTAGAAACATCAATGAGAGAGAGTCATCGATCAGCCGCCTCTTGCACACCCCCCACCGGGGATATGCCTGCAACCAAGTTACATGCCCTTGACTGGAATCAAACCCGGGACCCTTCAGTCTCCAAGCCGACGCTCTATCCATTGAGCCAAACCGGTTTTGGCTTACCTGTTTTCTTTAGGCTATTTGTAATTTTAGATAAAGCAACAATAACTATTACAAACTCCCTTCTTTTCCTTCCTCTTTTGGTAGGATTAAAAAATTTTCTTTCAGTATTATAATTGGAGCATTCATTTTTTGCGTGTGCCTGAGTTAATTACTTTATTAAAATGAAGTCTGATGTTTTCATTTATAGCTTTGTGGATTATGGCCGCCAAATGGGAAATGGAAGATCGCTTGTCTTCAGAAAGTGCAAGACAACTCTTTCTTAGAGCTCTGCGCTTTCATCCCCAGTCCGCAAAACTTTACCAAGAAGTGAGTGTGTGTGTGCATTACTGAGAGAGTGAGTCTCACTTTGGTCCTCTGGAGACACACATTCTTTAAGTTAAAGGGAACTTCAACTTATGGAGGCTAGGGGTTAGTAGGGAGTTGCTGGAGAAAGGGGGATGGCAGGGTACATTTTGGCCAGTAGTAGGTGTTGACCCTGTGCATCTTCTAGGTTCTTGGTGAGACATTAAAGCTCCTACCTGCACATTATGGTTGGGAGGGGTAGGGAACTGGACCTTGTTTCAGTTGGGGGCTAGGGTTCAGCCATGTTTATACCTTTGCTCTTATTTATTTATTTATTTTTACTCCCCCCCTCCCCCCTTCCTCCTCCTTTCCTTCCATTCACTTCTCTTTCCCTCTCTACCTCCTTTCTTTCCTTTTCCACTTTTCCCCTCTCACTCACCCCCTTATCTCCTTTTGACTTCTCTTCCCCTTTTTTCTCTATTTTCTTTTCACTCTCTTTGGCTCTTTTTCTTGAGATAGCTAGTTTCTTCCCCTCTTGGTAGACTTATTTCCTTTTGGAGGGGTACACTGGAACAATGATGGCCATCTTTTTGACGAAAGAAAACCAAGCAAATGTTGGAAATGGTACACTATTGGAAACTTTGCACCCGTTTCTGAGATATTTTGTCAGGATAAGGGAGAAATTGCTAGTTAGTCTTCAAGTGAAAATTAAACCTTTATGCTGAGGGGAAAAAGATAATGGGTTTTCATGCTAATCGGTATTGTAGCTGTCACAACCTTATTTTTGTCTTGTAGTAATTTAATGATATTTTATATTGTACTCTTTAAAAAAAAAATATATTGATTTTTTTACAGAGAAGAAAGGAGAGAGATAGAGAGCTAGAAAGATCGATGAGAGAGAGACATCGACCAGCTGCCTCCTGCACACTCCCTATTGGGATGTGCCCGCAATCAAGGTACATGCCCTTGACTGGAATCGAACCTGGGACCTTTCAGTCTGCAGACTAATGCTCTATCCACTGAGCCAAACCAGTCTCGGCAATATTGTACTCTTTAAAAATATATATATATATTATTGATTTTTTTACAGAGAGGAAGGGAGAGGGATAGAGAGTTAGAAACATCGATGAGAGAGAAACATGTGATCAGCTGCCTCCTGCACACCCCTACTTGGGGATGTGCCTGCAACCAAGGTGTACATACCCTTGACCGAATCTAGCCTGGAGTCCTTCAGTCTGCAGGCCAGCACTCTATTCTCTGAGCCAAAGGGCTTTATATTGCACTCTTAATTCCTTTGTTTCTTTTCATGTTCTATTAGACATTTGCTGCCTTGATTCTTTTTATTGAAAAACTGTAAGAATCAATTTTCCCTGCTGTTAGAGGATTATTGTATGGTATTTTTATTTATTTATTTTTTCCTCATCACTATTTATTTCCCCTACATCCTCTCTGCCACCTCTGTCCACCCCCTTGGTGTTATTATTTTACATGTTTTTTTGGAGGCTTTCAATAAAGGTTCATACTTGTATTTTCTAAAATGGGAATAGATTTATTGTTTATTATCAAAAGTAATTAGAATTTGTTTATTATAAATAACTCAGAGAAAATAGTTCTATGAAAAAGTAACAGAAAAAGTACTCTTATCACTCATACTTTATGCCAATTACAGATATTTAAAATAGGTTTTATTTTTGGAAAGTAGTACTCTATAAATTCTGTGTTCTGTATTTTTATCTAATACTAAAGGCCTCTTGTAAATTTGAACACCGGTGTGGTCTCTAGGCCTGGCCTGCAATCAGGTCTTATCAGGGCTTCCCTCAGCTGCCAGCTGGGGCCTTTCTTCGGTCCACGCTGCCCCCTGCTGGTCAGCGCCCGTCATAGTGAGCAGTCAAACTGGTTGGTTGAACTTCCAAGGGGACAATTTGCATATTAGCCTTTTATTATAGGATATCATGAATATAGTTCCATGTTAGTATATATTGATCTATTATTAGTGGTGTTCAAACATTTTGGTCTCCTTTCAATCTTGAATTACTGAGGACCTCAAAGGTCTTTTGTTTATATGGGTTATAGCTATCAGATTTTACTTTATTGAAAATTAAAACCAAGAAATTTAACAATAGTTATTTAAAAATAAATTCATGATATGTTAATGTAGATTAATTATTTTTAGATGAAAGTAGCTCTTTTAAAACAAAGTTGAAAAAGAAGAATGGCACTGTTATACATTTTTGTTAATCCCTTGGATATCTGACTTAATAGAGGACAGCTGGATTCTCAGATCTCCTTTTGCATTCAGTCTGGGGGACAGGGCCCATTATATAGTCTCTGAAAAACTTCAAACTCTTACAATAAGAGTAAAAGCAAGGAACATGTTAGTATTGTTATGAAAGTAATTTTCATCTTGCAGATCACCTAAAGGGTATTGAGAACCCCTACATTAGGATTGTAGTATGCCATTAGTAAATCATGTTAATCATGCATTAGTTTCTCTTTATATACCTGATATTATATATTTGCCATTGATTTTTACTTCAAAATAATTACAAATTCTCAGATAATACAGTGAGGTCCTGTGTACCATATACTCAGTTTTCCCTGTTGGTTACATTTTTATAATATCAAAGTAGTATAACATCAAAGCCAGGAAATTTTTATTGGTATAATGTGCATATAGTTCTTTTTCTCCTCATATGTGTAGGTTTGTGCAGCCATTGAAATCAAGATACAGAACTGTTCCACTATCACAGAATCTCCCTCCTTTTCAGTGCCAGCTAGTTTCATAGCAGATAGACCACACCCTAGACTTTCCCAGATCCAATTATTATGGGTAAAAAAAAGGGCATCTTACATATTTCTGATTTAAAAAAGTTATCTCCAAAGCTTTTCAGTTCATCATTTCCCTTCTGTAGTACTTTAGGATGGAGCTGATGCATGCTGAGAAATTGAGGAAGGAAAAGCAAGAATTTGAACAAGCCAAAATGGATGTGGTAAGAGCCTAATGTGTTATAACTTGTTAAAATGCATAGTGTTTTGAGCTGCCTAGGTGTAAGAGAAAAGTCTTTGGAATTTTTTTTCTTTCCAATTTAATGTCATGTTTGGAAACTTTAAGATGAGTCTAGAGTTGACTTAGTAAAAATGGGCTTAGTAATAAAAATGGAATTTTGTGCTATAAAAATAGACATTTGGACTAATTGGAGTGATCCTCAAAATTATTACCGATGGAATGGCCAAATACTACTCTTTAATATTTTATGATTTTTTGAAGTGACACATTAATGGAGCTTGAGAAAGGTTATGAAAGGTGTGGTTTCCAGCCTCTTTAAAAAAAATTTTTTTTTTATATTTTATTGATTTTTTACAGAGAGGAAGGGAGAGGGATAGGGAGTTAGAAACATTGATGAGAGAGAAACATTGATCAGCTGCCTCCTGCATACTCCCCACTGGGGATGTGCCCGCTACCAAGGTGCACGCCCTTGACTAGAATCGAACCTGGGATCTTTCAGTCCGTAGGTCAATGCTCTATCTACTGAGCCAAACCAGTTTTGGCTCCAGCCTCCTTTTTTATATAATTTTTAATGTGACAGGATAATTTTAAAGAAAAGTTTCAGAATGCTAGAACTGCAAAAGGAATTTTGCTATCATCTATGTTGTGGTTTTGAGCTCTGAGATTAAAAAAAAAAATTGATTTTTAGAGAGAGGAAAGGAGAAAGCGAGAGAAACATTGATTTGTTGTTCCACTTATATATTCATTGCTTGATTCTTTTTTTAAAATTTTATTTATTTATTTTTATTATTATTTTTTTATAAAAAAATATATTTTTATTGATTTTTTACAGAGAAGAAGGGAGAGAGATAGAGAGCTAGAAATGTCGATGAGAAACACCGACCAGCTGCCTCTCGCACACCCCCTACTGGGGATGTGCCTGCAACCAACGTACATGCCCCTGACTGGAATCGAACCTGGGACCTTTCAGTCCACAGACTGACGCTCTACCACTGAGCCAAACCGGTTTCGGCTAAATTTTATTTTTTAAATTAAATTACTATTTGTGTACATATTTTAACATTGTGTCCCTCTTCACCCCATCCCATACATACCCTCCCTCCCTAGAGTTTTGTGTCCATTGGTTGTACTTATATGCATGTATACTAGTCCTTCGGTTGATCTCTTATCTCCCCCAGATCTCCCCATTGGCTAATTCTTGTATGTACCCTGACCAGGGATCGAACCTTGGTGTATTAGGATGATGCTCTAACCAACTGAGCTACTTGGCCAGCGTTCTGAAATTTTTCATAGAGTTGTACATAGAAGGGCCAATAGGGCATGTAAAACTTGACCTGTTCTGGTCTAAATGTGGGGGAGACCTTAAGCCAAGTGATCCCGTACCACTCAGGAGCCTGAGAGAACATAGGTCGAAGATCATCGATCTTATTCAACTACACGTTTATAAGTAAGGGAACTGGCAGAGAGAGATGTGATTTGCCAGAGGTCATATGGCACAGATAGTCTAGGACAGTTGGTTTTTATCCTAATTCTTTTCCTACTTGAACTACCTGCTAAGTTATGTTCAATGTCATACCCTTTAGGAAAATCTTGATTATCCTGAAGAAATCCTTACCGGTGAGTTGGCACGGATCATCTACAAAAATTCCATCAACATAATTAAAGGTAGGTATCTTTTGAAAATCTATTTATGATGGGAAAGTGAAACCATCTAATTACAATGGGGAATACCTTTAGCTAATTTTGAAAATTTCTGTTAAAAATTCTATTAGAATATGTATAAAACTCTGATTGTAGGAATATTGTCCTTTCTCTCAGAAAACTTGTCGCCCTTTAGGATATACTTGAACATTTCAATAAGTTTTTATTTAATGCTTAATTCATGTGGGGAGTTGAAATAGATGATTTAATACATTTCTTTATGCCCTTAAAAAGTTTAGAATAAAGCTACAAGAACTTATAAATACTCCAAAATATTAATAATGGCTTTGCTTGTGTAATGAAACTATGGGTGTTTTTTTTTTTTCTTTTGTTTTTTTTCTGCTTTGTCCTATTTCTCAATTTAAAACTAACTTCAGTACATCAGGAAGGTGGTACTTTTATTTTTATTTTTATTTTTTTTATTTTAAAAATATATATATTTTTTATTGATTTAAAAAAATATGTTCTATTGATTTTTTTTTTATAGAGAGGAAGGAAGAGGGATAGAGAGTCAGAAACATCAACGAGAGAGAAACATGGATCAGCTGCCTCCTCCACACCCCCTACTGGGGATGTGCCCGCAATCAAGGTACATGCCCTTGACTGGAATCGAACCCGGGACCCTTCATCCGCAGGCTGACGCTCTATCCCGAGCCGCGCCGGCCGGGCTCAATAACTTTTCTTTACAGCAGTAACAGCCAACGCGCGGCACCGCCCAGGGCTTCTTCAGGAAGGTGGTACTTTTAGAGTAAAGTGATACTTCAGAGTCTTACTCCCCTCTCCCACTTTTTAAATTTTAGGTGCAGAATTTCATGTGTCACTGCTTTCAATTGCACAACTATTTGATTTTGCTAAAAATCTGCAAAAAGAAATTTATGATGAGTAAGTAAAATAGTGGAAAGGTGGATATGGCTGTTCTTATTTTGTGGTAAGGGTTTGAGGTTGGATATTTAGAAAGTGGGGAAGATACCACATTAAATCCTTGGAGGGAAACTGGGAAACTATATTTTAGGACCATTGTATCATAGTAAATCATATTAAAAATATATATTCTAAACAAACAAAATATATATATATATATATATTTTCTTGGAGAAGTTGTGTGACTCACCTACTGGATTTCCTTAGAAAATACTTTGCCTTTATTCAATAACAAGTAAATCCTACAGTTTTTATAAAAATCTATATTTCTGCTTTTCTGGCATGTCTTTTGTCTGTAAAATGAGAGTTGTGCTCATGAATGTTTATTGTTGAGTGCTTCAGGTGACCTTATTCCTTTTTTTTTTTTTTTAATCCTCACCTGAGGATATTTTTCCATTGATTTAAAAAAAATATTTTATTGATTTTTTACAGAGAGGAAGGGAGAGGGACAGAGAGTTAGAAACATCCATGAGAAACATCGATCAGCTGCCTCTTGCACACCCCTGACTTGTGATATGCCTGCAACCAAAGTACATGCCCTTGACTGGAATCGAACACTGGACCCTTCAATCTGCAGGCTGAAGCTCTATCCGCTGAGCCAAACCGGTTAGGGCTCCATTGATTTTGAGAGAGGGAAAGACAGAAAAATATTGATGTGAGATAAACAAGGGCCGGGGCTGGGGAGTAGCTTGCAACCAAGATATGTGCTCTTGACCGATATTGAACCCAGGACCCTTTGGTGCACAGGCTGACACTCTCCACTGACTCAAACCAGCGAGGGCACTTGATTCTTTAATTCTGGTTATATGGTTGTGAGTTCCTTGGAGCCTACCTATGGGTACTTCACTGTGAAGTAGTACCTCTTACTTTCACAGGAGATAAAGTAGAACTTGGATCTGTTTTCTCTTAGACAACTTCAGGGTTTTGGTAAAGGATTAGGTGTTGCTTTTTCTGTCTTCATTATAGAAATGCAAGAAGCCTGGGTATACTAAGGTTCTCCAGGGCTCAAGGAGGATTGTGTCCTCAAACCTCCCTGCTGATTTGACTTTGAGAGCTAACTTGAAAGGTAACATTTGTGAATGATGTCTGAAACCTAATGGTGACAACTCTGATCACCCATAGACAAAATTTATACAGTGAGTCTTCAGATAACAGACTGTTAAAGGGCTGTCTTGGATACATTTATAGAGCATACAGAACTGTCTTTTGGATATTCTGAATTAGTCTCCTGCCATAGGATTCATGCTAGTAAACTGTTTCCAGCCTTCAGGCTCTGCACACAGATGACCCTCTCACTTGGGATTACGTGGCACGGCGAGAATTACAGATCCAGCCGCAGCCAGGAGAAGAGCAGCCTGCGACAAAGCGAGCCAGAGCGCTGGAGATGGGCCGGAAGGAGGACCGCTGCTGCGCGGTGTACGAAGAGGCAGTCCAGACTCTCCCTACAGGTGAGCTGCCCCACACCACGGTGCGTGCGGAAGTGATGGCGTTCCTGGGGGAAACGAAGCTCCATTCCCGTGACCAGGTCGCTTTCAGGAATCTCGCTTGGCTTTCCAACCTGTTCTTTGGTGGTGAAAGACGAAGCTTTTATGGCCTTTCTTGACAATAGTGATATATATATATATATATGTATGTATTCACTTATCTGTGAGAAATGATATTAGGAAGATTGTTTAATTATAATTCCTTAACTATCTTTTAATATAGATTACTTCCTAATTTTGTAGTGTTGGAGTATTAAGGTAGAGGGTATATGTAACATGGCTTTTAATTTTTATATTTATGTCATTACTCAGTTGTTTCCCCCCCAGTGTTTGAGATGGCTTATTGGCTGTAATCAGAATAGCTCCCCCTCCCGCCCCATGAGATTAGTTTAAACCCTTCTTCAGAGGAGTTTTCCCTTCAAAGGAAAGAGGTATGATGATTGTTAAACTAAGCATTGGTGATTGATCAGTGAAATCTTCCTGACTCTTTTCAGAGGCCATGTGGAAGTGTTACATCAACTTTTGCTTGGAAAGATTTGCTAAGAAGACAAGTAATCAATCCCTCAGAGGGCAGGTAAGGACGTGGTCACAGGGCTGAGTAGAAAGTGACTATCTTTTGAAAGAAGGACAGACTTTTGGGGCCTGGGATAGCTTCCAAGAACCCCATGCTTAATTGCTCTTTCTCCTTGAGTGACCTGTCATTCTGAAGGTCTGAGTCTGCTTCCTCCTTATCCTGGTCCCTGGGTCGGGAAGTGCTCTCTCGCTGGGCTGTGCTTGGGGCAGCTGTCCAGCTCATCTAATCATCAGTGAAGCCACCTCAGTCCCTTCTCCCAGCTCAGAAATGTGTGAAACTACATTTGTCCTATCAGAGGCTGGCACCCTCTGCTGGGATCTCTGTGATGAAGTGGGCATTTTTCTGATTCCAGAGGCTGGAAAGGACCATGTCTGCATTCAGGAAGGCACATGAACTCGGACTTCTACCAGAATTCCTGTACAAGCAGTGGGTAAGGACACTAACACATTCACTGCTGTTATTCGTATTCAGTTCCAATGGTTCATGCTGGTGTCATTGTTTTAATACACATGGTCATGTGACTAAGACCATTTGGAAATTTGGCATGGTGGATGTAGAGAGCATTTATTATACATTTGGCTCTCAGTGTTAGATATATGACAAAATGAAACCTATACTAGTAAAGGGAAGAGTGTTATATAGCAGGAAACACTCAGAACCAGGAGTCGCAGTTTGGGTTTGTTTGTCCTCAATTTCATCTTTTACTGCAGTGTTTTTCAACCTTTTTTGGGCAAAGGCACACTTGTTTCATGAAAAAAATCACGAGGCACACCACCATTAGAAAATGTTAAAAAATTTAACTCTGTGCCTATATTGACTATATATAAAGTAATTCTCTTGAATAGGAATCAAATAAACACAAAGAAAGTATTTTATAATTACTTTATTATGAAATATTAAGTAAACAAAATAGTGAAAAATTATAAAATTCTTGTCTTGTCTGCACCTACGGCACACCAGGCAACATAGTGTGCCGCGGAACAGCGGTTGAAAAACGCTGTTTTACTGAACATGCCTTTCCTAGTTTTTAATCTCAATGCCTGGCCCAGGTTAACCATTGGTACAATTAAAACAGATTAGATGTGTTCCTTGTGTTTCAGAAGCTAACATTCTACCGTGTTTCCCCGAAAATAAGACATCCTCCAAAAATAAGACCTACTTACAGGTTTCCTTCTGAGTGAAATATAAAGCATCTCCCCGAAAATAAGGCCCCCCTAGGCTAAACATGAGAGATTTGGTCCACTGATTCTGAAAGAAGTGGAGTCACAAGAAATTCACCAGCAAATTCAGGAATTGGATTGTTATGATGATGTTCCAGAAGATGATGACATGATTGTCATTGAATAAATGAGTAAATTCTTTTCTTTAGTTTTTTTAAAATATATTTTTATTGATTTTTCACAGAGAGGAAGAGAGAGGGATAGAGAGTTAGAAACATCGATTAGAGAGAATCATCGATCAGCTGCCTCTTGCACACCCCCTACTGGGGATGTGCCCACAACCAAGGTACATGCCCTTGACCGGAATCGAACCTGGGACCTTTTAGTCCGCAGGCCGACGCTCTATCCACTGAGCCAAACCGGTCCCGGCGAGTAAATTCTTGATACTGTAAGATTCAGTTTGTCTGGTTTGTGTTGACAACTACCGTACTACCGTACCGTATACAGGTAATAAATTTTCTTTATTTTCATTTAACAATAAATGTGTACCGTATTCTTCTTCATGGAAAAATAAGACATCCCCTGAAAATAAGACCTAGCACATCTTTGGGAGCAAAAATTAATATAAGATACTGTCTTATTTTCGGGGAAACAGGGTAGTAGGAGGCACATTACCAGGGTGGGTAAGGATTATTACAGAGATTAGAGTAATGTGCTATGGGAGTACATAGTTCTAGATCAGGTTTTGCCACTTAATAGGAAAGTGACTTGGGTAAATCACTTAACCTTTCTGAGTTTGATTTTAAAATAGTGATAGCAGTCCTTGTTTTTGCCACGTCACAGAATTGTTGAGAGCATAACATGAGATAATGAATCTTAGTGTATTTAAATACCTCTGGAGGGCAAAAAAGGACCAAAATCTTTATATTTGTTTAGTGCTTTGATTTGTATAACTCCTTACTCATATCATTATGTGATCTATATAAAATCCTAAGCTACTATTACGACTGGTTGATGGAACAACCAGATGCGCACTGACCACCCGGGGGCAGACACTCAATGCAGAAGCTGCCCCCTCGTGGTCAGTGTGCTCCCACAGCCAACCTCTAGCGGCCCACCAACCTCCTGCAGTTCCTTCCCCTGGCCAAGTGGCCCCAATGGGCCCCAATTGGGATTGGGCAAGATAGCCCCATTCGGCCCGTAGGCCAGGCCAAAGGACCCTACCCATTCATGAATTCGTGCACCAGGCCTCTAGTTTTTATGTAATTACGAGTGGTGTTTTGCTGTTTTGTATTCTATTATTTTTTACATTAACATTCAAAAATACTTTTTATGTATACTTACATGGTGCATGTTCTGTACATTAAACCATTATATTGTACCACCACTGAGGTGTCCTTCTCCCGCTATAGCATCTATCTGGTAAAAATTCCAGACATGGATGAGTTAAGCTGTCCCAATTTGAGTTGAATGCTGGCATGACAGTCCCACCCTATATATCCAGATGGGCTTTGCTTTGAGTATTGTCTTGGCAGTCATGCTCCTTATTGCTTATTTTGCCATTTACCATTCTGGCTATATCAAACATCCTCTGCTCTCCAAATCTCTCATTTTGTTCTTCCTAACTCTATCGTCTCATCACTCATTCAGTGACCTTGCCTTTAATGAGAGTGCCTCAACATACTGCTGCTGAACTTAAAATGCTTTGCTGATTTCTACATCCATCCTTTGTCCAGATTAATCCCCACCGAATGTTCTGTTAAAATTGATTATCAGATTAGTCTGTGGCTTTCCACTGTCTTTGGATAAAGAGGCTCACTGCCGTTAATTTGGCCCCTGTCTGTATTTCCAGCCTCCTTTGCTAGCCCTGCATTTACATCCTACCCCTCCAGCCATTCTGAACTTGGATTTCCTTTTGTATCCAAGCTCTCTCTCACCTTCAGCCTCTTGCATATACTAGTTGGAATCTCTGCTTTCACCTGATTAATGCCTGCTTTTTCTTTTCTTTTCTTTTCTTCTTTTTTTTTTTTTTAAAATATATTTTATTGATTTTTAACAGAGAAAGGGAGAGAGAAAGGGAGAGCTAGAAATGTCGATGAGAGAGAAACATCGATCAGCTGCCTCTTGCACACCCACTACCGGGGATGTGCCCGCAACCAAGGTACATGCCCTTGACCGGAATCGAACCTGGGATCTTTCAGTCCGCAGACCGATGCTCTACCACCGAGCCAAACCGGCTTCGGCATGCCTGCTTTTTCTTAAGTCTACTAGTAATGGTGCTTCTTTATTGGTTGGAGGCCTTTCTCATCACTGCCATTAACCCCGCTTTATACTCTGATAGCAATGATGCTTCTTCAGTCATGGCACTTACCAAATTGCTAGACTGGAGGCTCTGTGGGTGGTAGAGAAACGCACCTGATATTCTTATGATTGGATTTAGCATATACAGTATATAGTAAAAATCTTAGTGAATGGGTTATATACTCTCCTTTTACTTGCTGTTTCACAATTTTATAAAAGTGAACTGGATTTAGGTTTTTTCCTTTTGTTAAAATAGTGTGTTTCCCGGCCGGCGTGGCTCAGTGGTTGAGTGTTGACCTATGAATCAGGAGGTCACGATTCATCAGTTGTGGGCTCAGTCTTCATTGTGGGGTTTGCAGGAGGCAGCTGATCAATGATTCTCTTTCATCGTTGATGCTTCTATTTCTCTCTTCTCCCTTCCTCTCTGAAATCAATAAATATATTAAAAAAAAATAAAAGTAAAATATTGTGGATAGAAGCATTTTGAACAGATTAATTTTCTTCTGTTGATATACTTTGGGACCATATTTGTTAAAATATCATTCCCAAGTTTAAGTTATGAATGATTTTATGATTCTTCTTACATAATGTCAAGTTATATTTTAGAAAAATTGTGTCAGTTTATAGTGTGCTCAACTCTGTTTGAATGAATATACTTGTTTCCTTACCAACTCACAAATACTGGTTTTATCTTTACTGATTTAAAAAATAAATATTTTATTGATTTCAGAGAAGAAAGAGAAGGGAGAGAAAGAGAGAGACTTCAATGATGACAGAAAATCATTGATCAGCTGCCTCCTTCATGCTTCCTTCTGGGGACCAGTCCACAATCTAAGCATGTGCCCAGATGGGGGAATGAGGGGTAACCTCCTGGTTCATAGGTTGACACCCAACCACTGAGCCATACCAGCCCAGTTCTTTACTGATTTTTATATTCTGTTTGGTGGATATGGGTTTTATTATAGTGACCTATTTTATTAGAAACTTAACTAAATTATTTAGGCCTTCTAATTTTCACCTCTTCCCTATTTTTGGATACAGCTTGGGAGTAGGAATAGGGAAAGGAGGAGGAATTACAAATTGTATACTTTGTGTTTGTTTGGCAGCCATAGTAAAAGGCTTAGTGGAAAGGCTATTGAACTATTGCTTCGTTTCCCCCCATTACATAGATAATTTAGTATTAATTTTCCACTGATCCTTTGTTTTATCCAGATCGAGTTGTTGCTGCAGCATGACTTCCTTCAGGAAGCTCTGCAGGTGGCAGTGGCTGGGGTTGAATTGTTTAGAGACTCTGTGACGATGTGGCAGATGAAGCTGCAGGTGCTGATTGCTTCCAAGAGCCCTGACATAGCCAGTGTTTTTAAAGAAGCCTTTGCGTCCCTGAAACCCCAGGTCTGTGAGTATTTCATTCTTTTTGGGAAACCTTATAAGACTTCAGCCAACGCATATTTGGAGTGTACTTGTCTCATGAGAACTGGCCCTAGAGTACGTTTGTCATTTAAGGGTCAAGAGTAGAAAAATTTACTTCCATTTAATGGACTATTTCTAATTCTTTATTTGAAAATTGACTACATAAAAATTTTATATTCCATCTAGATATCTACAAGTGAGAAATATTAATAGAATATTCTCACTTGCTACCAAAGCTGAACTTAAGCTGAACTTGATTTTTAAAACACAACGTATATTTCTAAACTTAAAGGTTAACAAACTAAACCTTAAAGCTTTGCAGTGAATCTGTTATATTAGTAGTAGGAAAAAAGTATTCCAGAAGTTAAAGTGTGTGGGGGGGAAAATCTCAGTTATTTTACTGCTCATTTGTATGTGCCTCTGAGACATGAGTAAAGATTAGATAGTTCAGCCTAGATAATTAGTACTTGTGTTGTGGGCCCTAAAGAGCAGAGACCTCGGTAGGTGTAGGTCTGACTAGCTATTGGCTGTTAATTGCTTAATTAACTAATAGATAATCAATTATAATAATTATAGGCAGCATTCCCCAATATAAGGGAACTAGAGTTAACAGGAGAGTATTGCTTTGGGTGACTTGTTTAGAAGGCTGTATTCTGGCATGTCATTGCTGGTCATGGAGGCTTCTGTCAAAGCGAGAACAGAGTGGGAATGAATCCATGATTGTCTTAGGAACGTGTCTTTATAGCAACTAATTTTCAGAGTGCAGTGCTAAGCTCTCATTTCCTAACTTTTTTTATTATGAGCAGGTTTGTCTGCCATTGTGGATTTCTTGGGCAGAGTGGAGTGAAGGTGCCAAAAGCCAAGAAGACACTGAAGCCATCTATAAGGTATAGGCCCGCTCTAAGTCTTGTAGGGGGTCGGGAATGAGCAGATAGGATTACTGGTTGGCTGGCTTTAGGGTTATTTCTATAGCAGCTCTTCCTAAAGCACTGTTTACTGAGCAACCTGGGATAGCTCTGGGAAAGGGTTTTGATGTTTATAAATTTCCTCACACAGCTTGTGTCTTTTTTTTTCTTTTTTCTTCTTCTTCAAATTGTAGAAAGCTATCTTAGCTGTCACAGGTGCTGACTCAGTCACTCTGAAGGAAAAGTACCTGGATTGGGCTTATCGAAGCGGTGGCTGCAAAAAGGCCAGAGCTGTGTTTAAAAGGTACTCGCAGATGTTCATAGCTGTACTAGTTTCTCCACTCCGCACGCAGCTCCTCATACCCAGATTACATGTATCACAAATAGTATCTGAAGAAGTAATCCCAAGGCTTTTTCTTTCTTTTTTTTTTTTTTTAAATATATTTTATTGATTTTGTACAGTGAGGAAGGGAGAGAGAGAGAGAGTTAGAAACATCGATCAGCTGCCTCTTGCACACCCCCACTGGGGATATGCCCGCAACCAAGGTACATGCCCTTGACCGGAATCGAACCTGGGACCTTTCAGTCCCCAAGCCGACGCTCTATCCATTGAGCCAAACCGGTTTTGGCCCCAGAGGCTTTTTCAAGAGGTTTTATTGTTATTATTTTTTTGAACAGTAAAAGCAACTCATACCTATTATGAAAAAGAAGAAAAAAGCAATAACTAATATTCATTCTAATCCCTCCATCAAGAGAAAAACACATGTTGCTTTATTATCTTACAATTTGTCACATATTTGAAACTATACTATATATTTATCATTTTTATTGGTGAACATTAAGCCTGCCTTTTCCCTATCATTAATAATTCTTCATAGACATTATTTATTGAAAATAGCTATATGATATTCCACTCTATAGATGTGCCATAAATTATTTGGCACAGTAATACTGCTTTGTTGACCATTTCTGCACAAATATATCCATGTTGGAAACCATTGCCCAAGAATATATTCTTAGAAGTAGAATTATTGGTCTCTTTCAAAAGACCTTGAGATGTAGTAGAAGAGGGAACTTAAAACTCTGAAAGTGAGAGGATCCAAGATGGCTGCGCCCAGGTGAACACCTAGCCGCAGCCGCACACAACAATTTCAATAAAATACAACTAAAATATAAAACGGACATTGCCCAGAACTACAGGAAGGTTGACTGACTGGAAATTCTACAGCGAGAAGCAAGGAGAAAACCAGAAGGAGGCTCGGAGGAGCTGGAAAAGCCCAAGGTACGGAGACGTGGCGCGCGGAGAGGACGGAGCCGGAGAGGAGGGGGAGGCGGAGTGCCTGGCAGACGTTCTGAGCGGAAAGGAAGTAAAACTCCGACTGTGCTGGGCCCCCGACTGCTCTGAACCCCAATTCTTGGCCAGACCCCGGGGACTCAGGCTCAGCCATAGGGAGCCGGGCTGTAAGGCGGAACCCCGGGGAGAGGCGAAAGGAGGTCCTGGAGGCGCGCACGCTGCACGCAGAGAAGGGACGGTCGGCTGTGCCGCGGGATTGCCCTGATGGGAAGGAGACCTGGGCTCCAGACTGCTCTGAACGCCACCTCCAACTCCACTTCCAACTGAACTGAACCCCAATACCGGGCTCATTGTGGGAGAGCATAGACTGTTTGGCAGCAGGCGAAAATCGAGGGCACCTTTCTCTCAGAGGCGCCGGCAGCGAGCACTGAAGGACCCGCATAGGGCGGGGCTGACGGAAGCCAAAGCTGCAGGCTCCACCCTGAAACCCCGTCCCATCTGTAACTGCGAAATGCGACAACAAAATAGATCACAAACGAAAGAAATGGAGGACAAAAAGCAACTGGATATAGAGTTCAAATCTACGCTTATAAGGTTTTTCAAGAATTTCCTAGAAAAGATGGATAAGGCCTATGAGGATATGAACAGAGATCAACTAGAATTAATAAGGAGTCAACAAGAAATGATAAGGGATCAACAAGAAATAAAGAATACATTGTCTGAAATAAAAAATATTTTACAGAGTCCTAAAAACAGAAGGGAAGATCGCAAGAATCAAGTCAAAGATTTGGAACATAAAGAGCCAGAAGACACTCCTCAGAAGCTAGAAGGCAAGAGAATCCAGAAAATTGAAGATAATGTAAGAAACCTCTGGGACAACTTCAAGCGAACCAACATCAGAATTATGGGGGTCCCAGAAGATGAGAGAGAGCAAGATATCGAAAACATACTGAAAGAAATAGTGACAGAAAACTTCCCCCACCTGGTGAAAGAATTAGACTTACAAGTCCAGGAAGCGCACAGAACTCCAAACAAAAGGAATCCAAAGAGGACCACACCGAGACACATCATTATTAAAATTCCAAGAGCAAAAGACAAAGAGAGAATATTAAAAGAAGCAAGAGCAAAGCAGGTAGTAACCTATAAAGGAGCACCTATACGATTGTCAGCTGACTTCTCAACAGAAACCATGCAGGCCAGAAGGGAATGGCAAGAAATATTCAAGGTGATGAATAGCAAGAACCTACAGCCAAAAATAATCTACCCAGCAAAGCTATCACTCAGAATCGAAGGCCAGATAAAGAGCTTCACTAATAAAAAAAAGCTAAAGGAGTTCATCACCGCCAAACCAGAATTATATGAATTGCTGAAGGGGGTTCTTTCAGAAGAGAAAGTAAACAAAGATAAAAATTATGAACAACAAATACATAACTATCAACAAGTGAATCTAAAAACCAAGGAAATTTAAAAAATCTGATGAACAATATTAACTGTTGAATATAATAGAATCAGAGGTATGGAAGGGGAGTGAACTGACGATTCTTGGGGAAAAGGGGAGAGGGGGGCGTGGGAAGAGACTGAACATAAACTGTGCACCTATGGATGAGGACAATGGGGAGAGGGGAAAGGGCAGAGGGTGGGATGGGAACCTGATGGAGGAGAGCAATGGTGGAGGGGAAAAAGGAACATTTGTAATAATATGAATAATAAAAACTTATTAAAAAAAAAAAAAAAAAAAAACAAAAAACTCTGAAAGTGAGCAAGAACAGGAAGAAAGCTGGACAGGGAAGAATTTGGTGGTGGTGAAGCATATCATTGGAGATTGAAAGCATTGAGTGACTGGTGGTTAAGTCCAGTCCTTGCATTGAATTGTGGGCAGAACTTTATTGAACCACATTTTGTGGTGGCGGTGGCTACCATGGAAGATAACAGTGCCCCCTCTACTTTTTAGTTTACAGGAAAGCCGTCCATTTTCAGTTGCTTTTTTCAGGAAAGTAATCCAATTTGAAAAGGAGCAAGTAAGTGTTCTTATCTATTCATCTCTTGTCTGGGAAAATTGATTAGTGGTTACTAATTTATTGCAGCATTTTAATATTTAAAAAGCTCATTATAATACAATATAAATTTCTGGTCTCTTTGTCTAAAGCTTTTCCCCCCCATAGAGATGATTTAGGAATGGTAACCGGGCAGAGAAGAGAAAGTAACTGTCAGGAAATGGAATACTTAGATGTCACCCTTTATAGGAAGCCCTCATTGCCAGGTTGGGTGAGGCACTGTTTCTGCCTCCACAGCACCTTGTTTGTCTCTTGTATTGGGTTCTGAGGTAAAGAGTAGGTACCCAGTAACTGCTTCTGATATAAATGTTTAAGTATTTTTTATTGATTTTAGAGATGAAGGGAGAGGGAGCAAGAGATAAGAATATCAATGATGAGAGAGAATCATTGGTCAGCTGCTTCCTGTATGATTCACCTGCTCCCCCGACCCCAGATCAAGCCCAAATCCCAGGCATGTGCCCTGACTGGGAATTGATCGTGACCTCCTGGTTCATAGGTAGATGCTCAACCACTGAGCTATGCCAGCTGGGCTGTTTATGGTATTTTTAACAAAGCACGGTCGTGAGGAAAAATACAGGAAAGTCTGTTAGTAAACTAATACATGAATATCATCCCATTATAGTAACACAACTAACTATGTTTATTACTTTTATTGTTTTCCTTAATTATTTTGTTTATTTATATGCACAGTTTTGTACTGTTTTATTTTTATTAATTTTAGAGAAAGAAGCATTTAGTATTTTGCATTTTATTGTGAAGTTAGTACCCTCTATTTGGCTAGGTGCATAATCAGCCAGCATTTTAATTTAGGTCTTGTAGTTACTCTAATATATCATTATCCTTGCTTTATGTGTGAGGATCCTTTTAAGGTTAGAGATTTAAAAAACATATTTCAGAGAGGAAGGTGAGAGGGAGAGAGATAGGAACATCAGTGATAAGAGAGAATCATTGATTGGCTGCCTCCTGCACACCCCTCCCCTGCACTGGGGATCAAGTCCACAACCTGGGCTTGATCATAATTGAACCTGGGACTTTCAGTCCACAGGCTGACGATCTATTCACTTGGCCAAACTGGCTAGGGCTAAAACGTTTTAAGGTAGATATAGCTAAAATGTGCTGGAGGCCAGGTATTCAAAAGGAAGAAATTCCTATCCACAGAGAGTAGAACCTTCTGCATTTATTTATTTCAATTCTACTCCTTCCTCAGGGCTTTCAAATATACTTTCCTGTGAAGCTTCCATATTCCTGCCACTGAGAATTAATTAGGCTTTTTCCATGCTACCATAGCAGAGTGCTTTTTATCACTAGCTTTTACTTCACTCTGGCGTAAATGCATATGACCGTTCTGAGTAAGTTGAGAGCCAGGCTGTGCTCATCTTAAGCTGCAACCCTCCTCTCCTTCACATACCTGTATGATTCACCTGCTCCCCTGACCCCAGATCAAGCCCAATGTGGTAGCTGCTTAACAATGTGGTTGAAATGAATTTGTGACATCATAAATTAAGGTTTTGAAGCAAGATTGTCTGATTATTTTTGTTAGGAATCCTGCAAAATGGCGAACTTGAGAGAATATTATGAGAGGGCTTTGAGAGAGTTTGGATCTGTAGATTCTGGTAAGTAAACTTCAGCTCCAGACACACAAGTCTGTTTGCATGTGTGATTTGTAACTTATCAGTGTGGTTAGAGCAAGCAATGTTTCTTAACTTTTGGGTCATGGCCCCCTTTGAGAATAAAACTTGCATCCTTGCCCTGACTGTTCCCTCACTTTGTGCAGAAGTACTTGCAGATATAACTTTACTTTTAATTTCCAAGTTCACAAACTCGAGTCCATTGATCTTCTATTAATTCTGGAATAGAGGAAGGCTTGCTTGGTTTGGTTCTCTTTAAAAAATGTAGTATTTGTAAGGGAAAGTTAATAATGTGGGTCAGAACAAGAAGGAATGGGAGTTATAGTAAAGGAGTAGTGGCACGCTAAATGACATTAGTTATCATTGACTATTGCCACATTGTCCTCATTTATATGACTTGCAGTCCATACTCAGTTTTTGAGTGCCAAGTAATTTATGTGACATACCTACATGTTAGTTGTTAAACCCACATTTTAAAAAATGCATTAGTTCTTAAGAGGTTTCAGCAGACCTTCTGATGGATGTACATGAAAAAACTTGTTTACTAACCCAGACAGGTTTTGTTAAGCATGGTAAAGAGGCTTATAGTGAATTCATTGAGGTCAATTTCTGAAACAGACTCAACAAAATTCTGCCTCTAAAATGTTTAGTCTATTTGAGTTAATAACATACTACTATATAGACTACTATGATTAAAATGAAGTTTTCTACTTAAAAAATTAGTGTTGACATATCTAGTGTAAAGATGATGAGAGAGGTATTGTTTCACATAAGTTTATGGAAATAATAAGCAATTAAGTTTCTTAGAAATCCTGTGGTGAATTGATATTAAATAATTAAGTTTACCTAAAAAAGCCTCATCCTTTATCTAATTGAATGTTTATGGTAAGTTTTTGGTTCCCTTTAAAGATCTTTGGATGGATTACATCAAAGAAGAATTGCACCACCCCCTTGGTAGGCCTGAGAACTGCGGACAGATATATTGGCGGGCCATGAAAATGTTGCAGGGAGAGGCAGCAGAGGCGTTTGTCGCTAAACATGCTATGCATCAAGCTGGCCATTTGTGACAAGAGGAAGACCACTGCAACCTTGTAAAATAGTATTGTGAGCCCTCTGGGCAGGTTTTGTTATGAATTCATCTGCAATTTGTAGACAAGATTTTGAGACATGTTTTAATTTTGTGTTAATCTTTAAAATATATTTTATTGATTTTTCACAGAGAGGAAGAGAGAGTATAGAGCTAGAAACGTCGATGAGAGAGAAACATCGACTAGCTGCCTCTTGCACACCCACTACCGGGGATGTGCCCACAACTGAGGTACATGCCCTTGACCGGAATCGAACCTGGGACCTTTCAGTCCGCAGGCCGACGCTCTATCCACTGAGCCAAACCGGTCTCGGCATAATTTTGTGTTAATCTTTAATTCCAGGAAACAGACCTGCTGTTTTGTGGTCAGAGGCTACTTGCTGAGGCTGAATCTACTGTAGGTTCTAAATGTTTTCCAAAATATGTGGAAATCACACAACTGATTAGAGTATCTCTAATCTCAACCTAGGAGTGGGTTGAAATTTGAAGAAAGTATAGTTCTGTTTATTTATTCTCTCCTTATTATGAAAGTATACATGGTATGTATGCATCTGTTGTAGAAAATACGGCGAGAATAGAATAATGGAAAGAAAATAAAAGTATCCTATCATATCGTCTGGAGTAAACTTAGTAATTTGATTTCCTTGATCAGAATTGGTTTATTCTCTTAGATCACTCATTCAATCATTCATAGCAGGATTGAAGGGAAGCTCTTTGGGATGGAGGTAGGGTTGGAGGATCAGAGCTGGATATCCTGAGAGCTGGCTGAAGTAGCAGAGAAGGATGCTGGGTATTGGGGGGAAAAGTCCTTTAAGAAGATTAAGACTTTATAAAAGTGTCTTCTGTCACTGGGACTGACCTGCAGAGAAATGTTCACTGTGGCGTAGGCCTGGCAACCAAAGGGCAGGGACAGGGAGTAGATGAGAGCTGCAGCGAAGGGCTTCGGAGGCGATGATGGAGAATGGTTTGGAGCAGAGAAGTGCATTCTGGGAGCAGAGGAGGCGGTATTTTGTATTTTTAACATTATAATGTCACTGGGAGAAGCATTTAGTACAGTTTACTTATATTTCATTTAATATTTTTTTAAATAGATTTAAAAAACATTTAATTTATAGCATTCCTTTGAATAGATGAGCCGTGACTTATTTTTATTAATCCTCAATGGCTGGACCTTGTCATTTGTAATTTTTTTAATGGTAAATGCTGTTGAAGATTCTTATAACTTTTTTTTATATCCCTGGTTATTTGTTTAGTAGGTTGACATCTGACAGAACTATTAAAGGATATAACTTTTTTAAGGAATATTATGTATTGCCAATTTGCAACGTATGAATATTCTTTCAAGCAATGTATGAAAATGTCAGCACTTTTGGCTACAGTGGATATTTTATATTTTTTATCATTTTAAGTGAAAAATGACATGTGCATTTCTTTGTCATTAATGAAATTAATGTATTTTTCCTGGTTCTTATATTCTCATGCTCTTGGACAGTTTTTTGAACTTTTTTCTTACTAATTTGTAAGTTTTTTTTATATATTAAGAACATTAACCTTCAGTTTGTCTCTCCTTTATTGCAAATAATTTGCCTCAGCTGCTTAAAAAAAAAAAATATATATATATATATATATTTTTTTTTTTTTTTTTCTTTTTTTTTTTTTTTCGGCTCCATCTGCTTTTTTTTAAATATGTGTGTATGTGGTATGCAGAGGAGTGTTTTAAAGTGTGGTTTTCGTTGGTAACTTCTTTGTTTTTTTGATCCTCATGAGAGGATACTTTCCCATTGATTTTTAGAGAGTAGAAGGAAGAGGGAGAGACAGAGAGAAACATTGTTGTGAAAGAAACACAATGATTGGTTGCTTCTTGCATAAGCCCTGACCAGGGCTGCGGATCGAGCCTGCAACCGAGGTGCCCTTGACTGGAGTACAATCCAGGATCCGTCAGTGGGCCAGCACACTGTCCACTGGGCCAGACTGGCTAGGGCGATAACCATATTTTTTTGTGGCCATTTTTCTCTCTGTTGATGTGTGGTAATATCTTTATTGTGTATTAAATTCCTATTAATATTATCTGTTTTAGGGCATTTTTATTTTGAGCTTTTGCACTGTAAATGCTTACTTGTCATTTGTTTTAAAATAAGAAAATTTTTCTTTTTCCCTCTTATTAAATATGGGGATTTTATCATTATAAATCCTTGGGTGGCAATTTTATTTTAGGAAAGAGATAACCGTACTATGTTGCATGTAAGAATGAGGAAAGAGTGTGGTGCTTGGCTTCTTAGAGCAAAGCTATGAAGGTGGTTTCCTGGGGTTATCATAACCCCATGTCTGGTTCTTACGATTGCAGGTGATGGAAATGTATTTACGATAGCTAGTTCACTTTAAAAAAAAAATTATTTTATTGATTTTGTACAGAGAGGAAGGGAGAGAGATAGAGAGTTAGAAACATCGATGAGAGAGAGTCATCGATCAGCTGCCTCTTGCACACCCCGTACTGGGGATATGCCCGCAACCAAGGTACATGCCCTTGACCGGAATTGAACCCGGGACCCTTCAGTCCCCAAGCCGACGCTCTATCCATTGAGCCAAACTGGTCCCGGCAGCTAGTTCACTTGTTAGATATGGTAGTTTCTAGCTCCATATGGCACTTTAAATTTATTAAATTTAATTCAATTTCTCATTTACACTGGCAACATTTCAAGTGCTTAATAGCCATATGTTTACCATATTGGAGCACGGATAATAGAATTTTTTTCTTCCCACCATCACAGCAGGTTCTTTGGGATAGAGTTGTGGTATATAAATCCAGTTAGATTTGAGGAAACTGACTCATGGGTCAGAACAGAACACATATTAATCCATCACATTCTCTTTCCTGTGGGAAAGAAAAATATATCAGCTGATACACTAATTTTTTCAAATGTCTTATGTAGTTTACAAACAGTACCTACTTAGAAGAAGATGAGGGAATCGGCTCTCTGATTTCTCAAAGATTGTAGTAGGTGTCCTGGTAAGAAAGGAATCCCAATTTATAGCTTTTCTGCTACCTAAATGTTAATGCGATTATCCCGCCTTGAGCCAGGTTAGGCCTTGTGGCTGGGGAAACGCATGAAGGCTGTGCTTGCCATCTCCTGCAGCCTTCAGGATGTACAGGGCCAGGCCAGAGCATTGAAAAAGGAGCTTTTCCCAGGTTAGACTAGGGTCAGCCCAGAATGGTTAGGGTTACTCTGACCGCCATAGCCCATTGGTTGTGTCCAATTTGTTTTTATCATTTGTCCCGGTTTCTAATGGACTAACTTTATCATTAACTCAAGGTGGAGGGAGCCTCACCACAGGGCTGCTCAGTGGTCTCACCCATTTGTGGGCGAGTGATGGTCCAAAATCCAGACTGAATTCTAGAGAAATCTGTAAGATCAAAAGTGAAATGTGGTCGGAGCTACAGTTAGAGTGGACTCGGCGGCAGGGATTGGAGGGTTTGAAGCTGGGTAGGGATGACCCTTGGCATTCCAGACTCAGTGCTGGGACTTCCAGTTTCAAAAATCAGACTTGGGGCGGGTAGATGGGCTTTCGCTGCTGGGAGCGCCCCGCCCCTCCCATTCCTTCCCCTCCCCTCCCCTCCCCTCTCGCGCCGCCCCCGGGTCCCTCGTGACCCCGTGCCCCGCCCCCTCGGCCGGGAGCGCCCGGCTGATTGGACCTCCGCCCGGATCCTCGGGCCGCAGCCGGGCCAGCGCGTCACGTGGCCGCGCGGCGTCCAGGGCGCGGAGCCGGGGCCGCCGGGCATGGACCCTCAGACCGCCCGGGCCCTGGCGCTGGGGGCCGCGGAGCCGCCTCGGGGCCTGCCCATGGCGAGCGCGCGGGAGTCGCCCCCCAGCCCCGAGGTGAGCTCTGCGCCCGGGTCGGGGAGCTGCGGGGCCGCGGGGCCGCGGGGCGGGGAAGCGCCTCGGGCCGCCGCGCGGACGTTGAGCGCGCGCTCGGGCTGGAAACGGCCGGGCGGCCGGGCCGCGCGGGGTGCGGGGCTGGAGGCACCCCGAGTGCGTGTGGGGCGCGCGGGGCGGGGAGGCAGGCCTCGGCCTCCTGGGCGCTCCCCTGGGCGCTCCCGCGTCCTGGCGAAATGGGAAGCGATGCTGATGGCCGAGAGCTGGAGGGCCTGCACGGGAGCCAGGGGAGGGCGGCGGGGCCAGGACGGGGCGTGGGCAGGGTGGCGAGGGGTAGAGACTTTTCCCGAAGGACCTGCGTCCGCTGGTGGGGATGCTCAGCGAACACAGCAGCCGGGGGATGCCTCATGCGCGCGCGCTCCTGTTCAGCGAAACGCAGAGGCCTGGCTTGACGCAGGGTTTCCAGAAACTTGTTTTCATTGGCGCGCCAGGCAGCTCCTGGTTTTTCAAAGGCCGTTATTACAGCCATAACCTGCCCTTGTTTGCAGTCAGGAATCTCTGCGAGATGGTCAACTCCTGGCGGATAGAAACCAGTTACGGTAACTGCTGTTGAACCTGGCGTCTAGCAGGGTGCCCTGCCCAGTAGACACACTGATTGATTGGTTGGAGGAATGGCCATGGCGTTTAAGCATGAAAGATAGTACTAACCAAAGTAGGACAAATGTAGTGATAAGACTTACAAAGAAAATGACGTAGGAGTGCAGATGGGGTGAGGTTAATTTTGTGAGGGCTTAGCAGGAGGGCTGCGCACTTCCCCTCCACGGTGAGGGTGGCGCTGCCTGCAGAGGGGTGGGGTTGCGGACATGCGGGGCAAACCCCTGTGGGCGTGGGTGGCAGAGCTGTGGGTGGCAGAGCTGGGGGAGAACTGTGCTCCACAGATTGAGGGGCTGATGGCGAGTTGGGAATGCCGTGGCTGATGTGATGCTTCCCTGGTGGAGCTGAAGATTCTTTTTTTTAATCCTTACCCGAGGTTATTTGATTACTTTAGATTTAGAGAGTGGAAGAGAGAGGGAACGAGGGAGAGAAATGTCGATGTGAGAGAAACACATTGATTGATTGCCTCCTGCACGAGCCATGACCAGAGTTCAGCCAAGGAAGGAGCCTGCAACTGAGGAACGTGCCCTGGACTGGAATCGAACCCAGGATCATTCCATCTTCAGGCTGATGCTCTATACACTGAGCCAAACTGGGGAGGGCGAGTTGAAGACTTTTGCGAGAGTAGTGGTGAATGTAAGGTGGGCGGGGTGGATGAATGGGGAGGCAGCTATGGAGTATGGCAGTGCTCGAAGTGAGAGGTCCCACCAGCTGGCCCACACTACTAGTGACCAAGGGTTGTCACTGACTGCAGGAGGTGGGACTAATGCTTTAAATCCAGGTGTGACTAGATGGTGAGCTGGCTGGGGCAGGTGCCAAGTGCAGTAGGGGCAAAGAAGTTTGGGCTTAGAATCAACAAGTGGTACATCCCTGCTACATGCTAGGTATCTTCATAGGTGTTAGGCCATTCTAAGTCCTCTGTAAGGTCAGAAGAGTCACCCTCAATTTCCAGAGAAGGAACCCCAGGCGGAGTGGTTGAAATGATGTGTTTCAGGGTCACATATGGAATGAATGGCAGACCTGGGATTGAAATTAGGTCTTAAGCAGGCTTCACATTTAAAAATATATATATATTTTATTGATTTTACACAGAGAGGAATTGAGAGGGATAGAGAGTTAGAAATGTCGATGAGAAAGAAACATAGACCAGCTGCCTCTTGCACCCCTCTCCCCCCCCACTGGGGATGTGCCTGCAACCAACGTACATGCCCTTGACCAGAATTGAACCGGGACTTTTCGGTCCGCAGGCCGACGCTCTATCCACTGAGCCAAACCGCTTTCGGCAGGCTTAACATTTCTTGTTCCAGTTAGAGGTTTTAGAGGTGATAGGACTTTATGAACTTTTTAAAAATCCTCACCCGAGGATGTTTTTGTTGATTTTAGAGAAAGAGGAAGGTGGGGAGGGGGAGAAAGAAAGAAGAAACGTTGATGTGAGAGAGAAACTGACCCATTGCCTCTGGTATGCCCCAACCTGGGACTGAACCTACAACATAGGTATGTGCCCTGATTGGGAATCAAACCCGATTGATTTGTTTAAAATGTTTTTATTGATTTCAGGGAGAGGGGGAGAGAGAGAGAAACATCAATGATGAGAGAGAATCATGATCTGTTTCTTACTGCATACCCTCTACTGGGGATCAAGCCTGCAACCAGGAATTGAATTGTGACCTCCTGGCTTAGAAGTTGAAGCTCAGCCACTGAGCCACACCCGCCGGGTGACCCCACAACCTGTGATGCTCCAACCAACAGCAACTGGCCAGGGCAAGACTTCAGGAACTTTTGAGCGGTGAGAACAGAGAGGCATATGGTTGGCTGTGGGGAAAGAGTTCCCTCATCATTGCTGAGGAGCTAAATCTCTCTTGCACCCTTGTATCAGTCAGGAGACAGCATTGGATAGAAAAAGCTGTTAGCTACCCGGCCTATGTGGCTCCGTAGTTGAGTGTTGACCTATGAACCAGGAGGTCTAGGTTCGATTCCCGGTCAGGGCACATACCTGGGTTGTGGGCTCCATCCCCAGTAGAGGGCGTGTACGAGGCAACTGATCAATGATTCTCTCTCATCATCGATGTTTCTGTCTCTCTCCCTCTCCCTTCCTCTCTGAAGTCAATATATGTGGAGTTAACTAGATAAGAAGTTGTTAAGTAACTGAAAAGTTAAAAATGAACATGGTGGTGGCACCTGCAGGAAACGGCTACCAGCCCTCCGGCTGAGGGAGAAAGGGATGAGGCTGGAATGGTTAAAATGGACAAGCTCAGAGGAGGGGCTTTGCAGAGCCTCTGCGGAGGGGGCGCTGTCCCAGTTGGTGCTGGGCCTCTGAGATCGGAGGAGGGTGCTTAGAGCCTGGGAGTCAGACCTCTGTGGGTGGGACAGGGTGATGCAGGCTGGCTTTGCAAGCGTTGGCAAGCAGTAGTTCACAGGCCGCTGCAGAAAGCTTGCTCCTCCTTCCAGGGGGAAGTGTCGCTGGAAGGATGGCTCAGGAGGAAGAAGGACAACGCTCTTCCCCCTCCGTCCTCGCTGAGTCAGGGCAGAGCAGAGTCTCAGCCCCCCACACAAAGGGGAGGATGGATGGGTGGGTTTTCAGCTGAGAGATAAGGACTTAGTACTGGGGATGCCCCAGATGTCCAAGCACTGAGTAATTGTTTCTTCTTCCGGCAGGCTGGCTTTGCCCCACATGACCACTCCGGCCAGGAGAAAGAAACTGAGAAAGCCACCGATCGACTAGGCAAGTGGACGGCAGAGACGGGAATGGATGTTGGGAGAGACGGGGGGAGCGACAGGAGGGGCAGCTCCCCTGTCTTCTTTACCTTCTCCTCCTTGGCTGCCACGCTGCCTTTTCGGCGTGCCCTTGTTTGGAAGTCCCACTGGAGCTTCCTTAAGGGAAGTCCTGACCTTGTGTCCAAACCCGCCCCTTCTACTGAGAAAGACAGCGTAGGAGAGCAGGAAGAATATAGGCTTTGGAGGTAAAATCATTTCCACTTTTAACATACTTTTACTGGTTTTAGAGACAAAGGGAGAGGGAGAAAGATAGAATACCAATGATGAGAGAGAATCATTGATGGCTGCCTCCTGCGCGCGCCCCCCTTTTCCCCCCCATTTGGGATCAAGCCCGCAATCCAGGCATGCACTCTGACCAGGAATTGAACCTCAATCTCCTGGTTTGTAGGTCAACGCTCAACCACTGAGCCATGCAGGCTGAGCTCTTTTTTTGTTTTTAAAAACTCTCATAACAATCATATCCCCATTTTGCAGGTGAGGAAACTGAGGCACAGAGTAAAAAAAAAATTGGTTCTGTTAAAAGACACAACATAAGATTTACCATTTAACACATTTGAAGCATGCGGTTCGGTGGCATTCGGCACAGCCACAGTGCTTTGTAGTCACCATTGCTATTTAGTTCCAAACATTTTCATCACCCCAAAGGGAAATCTTGTACCCAGGAAGGAGTCACTCCCCATTCACCCCTTCCTTGTGCCCCTGGCGACCACTTATCTGCTTTCTGTCTATGGATTGACCTCTGCTGAACAGGCAAATGTGAGTTGCATGCAAATGAATCATACACTATGTGGCCTTTTCTGTCTGGCTTCTTTCAGCATAATACTTTCACGATTAATTCATGTAGCCTGTATACCTTGTAAGGCATACCTCGGAGACGTTATGGGTTTAGTTCCAGACCACTGCAGTAAAGCTACTATTGAAATAAAGTTAGTTGTAATCTTTTTGCTGATAGAGGGTTTTGCCTTCAATTTATATATAAAAAAACCACACCACATCTGTGAAGTGCAGTAAAGCAAACTGCATAAAATGGAAGTCTGCCTGTGCTTCATTCGTTTGGATGGCTGAATAAGTCCCATCGTGCATATAAACCCAATGTTGCTGACCCATTCACCAGTTGATAGGCATTTGAGTGGCTCCCACCTTTTGGTGACTGTAATAGTCCTGCTGTGAACGTTTTTGTACGAGTTTTGTTTGCACACCTGTTTTTAAAATATATTTTATTGATTTTTTACAGAGAAGAAGAGAGAGGGATAGAGTTAGAAACACCGATGAGAGAGAATCATTGATCAGCTGCCTCTTGCACACCCCCTACTGGGGATGTGCCCGAAACCAAGGTACATGCCCTTGACCGGAATCGAACCCGGGACCTTTCAGTCCGCAGACCCACGCTCTATCCACTGAGCCAAACCGGTTTCGGCTGCACACCTGTTTTTAATTCTCTTGGATAAACATTTAGGCGTGGGTTATATGTTAATTCTATATTTAAGCTATCGAGGGAATCAGTTGAGGACATTTCAGCTCGGTAACACACTTAGTAATGGGCAGAACTGGGATTTGGACTCAGGCAGTTTAGCTTCCGAGCCGATAACCTGAAGTAAGACTCCATTGCTTATAGCTGTCGTTATGATGCAGTGTTAATGGGCTCATTCGTTTGCTAGCTCTGACCTGGCCTCACCGTAGCCCTATATGCGTGGCGGTTCGTTATCCTTCCCACACGGTCCTCCGTGATTTGAGACCGTTTGAAAACGTCCCTTCCAGCCCTCTCTGTGTTGGGAGGAGGACGTGGTGGCGTCCATTGTGACTAGATGGGTTCCGCCCTGCTGTCCGCTTTTACTCCCCTTCCCCTTGTCCTGTGCTCCCCTCTGACATGCTCTTTGAGGATGAAGGGAAGAGGAATAAAAGCAAAAACTCAGTTCCCACCTGTACTGTGACAGGCGATCATTTGCGTTAATGACATGTAAGTTACTTACACTGTAAGCTGTGCCCCGCTCCCTGTGTGAAGTGGCAGACCGGGCAGTGAATGGACTGGTTTAAGGCAAAGCATCCTATTGGAAATAATTGATCAGCCCTTCTAAAAATGTCAACAAAACGTTTTCTTTCTTTCTTTCTTTTTTTTTTTAAAGTGCTCAGGTGGCTAAAGAACTCTGTACACTGTTTTACTGCTGCCCTCCTAGTAAGTCTGCCAGACATTGCCAAGCACACCAGTAGGCCCCATGGTTTGCCGGTTGTTTTAAGACCTTCTTCCTCTTGTGGATTTCTTAGCCCGTGGAGCACAGAGCATCGCTAATGGTGGTCCAGCCAGCAATGAGGGCGTCCATTCGGAAGAGGAAGGCTTTGCTATGGACGATGAAGACTCTGACGGGGAACCGAATACCTGGGAGCCGTCAGGAGGGGTGTCCAGCCATCTGCCCAGGGAGCAGGCTGCCGACCTTCTTAATGAGGACTGGGACTTGGAGTTGAAAGCGGATGAAGGGAATCCGTATGGTAGGTGTGGAGTGTCTGGGGTCCTAGGCAGGGTTTGAGACTCTCCTACCAGATGACCCTTAAAGGCAGGCAGAGTTTGGAATTCTGTGAGCTTAGCCTGATAACCTGTTATAGACCTGCGGTTTCTGTGACAGCTTTTTCATATTGAAAAACAAAACAAAACGTGCAAATTTTACATTTGACTCTATAATGTGTCTTTTAGCTTTAACATCGAAACAGTGTTACTCTCTCCACATATCTTAGTCTGAGCTGAGCAGCTGCAGACACAAGTGCCTTATTATCCGTTTGCTCCCTCTGCACTGCCAAGAACTCTTGGCTGAACAGCACCACTATGATGCCTCAGAAAGAACATGCTTGCAATTCTTCAGGAAAGGAGGACTCTGTGTGTGTGTGTGTGTGTGTGTGTGTGTGTGTGTGTGTTTAAACAGAGTGCAACTATTGTCCTCCTAGACATTTTTTGGCTATTCGTTTTTCCCTTCTCTTCCTTTAATCCAGAGGTTCCCAACGTGGGGCACAGGCCCCACAGGGGAGCAGTTTGATTTTTAAGGGGGACAATTGGAGAATGAGTTATTAACAATGAATTTTTTGCATTTCTTAGGGTTCTAGGGGCTTCATATACAGTATATAAATAGATATTTTGACATATTTATGCATTTCAGTTTTTTGAAACTATGCTTTTTTATATCACTTCATATTATTATATATATATATATTATTATTTTTTTTAACAATTTCTTAATGATTTCTTCCTCAATACTTCAACTGTCCTTTTGTCCTTTTATTTTTCTCTTTCATGATGCCATGTTCTTGGGAAGCTTTTTTAGACCAAGTTAATGGCCTTTTAGGCCTCCTCCACGTGAATAGGCGTTCATTTTTTTTTTTTTTTAATATATTTTATTGATTTTTTTACAGAGAGGAAGAGAGAGGGACAGAGTTAGAAACATCGATGAGAGAGAATTATCAACCAGCTGCCTCCTGCACACCCCCCACTGGGGATGTGCCCGCAACCAATGTGCATGCCCTTGACCAGAATCGAACCCGGGACCTTTCAGCCTGCAGGCCGGTGCTCTATCCACTGAGCCAAACCGGTCTTGGCAGGCGTTCACTTTTTGAATAATAAGAATTATGTGTCACGGGGGTAGGGGGGGAGGGGATGGGCATCAGGATTTTAGAGATGCTGAGGTGGGGCGTGGCCAGAACAAGGCTGGGAACCTCTGTGTTATTCTGTCTTTTAAAACCGCCTGCAGATGCTGATGACATCCAGGGCTGCATTCCTCAGGAGGCCAAACCGTGGGTGTGCTGTGCCCCGCAAGGAGAGATGGTCTATGACCCCAGCTGGCACCATCCGCCTCCGCTGATACCCCATTATTCCAAGATGGTCTTTGAAACGGGACAGTTCGATGACGCCGAAGACTGAGGGCGCGGCTTTTTGCCTGCCAGGTACATGGGTCTTGAAGATGAAGTCTGTCTGCTCTCTGAGGTGAGAGGTCCTCTCTGAGGAAACATTCCCCTTGCTGCCTGGGCCAGGCACACAGACTGGTGTCCAAAGAGGTCCCACTGTCCCCTGCTTCTGCTTCTGCTGTTGCTGTTGTTGTTCACGAGTGTGTCACCTCTTTAGATGTGTGTGTGTGTGTGTGTGTTTCTGCGTTAGGAGGAAGAGTTGTGTTCTTTATAAATAAAGGTAGAAAAAAAATCGATGTGCTTTTTGTCTATTTTTCGTCCCTCGCAACCCCCCATTTAATTAGAGACTTGTGAGAAACGTTGTATTCCTTCATGCGAAGCCCCTGGCTTACATGTAAGGATGGGAGTGCCTGGAGCCTTGAAACTACTCCGGGACAGAAAATACTCTCCCCGTTCTGCTTCTGCAGATCTGGCACAAACGTTGGCGACTGTGGCTGATTTCTTTTCCTGCCGATGGGAAGTGGACCATTTGCTTAGTCAAGAAGGACTTTCTGAAGGCTGGAAAGTTAAATGGCAGACTAAACCAGCAATTGTATAACCCTCAGTTGGCCTGAAAGGATTTAAAAATGGTTTTCCATGTGTTTCAATGCTTACAATTACTTAACCAAGTCACCGTTTAAAAAGAAAAAATTCACCTCACTTTAGAGATGAAGAAAAGACTCAAAACGTCGACCTTGTCATTATCACACAGCAGGAGCCGGCAGCGCTGGGACTGACCCAGGTGACGGGAAGCCTGTGCTCGGGGTTGGTCCTGTGTGTGTGAGAGCCCAGAGGCGGGGCCTGGGCCGGTCCGCGGTGCATCGGACCCAGCCACATTGGCCTTTTGGCAGGCTGAGGCATTGCTTCTCACCTCCCCGCCTTCCGACAGAAGCTGAATCAAGAACAAGTTTCAGATCTGAAGTCTGAGTCAACTCCACCGCAGTCAAAGGCACATACAGTCATTTCATCCGCTTTTTTCAGAGGCGCCACCAAGAGCGGACCAAGTGGGACCCGAGGAAAGGCCGTGGTTTTGACTGAGGGGCCTCAGGCCCAGGCCGTCCTAGGGAGACGGGGGTCCCCCCCTGTCCTTGCTGAAGGGACCGTTGCAGGCCCTGTCCCCACTGCTCTCTCCTCCCAGTGCCGAGCTGGCCGGACGGGCGTGACCAGGAGGGTGTCTGGTGTGACCAGGTGACCTTGAGAAACTGGTGGTGGGATTGCTGAGCGGAAAGGCGGTGGTCCTGTTGGGTTCCTTTGGCCCATGTGTGAGCTGGAACAGTAAAAAAGCGGGAGTCCCAGGTGAGGGGAGGAGGGCGGGGAGAAAGTGGTCTGAAAAGCGCCCAAGCATGAGTGATGGCAGAGAATGGGCACGAGCTGCTTGCTGCTGCCGATCCGCAGAGCAAATGAGGATCTAAACTCCGTCTTGCTTTTTAGAAGTGAATCTTTGTGGTCTCTCTTCCCAGTTATTTTCAGCAAAGCAGGTGGGAGGGAAGTGGGGTCTATTGGATCAAGGACCTAGGAAACTATTCTCTTAAGAGTTAAAAATAAAAGTAGCTCTGACTGGGTTGCTCAGTGGGTTGGAGTGTCGTCCTGTACACCAAAAGGTAGTGGTTCGATTCCTGGTCAAGGCACATGCCTAGGTTGTGCGTTCGATCTGTCATGGCGTATGCGAGAGGAAATTGATCAATATTCCCTCCCCCCGCCCCCCCCCCCAAGAATCAATGGAAACATATCCTTGGGTGAAGATTTAAAAATTTAATAAAATAATAAAAAAAACAAGGGCTTTTATGGCTGAACATTGAGTATGTCATGAGAACAAGAAAAGGTGGTGGTGGTGGGGGAGGTTAATCGATTGTTCTGATTTTGATAAATAGTGTCCCAAATAGGGTTAGTCAAGCATAGAAAAAGATACAGAAAAATAACTCCCCAGACTGTGAACATTGGTTATCTGAAGGGGTTAAGGTTGGAGGAGTAAGGAAAAGCAGTGAAATGGAAAAATATTCATGACATGATAAATGAAAATACAGATTGTACAACTCTGATAATGGTGCAGATATGGACAGATGAAACAATTTGGTTACATGGTGGTGTTGGAGGCAGTTTGCTTTTATATTTTTGTTACTATAATACGGATTTTGCAATAAGGTATTTAAGAGCAAAATGTTAGTCAGCCGTTGAGCTGCCTCCTCTGCCTCCTCTGCCCTGCGCTCTGACAGGCATCCCATCCGCCTTCCCACTCTGCTGCTGCCACGGTTTAAGTCTTCCTCTTCCTCTAGGGCACATGTGTCAAACACAAGGCCCTCGGGCCAAATCCGTCCCGCCAGGCCTTGCAATGTGGCCCGCACCGCGCTGTCATCACTGCACTCCGCTGCGTTTCCATCACAATGACAGTTTATGACTGTTCAGTAAACCATTCGGCCCGCGATTTAGGCTGGATTTTAGATTTTGGCCCCTTCTCTGATTGAGTTCGACACCCCTACTCTAGGGCAAGAGCTCTGCATGTGGGGCCACGTCTTACCCCTGAGCATCCCTGTTTCATGGCATGGATGGAGCCCTGCCTGACATTGTTCAGTGAATGCTGGCACAAATTAATCAGTAACGGTACACTGTTTGCCTGGCTGTACGGGTGAGCAAAAATAGGTTTACAGTGGTGAGTGCTCAAAACACAGAGTTTATTCTTTTTTTTATAATATACAGTATTTTATTGATTTTTTTTTTTTTTTTTTTTTTACACAGAGGAAGGGAAAAGGATAGAGAGTTAGAAACATCAATGAGAGAGAGACATCAATTCAGCTGCCTTCCTCACACTCCCTACTAGGGATGTGCCCACAACCAAGGTACATGGCCCTGACCGGAATCGAATCTGGGACCCGATGCTCTATCCACTGAATCAAACCGATTAGGGCCACAGAGTTTATTCTTGAATTATTAATTATATATTTTTACGAAGAACTGTAAACCTACTTTTGCACATCCTTGTATTTTCGGTTGAACATCCCAGGCCAGTGATGAATGAAGTATTTGAAGAACCTTTAAGAAGTCTCTGTTACATCCAACTGGGATTTATTTAGGATCCCTTTTCTATTCACTTATTATTTTTGAAAATTGTGTAGGAATACAACAGGGAGAAACGTCTAGAAGCAGTGAGCTTTGCAACCATGCTTTAATCTGAAAATGACCAAGTGAATTGTTCTCTAAGAACTAGTGTGTATGTGTAGCCTGGCCTATGTGGCTCAGTGGTTGAGCATTGACCTATGAACCAGGAGGTCACAACAGACCACAGCAAAAATCTGGGGTGACTGTAAAAGAGTGAAAATGTGTTTATCCAGTGTGGAGGCATGCGACAGGGCCGAAAACAGTCAAGAAGTTTTTCTAGCTTTTGTTTAAAAAATACCCTATACTAGAGGCCCGGTGCACGAAATTGATGCACCCAGCCCAACCCGCACCCTCTCGAATCTGGGACCCCTTGAGGGTGGGACAATGAACTATAAGCGGGCAGCGGAGAGTACAGGAGGGGGTATGGCAGCAAGGTATGAGGGAAGGGGCAGGGGAGGGCCAGAGGGAGCTACTGGAGGACAGCAGAGAGCTACTAGTGAGCTACTGGTGCACAGATTCGTGTGCAGGGCTACTAGTGTATATACACTGAATGGCCAGATTATCATGATTTCTGAATGCATAATATGGCCACTCAGTGTATATCCTATATAATTAAAGGCTAATATGCAAATTGTCCCCTCAACCAGGAGTTTGACTAAAAGGCAGGCCAGCCAACCACCCATGTCCCCTCCTCTGGCCAGGCTGGCCGGATATACCCATGTATGAAGTCACGTACTGGGCCTCTAAGCCATACACACACACACACACACACACACACACACACACACACACATATATACTGAGTGGCCAGATTATTATGTGTTGAGAGATCATAATAATATGGCCACTCAGTGTATATTTTTTAAAATAAAGAAGCAGCAGTGGGTTTTATGCCAACAGATTATATGTCTTGAAGACATCTGGAGGGAAAGAAAGTTCCCCAGACCAACTCCCCAAACAAACATACAAACAAAACCCAGTGGGAGAAGAAAGATTTGAAGAAGAGAGACATCTGGGGATGCTAAGAGCAGAACCAGTATGAACCCTGCCTGCTTCCTGGTGTTTCCCTGGGGAGTTGAGTCCTCAGTGTGATAGAAGTTGGAGCTTCTAGGCAGTCAGGACCATCTTGTGAAAGATGCCCAAGCCTTGAGCCTGCAGAGAGCCTGGCAGATCCAGAGAGGCCGTGGGAAAGGGTGGACCCCTGAAGCTGGACATTGGATGACCTGATGTCCACCCCATTTGCCTTGGCACTGCATGCGAGAGTGAGGAGAACCCAGGAGGCCCGGGTGGAAGCATGGGGTCAGAAATGAGGATGGTCATACCGAAACTGGTTTGGCTCAGTGGTAGAGCGTTGGTCTGTGGACTGAAGGGTCCCGGGTTCGATTCCGGTCGGCATATCCCTGGTAGGGGGTGTGCAAGAGGCAGCTGGTCGATGTTTCTCTCCCATCGATGTTTCTAGCTCTCTATCTCTCTTCCTCTCTGTAAAAAATCAATAAAATATATTAAAAAAAGAAAAAAGAAAAAAAAAAGAAATGAGGATGGTGAGAGAAACACTTCTGTTTCTTGACCTCTAAGATAAAAGATGCGCAGTTAACAAGCAAGGATGGGAACCAGTCCCTGCTGGGGGGCGGGGACAGCTCAGCTGGGTGACGATGGTGTATTTTAAGTGTCATCAGGGGCTGATTAATACCGGAATGCTGATTTTTTTTTTCCTTTTTCTTTCCTATCTGGACAAAAAACTTGCAATTTTTGTTCTGTGGCAGAATTGCCCTTCCAAGTTCATGTAGTCAGTTTTGTGTGTTTTTGATGGCTGTAGCGTGTTTCTAGCACGTCTGTCAGGACTTTCTTCCCTTTGGGGAATGGTGGGGGAAACAAACCTTTTTATCCTCCCGCCCCCAAATGAGCTTGGTGCTGTTGATGGTGGGGAGAGCGGTCGTCGTGAGACCCCCGGCACTTGCTCAGACGGTGCTCTCGGACGCTGGCGTGGCCGGGCGGGTGGAGTGTGGGGGCTGCGGAGACCGCTCAGCCTTCTTGTCCAGGAGCAAGTGGCTGGACTCGGCCCGGCCCCATGACGCCGTGGCCACGGAGCCCATTTTCCAGCGCCGGAAGCACACTCACCCTCGCTGGCGAAGGAAATGTCTGGGCGCGGCTGCCCTCGGCCTCCCAGAGGTTGCTTTCTGGGGCCCAGCTTCTCGCAGAGTGGTTGGGACACGGAGAAGAGGGCAAAGACAGAAGCAAACAAACCCCAACCCCGGCTGTGGCCCGGCTGGGTCCTGCTTCCCAGTTCTCCCAGAACAGACTCCCCACCCAAATGAGTGAGGATGCTAGAGGTGTGTGTGTGTGTGTGTGTGTGTGTGTGTGTGAGTGAGAGAGGGAGAGAGAGGGAGAGAGGGAGAGAGGGAGGGAGGGAGGGAGGGAGGGAGAGAGAGAGAGAGAGAGAGAGAGAGAGAGAGAGAGAGAGAGAGAGAGAGAGAGAGAGAGAACACGTGTCTGAGTGTGGCAGGCCAGGGAGAAGAAGCTGGAGGGTGTAACAGGAAGGAAGGCAAGCGGTGGGGCTGGCTCCTGCTTTGTTGACTTAGCGAGTCTGGCTGCGAAGCCAAGGCCTTTGGAAAGAATGGGCTCCCTGCTTCCAGCAGTTTCTGTGGCGGGCCTGAGGGGCTGAGCGAGATTCTGCAGGTGTTTGTGGGCAGGGGGGCGGTTCAGTGGGGTTCCCGGGCACCAAGGTTTGGAGAACTCCAGCAGGATTGGTGCTCGATGATGTGCTGGGGGGCGAAACGCAGCCGTGGTTTCCGAAGGCGATCTTTCTCTCCAGCATGCCGCGTTGTCTACGCCTCCCCTTGGAGCTGACTTCCCCCGGAGGCCTGCTCCCACTTTCTGACCTTTACAAGGTGCTGTTGGATTTCCTTTTTTCCCCGGTGAGGTGATTTTGATTTCAACAGCAATTTCCCCTGGCAGCTTCTCGTTAGCTTTTGAATAAAAGTGGCAGATATAAGTTAGGGCCATATGTTTGGCAACTCCCGGTAGGCATCTGAATTTCTGGCTGCTGCCTGTGGCCTTATTCTGTCCCTCCAGCAGGTGGCAGTAAAGACCCAGTGATTCTGCTAGGCCTTGTGTGACCTCGGGGGACACTCCAGGAGAAGTAGCGTGGCTCAGGGTGACCTTCCTGCTAGTGGACTTCCTGCCTGTTTGGCACACTTGTGAATAGGGTTTACTTCCGAATTCACAGATGAGTTTTCTCAGAAAAGGTTTCTATTAATATGAAATCTAGGGTCAGAGCTGCCATTGTGACCACTCGGTGTCTACCCCAGAGTCTGACACACAGTTCGTGCTGCATAGCTGCTTGCTGACTTCCACAATGGGCATATGTGCAAAGGAAAGTAAATGCATTGTGTTGCACCTCTGCCAGATGGTTTGTTAGGTGATTTTTTTTTTTTAAATGAAGTAAGGCTTCTAATTTTCATTTTATAGAAAGAGACATTGACGCCCAGGGAGGTAAGATAATTGGCCAAAGTTCACACAGACATGACCCAGGTCATCTGACTGCAAGCTTTTGGGCTTGCAGGTTTGCTCTGTTGGGGTGGGGGAGATCTAGATTTAGCAAACGTCTAGGATGAATTTTATTTCAGAAAAAGTAAGGGAATCCAGGGTAGCTCTAAAAATATATATATATTTATTGATTTCAGAGAGGAAGGGAGAAGTGGGGAGAGAGAAATATCAGTGATGGTAGAGGATTATTTATTGGCTGCCTCCTACACGCCCCACACTGGGGATCTAGCCTGCCACCCGGCCATGTGCCTTGACCGGGAATCAAACTGATCTCCTAGTTCACAGTTCAACACTCGACCATCGAGCCACGCCGGCTGGGCCAGGGTAGCTTTGATCTTTATTCACTGGATTGTTTCTGAGTGCCTGCTGTGTGCTGTGCGCTCAGGAGGGAGAGGTGGGGGACCTGCTTCCTGTTTGTGGGAAGCTCCAAGCCCTGGGGGAAGGTGATGGCACACGAGCGAAGCACTGCAGGAGAACTACACAAGCCCAGGGTGCCGTGGGGACCCTGGAGATGGGGTGGGAGGCCAGGGGAATCCCTCAAAGGAGACAGCCTCAAAGCTGCATCCTGGAGGACTTGGCCAGGCAAGGGGCGGGGGAGGATCACCCAGGCAGAGGAAGCTGTGAGTGCAAAGGCCCGCTCCCCGCCCCCAGCCCTTGACCCTCTATTGTGAGAGGACTCGTATATTTGGGGAACTGGCGAGGTTCAAGGTGAGGGATGAAGTCAGGTAAGCAAGGGGGCCTTGGAAGCTCTGAAGAGTCTTGAAGAGTTTTTAACAGGAAGATGACATTTTTATTTTTTTATATATTTTATTGATTTTTTACAGAGAGAAAGAGAGAGGGATAGAGAGTTAGAAACATCAACGAGGGAGAAACATCGATCAGCTGCCTCCCCCCCCACTGGGGATGTGCCTGCAACCAAGGTACACGCCCTTGACCAGAATCGAACCCGGAACCCTTCAGTTCGCAGGCCGATGCTCTGTCCACTGAGCCAAACTGGTTAGGGCGGAAGTTGACATTTTTAGAAGATCCTTTTAGTCCTGGTGGAGAGCGGTGGGAGGAGGCTGAGACTGAGGCCAGCGAGGCCAGGCGAGGGTTGTAATAAGAGAGGACGGTGACCTAAACCAGCATAGCTATGGCAGTGGAGGGAGCTGGACAGATTGGGACTATTTATAGGAGGGAGAGCTGACAGGAATGGGGACGGATTGCCTGTAAGGGAAGGGTGAGAGAGAGGAAAGAGTCTGGATGACCTTGAGGCCCATCCTGGCTTGGGCCACCAGGTGGATGGAATGGCTTCTTAAGTGAGAATGATCTTTTCAATCCATAAACACGTCCACACCCGCTATTTTAAGAGAAAGGTGCTCCATGTTCCAGTTGTTCCACTTTGTCCTCAGGGTTCCGAGGGCGCCCCTGGGCTGTGTTCGCCCTGCACCTTGAGCGTGGGAAAGCCACACTTCAGGGCAGCCTTTGTCTTTCCTTTGTTCTTCTCTCTCAGCGGACGCTCGGGATGTGGCACCTTTCCAGAACAGGGGTCTGCTGTGGACACGCTGGGGGCCTCTCCGCCTCTTGTGCAGCTCGTGGGCTCCTGGGAAAGCTAACCCTGCCCTGGACGCATGGGCGGGGCATGAGATTCAAGCCTAAGGTGGCCTGAATAATTGTACGTCTTGTCCTCTGGGTTCGTCTCCTGGGTCTGCCTAACAAATGACCATGAACGTAAGACAACAGGGCTGTTTTCTCACAGCTCTGGAGTCCAGAAGTGCAAAATCACACGATCAGCGGGGCTGTGCTCCCTCCTGAGGGTGGGAGGTGGTGGAGTCTGTGCCTTGGCTCCTTCAGCTGCTGGTGACTCCCTCCCGATCTTGCCTTGTTGCTGCTCACCTGGCGGCTGCTCCCACGAATCACTGCCTGTCTCCACAGGCCTCTCCTCGCTGGTGTCAATCTTCTGTCTCTTAAGAGGATACTTGTCATTGGATTTAGGGCTCATCCGGGGGAAGACAGGATGATCTCACTTCAAGATCCTTAACTTAATTGCCTCTACAAAGACGCTTTTCCCAAATAAGGTCACTGTCACAGGTTCTGAGGGTTAGGAAGGAAACATATCTTTTTTGAGGCCGCCATTCAACCCTCTGCAGCAGGGTTGGGGAACATCTGGCCCTTGGGCCATATAAGGCTTGAGAAATCCTTTGGCCTGGCCCTGCCAAGGCATTTAGGGTGAGTTAATTACATGTTTGACCAAATATAGCAGGGTAATTTTTAAGGTAACGATTGTGTATGGCCCTCAAATGGTGTTATAAATATCCAAATGGCTCTGGGCAGGGAAAAGATTTCCCATCCCTGGACTACGGCTTCCGTGGATGGCAAGACAATGACCTTGGGACCATGATGACATTGTTGGACTCCTACCTGCCAACCCGGAAGCCTGCCTGCCTGCCTGCGTGGGGACCTCCAGTTATTTAATGTAGCCAATCCTCCTTCCTGGTTTAAGCCAGTTTGACTGGACTCCTCCCTGGCTGCTTCGCTGCGGAATGTGCCCTGCCGGACGCGTGTGCCCATCTGGAGCCCCGCATGCAGGCAGGCCGTGGGGTGTGGGGCAGAGATCGTGGTGGCTGGAATTCTCCTCTGCCGGGCTCTATTGTTGTCACTCCGTGACCCTGGGCAAGCCGCAGCCTTGCAGACCATCAGTTTGAATATATAAATGGGGCCCTTGTCCCTGCAGAATGCTTTTCAAAATGGAAGCCACTGTGGGCTGTGCTGCTATGGCCTCTGCATTCCAAGAAAGACGCAATAGAGCTGGAGCAGAGCCAGGCGAGGGAGTGAGGAAGGGCTTTTACCAACGGTGAGGATTCTGCAGCCTGGGAAGATGGAGGCTGAGGAGGGACCCGATTACAGTCCTTTATGTGAAAGGCGTGATCGGTAAGGCAGGACAGACTTGTTCATCAGCTCCTAGAATCCTTAGAAGTCTAGGGAGCCACTCCCGGAAGCTTGGGGAGTTGTTTCAGGGCAAGCAACGGAAAGTGCTCTTTTATGCAGTGCAGAGGCGGACTCCAGGCTCCTGGGCAGCTCAATGTAGTGCCCCTGGAGTCAGGAAGACCTGGGCTCCTCTCTTCTCTTTTCCCTGGATCTCGGATTGCTCATTGGGAGGCTGGAAACAGGAAGCCTGGTACTAAACCAGCAGCAAACTCCCACAGACTAACCACTGCCCATCCACCCATCTGCCCACCAGCACTGACACCCTTGTGACCAGCGGCCTGCTTGTTCCTGTGGATGGACTAACTGCAGATCCCTCACCCACGCATTGCGTCTCTTTGCCTCTCCCTCACTCAAGGGCCACGCAAGCAGTTCTCTCCTACTTCTCCTTCATCGTCCATTTCCCCCTCTCCAGCCGATCATCGTCATCTGCACGAAAACCATATCATTCCTCCCATCTGAAGACAACCCTCTCTAGGTTTCACTCCCCGCTCTAGCTCCTGTCCACTCTCACAGCGCCGCCGTACAGCAAAACTCATGGAAAGAATCGTCTATCCTTGTCCCCTCTAGTTCAGCGAATCTTTACAAAATGAAGACACTCATGGAACCACCACCAGGTGGACAAAGAAAGGGAGGAAGACCAGCATCCCAGAAGCTCTGTGCTCCTCCCAGCCACTCACCCCTCTCCACGCTCCAAGGTAACCACTGTCCTGACACCACCACCAGTGAGTTTTATATTCTTACCTTTATCATGGTTAACTACACATCACATAAAGTTTGCCATTTTAAGCATCTGAAAGCATACAGTTCAGTGGTATTGAGTACACGCACAGTGTTGTGCAACCATAACCACGGCCTGGTTCCTGAACATTTTCATCACTTCACAGGGAACCCCATCCCCTTTGCAGCCACTCCCCATCCCCATTCGCCTCGGTTCCTGGCAACCAGTAGTCTGCTCTTGGTTTCCATGGACTTGCCTGTTGTGGATATTTCAGGCGAATGGAATGGTACAGGAGGTGGCCTTTGGTGTCTGACATCTTTTACGCATCACAATGTTCTCAGGGTTCATTCACGCTGGAGCACATATCAGAACCTCATTCCTCGTAGGGCCGAGTAACATCCCATGGTATTGCCGTCCACGTCTCTGTATCCATCCATCAGCTGAGGGGCATTGGGTTGTCTCCACCTTCGGGCCATCACAAATGCTGCTGCTATGAGCAACCGCACGCACACCAGTTTTGCTTGCACACCAGTTTTACCTGTTTTCGAACTTTAACCACGTGATTTACATTGCTTTTCCGTCTGACTATACCCTAGGCAGGTTATATTCTATAACGTGACATCCATCCACGTTACTGTATCACAGTCACCTGCTCACTTATATCGCTGAGTAATGTGTCATTGTGTGACTATACCATCACATACCTATTGTTGACGGGTTATGTCCAGTTTGAGGTTATTATGAAGAATGCTGCTAAAAAAAAAAAAAAAAAAAAAGAAAGAAAAAGAGAAAGAATGCTGCTCTGAAAGTTTTTTTATTTTTATTTATTTATTTATTTATTTATTTATTAAAATATATTTTTTTGACTTTTTACAGAGAGGAAGAGAGAGGGACAGAGAGCCAGAAACATCGATGAGAGAGAAACATCGATCAGCTGCCTCCCGCACCCCCCCCCCCCCCATGGGAATGCACCCGCAACCAAGGCACATGCCCTCGACTGGAATCGAACCCGAGACCCCCCCAGTCCCCAGGCTGACGCTCCATCCACAGAGCCAAACCGGTTTTGGCTAAAAGTTCTTTTAAAAAAATATTTTTATTGACTTCAGAGAGGAAGGGAGAGGGAGAGAGAGATAGAAACATCAATGCTGAGAGAGAATCATTGCTCGGCTGCCTCCTGCATGATCGGGGATCGAGCCTGCAACCCGGGCATGCGCCCTGACCAGGAATCGAACTGTGACCTTTAGGTTCACAGGTTGATGCTCAACCACCGAGCCAAGGCGTTTGGGCTGAATGTTGTTGTTTATGTCTTTCGGTGAAAACACACACCGATTGCCATTAGACCTAGACCTAGGAATGGAATGTTGGGGTCACAGATCATGTTGGGGTCACAGGTGGAGCTTTACCACCAAAGGGTTTTCCAAGGTGGTTCCAGTTTTCACTTCCCTGGAGTGTGGGAAAGTTTCAGTTGCTCAGTGTCTTCCCCCAGGCCTTGATGACCTCTACATTCTCTAGGAATTTGACTATTCTAGGTGCCTCAGAGAAGTGGAATTGTACAGTATTTGTCATTTTGTGACTGCTCTTTTTTTTCGTTGACCTTGGCAGTTTTGAGGAGTGAGTTACTGGTCAGGTATTTTGTAGGATGGCCTGCTGTTGGAATTTATCTGATGTTTTTCTTATGATAAGGTTTGGTCTTTGATGTGTCTTTATCACCGACTCTCTGTCAGACGAGATGCCGGCTGCTGAGGCTTCAGTAATGAAAGCCCAGAGGCTTGGTGTATGCTCATTTTACAGATGCCATTTGATCTCCGAGAATGGTAATTAGTTGCTCAGAGTCATGCAGCCGGTCAAAGGCAAAGATGGGATCTGGACTCATCCCCCTGACTTCAGACCTGTGTGTGCTCTCTCCGTCACATCCCCTTTCTCTAGGCCACACAGAGCCTGCACCCCTGCCCTCTTCTGTGGGCATTGGCATCAGTGGGGCTGTTCAGAGCTGGGCAGGCTGCCAGCTGCTGGGCCACCTCCACTGAGCAAGCAGGCCCCCCCCCCCCAGATTCTGTTAAGTTTCCCCCCCCCAATTTGAAGTATTTTATATATACATATGAGTGTATATAATGCATGGATGGGGTCAGTAATAATAAAAATAAAACCCTTGGACCCGGCACCTAACTTAACAAAGACAGCGTTTCCAATAACCACTCCCTTCCCACGTGCTCCCTGCAAATCCCCCTCTCCCCCTCACTCCTTCAAATAATCATCATCCTGAACGTTGTATTCTTCATTCTCCTGCTTGTACAGTTTTACCACACAGGCACGTGTTTCTGGTCAGTACGCTGTTTAGTCTGGAGGGTTTTGGACTTCTAGGAAATGAAACCACACTGTATACATTATATTGCTATTTGCTTTATTCATTCAACATTGTGTTTATGGGATTCTTTCATGAAGTTATAGCTTATTTATTTTTCAAGGCTAGATAGTATTCCATTGTATGATGATATATATATATATATATATATATATATATATATATATATATATATAATTGATTTTTTACAGAGAGAAAGAGAGGGATAGAAAGCTAGAAACATTGATCAGCTGCCTCTTGTACACCACCTACTGGGGATGTGCCCGCAACCAAGGTACATGCCCTTGACCGGAGTCGAACCTGGGACCTTTTAGTCCGCAGGCTGACGCTTTATCCACTGAGCCAAACCGGTTTTGGCTGATGATATATTTTCTAATCCAATCTCTGTCCATGAGTGTTTGGGCTGTTTGCAGTTATTTGCTTAAAATTTTTTTTTTTTTTTTTTTTTTTTTTCCTTCAGAGGGAGAGAGAGAGAGAAACATCAGTGATGGGAGAGAATCATTGATCAGCTACATCCCCTAGTACAATGGTCGGCAAACTGCGGCTCTCGAGCCTTGGTTTGCCGCTCTGTTGACTAATGAGTTTGCTGACCACTGAGACTCTCAATTCCAATAATTACAGGCTATCTTTGTTCTTTGTGATTAAGCCTCTATCCCAGTGGTCGGCAAACTCATTAGTCAACAGAGCCGCAGTTTGCCGACCACTGTCCTAGTAGAGATTGAGCCTGCAACCTGGGCATGTGCCCTGACCAGGAATCAAACTGGCGACTTTTTGGTGCATGGGACAGCACTCAACCGACTGAGCTGCACTGCCCAGGGCTGCAGGGTTTGCATTTGTGAGTAATGCTGCTGTGAACACCTGGGGCCCAGAACATGGCAGTGTTTCTCTAGGTCCGTGATGAGCAAACTGCGGCTCGTGAGCCACATGCGGCTCTTTGGCCCCTTGAGTGTGGCTCTTCCACAAAATACCACGGCCTGGGCGAGTCTATTTTGAAGAAGTGGCGTTAGAAGAAGTTTAAGTTTAAAAAATTTGGCCCTCAAAAGAAATTTCAGTGGTTGTCCTGTCGTTATTTGGCTCTATTGACTAACAAGTTTGTCGACCACCGCTCTAGGTAAAACGATGATGAGTACAATCGCCAGATCACAGACTGTGTGTGGACCAGATAACGCCAGCATGTTTTCTGAAGGCCTGGGCCCGTTGACACTCCTGTCAACAGTGTGTGGGGTCCCCACACTTCACACTCTCAGGTCTCTGTGCTGGTTTGTCTTCCCCTCAGCTGTGTCCACGTCTCAGGGGCCCTTGGCTGTACTCGGGTGTCATGTGACCTCCGGCCTGAGTCTCTGTGGCTTGGGAACTCTGGGCACAGAGCTTCAGCCTTAGCTCCCGATTTGTTCCCAGCAGGGCCCTGGGGTGGTGGTGGAGGGAGGGTTGTGGGAGGGTGGGGGGGGGGGGAGGAAAGAGGAGGGAGGGATCAGTGTGGTTAGATATCACCGTCTCTTGCCAAGCCAGGTGGCACTGGAGTTTTCTGCCATAGAGGAGGCAGTGCCCTGCCCTGCACCCCAGAACCAGGAATCCTTAAAGAGAGCGTTAATGGCTTTTTCTAAAAGGCCTTTTGGCAGGTTAACACCGGCACTGTCAGCGCTGCAGGAGGACGTGACATCTGTGCTGGCCACAGGCCAGGCCCCGTGGACATCTCGGCATACGGAGCCAGCCAGCTCCTGCAGCCGGGGCCTCAGGTGTGCGAGTGCACGGCGCTGACCCCACCCAGCCAGGGCAGTCCTGGGAGCGCACTTCCTCTTGCATTCGCCTTCTTGCCAGATGCTTCTCTTTTGACAGGGGCTGTGCCAGACATGTTGCCAGCTTCCCAGGCTCAGAGTGTCTGGATTTTCCTTGTCATGGGAAGTTACCGTGATACGGTGGAAGGAACTGGGCTTGAAGCTAGAAGGATCTGGCTTTGCATCCCAACGCTGTCACCTCTTAGTTGGGTCATTTAGCCTGTTTGAGCCTCAGTTTTCCCATCTGCAAAATGCTAATAGGAATTCCTACTTCATTGGATTCACTAAAATAAAAAATAAAGAGCTTGGCACAAAATGATGGCTCAATAAATATCAGCGACTGTTATTATGAGATGAAGGGAACTTATTTTCACTGAAGGGAAATATTGACATAGGAAGTAATAATTTCCTGCAGAACAGCCCAGGTGTCAGATTTTCAAGTATTTATAAACATTTTAAAAAGGAATACATTATAAATGTTTTTGGAAACTCTTACCATCTGCAATAGCATGGATGGACCTGAAGAGTATTATGCTAGGTGAAATAAGCCAGAGAAAGATCTCACTTGTATGTGTAATCGAATGAATAAAATAAACTGATGAATAAAATAGAACCAGAGATGTGGAAGCATGGAACAGACTGAAGAATTTCAGAGGGAAGGTGGGGGTGGGATGGGGTGGAATGGGAGAAGGTGGGAGGGGAACGATTAACCCATGGACCCAGACAATAGAGTGGTGAAGGCCACATTTGGAGTGGAGGGGGTCAATGGGGAAAAAAACACAAACAAAGGAGACATCTGCAATAGTTTCAACAATAAAGAAATTAAAAAACTATTTTGGAGAAGAGAAACTCAAAACTCCCCGAAGAGCCCACCGCCTGAACACAACTCGTGAATGTGTTGGTTTTTCCCCCACAGCCTTTAAATGGTTGTAATTGTAGGATATACACATCTCGGTATTCTTCTTCCTTTACTTAACACTGTATCATAACATTTTCCCACGTCGCTACGTGCTACTCATAACTGTAATTTTTTATGACTGCATACCACTCTTAATGAAGACCTTTATGCAGAAAGTTCTCCAGTACAGTATTTCAGGTTTTCCCCTTAGGATTCCAGAAGGCAAATAATTGGGTCATAGGACATAAACACTTTTTATAGCGTCAGGTTCGGACAGCCAGACAGCTCTCCAAAAAGGTGGTATCAATTTGCAATGCAGAAATGTCTGATAAAGCTCCTCCAACAGCGTATTGGTTGGAATAGGGTGTGATAAATACAGTTCCTCTTGGCTGAGTTATGACCTGGGTCTCGTCCTGATCGACAGCAGTTGCCAAGCAGGAAAAAGTGAAAAGGAGTTCAGAAACCATAACCAATTTCATTAATGCAGAATCATGGAGCTGAGAAGAACTTGGGTGGTGTATTCACTTCTTGTCTCCCCTTCTGCACATATTTTAATGTAACAGAATTTAAAATTTTCATTTTAACATAAAAGCTTATTTTTTCTGTCACAAGGGTAAAATGTGATTATTGTAGACACTTTGGGAACTACAGAAAAAATTGAAAGATAAACCATTCTTAGTCCCAAGGTTAATATTTGGGTAGATCCCCCCCCCCCCGTTTTTTCTCTAAACATTTTCTTCTTTTATGTAATTATAAATATAGTTCTGTGCGAGCAATGTTAAAGTTATATTTTTCACTTTAGAGTATAATATAGGTATTTATTCATATAACTATAAATATATGCTTTTATAGCCCATGCATTTTATTTTTATTGGCTTTTTTTTTTTTTAAAGAAAATACATACTCATGATTTTAAAAAATTCAAATAGTGATGCCTATCCAATGAAGGGTGGTGTTCCAACCCTTAACCTCAGTCACTCTCCCCAGAGGAACCACTGTCATTACTTTATGTATTCAGAGGCCTTCTGTGCATATTTGACATAAATAAGCTTTTCTACACCTTCAATACTAGAGCACCAGACACACTGCTTTGCACCTTGCTCTCTTGTCTTTTTCACTTACTGTGTCTTGGAAATCATCCCAAAAAGCACATGTGCTTTTGACATGGTCTTTCTTTTTAATGGCTAATAGTACATACTGCGTGCATGTGCCGTAATGTGTTTCCCAGACTCCTGTGGAAGACTGTTCCTTTCTTCTCCTGCAGACAGTGTGTCCGGCAACAGGCTTGCCCTTCACGCACACGTTAGTGATATCTGTAGGATAAGTCCCCAGCAGTGAGATTTGGCGAGGTCAACAGATGTATTTAAAAATGTACACTTTAGCTCTGGCTGGTTTGGCTCAGTTAGATGGGTGTCAGTCCATGTACTGAGAAGTTGCTGGTTCAGTTCTGGGTCAGGGCACACGCTGTGTCAATCCCCGTAGGAGGCGTGCTCTCTCCCTCTCTCTCTTCTAAAATAAAAAACATATTAAAAAAATAAAACGGTACACTTTAAATTTTGATAGATTCTGTCAGATTGGCTTCCATAGGAGTTGCACAGATTTAAACTCAATAACATGTAAAAGTACCTGTTGCCCTATACCATTTCCAACAGAGTGTTAACAATGTCTTTGAACCGTGACAAACTGAAAGGTAAAAATAGTATTCCGATTTCGTTTTAATATACATTTTTCTTATAAGAAAGGCTTAATAACCTTGCAAAGCTACACACACACACACACACACACACACACACACACGCACTAGAGGCTCGATGCACAGAATTTGTGCAAGGGGCTAGGCCGTTGTAGCCCCGGCTTCATCTGGAAGGTTGTCCGGAAGGATGTCTGGAAGGACATCCAGAAGGTTGTTTGGCTGTCTGGTCTAATTAGCATATTTTATTATTATAGATGTAGCTATATATCTATATATATATTAAATGTTTTTTATTGATTTTAAAGAGAGTGGAAGGGGGAGGGAACCATCTATGAGAGAGAAACATTATCGGCTATCTCCTGCATGTCTTCTACTGGGCATCAAGCCCACAACCCGGGCATGTGCCTGACTGGGAATTGAACTGTGACCTCCTGGTTCATTGGTTGACCTACTCAACCACTGAGCCACACCAGCTGGACAGAGTCACTTATACTTTGCTTTCTGCGAACCGATGAGACATTATTTTTAATTGCTGAAAACTGTCCCATGGAGAGGATTTACCATAATGTAACCTAACCATTTCTGTGTTATATCTAAACTTTCACTGTTATAAATAACTAGAGGCCCGATGCATGAAATTTGTGCAAGAGTAGGCCTTCCTTCCCCTGGCTGCCAGCACTGGCTTTCCTCTGGCACCCAGGACCCTGGCTTCCCTCGCAGCCCTGCAAGGTTGTCTGGAAGGACATCCGGTCTAATTAGCATATTATGTTTTTATTATAGTGAACTTCTTTATTTTTTGCATAAAGCATCGTCAGCATTTTGTGTTGTTTTTTTGGCATAGCATCTTGGAAATAAAATCTGTGGGTCAAAGGGTATTGGTGTTTTAAAGACATGATTGCCAAATGCTCTTGGAAAAGCTCAGACTAGTTTACAACCCCACTGCGACACGCCCGTGCGCCCAGCTCACCGTCCCAGCGCCAGCACTGGCTTGCCGCATTTGACGGATCCCCCAGGCTTCCACTCCTGCAGTTATTTTGTGCTCTGACCCAGTGTAAGCCCAACCCTTCAAGCCAGGGGACTGTTCCTGTTTGTATGGCAACCAAATCCTTCCTGTCACACTGAGGGAGGCTCCGCTTTGTTCTGGGAGGACTTAGCGTTCTGCATCAGAGACGTCAGCTTTCCTTTCTTTGTAAAACCCCACAAATGCCACGTTTGGACGCATCGCTGTAGAAGAAAAACCTTGCTGTCCCAAGAAGTGCTGAGATGGGTGCTTCTCTGCTGGGTTGCTAATCGGAGTGGATTACCCACGGCCCCAAGGTGCGGGCAGCACCGCATGGCCGGTTCCGTATAGGGAGGTGCCGTCCGACTCACGCTTGCTGGGAGGTGGCCAGTCAGTGAGGTGACCCTGAGGAAGGTGTCCCCTGGGAGAGGAGACTTGTGTTTTTATCTGCACGACATCTCTTTCCTCTTCTAGTCAAATAGGGGCTTCGTTTGCTTGGCAAATTATTGTCTGGTGACCTAGCCCTGGCCCAATAGAATCCCCTTTTCTCTTGGCCAGAGTGATGGACTCAGCCAGCACGTGGCCCAAGAAGGACTGGTTACAGTCCTTCCTGCGATTGGATATACGGACGCCGGGAGAAAGAGACTGTTTTCTCACCAAGTCTGGTAAACTGGGATGATTTGGGCTTATAGCTGCTGGTCGTTCTCTTTCCCTCCATGAGGAAAATGCTGTCTGCAACAGAAGCCTGCGGATATGGCTCTAAGGAGACACACAGATGAGGCCAGAGAGGGAAAGTGCCTGTCTTCACGTCCACTTGTCTAAACTGGGTTAATTTTTGCAATTACAACAGAAAAACTGTAGTTCACCTGGAGAGGTCAGACAGCTTGCCTCTGAGGGGTGAGCCCAGAGAGTTCTGGAAAGAGGGAGCTGAGGGCTGGTACTAGAGGAAAATGTCAGCTGTCAGATTCAAACACCTCAGGTGTTTGAGACGATAGGATGGAGCAAGGTAAGAATTGGTGGCTGGGAATAGGAGAAGCTAGCCAGAGATGAGGGGGTGTTTTCCATTCATCCGGGAACAAAGTGAGCAAGAGGCAGCCGATTAAATTATTCTCTCTCATCATTGATGTTTCATCCCTCTCTCCCTCTCCCTTCCTCTCTCTGAAATCAATAAAAAATCATATTAAAAATCATGTGAAAGAAATGGGGTTATGAGCTTTTCTTTATTTTAAACGTTTTCTATAATGTGATTGTTTTTATAATGAAAAGTTATGAAAAATGCATTGAATTGCACAAGCTTGATGTTGCTTTGCTCTGTGCAAAACACCTGCAGGTTGCTTAGCTTTGCTTTATACAAAGTGGTAATATCAAATTGCCAAGGAGGTTTTAAAATATATATATATATATATATATATATATATATATATATAAAACAATATATATATATATATATTTAAAACAATATATATATTTAAAACTATATATATACATATATATATATATATACATATATATATATTACTGTGGTAAGATATACATAATGTAACATTTATCATTTTTAGTATGCAATTCAGTGGTGTTCAGTACATTCACATTGTTGTACAACCATCACCATCACCCAGAACTTTTTCATCTTCCCAAACTGACACTCTGTCCCCATTAAACAATAACTCCTCCCTCCCCCTTCCCTCAGCTCCTGGTAACCCTATTCTACTTCCTGTCTCTGTGAATTTGACTGTTCTAGGTACCTCATATAAGTGGAATCACACCATATTTGTCCTTTTGTGTTTGCTTTATTCACTTAGCATAATGTCTTCAAGGTTCTTCATGTTGAAGCATATGCCAGAATTTCCCATTTCCTTCCTTTTTAAGACGAAATAATCTTCCACAGCATGTAGACACCACATTTTGGTTACCCATTCATCCATGCTTGGACATTTGGGTTGTTTCTACCTTTTGGCCTTTGTGATAATGCTGTTAGGAACATGAGTGTACAAAAATGTCCCCTTACTAGGTGTACTGGTTAATGTGATTTTTTTTTACTAGATGGAGTTACATGTATGTTGATATATATGTGATTTGATACGTATGCTGTTTTGTATTGACAACAAGCTTCAAAACTTCATATGTCAAATTTGCTGAAGGTATTAACATCATAGATACTTTTATGCTTAAAAATGTCAAACTTCGTGCAAAAAAGAAGCATTTGGGGGAAGTTTTAATTCATTATTTTGAAGAAAAGTGCTGCTGAATACTTTGGGAAGTTTATGGTGAACATGCTCCATCTCAGGATACTTGGGAATGCTGGTTTAAATGCTTTAAAAGTGATGATTTTGATGTGAAAGACAAAGAACATCCAGGTCAACCGAAAAAGTTTGAAGACCAACAATTGCAAGCATTATTAGATAAAAATGCATGTCAAATTCAAAAACAACTTGCAGGAAGATTCAACATTGCTCAGCAAACAGTTTCTTCCGCCCCCCCCCTCATATATTTTATTGATTTTTCACAGAGAGGAAGGGAAAGGAATAGAGAATTAGAAATATCGAGGAGAGAGATACATCGATTAGCTGCCTCCTGGACATCCCCCACAGGGGATGTGTCTGCAACCAAGGTACATGCCCTTGACTGGAATCAAATCTGGGACCCTTGAGTCCACAAGCCGACACTCTATCTACTGAGCCAAACTAGCTAGGGTGGAATACCATTTTTTTTTTTTTTAATACCATTTTGGATAAAAAGGTATGATTGTGGAGATAGGTTTTAGAATATTCATTATACATTTTTTCAATCAAAAGGAAAATAAGTGATCATTTGTCTAAAATTTGGAATACAGAGAAAAGCAGAAAGAAAAAAAAAGTTACCCAGGGTTCTACCCCTGTCAATCAATCGTATCCCGGTATAATGTGTTTAATTGCATTTCCTGCACAGTACACCTGGGCATGGCATCCATTTGATCACTCCAGGCCAAGAAGAGGAGCATTTAGTCATCCGAATGGAGCTGTGTCTTTTCATTAGGAAGGTTTACACTGTCAGGAGATGGCAGGGGCGTGGCGGCTGCAGAGAGCAAGAAAGGACTTGTGAAGTGCTTTCAGCTGCGAGGATGCTTTTAGCCTGTTGCCTCCCGCTGCCCCCTGTGAGCCAGCTTCACGCTTTTTCCAGGCAGCTCCCAAGCCAAGGACAGAAAGTGGCAGAGGCACCAGCACCCACCATTTCTGCCTTATGGGGGACCTTTTGAATGGCCAGCGTTGCTCCACTCCCCACCGGGCTGTCCAAGACGTTGCCTAATTCGTACTGTGGCCCGAGACACTCCCTGATCTATTTTTCGTCCTCTCTTTTCACAGGATTGGGTCTGCACGCCCTCTGGGGGCTTCCCAGGCCCAGTCCTGCCGCCGCCCCCTTTGTTTTTTGTAGTTCTTGTCCTGCAAGAAACCTCTCACTCCTAATTCCAACTCTGCGTCTTCGAACTCCTGACTCCACCGGCCGCTTCCTGGAGCACCCAGACCCGCACAGGTGGCGACTGCTAGTGAGAAGAGCCTGTTTCTGAGTTTTTGTTTAGTGTTTGAAAAGCCAAGGCTATAATTTCTACATCAACTAACGTTCAACATACCACCAGTTTTGGACGTAGTACAGAACATGAAAGTATTTCTAAAAATTGTGTTTTCCACTTTCCTGACTCAAATAACCTTATGCTTTAATATTTTAAGAAGTGTAAGAGTGAAATTCTCGCTCTCTTTTTATTTTTAAATATGTTTTTGTTGATTTCAGAGAGGAAGGGAAAGGGAGAGAGAGATAGAAACATCAATGATGAGAGAGAATCATTGATCGGCTGCCTCTTGTACAACCCCAACTGGGGATCGAGCCCCCACCCAGGCAGGTGCCCTTGACCTGAATTGAACCCGGGACCCTTCAGTCTGCAGGCCGGCGCTCTATCCACTGAGCCAAACTGGCTAGGCCCAAACTCTGACATTTGGATATTGGCCTCTTCTGAAGCATTGGGCACACAAACGTTGAGTTGGTAGCTGTAGAATAATATGTAAGAACTCCGAGAAACCATAGAAAACACACTAATGAAAGACGGGAAGTGAAAGAGAATGTAACCTGGAAACCAAGACCTGCATGACAGAGGTGGCCAGATAACACTGAAACGCGAGGGGAATTGCGGGAACGAGGACAACTGCTCTTTAAAAATCCCAGCTGTGACTAATCAATGAAGTCTAATTAATGCACAAGAACACAACAGAGTAAAAATGTGTTACAGCTGAGCATCTTGTAATGCAAGCTGGTGGAATGAAGTACTGGACACATAAAGTAAATTTATAAAACGAGCGGTCTCTGCTGTAACTCACACCACTGCGGGAGCTCTTAAGAGTCACTAATAAAATAGTCACACATTTTATTTATCTGACTTTGCAGATGCAACATACTGTTTCCAGATGGCCATGCTCCCCCTCGCCCCCCTTGGTCAGGAAGGCCAGTCGGTATCTGTAGTCACACCTTTCCTTTCCATGTGGCCTAGTGAGCAGCTTCTGCAATGAAGGCGGGGTCCCTGGCTACATCCTGACCGCAGGTCTGAGGTCTTGCCTGTAATTTTCATAGCTGCCCCATCCTGCTCCTGTTTCGAGCGCCTGGGTCTTGTGTCTGGGGCCCTAGAGGTCACAGCCCTGGGCATTTTCCTCGTCGCTACATTCATTTCTCTGACACAAAACCCACCCCTCATGCTCCCTCCTCCCCAAGTCCCAGTTGGCCCCGGAACTTCATCTTTGCCTGGCGTGGGGGTTCTCCACCTGGCTGCCCACTCACCACTGCCCGGGCTGCACGCCTAACCACTTCACGGAACCTCTGGGGCCAGGCAGCTGCATTTTTAAAGCGTCCCAGGTGATAACCATGTGGAGCCAAGGCTAAGCATCACTGGCACGTTACACCCACTTTCCCCGTGGGAGGAGAGAGGAAAAGCACTCTTCCACAGCTTTGCACCAGGCCCATTTCACTGGCCACACACACCACTGCCCTTGAGGACAGAGTTGGATGCCCTCGCCTTGCCCCGTTCTACAGTGCCCGCCATAGCTCTCTTAAAAAAAAAAAATAAAAATAAAAATATATATATATATATATATATGTATATTCAATATATATATATATATATATATATATATATATATATATTTGTTGATTTCAGAGGGGAAAGGAGAGAGGGAAATATCAATGATGAGAAAGAATCATGGATGGGCTGCCTCCTGCACGCCCCACACTGGGGATCAAGTCCAGAACCTGGGCGTGTGCCCAGACCGGGAATTGAACCGTGACAGGTCGACACTCGACCACTGAGCCACGCCAGCTGGGCCAGCCACAGCTCTCGTCACAGAGGAGATGCACACAGGCGAGGCCTCAATGAAACAACACCGAGTTTCTTACGGAGGGCCCTTAGGCGTAGTTCTCTCCACACTCTCACCTGAACCCTTCAATGAGCCAGACGGATGCGGAAGTTGGGGTAAACACCCAGGATTGAGATCTATCTTTGACAGCAAATGGACATGTGGCCCTGGTCATGCTCTTTAACCCTACGAGGCCGAGACTTTTACACCTGAAGACGAGAACGGTACTTTTGCTCATTGATTCTCCTTTATTGGGTGCCTGGCTAAGAGCTAAGGCTTGACCTACATCGTTTCCAATCCTCTCAACACCCCTCGAGGCAAATCTTTGTTCCTTTTTTACTGGTGGGAAAACAGACTCGGCTAAAGGAACTTGTTAGGGTCACGCAGCTAGTTACCGCCTGAACAGGCATCTGCCACCGTTCCTGGTGATTAAGGGGATGGGCTTTGGAATTAGACTAAGTTCAAATCCCTACTTCACTTATTTTTAAACAATAAGATATTTTCATTGGTTTCAGAGAGGAAGGGAGAGGGAGAGACAGAATCATCAACGAGGAGAGAGAACCACTGGCTACTTCCTGCTCGCCCCACACTGGGGATGGAGCCCTCACCCAGGCAAGTGCCCTGACCCGGAATAGAACCGTGACCTCCTGGTTCATAGATGCTCAACCACTGGGCCACGCCAGGCCCCGCTTCATCTCTTGCTAACCGGGGAATCTTGAGCCATGGGGATTAACCAACCTTCCATTCCCAAGGGAACCCTACTCCCAAATCTCTTTTGGGCGGGCTGTGGCTGGGTGGTGGTAGGGGTCAAGAGAGCAGTGTAGGTAACAGGTTACCACTATAGCCGACCAATCCAAACTGGGGGAGTGAACTTCTCCCCTTTTCCAGTCGGGGATCCCTCCAGGCAGAGGTGCCAGGGAGGAGGGCACCTGAGACCATCTGGATAAACGAACACACAAACTGACTTTGACCGACCTCAGTGGGAGAGGCAGCAGGTATGGGCTGAAGCCACAGGTTCCTCTAGTGTGCAGGTTCAAGATATTCCTCTCAGATGATAATCTCCCACAACCTCCTCTCAAACTCCTCCCCAGAACTTCCCCTAAGGATTCTCTGTGCCTGTCCGGAGTGATCCTGTACTTTATCTGCACGTGGCTTTTTTTTTTTTTTTTTAAATATATTTTATTGATTTTTCACAGCGATGAAGAGAGAGGGATAGAAAGTCAGAAACATCGATGAGAGAGAATCATCGATCAGCTGCCTCTTGCACACCCCCCACTGGGGATGTGCCCGCAACCAAGGCACATGCCCCTGCCGGGAATCGAACCCGGGACCCTTCAGTCCACAGGCTGACGCTCTATCCACTGAGCCAAACCGGTCCCAGCTGCACGTGGCTTTTTCTCATTATAACATCATAGCATAAGTGTGTGTGGGGGGCCTGTTGCCAGGGTTACCGGATGTAGGGTATACCAGGTTTAGCCTTTGCTGAGACCTGACTTCATTGGTTCCACTTCCCCTGTGTACTAGACTCTTTCTAGGCTCCTCGCGTTGTGGTCACAAAAACGCAAACATGTCCAAGTCTCTCTCTCCTTATTTTCTCTGATTCTCTACAAGGGCTTTTGGATCTTTACATTATTCTGAGTTCACTGACTTCACTTTTTATTTCTGTTGACTTATTCTCATCCTGTTCCCCCGCCAGAATCATAAATGTTGACAGTCACCCATCACCTACCCACAGGTTAGTGCGGGGAGTGATTGAGATAACGTGTGTGAGCAACAGACACATTGTAAATGCTTCTATAAATTAGCTATCATAATAATAATCTATAATTATAAAAGTGTAATGTGCTAATGCCACCGGACATCCTTCTGGATGACCTTCTGGATGCAGCCAGGGCTGAGAGGACCTCCTTGCACGAATTTCGTGCATCGGCCTCCAACAATTATATAAACAACAGTCACCCTGTGTGGCATGATCTATGCTAGCAGGAAGTACAAAGTGCACTCAAAAATGTGCAGTAAACTGAGAAATGTCAAATAGCAATGGGTTCTAACTGCTGTGTGGTGTCTGGGAGCCCAGCATCCTTACCTAATACCTTTACTCACTCATTTGCCAAACATTTATTGCACATGTGTCAAGCACAAGGCCCGCGGGCCAAATCTGTCCCGCCAGGCCTTGCAATGTGGCCCGCACCGCGCTGTCATCACTGCACTCCGCTGCGTTTCCATCACAATGACAGTTTATGACTGTTCAGTAAACCATTCGGCCCGAGATTTAGGCTGGATTTTAGATTTTGGCCCCTTCTCTGATTGAGTTCGACACCCCTAATTTATTGGGATTCGCGGTGGCCACTCGTCGTATTCACAGCTGTCGAATGTTACTTTCAGAAACGGGTCATTGCCAGGAAAGGGGGGTCTGGGTGGTCTGGCCCTGTCCAGGGTTTGCTCCTGACTATTTTTCTTTCTCACCCAAAGAATGTGTGCCTGGACCCAGGCTTACTGCTAACCATTCCCCTTTCTTTTCTGTTATAATTTTCTGCTGGCTTTTCCATACTGTTTCTCTCAGAGGCGACTTCTGTTAAAAGGCATATTCGAGGGTGGGCTGCCTGTTTCTGTAGGGATGTCGAGGGAAAAACCACCATCCCAGATTCCCAGGTTCCTCTCTGACCCTTGACAGCCTGACACCCCGGGCCTCAGCCTTCCTCTCTGCAGGACTGGGCGTGGCTTCCGATGCCCTGCGTTATGTCCTTAGGGAAGCCCTTCTCTGTGCCAGGATCATTCTGGAAATACAAAGATAAGTAAGGGCTGTGGCCTTCAGGAACTTGCAGCCCAAGCGGAAGTGAACAATCAGGCCCAAGTCTCAGACAGTAGCTACAGAAAGAGATCACTTTATCATTTAATATCCATATAGTCATGTCAGTCCTGTTGCTGTTCAGGACTGAGGTGGCTGAGGCGGGGGCTGGGTCATTGTGTTTTCATTAAGGCACATTGTGCTCTCAATGCAGAAGGGGGTGGAGTCATTCCCCTACCAGGAGTAGACGTCCCCACGGCCAGTCATCCTGGAAAAAGGCCGTCTTGCAATACAAAATAACGACTGGGGCTGCAGGCAGTCACGAATCCTATCTAATAAAACCGACATATGCAAATCGATCGAATGGTGGAACAGCCGCTTGCTATGATGCACACTGACTACTATGGGGCAGGCGCTCATATTCATAGGAATCAGCTGGCGACCCCTTAGTTCCTGGGTCGACACTCAACTGCTGAGCCACGTTTTTAAATTTTATTTTTACTTTTGAATGTGACAAATGAAAATGGCACAGTGGCTCGCATGGAATGTCTTGTGGACAGAGCTGCATGGACCCTGACACCTGCTACTAGCCAGCTCTCCCGTGTGTCAGAGATGGGCACAACATAGTTAGCACATAGACTAAAGAGGAGGGAACCTGAGTCTCTAGCCCTGTGGCAGGGACATCCTGGTGAGCGCACAGCTTGTATCTTATCCTCACTTAGCGACGACCTCTGCCCTCTGCCCTTTATACTCTTCTCCTCTTGAGTTGCTGCAATCATTAGCTACTCAGACCGCTGGCCCTGCTCCATCCTGGTTAGTGCTCTTGCCTCTTTCTCCCTCAGCTCAGGGGTTTCAAGAACAGACTTCTGGTTCCTTCTCTCCAGCCACTCCTGCGCCCAGGGCTGCCCAACACCCTCCCAGCTCCCCACATGAGGCACCCAGGTGCCCCGGTGCTCACTGGGCTCTGACCTGGGTTCGTGACCTTGGCCTCAGCCCTGGGGGTCAAGAGAGAAGACCAGGAAAAGAAGCAGCCCCTTCCTTTTCGGAACCTGTGATCTATAATATTTTGAACTCATCCTATGAATAACACCGACGCAGGGTCCCGTCTCTGCAATGAGACTCCACTGGGCCACCTCCGGACCCTGCGAGGCAGCCCCACCTCACTGCTGTGCAGCACGGATAAGCCAGCGTCCATGCTCTCTGGGGCCCTGTGGGAATGCTGCAAACACCAAGACTGTGGGAATTGAGGAAGTGGAGTTAATGAAGAGGGATAAATCTAGCAAGTGTGGCAATAACAAAGAGAGACCAGGCGACTCCACTCTGGGGAGCCAGGAAGAGGCGAGAGGCGAGGGGTCCCTCCAGTCTCCTGCCTCTGACTTTCCAATTCCCAGAGGCTCTGCTCTGGGTCCTAGGTCTCCTGAGATCCTCCTAGACATATCCTCGGGGCTCCTGCCGCTAGACCGTGGCTCCCACTGTCCCCTGCTCCTGGGGTGCCCTGCCCTCCCATGTCTGCTCTTCCAAACCTGCAATCCTCCCTTTTCAGTTCAAGTTCAAATACCACTTCTCGCGTACGGTGCCAGGTGGGAACTGGAAATCCTGGGGGGGGCACTTTGTAAAGTACAGAGTGTCTAACCACTACGCCACACACCTGAAACTATCGTTCAATACCATTATATTGACTGTCAACTGTAGTTGGAAAAATAAGAAAAAAATACTACTTGTCCTTGAAGCAAACCGGGTTAATAACTGGAAATGATATGTCCCTTCCCCACCTCTTCTCCTAGCCTGGGGGGTGGGGGCGGGGCTTCTGAGGACAGGATTGTGCTTTATTCCCTCCCGTTCCCCCACAGGAGACAAGCTCTGTGCCAGTGTTTTCATTGTAACTATTTACCTCTCATAGCACTGTTTAAAAAAAATTTAATAAATCTTTATTATTCAGTTTATTACAATTGTTCCTCTTTTTTCCTTCCATAGCTCCCCTCCACCATGTTCCTACCCCACCCTCTGCCCTTACTCTCCCCCCACCACTGTCCTCATCCATAGGTATATCATAGCACTTCTTGCTGTGTATCTGCCTGTGTGTCTTTCTGCCTGATAGATGGTATGCCTCCACTGTGTGCCTCCCAAGTACAGGCTACTGGTGTTACGAAGATAAACCAGCCGCAATCTGGAGAGTTACAGAAGTGTTTGCCCATCATACGCTTGTTTATTTGTCCGGTGTGGTTAGATGGCAGGGGCGTTGCAGGAATCTTTGTGAGAGATGACAGAGGTCTGAGCTTAGGATGGCAGAGAGATGGAGTCAAGAGATACTGAGGGTCTCTGGAATTCTCTCTTTGTGTAGCTCTCTCCTCTCTGGTACCCTGCCCAGGGAAATCCACCTGCCTGTTTCCTTAATCCAGGAGTCCACCTGACTCTGTCTGAGTCCTGCTCCCTGCACTGCGGCCTGCCTCTCTTCTGCTCTCTTCGTCCTCCTAATACAGTTATATTGTGATTTTTTTTCCCCTTTCTTTTTATTTTATTATTTTCTCTTTTTCTTTTAAAATATTTTTATTGATTTCAGAGAGGAAGGGAGAGGGAGAGAGAGACAGAAACATCAATGACGGGAGCGAACCATTGATTTTGTACACATCCTACTTGGGACTGAATTTACAACCTGGGGAATCGAACTGTGACCTCCTGGTCTACGCTCAACCACTGAGCCATACCATCCGGGCTACATTGTGACTTTTGGTTGAACCAACATCCAATATTTGCCTTATTATGACTATGTAAATATTATCCTAGGCTGAATCACATGAGGTACAATGATTACATTTTACTTCTTATATAAGATGGTAAGAAAAAATGCTATGTAGTTCATCCCCCTGTCTATTCTTGGGAACAGGGGATATTACATTTCCCAGCCTCCTTTGCAATGCATCTGGGACCATGTGACTACGTTTTGGCCAATGGAAATGCAAGTGAAGGTAATTCGGCCCTTTCAGTCCAAGGCGGCCGGAGGCCTTCTCTACACGCTGGCTCTCCCCTTCAGGCAGGTGGCGTAAGGGACTCTGAGATGGTGGAGTTGCAAGAGGGAAGCAGCCTGGCTCGAGTCACCCCTTGGAGGAGAGCCAGGCCTGTGATGTGGATGAAATATAAACCTTTCTGGGCTAAGCCACTGAGATTTCAAGACGTGTCTGTTGTGGCAGCTGCCATTAATAGCTAATGCTTTCAGCATTGCATTATTGTTCTCCAGGTTGCTTAATATTCTTTTAATCATCCTCATTCATCCCCAAACTTTCCCACAGAAAGACAAGCCTCTTCCATAAGGTCAAACACCCAGCCTTTTCAGTGTGCTCCACGCCCTTCACCCCTGACTAATCGCAGTGCCTGGTGATGGGACATCCGCCTTTTCTCTGCCTGATGGGGAGCCAGGAGGCCGGTGAAAGGGGAAATGGGTTATATGTAAGGAGAGGCAGTTTAACTTCATGGTTAAGAGTTCACGCTCTTCAAATTTAGCAGCCGGCAACTTTCCTAACCTGTCTGAGACGTTCTGTTTTGAAACATGGGGATAATAGCTCTGACTTCAGAGGACTGTCGTGAGGATTAAATGAGATGATGCTTGTAAAGTGCTCTCCACACCATTTCTGGCGCAGAGGACATGCTGTTAAATCCTGGTTCTTATTATGAAGGTGAAAAAGCTCTGGGGAGTGACTATGCTTTCCAAGCACCAGGGAATTTAACTGGGAAATGAGTTCTGCCTTGCTTCCCACTAGATGCAGCTGCTCCCTAACGTGAGAGACAGCTGAGGAGGGACCGACATGGAGCGGTGTGTTCCAGGGTCCTCAATCCGGCTACGACTTAGACTCACCTGGGATCCTTTTATTACTTATTATTTTTACACAATTCTTTAAAAAAAATTATGTATTTATTTATTTATTTCAGAGAGGAAGAGAAAAGGAGAGAGAGAGATAGAAACGTCAGTGATGAGAGGGAATCATTGATTAGCTGCCTCCTGCAAGCCCCATTTTGGGGATTGAGACCTTAACGCAGGCATGCATGTGCCTTGACAGTGAATTGAACCGGGAATTTCTGATTCATAGGTCGATTTTCAACCATTGAAGCCACACCAACCAGGCTAGGATGCTTTTAAAACTATTAGCATTTTGGGCCCCGATATTGGTATGTTTCAAAGCCTCTTTAGTAAAGTGACCAGACGTCCCGCTTTTGGTGGGACAGTCCCGCTGTTTAACAATTTGTCCCGCATCCCGCGGAGTTTTTAAAAAGTCCCGACTTCCGCCAAGGCCGGTTTGGCACAGTGGATAGAGCGTAGGCCTGCAGACTGAAGGGTCCCAGGTACGATTCCGGTCAAGGGCATGTACCTTGGTTGTGTGCACATCCCCAGTAGGGGTTGTGCAAGAGGCAGCTGATTGATGATTCTCTCTCACTGATGTTTCTGGCTCTCTATCCCTCTCTCTTCCTCTCTGTAAAAAAAAAAAAAATCAATAAAATATATTACAATAAAATAAAATAAGTCCCGATTTCCAAATGCCACGGGACGAATTGTTAAAAAAATTGGGACTATCCTGCCAAAAGCGGGACGTCTGGTCACCTTAGGCGATTTTAATGGACATGGGGGTTAAGAACCATCGGCCGAGGGCAGCAGGTTCAATCCCCTCAGGAGTTAAAAGACCCTGGATGGGCCCACACTCGATTCCGATTCCGCAGGGCTGGGTGGAGGCTGCGAATTTGCATTTCTAACGAGCACACAGGTGATGCTCCTGAGCAGGCCCAGGCTCACTGGCTCAGCCCTGGGCTCCTGAGAAGCCAGTTTGGAGAAGGCCCTGGTCTTGGGTCCCCCCCAGCTTCAGACCTTGAACTTGTGGAGCCAGAATCTGGTTCCAGCTCAGCCGGCATCTGACCCAGGACTGGTTGCATCCTTCTCTGAGCCTTGGGACAACCTCTTCTCTGAAGTGGCTCTTAAGCTCTAGGAATCTCGGTGAGTCTGTGGCCCTCACACATTTTAATTTTGGTAAAACGTGAGGAGCTGGAGCGGTTTGAGGATCAGGGGAGGGGTTCCTTCTGAGGTGGGCCAGCCTGGGCCCCAGGCCAGTGGGCCCTGAGGGTGAACAAGATAAGCCCGCTGGTTCTCTGAGTGCCGTGAAGGAGAAGGAAGGAGAGGGTGGGACGGACATTCCCAGAGGCCCCCGGCTGGCCGGGTGGGGTTCAGCGGGGCCCACCTTCCCCAGCACCAGTTTTCCACTGGAGGCGGAGAAGTGAAAAGAGGAGGGGAGAGGACTCATAACCCGGACCTTCATTTGTGTACTTGACCCGGGGCTGGGTGGCCTCTGTCCTCCGGGGTAGCTTGTGGGGGGCGGGGAGTAAGGACCACTCTGGCTCCTTCTGTGCAGGGCCCCCCATCCTTGGGTTCTGACCCCAGACCCTGTCCTTTCTTGCTGCTGCCATCTTCCTGTGGCGTTTCTGCTCATCTGTAAATGACACGTTGACATTCAAGCTTCCTAAGATAGAAGGCCCTTGGGTCAAAGCAGACCGTGTGTTCCTTATGTGTGCTCCACGCCGTCTCTCTCTGGGGTTGACAGATTTGCGGCTAGGTCTGTGAGGATGGGGAAGTGGAGGCTGGGGTTGTGGGGCTCCTCCTTCAGTAGGAGGTGTGCCTGTGGCTGAGGGCCCCCTGGGGTGAGCTCTGAAAGGCCTCGGGGTGCCTGGGAGGGGCTGGCTGCCTTCCAGAGAGATACTCCTAAGAGGCAGAGGGGCCCTGGCCAAGGCCACTTCCCGGGAGCTGTAGGCAGGGGCCGGGGTAGGTGCGAAGGAGGCGCACAGGGAGGGGATTCGTGCTATGGCTGCGTGAGACCCTGGTAGGCATCTTCCTCAGGAGAACAGGTGTTACCTTCAGCGGCTTTTACAATGAAAACAAAAGCAAGGGGAAGTACAGGATGTGGCAGTACAGAAAGACAGCATTTCACAGTGATGCTGGCATGCCTGGCGTTTGAGGCAGGGGGTGTTGGGGGCTTTCCAGAGGCCTGAGTGGGCCGGGTGTGGAGGAGGCGGGACGAGTACAGGTGTGGTGAGCAGAGAGGGCCGCTGTTTGGTTGGGAGATTGGCTACAGGGAGCAAATATGTGAATAAATAGGCTAACCCAGTGGTAGCTAACTCATTAGTCAACAGAGCTAAATATCTACAGTACAGCGATTGAAATTTCTTTTGAGAGCCAACTTTTTAAAACTTAAACTTCTTCTAACACCACTTCTTCAAAATAGACTCACCCACACCGTGGTATTTTGTGGAAGAGCCACACTCAAGGGGCCAAAGAGCAGCATGTGGCTCGCGAGCTGCAGTTTGCCGACCATGGGGCTCATGGGAGCCAGGTTTTCTGCTGTTAGAGAAGTGAGCTGCAAACATGGAAAGGGGGAAAGCGAGCAAGAACCTGAGGTGCATGAGTAGTTTGACCTCATTGATACATGTATATGTACACACACATCAAAACCATGCATTTAAGTACGTATATGGAAATATGTGTAGCTGTGGGTGTACACACATTTATTTCTTAGTTTCTAGAGGGGCTGGGAGAATAAATTGTAGTCATGATGAACACACCAAGCTCCCAGGTCCCGGTTTCCAAACACCATCCATCCTCCCCTGAAAGGAACCAGGGCTTCTCGGAGAAGCGGCTGCTTCCGGAGACGGAGTGGGGAACGGACAAGATGGGTCTGGAGCATCTTGTGCCAGAAAGCAAGGAAGCGCTCAAGGAAGGGTGAAGACAGAACGGTGCAGGGATAGCTAGAAGGGGCTCTTATTGCTCAAACCTGGGCACGCTGAGCATCAACATATACACAACTGGATCAAAGGCATTGCATGAAATAGGATTCTATGTGTCCATATAGACTAGGGGTGTCGAACTCAATCAGAGAAGGGGCCAAAATCTAAAATCCAGCCTAAATCGCGGGCCGAATGGTTTACTGAACAGTCATAAACTGTCATTGTGATGGAAACGCAGCGGAGTGCAGTGATGACAGCGCGGTGCGGGCCACATTGCAAGGCCTGGCGGGACGGATTTGGCCCGCGGGCCTTGTGTTTGACACATGTGATATAGACGTAATTAAATGAGTGAATAAATTATTAGGAGAGGTGGGAAAGCTCCTTCTCACAAGAGGTTGCCAGTTAATGACCGTAGAAGGAATGATGGAACTATGAGAAAAATCAACATCAGCCAAGCGTCCTGGTAATGGTTGATTCAGGCTGACGTTGTCAGTGATGCTAAGACCGGCAGGTGAATGTTTGGAGATGAGGATATTGGTCAAGTACTGGAATGGATCACTAGAAAATATCCCCCCCCTCTCCCCCCCCCGAAAATATTTTTTCAACTACAAAAAGGAAAAGAGTGACTTTCTGGGAGAAAAACCTGGCAGGCTCCGAGTAGAGCAGGTGATCAGAATTAACCTCACTAGGGATGGGCAGGTGACCACATGGGCCTCCTGATGGGAATGAACCCCAGTTTCTGCTAAGAGTGCATGGCCTGTCTCCTCACAGGAATCAGCCTCATGTTGAGGGTTGCCCTACGCAATTTAGGGCCTCTACTCTTAAATAAAAACACGGCTGTTGAGGAAAGACATGAAAAATGGGGGGGAGAGGGGAAAAGGGGAATGTTGAAGTTTGAAGGAGCCTGGAGAGACATGACAGCTAAATGCAAGATGTCGCCTGGCTGGTGTGGCTCAGTGGTTGAGTGTTGACCTACGAACCAGGAGGTCTTGGTTTGTTTTCCTGTCAGGGGCACATGCCCGGGTTGCAGGCTTGATCCCCAGTAGGGGGCATGCAGGAGGCAGTCAGTCAACTAATTAATTTCATCTTCTTTCCTCTCTGAGATTAATAAAAATATGTTAAAAAAAATAAATGCGCCGAAACCAGTTTGGCTCAGTGGATAGAGCGTCGGTCTGTGGACTGAAAGGTCCCAGGTTCTATTCTGGTCAAGGGCATGTACGTTGGTTGCGGGCATATCCCTGATAGGGGGTGTGCAAGAGGCAGGCTGGTCGATGTTTCTCTCTCATCGACGTTTCTAGCTCTCTATCTCCCTTCCTCTCTGTAAAAAATCAATAAAATATATGTATATAAAAAAATAAAATAAATGCAAGGTGTATTCCTAGATTGGATCCTGGACAAGAAAGGAAAAAGAGACATTGTTGGGACAGTTGATGAAATTTGAATGGGGCATGGAATGCATGGTGATGCTGTGCCAATGTTGGCTTCCTGATCCTGGAAGGTTATGTTGGAGAGTGACCTTGTGTTTTAGGAAATATACTCCAGCGTATTCAGGGGTAATGGGATATTGTATCTGCAGCTTGCTCTCCAATGGTTCGGGGAAAAGACTAGTGATTATATAGGCCACGTGCTTGTAAAGAAAGAGTGTGACACGTGCATGCAATGAAACACATAGGGGAAAGTGTTAACAGCTGGGAAACCCTGGTAATATTTTTCTTATATCTTTTCTGTAAACCTGAAATTATTTCAGAATTCTTTTAAAAAAAAAAGATTAAAAAAACCACACTCATAGCCTGACTAATCCACAGGGAACTATATAATTTTTTAAAGCATTTCTTCCCAGTTCCCCCCCCCCCCCCCTGAATTTTCATGGAGTTAAATTGTGTTCTATGTGCAACTATATATCCCACTGTATCACTTAACATTTCCCCGGGTGTTATGGTAAACATTGTTTTTAATGGCCACATATTGCCCATGGAGAGGTTGTGTCAAAACTTACCATTCTGACTATTGTTGGATGGCACTCAGGTTTTTCCTTTAAGAGACTTATAAGCCACATTGCAATGAATATCTTTGATAATAAAGACTTTTATGTTTATTTGTCTTAGGGTAGATTTCTAGAAATGGAGTTATGGAAGGATCTGAATATTTTAAAACGATTGGCACACACACCACACTGCCTTGCAAAAGCAGTTTAGTAATAAAGCAATTCCCAGCAGCAATGAGTGAGCACTACTCTGGGCACACCCTCGCCAGCATTTTCTTTTTTTAATATATATTTTTATTGATTTCAGAGAGGAAGGGAGAAGTAGAGAAAGAGAGAGAGAGAAATAACAGTGATGAGAGAGAATCATTGATCAGCTGCCTCCTGCTTGACCCAGGCTGGTGATGGAGCCCAGAACCCAGGCTCACCAGTGTTTTAAAACTCCTCTTTTGCTAGGTGAGGAGTGAGGACTTACTGTTTTACTGTGTATTCCTAGAGCAGCGTTTTTCAACCGCTGTTCCGCGGCACATGTTGCCTGGTGTGCCGTAGGTACAGACAAGACAAGAATTTTATAATTTTTCACTATTTTGTTTACTTAAATTTCATAATAAAGTAATTATAAAATACTTTCTTTGTGTTTATTTGATTCCTATTCAAGAGAATTACTTTATATATAGTCAATATAGGCACAGAGTTAAATTTTTTAACATTTTCTAATGGTGGTGTGCCTCATGATTTTTTTTATGAAACAAGTGTGCCTTTGCCCAAAAAAGGTTGAAAAACACTGGTGTAGAGCATGCAGGAGGCAGCCAATCAATGATTTTCATCATTGATGGGTCTCTCTTCCCCTCGCCATTCTTCTATAAAATCAATAAAAATAATTTTTAATGATAAAGGAGAAAAGATGTCCAATAAAATGAAAGTGGGTGAGAGTTGCTCACAGCCAAGGGGGCTGGGACAAACCAGACAGGCTAATTGGGAAATGGCCCAGGCCAAGGCAGGCAGCCAGGGCTCCCCACACAGTGCCTCAGCAGAAGTCAGCCAGGCACATGAGCCACTTTGGAGTCACATGATCCCAGAAAGAGCCACATGGGCACCAGGGCTGGCGGTCCGGGAGGAGGGCTCTCCACTGGATGCGAAGGTCACCTGGCCCCAGGCCTTGGGGAAGCATCCAGTCTAGACAAGCCAAAAGAAACATGGGACATCGATGGAGAACCACCACTGATTTAACAAACCACCAGTAACATGTTCGAACTCTCTAGGACAGTGTTTTTCAACCTTTTTTGGGCAAAGGCACACTTGTTTCATGAAAAAAATCATGAGGCACACCACCATTAGAAAATGTTAAAAAATTTAACTCTGTGCCTATATTGACTATATATAAAGTAATTCTCTTGAATAGGAATCAAATAAACACAAAGAAAGTATTTTATAATTACTTTATTATGAAATAATAAGTAAACAAAATAGTGAAAAATTATAAAATTCTTGTCTTGTCTGCACCTACGGCACACCAGGCAACATCTCGCGGCACACTAGTGTGCCGCGGAACAGCGGTTGGAAAACGCTGCTCTACACTGGGGATCGAGCCCACCACCCCAGCAGGTGCCCTGACTGGGGGGAATTGAACCATGACCTCCTGGTTTATAGGTTGATGCTCAAACACTGAGCCATGCTGGCCGGTCCCTCTTTTATCATTTTAAAAAATATATAGGATTATTTATTCCCTCCACCCCCCATTATAAAAGCAATTTATAATCACTATAAAAATTCAGATATTATAGAAAAGTATAAAAAATATGTTCTCCATAGTCATATAATTCAACAATCTGGTAGTATTTGGAATATTTTCTTCCACATTTTTCTATGTAGATAGGTCTAAATTTTTACATGAATGGGCTCACTTTTAGACATTTGATTTAATAAAAACTTAAAAAATTTTAAAAGTTGGCAATATATCTCAGATTTACATATGCAGTTTCTTTCAATACATTTTGGGGTAACAAACATTAACATGGGAAAGTATCAACCTTATTTCACTTCCATGTTAAAAACAAATTTCTATTTGTAAGGCACAACATCCTTGAACCATTGTAGAAACGTGTGTGTGTGTGTGTGTGTTTGTGTGTGTGTGTTTAAGAAAACATTTAACGAAAGGCACATTCTGAAAAGATAAGAAGGTTGTGGGGAAAACTTCAGTTCCCATTTATCTAGTCCTTAAACCCTTGGAGGATCTGCCTGGCCAGCGTGGCTCAGTGGTTGAGCTTTAACCTATGAACCAAGAGGTCACAGTTCGATTTCCACTCAGGGCACATGCCTAGGTTGTGAGCCCGATCCACAGTAGGGGCGTACAGGAGGCAGATGATCAATGATGTTTCTCCCTCATCAATGTTTCTCTCTCTATCCCTCTCCCTTCCTCTCTAAAAATCAATTAAAACGTATTAAATACACACACACACACACAAAAATCACAAACCTTTGAGGATCTGCCTCCAGCCACCACTAGGCTATGCTGTTACCAGTCCATTCCTGGAAGCATCGGCACGTGGCTTGAATTATCCTCTCCATTGTAAATTTGTTCTTTTTTTACTGTGATGGCAAGTTTGGGTTCGTTTTAAATGGCATCATGCTACACCATTACTGACATAGGCTTTCCAGTTTGCTTGAGAGGAGGAATTGGAAGTGGGAAGAACAGCACTTCCAGATGACAGAGGGCACCTCCAGCTGAGAGATGGGCCCACAGGTCCCCAATAGCTCTTACATCAGCTCGTGCCAGGGAACGGCAGGATGAGGCAGCTGTGGAGGAAGGACAGCCGGGACTGTTCCTCCCAGGACAGGCTGCACTCGGTGCCTCCGTAAGTGGATGATTATTTGAAGCACTACACATCATAACCAGAAGAATGTTTTCTCAGAGCTTAAGGTAGAATTAAAGTCAGGCAGATGGACAAGGCAAGTGGAGCCGCCCCGTCCACCTAGGGAGTCATCCTAATGGCTGGTCCTGAGGCAGCCACTTCCCATGGAGAGACTGCGAGTCCTCTCCGACAGTAACTCGGAGTGCTGACTGGAGAAGATGTGAATGGGGATCACAGTTCTGTGTGGTCAGGCGTTGGATGGCTGGATCGTCAAAATATAAGAGGCGACATCCAAATTAATATGACCACAAATGCAATATTTTTAAACACATAAGGAAACTTGGGGTTTTAGAGAGAAGTTCAGGTAATAATTTTATTTTATTTATTTATTTATTAAAAAAAATATATATTTATTGATTTTGGACAGAGAAGAAGGGAAAGAGAGAGTTAGAAACATCAATGAGTAAGAGAGAGTCATTGATCAGCTGCCCCTTGCACACCCCCTACTGGGGATATGCCCGCAACCAAGGTACATGCCCTTGACCGGAATCGAACCCGGGACCTTTCAGTCCCCAAGCCGATGCTCTATCCATTGAGCCAAACCGGTTTCGGCATCAGGTAATAATTTTAATAAACTCCCATGAAAACTGGAGAATGGGGAAAAACCGTAAGTAAATAAATAAAACAGCTTGAGAAAGTAGATATTTCCTTTACCCCGGGGGAAGGTGCTATTATTACCACCCCCGCCGTTTAGACAGAGAAACTGAGTCTCAGGTGGCTGACTTCCCCAGTGCTATGCCTGAGTAGGTGGCAGAGCTGGGACTTGAGCCCAGGGCTAACTGCTGAGCTGGGAGGCCTTTTCTTCTCCCTGTGATGACCCACAGCACCACTGGTGGGGGGAGGGGCTGCACCATCACCGCCCCAGCGGGCCGCCCCCACCCCTGCCTCTGTCATACGCATTTTTCAAATCAGACTGAAGTATGCTGCTTTGTAGTCTTCTTTTCTCACTAACTCCCTTTAAGAGGGGCAAGGAGAGCAACATAGATGGTCTCCATCCTGACCCCAACTCAACCCCCTCCCGACCCCATCCAGGCAGAGCCTCCTGGCCTCTTTCCCCGCAGCATAGCCTGGAACATGAGTCACAATGGAAAATTCTAGAGAGCAGCTTCCTTGGAATGGGCTTCGTGGTGACTCTGCAGGCCACAGGCGGGGCCGTGTGTGTGTGTGTGTGTGTGTGTGTGTGTGTGTGGCCCCAGGTTTTGCTACTGGGGGCCCTTGGGGTGGCCTTGGACACCCCCATATGATTAAGGTTCCAGTGGGATTGTAACCAGCATCCCTTCCTCAGTGCCTTCCTTTCCACAGGGGGGGACTCCGGCCGTGGGATCCGTGGCTTTTTTCTTTTCCACGGAGTTTATTTCCCTCCAATTATCACAGGAATGAAAATCATTACAGAAAACGAGCAGAGCAGAGGAAAAAAGCCCTCCGCGCCCAGGGCCCATGGCGGCTGCCAGCATTCTGCTGGACGGCTGCTTCCTCGTCCACAGAGAGGCTGCCCCACAGTGACCTCAACCATATCCCTGTTGTTGCCCCAGGATCGACTGGTTCCAACATTAGATCCTTCTGTGCGCGGGGATTTTCATGGCTGTGGGGACGGTTCACTTTGATATATTCTTAGAAGTGGAATTCTTAGGAGATTCTTCTTATAAGTGGAATTATTGGGTCAAGGATGTTTGACTGAAGGGAAGCAGAGTCCCCGACAGCTGAGCCCATGGGATGGTGACCCCAGGGCCCGTGACTATAGTCTGTGGGTGCAGTAAGTTTCTCATCACTGAACGCTCTCAAGCACAGGGTATGGGACTGATGGCTCTTCGTGGATGGCACAACCATCCCTTTACTGGCCACTTTGGAGGGGTTGGGGTTATGTTGGATTGCCATCGTGATGTGGGGGTGAACTTCCATGTAGAGGGCAAGACTACAATGGGGGCCAGTTTCTGCCACAAGAAGCTTTCTTGCTTCTTCCCAACTTTCCAATATCCTGCAAGAAATTCGTGTATGAAAAAATACACCCTGCTTGGGGGAGAAAGAAAGCTCCCTCGGAGCTTTACCCTTACCCAAGTTCATACCGCCAAGGCCTGCTCCCTCTCTCCAGCCCCTCCTGGGCCGGAGCGGGTCAGTTTCTCCATGACCTGGAGCCCATGTGGCTGGGACAGGGAAGCCCGGGGCTGTTAGAGCAGCTCCGTGGGCACCAGGGGGCTCTTTCCTGAGGCTGAGGAGCAGGACTTCTATGTGACTGCGTGCCTTATTGCCTGTGACTTGGGGCAGCTGGAGAGAGCAGTGTGTCTCTGAGCAGAGCCGCTCAAACCTGACAAGATCCCTCAGCAGCTGCCGCCTCCACCCACCAGTTAGATCCATGGTGATTCTTCCGTGAAACAGCCGCTGTCTGGGCAGAAACTTGGCCTTGGGAGTCAGCTACCTCATGTTGAATTCCTGCTCTGCCTCTTCCTGGCGCCATCTCTCAGTCAACTATCCCACCTCCCTGAGCTGAGCTTCCACGCCCACCAGGAGGGAATGTCAGCAGTCCCACCTCAGTGGGTGTGCACGCACAGGACCAAAACGCACATGCAGTGTTTAGCCCTACCGAAGGGTCAAGGTCACCCTCCTGGGTGACAGCTCAGGAAGCTGGCAGCGACTGATGCAGCCAAAGACCCCTGGCCAAGTCTTATTCACAGCCGTGTCTCTCTGCCCTTCTCGTCCTGTATCTGATCTTCAAGCTCTGAAGTGGCTCTTCTGGGAATGGAATCTCTTCTGGGAAACTGGCAGAGGCATCACTTTGGGAACACACACTGCATTGCAGCACCAACTTGCAGACTGAACCTAAGGGTAACAGTGACTGGGTGGTGGCTCCTCAGGCCTCTCCCGGCCCCTGGAAGGCCCCACTGCTGCCCTTCAGGGGTCTTGTAAGCCCGACACTCAAGTCTGACATGTGTGCGTGTGCGTGTGCGTGTGTGTGTGCGTTGGAGCAGTGGCTTGCCCATTTATCTCCTTTTAAGTCTCCTTTTTCATCTATGAGACACAAAGCTCTTTTACAAAGTATTTTTTTTTAAAGAATAGTTTATTGATTTTTAGAGAGAGAAGAGAAGGAAGGGAGAGATACAGTCATGTGAGAGCAAAACAACCATTGGCTGCCTCCTGCACACCCTGCTATTGGGGATAGAGACCACAACTGGGGCATGTGGCCTTGACTGGGAATTGAACCAGCAACCCCCTTGTGCTTCGGACAACTGAACCACACCGGCCAGGGCTCAGAAAGCATTTTAAGTGTAGCAAGTATTACTGAAAAATATTAAAAATGGGAGAGGTGGCTGGTGCCTAGCTAGTGCCATGGTTGGCAAACTCATTAGTCAATAGAGCCAAAGATCAACAGTACAACGATTTACATTTCTTTTGAGAGCCACGTTTTTACAACTTAACACCACTTTTTCAAAATAAATTCGCCCAGGCCGGGGTATTTTGTGGAGGAGCCAGACTCAAGGGGCCAAAGAGCCGCGTGCAGCTCCCGAGCTGTGGTTTGCTGACCATTGATTAGTGCTTCTGTAACTTGAACGTGCTGGAGAATCACCCGCGGATTCTTTAAAATGCAAATTCTGATTCAGTAGGTCCAGGTGAGGCCTGGACTCCACCTTGCTGACCAGCTCCCAGGGACCAGTGCTGCTGGTCTGGGGGCCTCACTGAGGTTCTACCAGGTTATCTCTGCCTGTTCCTCAGAGTCCTGTGGCCCCTCAGCTTCCCGTGGGCTTCCTGGCTCTGTCTTGAGCCCAGTCTCATGCTAACCGCTGGCTCCTCTTCCCGAATTTCATTCCCTCCTCTCACCCTTCCCCTCACTATGTGGCCTGATTCAGGTTTCTGTACCAATTACTCCCGAAGCCTTGCTGCTGGCCCTCAGCTGTGTTTCCAAACTCAATTTCTTTCTGAGAAATAAGGTGTTTACATTTAATAAGAGCAATATTCAGCCATTTACAGGAAACCTGGAAATTACTGAAAAGTATATGGGAGCATACCAAAATTTATCCAGAATCCTATACCCCAAATCAAACTATTGATGAGGTTTGGAATCATTTTCCTCAGTTCTCTCTTTTTTTCTTATATATCTATAGATTTTAAAACTTAATTAAAATAATATAATACAAATGAAACAAACATGAATGTTGCTATAGCCTGCTTTCCCGTGTTATTACTGGTTCTTGAACAACACAAGAGTGTCTATTCCACAGGTACTAATAATTGTTAATGTTTATTGAGTCCCTAGGGCACATGCATGTTTATTGTCTCAGCTAAATAATCATTTGTTTAACCGGTCTCCTGTATAAAAATGCCATGGTGAATGCCTTTGTACACACATTTTTATCTATCTTACGATTTATTTCTTTAGACCAGGAGTTGGCAAACTTTTTGTAAGGGCCAGGTAATAAATACTTCATGTTTGGTGGACCACACAGTCTCTGTCACAACTACCCTTAAGTTGTACAGCAAAAGCAGCCACAAGCGAGGCAAACAAATGAATTTGAATGCATTCCAATAAGATCCTATCTACAAAGACAGGTGGCTGGTTGGATTTGGTCCATGGGCCCTTGTATGCTGACCCTGCTTTAGACTAGAAGCAGTCAAGGATTGGCAATTTTTTTTTTTCAATGAAAGGCGGAGAGAAAATATATTTAGTTGTGTTCAATATAATCTCTGTTGCTGTTTCTTTTCCCTTCCTCACTCAACCTCCCCACTACCTTCTCTTCCCCCTTCCTCCACCCCTTCCTCATTTCTTCTCCCCCCCCCCACCTTTCTCATTTGTCTTCCAACCTTTTAAGAATGCTAAAACCACCCTTAGCTTGCAGACTGTACAAAAATAGGCCTTGACTAGATGGATAGAAGTTGAATTCCTGGTTCACACAGTATGAACATTTAAGTCTCTTGATGAGAATGAGTGCCTGATTGCTTTCCAACTTACAAGCCCCCACCCCAATCCTAACCAGAACTCTCCCTGCCCCCCTCTCCACTCCCTAGCAGTACAGGACGCGTCTGTCCTCTTCTACCTTCACTGCAGAAGTTTCTTTTACTCAGTCTTTGCTAATTCAATAGGTGAGAATACCTCATTTTAATTCACATTGTTTTGATTGCTAATAGATTGAGCATTCCCTCCCTTTATCATCCATTTGTATTTCCCATTCTGTAAAGCGTTGTCTTTTTTATTTTCATTTTTTTATTAAGGTATTATATGTGTACATATCTTACCAATTCCCCTCCCCTCTCATTCTCATACATGCCCTCCCTCCCCAGAGTTTTGCGTCCATTGGTTATGCTTATACGCATGCATACAAGTCCTTGGGTTGATCTCTTATATCCCTCACATCTCCCTACTTTCCCCATTGTAATTTGACAGTCTGTTGCTTTGCTGTCTCTGTATCTATCTTTTTGTTCATCAGTTTATAATGTTCTTTATTATCCATAAATGAGTGAGATCATGTGGTGTTTTTCTTTCATTGACTGGCTTATTAAGTGTTGTCTTTTAAATTGCCTTTTTGGGAGGGCTCTTATTATTTTTCTTTTGGACTTTGCATGGCTTTTTGACAAAGAAAGGATCTTAAGTGTTGTCATATTTGTTGCAATGATTTTCCCCAGTGTTTTTTTTTTCTTTCCCTTTTAATTGTATTTATGATGATGTTGACGAATAGAAGTGCTTAACTTTTATTTATCTTTTCCTTTATGGGCTCCATTTCCTCCTTGAAACTTTCCCTTTTGGTTTTGGGAAGATCAGCTCTCCTTCTTTGCTCTCAGCCTCCTGATATCCCATCAAGGACAGTTCCGGAATGCTGTGAAGAAATGTGTAAATTCTAAGTGCTTTCCGCTGAACTGCACAGAACATCCGTTTAACAGTGGTTCTCAGACTTTAGCACCCGTCAGAGTCACGTGGGGGGCTTGTTGACACTCATATGATGGGGGCTCCCCTATAGCACTCGAGGTTCTATAGGTCTGGGGCGGGGCCTGAGAATGTGCATTTTTAGCACATTCCCTGAAGGGGCTGACGCCATTGGCCAAGGGCACACACTTTGAGAACCACTGGCTTAAACTATGGAGACACAAATGACCTTATGGGACAGAAAGGCCAGGAGAGGTGGTACCAGCGTTAGTTTCTTGGCTTTCTGTTGGCCTTTTCCTCAGGATTGCGAGATGGCTGCCGTAGCTCCAGGCAATTCCTACTCACGCTGGCATTCCGAGCAGGAAGAAAGGGGAAGATGGAAAAAAGCTTTCCTTTTAAGTGCTGGGCACAGTGCCTCTTTGACCAAAGCTTGTAAGCCCACATCCTGTAAGAAGAGAGGGTGGATCTGGGGCAGGAGACGCGCTCTGGTTTGGGAGCTTCCCTGCACTGAGTGGAGAAGTGAATAGTTCAGGCCGGATGCCTCTTGAGGACCCAGGATCGGGTCAGCTGGGCCTGCAGGCTGGTTCTGCTCCGGCTGCACTGAAGTAATTGGACTTCTGCCTTGTTTCTGATACAAAGGTTGGACGGCTCTCCTGTTCTGATATTTGGATAATTCCCTGCTGAATAATGGGCCTGCATCTCTCTGAGGTGGGAAGCCTTTGCTTGCTTCTGCCCGTTGTTCTCCTAGTCAGGAGTCCCATCCCCAAGTTCCAGTCCGGTGCCCTAGCACCTTACTACCTGTGGACAGGCACGCCCAGTGCCACCTGCCTGGATTCACAGAGACGTCCCTCAGCTGTCTGAGGCTCTGAGATCAGTGGACCCAAGTTCCGGAGGCCTGCTTAGGTGGACTAGCTGCTGTGTTTTACCTGTTGATCCAACTGTCTCTTATCATCTATAGAGAATCATTCCTGGGCTGCCTCCTGCATGCCCCCTACTGGGGATTGAGCTGAAAACCTGGGCACATGCCCTGACCAGGAATCAAACCTTGACCCCCTGTTTCATACGTGATGCCTAACCACTGAACCACCCCATCTGGGCCATTTCCTACTTTCTTTGGAGGACAAAGGATGGCTCAACCAGCACCATCTAAAGTGAGAATTGAGAGCAGGAAGTTTCTACCTCAGGCGATAGGGGATAAACACCAAAGGCTTACAGGGGTGGGCTAAGGCAGTGTCTGTAAGAAGGTGCCCAGGTCACATCGGAGGGGAGAATACGGTAACCCTAATCCAGAGGGGTCAAAGGGGGCTTACCTGCTGGGACCCAAACTGGTTTCAATAAGAACATGAATCGGGATGTCCAGTTGGAAGGCTGGCTTCCAGCCCGGCTCGTTGCATCGGCTCAGTTGTTACTGCTTCCGTCCAGTTGTTCCCCTCTGGCAGTTCTGTTTCCTCTGGGTTCACGTCTTTCTTGTGGCCACAGGATGGCTGCCTGCAGCTCGGGGGGTCACGTCCTTCCCACTTTCTTGCCAGAGGAGAAAGAGAAAAATCCACTTCCCTGATAGCACGGGAAAATGCCCCAGAATGGAACTTTGTTGGCCCTGAGCGGCCTGATGTTGTCACTGCAGTTAGCTGAAATATTAATCAAAGAAAAGAAGCAAAGGAAGTCAGACATTTTTGAGCCTCATGGGCTGGGGAGCATGAGCCTGCTTGCTTGCCCCATCAGGGATGAGCATCCCTCCCTTCCCCTCTGGTCCGGGGTTGTGGGGGGGGGGGGGGCGGGGGAAGGGAGGGAGCAGGGGAGCAAGCACAGGTGCAGTAGAAGTCAAAATGGCCCGGGGGGGAGGTGCTGGACCATGAAGGCCTGTCAGTCTAACCTGGGAAGAAGATCGTTGGCTGGGGGCTGGACCCAACACAAGCCCAAGAAAGCTTGGGAAGTTGATTGGTTTTTAAAAAGCTCCTGGTTTAAACCCCAGGGGAACAAAGAACGTGTGCACTCTCTTGTCTGTCTATTTGTCTGTCTGTCTCTCCCTCTCTCCTACCCTACCACCCAGTAATGCACTTGTACTCACTTTAGTGGTGGAACACGCGACCATGTGGGTCTAGCAGCTCCCCTGGCCCATGCAGACTGCGCTGGCTCCACAGGACTAAGCTTTAATAGGAAGCAGACGCCCTGGACCCCGGCCTTGGTCTTGGCCTTGCGGAAGACAAGGCTGGACTTTTTCCATGGCCGGCTGGGTGGAGATGGGATACTGGGAACCAGGAGGGGAACTCTTTTGATTTTGTATCGTGAATAATCCTAGTCACACCACAGTCTCCTGGGTGTGAATCCTTGAAATGTCTCGTGGAAGAGCCTCATTTCGACCAAAAACCATTTGGCTCACAGTCCTTCCCTGAGACCAACCACCAGAGTCGGGGTAGGGTGATGCACTGATTGGTTGAGGGCTGGATCACAGGGCTCAACCCTAGAATTTGCGGTCGAGTCGATTCCATCCAAACCACATGGCTGAGAACGGGCTGGAGTGCTCTCAGAGGGCACGTAGGGCCACTCCCGGTGGGAGACATAGGGAGTGGGTATGGGAAGGCGACCTACAGATGTTCCCTCTCATTGGAGGTTCAACTTGGAGGCCATAGCTGAAGACTTCAGGTGATGTCAGGATCTTAGAATTGGTAGAAAACATGCAAGAATCAAGGGATGGAGTAGAAGGGGGTGTTTGAGCTCTGGGGATGTGAAGTTGTGACTGGGTCAGGCTGGCTTAAAGGGCCAGGAACAGGACCTCTCCTGTGTCAGCTTGCAGCTCAGTTTGTGGGCTAGTTCCAAATCTCAGCACCTCCCAGCTGCCATCCTGCTGTCGTTAACCCTTCCGGGCCTGGACATCTTCCTACTCAAAGAACACGTGACTCAGTCAACCAGGGTGCTTTTTCTCTTGGCAATAAACATGCTGCTCAGGCCCTTCATTGCCAGGCAGGACAATGCCTCCTTCACAACTCCTTTGGGCTTACTGCCCTAGTTATTCTCTCTAACTCAAATATAATTTGTCAGCCCATGTGATAGATTTCAGCCTGAGTTCAGTCCCAGAAAAAGTTTGTGGCCACAGTTAACATCTGAATGCTTCATGTCATCAGAAGACGGCACGAATATGAACCCGGTATTTTTCCCCACACGGGCCCCGTAGAGTATCCAGGTTACAAATCGGCCTTCCTCAGGTGCCTGCCTATATTGGCTCTTGGCTACCTTTATGGTCTTCCTCTCTTCTTTTTGTCTCTAATTATCCCAATCACCATGATGTTTAGTCTTGGGAGCCTGCTAAATCCTCTTGGAACCAATCAGAGAAAATTCAAGGGAAGTAAATAAATAACGTGTGATTTGTTTTCCCTGATGTATTGGTTTTCTCAGCGTGGAAGAGAGAAAAATGTGTAATTCAGACATAAACTTTGCCCGATTAAGATCAAATGAGGTTCTTTTTATTTGTTCTTTTTTTCCCTTTGCCCCCCCTCCCTTCCTCTCCCCTCCCCCCCCTCCCTTCTTCTCCTTCCATTGTGAAAGAGCGTTTCATCCTTTTTTCTGAAGGAATAAGATAAATGTTGGGAGCTCAGAAGTGGCTGGTGGAACATGCCTGCTTCTCAACTTCCTCTGGGGTGGAAATTCATTTAAAACTCGCAGTTTCCAAAGGGGCTGCCAAAGCCACAGCGTTGTGGGGGGAGGAAGGGCCCTCAGCATCTCCCAAGGACAGGCTAGAGCCAGGCATGGGGGTGGGGAGTGGGCATCCTTTGCAGAGTCTGACCCTTGGAAATATTCTCAAGGCTTAAATGGGAGTGAGTGTCCCTCTGATGGGGGTCCAGGCCCCCTGACGGCAGCCTTGACGGGGTCTTAGCCCTCATTCTGTCACTCTCTCTATTCACATCCACAGAAGTTTCCCATTTCCTTCTTCATTAAACTCAACCTCCTACTCCTGACTTGCAAAACTCTCCATTGTCTTGGTGCATCCTACCAAGAATGCCTTCATCACCATCACCACCCAACCCAACTCTCAGCTTTAGTTCTCCTTTTATCCTCCCCAAACACAGTTTATTTCATTGGATCTGAGCAGATGGTCTGACCTTGAGTTCTCCGTCGGAGTCTTTCTGCTCCATGCTCTTGGGCAAGCCCTCTAACCATGCTGAACCTCAGGCTCTCTTTAGGCAAATGGGACCGGTGGATGCTGACTGAGTTCTCGAACCTCTGCATCTGTTTCTATCCATGGTGCGTCTTCGGTACCCTACTTTTCTTCTGGAACATCCCTGCTCCCCTTTTGGACTAACCCTGGGTAGAGTTAGTTCTGCTCCCTGCGTCAGGAGGTCAGCCTGTAATCTAGTCTGACGCTACACAACGCACCCCAAGACTCCACGCTCCTTGATAGCTTTCTGGGATGGGCAGGGGACCTGAATCTCGGGTCTTCTGAGGGGAATGCTGGGACTCAGATAACTTGCTCTTTTCAGCTGACTCTGAATCTGGAAGGATGTGAGTGCAGCAGCCTGAGCTTGAGTATCAGGCCTGAAACTGAGGGAGTGGAGCTGAGCTGGGGAGAAAGGGACTTGGTCCTGGCTAGTGGAGGACCATGTCCCCTGCCTGGAATGGCCACTGGTTGGCTTCCTTCTCCCTTCTCTTTGTGCAAATCCCTCTTGACTTTTCCTCCTCATTTCTCTTTCCTCTCTTTCAATTGAAAAAAAAAGAAAAAGAATTGTGGTAAAATACATATAACACAACACTTACCATCATAACCATTTTAAAGTATGCAGTTCAGTAGTGCTAAATGCACTTACATTGTTGTGCAGCCAACCTCCAGAACTCTCTCATCTTACATATCTGCAACTCCATCCTCATCAAACAGTTCCCAGTTTCCCCAGCCCCCAAGCCCCTGGCAGCCACCATCATGCTTTCTGTCTCTATGAGTTTGGCTACTCCAGCATGTACCGCTTCATACAAGTGGAATCATACAGTGTTTGTCCTTTTGTGTCTGGCTTATTTCACTTAGCGCAATGTCTTTAAGGTGCATCCATGTTGTAATGTGTCAGGATTCCTTTTCTTCTTAAGGCTGATGAATATCCCATTGTATGTATGTACCACATTTTCTTTTATCTTTTCATCCATCCAGGGACCTTTGGGTGGTGTCCACCTTTGAGCTCTTGTGGATAGTAACGCTACTATGAATACGGGTGTACACGTATCTCTTCAAGACCCTGCTTTGACTTCTTTGGGATGTCCACCCAGAAGTGGAATTGTTGAGTTATATTTTTAATTTTTTTTTTTTAAGCACTGTCGGGTTTTCCATACACCCCCACTCCCAATATGTAAGGGTTCCAATTTCTCCACTCTTTGCCAATCCCCTTCCTGACCATTTCAGTAAAGTCACCACCTCTGAGACACTTGCCAGCCTTATGGGCACCCATCACCCCAAATACCAGGGATGCCACACAACCCCCACCCTGGCTGCATATGGGCCTCTGTTGGTCAAATAGGTCTTTTCGAGCAGTATGAGAGTTTCTTTGATGTTAGGCCTCAGGGAATCCCTGGTATCTAGTGTGGGGCTAGAATCACTTCCTGTTTTAGGTCTGTATGGGACAGTTTTTGTTGTTGTCTTTTTGGCAGAGATTTTTGTTTCGGAAGCATCTAACAGCGTCTGTCACACAGAAGGCAGGTAGAGCTGTAACAATATGGGCTTTACGTTATTATCCTGGCACTGCCCTGGGCAAACTGTGATGCTGGGCAAGTTACCTAAGTTCTTTCAGCTTCTGTTTTCTTCAGCTATAACATGAGGCCGCATTCCTTTCCACGCGAGCCCATGTACTAAGTGAAATCACTGGTACAGAGGTGCAGGGAGGTGGGTGTTCCCTCCCCTGCTTTCCCAGTGCTGGTGGAGGCAGGTGTCACACATGTGAGACAGATAATTGAGAGACAGATACATTGGGTTTTGGAATATTTATTTTATTAAAAATATATATACTTTTATTCAGAGAGGAAAGGAGAGGGAGAGAGAGCTAGAAACATCAATGATGAAAGAGCATCGTTGATCAGCTTAACCTCCTGCACACCCCACACTGGGGATTGAGCCCGCAACCCAGGCATGTGTCCCTGACTGGACTCAAACCAAACCTGGGACCCTTCAGTCCGTAGGCTGCTGAGCCAAACTGGCCAGGGCAAGGTTTTGGGATAGTTAGACAATCCCCAAGTTTGTTTCCATCAGTGGTACTGACCCAGAGTCCACCCCCCGGCAACAGGGACCCAAACTGCTAGTAAGGACTAAACAGTGCAGCTGAGTTTTATCTTGACGATGCAACTGACGGGCCCAAATCCAACTCGAGTCCCACTGCCAATATTGCTGCCCCCAGGAAGCCTTCCTGAACCCCACAGCCTTTGGACACATCTCCATGCTAGACTGAATGGGGGAATACAGTGAAAAAAATTATCTTATTGATTTCAGAGAGGAAGGGGAGGGAGAGAGAGATAGAAACATCAATGAGGAGGGAGAATCATTGGGCTGCCTTCTGCATGCCCACCCTGGGGACTGAGCCCGAAACTCAGACATGTGCCCTAACCTGGAGTTGAACTGTGACCTCCTGGTTCATGGGTCGACGCTCAATCACTGAGCCACAATAGCTGAGTCACAGGAGATTCTTATTAAACGTTTGTTGAATGAACAAACAACCGAATGAATAAGTTTTGATCCAATACAGGGAAGCTAAAGAAACAGCCTGGATGTCTAGCAGGAGAAAGACACAGAAAGGAGCCTCGAGAGTCCAGAGCAGACGCCTGGATAACCGAAGAGCACCCTGATTTCTCCTTCAAATTCTGGCTCCTGAGGTTCTATCGCAAAACAAGTGAGCCCTTGGGTTCGAATTGCGACCTGGGTTCCATTCCTGACCACCTCCCACTAGCTGAATGACTTTAAGGAAATGACTTAACCTCATCACATCATCGGCCTGCAGTGAGCCCTCGTTATGGCTTTGCTCCAGGGCAGCTCTCCTCAGAGCACCCCTTTCCCCACTACCACCCTTCCTAGCAGGCCTGTTCCCCAGGCTGCCTGCCATTCACACATCTGAGAACTGAGCAGCCAATGGAAACACGCATCCCCCAGCCTGCCTGCTCCTCACGCAGGGGATTAGAATCCGTCTCATCTTCTCGATTTGGATCGCTGACTAGTTGGCCCAGGATTCAGCGCTCCCTTTTTATGAGGTTCTAAGAAAACCAAAATTAGGCCCTGCTTTGTTTTACGGGTTAGAATTTTTAATCTTTTAGCATTTGGCTTGTTTTCCTCCCAGGCTTAGAGAGCAGCGCTCAAGAGATTCTGTTTCTTAGCAGACTCTGCTTTTTCTCTGGAGTGTGACAGACTCCTGGAGGTTGATGCATGTCTTGTTCTCCGTCAGCTTGCTGAGTGACCTTGGCCAAGCCTCCTGGCTTCTCTGGCCTTCTTGCCCTCAAGTAGAATGAGGGGGTTGGTCGTTAAGGCCTGCGTGCTTCTTGAGAGAAGGAGATGATTTGAAATTCCCATATTTCAGCCCTGGCCAGTGTGGCTCCATTGTTTGAGTGTTGTCCTATGCACTGAAAGGTTGCAGGTTCGATTCCCCATTGGGCTGATCAATATTTCTATCTCCCTCTCCCTTCCTCTCTCTCTCTGAAAAAACAAAAAACAAAAACAAAACATTACAAAATAATAAAACTCCCATATTTCAAATGAAGGCTCAGAGAGGGGAAGGGACTCGCCAAAGGGCACACGGCTAGTTCATGGGCACAACCAACCCAGGGGGTCTGTATCCGGGAGACCCCTCTACTTCCCTAGAAACCCATGTTCTCTGAGGAAGGTGCATGGGGCAGCCAACCAGTCCTGTCAACTCTTCCCGCCCCGTTCCTTCCTGGGCGGAGTGCAGGAGACCTCAGGATGAGGTTTGTGCTTTCAGGGCCATTAAAGAAGAAGAAAGGAAATCCAGAAATGGGGAAATCGGGATGTGTTGACACTGTTCTTGCTTCATTGTCAGATGAACCAAAGAGAAAAATGTTTTATTTAAGCCAACACAATGTGCAAACCAGCAGGCCTTGGGACTTTCCCCCCGCCCGCCTCAGGCCACTGCCTGGTGAATGGCCATCCACACTCCTTGGCCGGGACGGAAGGGCTTCTGAGATGTGGGACTTTTGGTGCCAACACTTGGTCAGTCCCAGGCAGACCAGACAGACCAGTTGGTCGATCTAATGGCTGGTTAATAGGCGAAGAGACAGGCTTTCTAATACGGGGGGCTTCGGCTGGCTTGAGTACCAGCTCCACCCCTTATGTCATGAAGCTTTGAGAGAGCCTCCAAGCCTCAGTGTTCCCATCTGGCAGTGGGGTTGAAACGAGGGAATTAATTTAAAAGGCCTGCTTCAATGAATGACTGGCACAGAGGCATCGCCCAGTGCATGTTGTCTCTTCCTTCTGTGAGAAAACAAAAACAACCCCCTACCCCAAAACCCACCCCCCCCCTCAGTTTTCTTCCTGGTGATCATTTTTTTCAGCTTTACTGAGGTATAATTGGCAAACTTGTAGGATATTTAAAGTGTACATCTTGGTGACTTGAAATACATTGTAAAAGCATTCCCCCCCATTAATTAATACATCTATCACCTCTCATGTGTTTCTTTTTGGGGGTATGAGAAGTATTTTTTCTTCCTAAAATTCCAAGCACGTGGGACACGAGGTACACCTGGTGTATCCGAGGAAGGGTTTTATAAAACCGGGCAGTGTTTCCCTCTGGGACGGGCATGTGTGAGTACATGACCACATCTTACTGAATTCTTAGGCAAAGCAACCACACTGCCCCTTCTTCCTCCCTTGAAACTTTTAGGAAAGTCTCACGGACCAGTTTTGCGGTGTGGGAGGGAGAGGTGGGATCCAGCCCTAAGTGGCTGAGCTGTGACAGTGACAGGAGAAGGGTGCTTGGCATGTGACGTGGTTTAAAATCCCAGCTCTGTCATGTCCTGGCTCCACAGTCGTTGTCCCTGAGACAGGCGAACGACCATCTGTACCTGGCGAGGGATTCAGTGGCCCTTGTGTGCGTCGAGGCTGGAGTCTCCTGGGCTCAGTGGCTATTTTAGCTTTGCCTGTTTGGGTTTCTGGGTCCTGAGGGCCGCGCGGTCTTCCCTGGGCCACCTGAGACCTGGGGAAAGTGGGCTTGGAGAAGGTGTATCGGCTGGGATGGGAAGCTGGCTCCCTTGAAAGAGAACAGGTGGCTCTCCCTCGTGCACCTGGGAGTAAAGTCCAAACCTTTGGCTGCAGCCTCTCAGAGCAGCCACCCCTTCTGCTGCAGCTGGACTCGGGTTCTGACCATTCTCGCCCAGTAAAGAAAAGGCCAGCGGCCTTGAAGGTCACAGTCAGCTGCCTGGGGTGTGTCCCGTGCTTGTTTCACATCCTCATGCTCTTCATCTTCCTTTCTTAAGCCTGCAATTGGGAGCCCTGGATGGTCTGCAGGCTGTTTGGAGGGCGGGAGGTTGGAGTTCAAATGTAGTCAGGGGTTCATCAGTGTATGTCCTTCTTAATGCAGCCATTTTGCTGTGGCTGGGCACTCAGGTGGCTTCCATTATAAGTATTGTGTTGAACACATAATTAAAAATGTAATATTTTATAATACACACACACACACACATACATACACACACACACACACACACACACATATAGAGGCCTGGTGCACAAAATTTGTGAGCAGGGGTGGTGGGGTTGTCCCTCAGCCCAGCCTGTACCCTCTCCAATCTGGGATCCCTCTCACAATCCAAGACTGCTGGTTCCCAACTGCTCACCTGCCTGCCTTCCTGATTGCCCATAACCACTTCTGCCTGCCAGCCTGATAACCCCCTAACCACTCCTCTGCCAGCCTGATTGATGTCTAACTGCTCCTATACCAGCCTGTTTGCCCCTAACTTCTCTCCTCTGCCGGCCTGGTCACTCCTAACTGCCCTCCCCTGCAGACTTGATCGCCCCCAAATATCCTCCCTTGCAGGCCTGGTCCCTGCCAAGTGCCCTCCCCTGTTGGCCATCTTGTGGTGGTCATATTGTGTCCACATGGGGGCAGCCATCTTGTGTGTTGGAGTGATGGTCAACCTGCATATTATTCTTTTATTAGAGTGTGTGTGTGTGTGTGTGTGTGTGTGTGTGTGTGTGTGGTATATTTTAATCCTTACCGGAGGATATTTTTCCATTGATTTTTAGGGAGAGTGACAGAGAGAAGGAAAGACAGAGAGAAACATTGATGTGAGAGAAACACATCGATTGGTTGCCTCCCCCATGAGTCTTGACCAGGGCCCAGGCTGGGGAGGAGACTGCAACCGAAGTATGTGCCCCAGACCAGAATCAAACCCGGGACTCTTCAGTCCACAGGCTGACGCTCTATCCACTGAGCCAAACCGGCCAGGGCTTAATCTATTTAAACATTTATACATATTCTATATGTATAAACTTTTTTAGAAACCTCCATTTCTATAGAAAAGGCCCACCTGATGCAGCTCCTGGGGATGGCAATGGTACCTGTCACTACGGGCAGGTTGGAGCTGTTGCAAATATCCAACTTGCGTCTGATTTTGAAAATAGTTTTCAGATGGGAAGGAGAGAGAAAGCCAGTGTGGTCCTGGCTTGCAGAATTGTTTCAGTCAATGCCAGGCAAGTGTACAATGATGGTCTTATAAGATTATAATGGAGCCGAAAAATTCCTATGGCCTGGTGACGTCACAGCTGTTCTCATGTTGCAGTGCAGCCCATGACCCGCGTGTTGGCCGGATGCTGGTGTCAGCAAACCCCCTGCACTGCCAGCCATGGAAGTGCAGCACGTACGGTCATGTCCCGTACACAGCGCTTGGTAATGGTAATAAATGACTGTGACTGGTTTATGTGTTTACTAAGTTATACTTTTTTTAAAAAAATATATTTTATTGATTTTTTACAGAGAGAAAGGGAGGGAGGAGAGAGAGAGCTAGAAACGTCGATGAGAGAGAAACATCGACCAGCTGCCTCTTTGCCTCTTGCACACCCCCTACTGGGGATGTGCCTGCAACCAAGTCACAGGCCCTTGACTGGAATCAAACCTGGGACCCTTCAGTCCGCAGGCCAACGCTCTATCCGCTGAGCCAAACCGGTCAGGGCTAGGTCTGGCTTCTTTAAGAAGCAAGTGGTGCCCGGCTGGCGTGGCTCAGTGGTTGAGCATCGACTTATGAACCAGGAGGCCACTATTCAGTTCACGGTCAGGGCACAGGCCCAGGTTGTGGGCTTGATCCCCAGTGTGGGGCGTGCAGAAGCAAGGTGGTAAAAGGAAGTTGAGTTCAAGTGGAGGGAGGGGCCCTGAGGGAGTGGGGTGAGATCAGGGAAGGGGGATAGAGATAGTGGTGGGGGTGGGTGAGAGGAAAGTTCTGACGTTACTGGGTCTCTGGTGTCAGGGCATGGTACCCGGGTTCCTCCCCTCCTGCACCTCCAGGGAGGTGACCCAGGGTCTGAGTGCGGGTTCAGGTTTGAGGCCCCCCCCGCCCCAGCCTGGTTTCAGTTGCTGCAGGTCTGCTATGGAAATGGCTAGATTCCAAAATCAGCCCTGAGGACTGATTTTGGGTCCAGCTTGTGGGTGAGCTGCAATTATGTCCATTATACCTGTCTCGAATGATTCATAGGGGCTTACGTAGGAGCAATGTTCCTCTTAATTTTTTTTTTTTAATTTATATTTTCCGGTGACTCACTGGAGTTGAGAGCACAGTCTCATTAACAAGAAAAGAAAAAGCAGGGAGAGAGAAAAGGACGATGTCATCAGGCCCATTGGAGACAAATAAAATTGTCTGAACCGTGGATTCTGGGGTTCATGGCCTCTGAGTTTAAACCCACTCCCTATTCTCTGGGCCTGTTGATTCTTCCCCTTCCTGGAGGTAGGAGCCGGGAAGGCAATGGAGGTGCATTCTGATGCCAAAAAGTTTGTGCTTTGGGCCAGAAAAATCTGGGTTTAAATCCCCGTTCCGACTCTTAATGCTTGCTGTGTGACCCTGAGCCATTTCTTTACCCTCGGTATTCTTATTTGTAAACTAGGGGAAAAGCAATGCCAGCTCCGCAGTTGCTGGGAGGGTTACAGGAGGTCAGATACAGTAAGCATTGGGCATCTAGCAATGAGAATGAGAGTAAATATTTAGCAGCACACAAAATGCACTGAGCACTTCACACGTGGTATCTCAGTTCTCAGCACCCTGGGGTGAGCACTGTGATCATCTTCAGTTTACAGGTGATGGACCGGAGCTCAGAGAGGGAAGCGATCTGGTCAAGGTCACACAGCAGTGACTGACAGAGCTTGGACTGCCGCTCAGGACTAGCTGACATCCAAGCCCAGTGTAGGCTTCACTCCGCCCTCCCTCTTTACTCCCATAGGATGTGGGTTTGGCCTTCCTCTTCCTCAAAGCAAAACTGCCTGAATGTGAGCCCCCTGGCTCCCCTGTCCCTGGTAACGACCCCACCAACCTCTCGGGAACCCCCATCAGGAATTCAGGATCATCTCTAGCCTCTCTGCTCATTTGACCGCACCCTTCCAGGTCATGCTTGGTGTTACAAGACCCACCTCCATGTCTGTTCAATGCCTCTCTGCTCCTTCCTCTTCTTCCCCCAGCCCTCCCCCGGTTCCTGCCCCATTCCCCACACCACCTACGTAGCCACTTTCAGCCCCGCTAGCTGGTCTCTTCCCTGCCTGCTGCAGGCACGCCTCTCCCTTCCTGATCTCCATTGGCTCCCCATGCCCTTGTGGGGGAGGGACAAACTTCCCTCTACCCTCAAGGCCCCTTTGGCTAGTCTAATAAGCAAACAGGAGACAGGTCAGCAAGAAAAAAAATGACCAAATTTGCACGGGAACCTGCATACATGGGAGCTGGAGACCCGGCGAGGATAAGAGGATCAGAGCTAGAACAGGAACATGGGGGCGTCAAAAGGCCGAGGCAGGATGGTAAGAGCAGGCGCTCAGTAAATAGAAGTCTGTCCTGCCCTAGAGGTAGGTCTTTAGAGGTTCTCGCTGATAATTCTTCCATGGAGTGAAGGGACGGGCAGAAGGTTCTCTTGAGCAACTGGCTAATGTTGCCTTGAGCTCAAAACAACCTGCAGACCACAGACCACAGAGTCATATATTGGGGTGACTTGCTCTGAACCCCCACACCTGCCATCCTTACCCGCCCCTGAGCCTGGCACTGACTCCCTGTGTCGCATGGACCCATCCATCCCCCTCTCTGGCCCCGGGTTCCCCAGATGTGGAATGAGACCCTGCAGGGGAACATGGATTTCCTTCTCATATGGAAAACGCATCAAAGCTAGGCTCCCACCCGGGAGGCGGGGCCACGGCTGGCTGTGTTGCCCCCCTGCTGTGTCCGGGGAGTCCTGGCCACCAGATGGCCATGAGGTTGGGTGACCTTGGGGCCTTTCTGGGGCTGCATGCGGGTATCCCGAGGCCTCCCCTGGGGGTCCTGAGCCGGGAGTGAGTGCTGGTGCTCCAGCTCCTACTCACTGGGGTGACGGAGGGACCTCCCCGCCCTGCCCCGCCCCCTGTGGGGCAGTGTCAGAAGGAAGCCAGGGAAAGCCCCTAGTGTCAGTGGGTCAGCCAACAGCCTGTCTGTCCAAGTCCGACCTCTTCATCGTCCGGCCAGAGCCAGGGCCAGGGCCGTCCGCTCACAGGACTGCCACCCGCTCCCCCTCCTGCTGCTGCCGGAACAGACACGCTTGGGCTCGTCCACGCAGCTGGCTCTTCCAGAGCCTCTTGGCCACTTCCTGTTGACCTTCAGCTGGTGGGCCTTAGGGGGGCTTCCCTCCCCCCCTTTCCCAGAGGAGATCTGGAATGTCCGCTCCACAGTCCGGGCCAGGCTCTGCAGGCCCAGGGCCTCCCTCCAGACAACAAGAGAGTGGCGAGCCCGGGGGAAGCTCAGGACAGGCCCACAGTGGGGCCCAGGGGTGGGCGCCACGTGTGAGATGACCCCCGTCTGGTTCTGAGGAACTGGCCTGTCCAACAGACAAGAAATGCAGCCCGAGGAGCCCGGGTGAGCCCTGTAGTGGGAACAGAGGGCCCGGGGGCCGGGTTCTGTCCTCCGAGCCTCCCTGAGCCTGCGACCACGCAGGTGCCGGGGTCAGAGGGGGCGGCGTCCCTTCCCCACCCGGAGCCCCCGAGCCCGTTGGGGAAACAGACGTGGCAGATCCGTGACTTGTGCTTCCTTGGGGAATGTCGACGCGCAGGAAATGTTTTTATTTTCTCACATTGCTCTCCATGACGCTAGGCCCACCCCCTTCCCCCCTTTCCTGTCCCTGGATGCAATCTGGGCAGATTCCATAGCTCCGGGTCCCTTCGGGGTGGTAGTGAATGGCGGCTGGGTGGGAGCAGGCTCTTAGCGCCTGCTGTTCTTAGCTCTGGGCCTGAAGCTCCGCTCTGGGACGTGGCCTGAGATGACATGCAGGGACCTGTGGGAGCAAAGAGGAGAGCCCCCAGCCTGGCCAGTGGGGTCCGGAAAGGCTTCTGGGCACCCCCGTTTCCCCCATGGATGGGCTCAGGTTCCCCGAGAGCACAAGGCTTGAGGCGTTGATGCTTCCCCCCCTTCTGCCCCCCATCGGTGTCCTAGCAGCTCTGAGCATGCGTGTCAGCCACTGTGACTTTGCGGGCGGGGACCCTCTGTGTCCCAGGGCCTGGCACGTCAGCAGTGGGCGAGTGGACGAGCTGATGCCAGCTGACAAATTGTGTTCTCTTGTGCCTTGGTTGAAGGGGTATGTTGGGATCCTAAAGGAGTTTGAATTCTTTGGAAGAATTTCTAGGAGGTGAGATAGCGCAGCTGATCGAGAGGCTGGCGGGCTGTGATCTGGGCTCTGCTCAGCCATGCAGAAGGCGTGTTCCTGGCTAGTCCCCTGACATCATCTTCCTCCTGCTCAGCAGGGCCTCTCCCCCAGTGCTGGTGTCCTCTTCCACGGCAGACCCTCCCCCTGCATTCTCCCTCAGCGCTGATCTGAACTCTCAATTCACGGGTGCCTCCCACTCCTCCAAGGTTATGCCTGTGGGGCTGTGTCCTTTCTGGTGACGTTCTGATCGCGGGTCTATTTATAACAATGACTCACCCACCACCTAACCTTCTGCAGGAAGAGTTTGGCGTAGGCGCCAGCTCCCCTGGAATGCAGAACAATTTGCACTGGTCAGTGATTCCCCATGTCATTTCCCAGGGACTGTCCACCCTTGGCCTCCTCTTGACCCCGTGGCCAGCTCACTTAGTGATGCCCTGCTCCGATGCCACCGTCCCCTCTTGTTTACGAAGGATCCTGCTGACCCCAATGACCTGCACAGCCGGGCGAGTTCCTCTTCGCCATTAACCTTGAGACCGAGACTTCCTTGCTCTGCAGATGGGGAGGCCTCTGCCGGGTGATTTCCCTTTGTTTTCATATTGTTTGCTTGGGAATGAGCTCGAGTCGGGCAGGGAATGGATGAGTCTGGAAGACAGCCCTGAGCCTGGACCCTCAGCCTGTGGCTGCCTTCTCCATCTCTCTCTCCTGAGACCCCAGCCCTCACAGGTACCCACAGTTTGTCAGCAGACGCTCTGGTTGCTCACGTCATAAAGCAAATATAATAGAGCCCAGGCCAAAACCGGTTTGGCTCAGTGGTAGAGCGTCGGTCTGCGGACTGAAGGGTTCCAAGTTCGATTCTGGTCAAGGGCATGTGCATTGGTTGCGGGCACATCCCCATTGGGGGGTGTGCAGGAGGCAGTTGTTCGATGTTTCTCTCTCATCGACTTTTCTAGCTCTCTATCCCTCTCTCCTCCTTTCTGTAAAAAAATCAATAAAATATATATATATATAAAAAAAAATAGAGCCCCGCCGGTGTGACTCGGTGGTTGAGTGTTGACCTATGGACCAGGAGGTCTTGGCACATGCCTGGGTTGTGGGCTCAGGACTCAGTGTGGGGCATACAGGGGGCAACTGATCAATGATTCCCTCTCATCATTGATATGTCTATCTTTTTCTCCCTTCCTCTTTGAAATCAATCTATACTAATTAAAGAGTAATATGCTAATTAGTCGGACATCTTCCAGACATCCTTCTGGACATCCTTCCCCAAAGCCACAGCAATGGGGACAGAGGCAGAGGCAGTTAGGGGTGATCAGGCTGGCAGGGGAGAGCAGTTAGGGGTGATCAGGCAGGCAGGTGAGTGGTTATAAGCCAGTAGTCCTGGATTGCAAGAGGGATGTCCGACTATGGAATTGGGCCTAAACCAGCAGTTGGATATCCCTTGAGGGGTCCCAGATTGGAGAGTGTGCAAGCCAGGCTGAGGGACAGCCCCCAGCTCCCCGCCATCCCCACGGTGTATGAATTTTGTGCACCAGGCCTCTAGTATACATATAATATATTTGGATTAAAAAAGAAAATATAATAGAGCCCCCAGTGGGGCCCCTTGGCTTCCTGTCCATGTCCCTCCCTATAAGCTTTTCACATCCCCTGCCCTCCCTGCCTTCAGCCCTTTCTTCTTAGAGATAGAAGGGCCACTCTGTCCCATGCTCCCCGTTCTCAAATCCTCCCATCATGGTTCATTGATGATGTGGGTCAGCCTGGAATTCGGCCTCCATGGGCACTGAGTCCCCTCTGCCCCCAGCATCACCTCGGGCTAGCCCTTCTCTCCACTCCTTGTCTTCACCTGTCACCTGTTTCCTCTAGGTCACTGCAGACTGACGCTGCCCCCCTTCCCCACCCCGACCTCATTCCACAGTCACCCCTCTCTTCTCCTAGCTGACGTGTCCAGGGCAATCCCTAAGTCCCTCTGGTCTGTGTAGCTTATGACATCCTTAAGCTCCACCGCCCCTGGCTTCTGATACGCCACCATCTCCCGGTCCTCCGTCAGCCTTAGTCTTCATTCCCTTCTCATCGTCTTACTTCAGGCCTCCAGCGGTCCCCCCTACATCATGGCCTCAGCCACCAGCCGGGAGCCCTGCCTTCAGGCTGGCCCCCTTCAGTTCTCTGTCCGCCAGGCGAGGCCTCAGATGATGCCACACTCCTCCTCAAATCCCCTTTGCATGGCGTACGGGGCCCCATGATCAGTCCTTGCCTGTCTCTTGGTCTTATCTCCTGCCACATCTTCATACCACCACCCTGAACCACCCAGAACCCTGCTTTTCGGCCGTCCTGAACTAGTCAGATGCTCCTAGGTTACCTTCTCTTCCTCACATCTCTCTGCCTCCAGCCCAGAAGTCTCTTACTGACTGCTTCCTTTGGCTAAATGCCAGTACATAGCTGTGCTGACTCACCCCTCCGCGGGCAGGCTTCTGCCCCCACCCGTTGGGTTAGTGTCTTCCTTGTGGCTCACGTGTCTGTGGCTCATCCCCTGCACTGACCCATCTATCTGCATGTCTTGTCCCAATTGTCACTCTGATTACCAGCCCGACACTCCAGTCTGGGTCCACATCCCTTTATTTTATGTTCCCACAGAGTGATTTCCTTTCCCTTTGAGCCCTTAGCTTAGTTGGTAGTTATACATATGGCAAAAGCAATATGCATATGATTACTATGCCTGTCTCTTCCATCAGACCGGAGGCTATGCAACAACAGGAATACCCTTATTGTTAAGGGCATTCTTTTTCCTTTTAGAGAATATTTCCTAATAAATACAGTAAGTCCTCACTTAATGTTGTTGATGGGTTCTGTGACTTTAAGCAAACGATATATAAGGAAGCCAGCTGTACCACAGGTTAATTGATATAAACCAGAGTTAAGCTCCTAGGGCACCTCATCAATGTTATAACAGAATGACCTTGAACAAAATGACATTATTTGAGGGCCTGCTGTATTTTAAGATAGCAGGGGGACTGGTGAGCATCGGTGTACCCAATATCCAGCTTTGTCCAATCTCATCACCTGTCATATTTCCTTCAGAAGCTTTTTAAAAGATAAGGTTATAAAAACGATTGAAGGCCTCTAAGTTTTAATGCATGTCTGTAAAAACTTGCTTTTATTAAATGCTTAAATATTTGGCAGGTACTAATATTTATCAATATGGGTAATGTCAAGGATTGATGACACAGTGGACTCCTGTGTACCCACCACCCAACTCAGGAAAAAGAAAGTAACCATTACTTTTCCAGTGCCTCTGGCCCTAGCCGGCTTGGCTCAGTGGATAGAGTGTCGGCCTGTGGACTCAAGGGTCCTGAGTTCGATTCCTGTCAAGGGCACACGCCCGGGTTGTGGACTCGATCTCTAATAGGGGGCATGCAAGAGGCAGCTTATCAATGATTCTCTCTCATCGTTGATGTTTCTATCTCTTTCTCCCTCTCCCTTCCTGTCTGAACTAATAAAAAATATATTAAATAACAATAAAAAGTCCCTCTGAAGCCCTCCTTATCCCAGCCCCTTCTTTCCTTCTCAGAAGTAATTATCACTCCAAATGGCATGTATGATTTCCTTGGTTTAAAAAATACTTATACAAAATATATTTGTATCCATAAACTATAGGTGGTTTATTTCCCCTGTGTTTTTTTTTTTTGTTTGTTTGTTAACTTGATATAAATGGAAACCTACCGTTTGTGTTTTTCTGTGACCTGCTTTTTTGTTTAATATTTTATTCAGATATGTATACCCTGGGATCATTTCTTTTCACTGATGATTTTTTAAAAATATGTTTTATTGATTTTTTACAGAGAGGAAGGGAGAGAGAGAGCTAGAAACGTTGATGAGAGAGAAACATCAACCAGCTGCCTCTTGCACACCCCCTACCGGGGATGTGCCCGCAACCAAGGTACATACCCTTGACCGGAATCGAACCTGGGACCTTTCAGTCCGCAGACCGACGCTCTACCACTGAACCAAACCAGTTTCGGCTTCACTGATGATTTTTATTCCATTGCATGGGCTCTGTCCATTCTCTGCTCCATAGACAGGATAGACTCTTCGTCTGCTTTCCTCCCTTCTAACCCGCCTGCCTTTCTCTCCCCGTGACGAACAGGCTGCAGCGAGGACCCCCTTTGCACACACGTGAGTGGCACATGCTCTCCAGACGAAGACCACCAGGCGCGCACCGGGCACGGGACCGCTGGTATAAGGTACGAGCATCTTCACTCTTCCTCGATGCCGTCAGTCTGCACCTCACACCCAGGGCATCCCCTCCCGCTGTTCCGCACGCCGCCGGCTCTGGGTTCCCGGACTCGAAAGCCTTGTGCCCTCACTGGGGAGATAGTGCGCTCTTGTGATTTTTCTGGGCTGCTGGGAAGGTGGAGCGTGTTTTCATGTTTCCTGTGAGTTGCCTATTCATATCGTTTGCTTATTCTATTTGGTGGATTTCTCCAGAATTGATCGGTGGTAGGTCTTCGTAGATTTTGCAAATGAATCTCCTTGCAGACAAATATTTTCTCCAAAGGTTCTAGTTTGTCTTTTGAAGGGGGTGGGGGTTAGGGAGAGGAGGAATTGGGAATTGTTGTTTTTTATGTAGTAAAATACTAAACCTTAATTGCTGCAGTTTGATGTACATTGACAAATGCATATAGGTACACAACCCACTCGTCTATCATGTTATAGAATATGCCCATCACCCCAGTAAGATCTTTCATGCTCCCTCCCAGGCAACCATTGTTTGACTTCCATTACCATCTATTAATTTAGCTTCATTTAAGACTTCATGTAAATGAAACCATATAGTACGTGTGTCTGGCTTCTTTTGCTCCGCATAATATTTTAAGATTCATCTATGTTGTTGCATGTATTTCTTTTTTTATTGCCAATAGATTTCCATTGGGCTACTATGAATAAAATGTCTGTAAATATTCTCGTCCTGTGTTTTTGTGGGCATATGTTTTCATTTCTTGTGAGTACAGACTTCAGTGTGGAATTGCTGGAGTGTGGGGAAAAGGTGTAGGTTTAACTTGATAAGAAGCACCGTTTTACCTTTTAACTCCATGAAGGACATTATCTATTGTCAGACTTAACAATCTTTTCCTTCATGTGTTATGCTTGTTCTAATACATGCTTTTCTGAGCTCATATAGAGTTTTTTCTATGTTTCCTTCTGTAGGTTTTTTAATTTTGCTTTTCACATTTGGGTCTTTAACTCTCTGAAATGGACTTTTGTCTACCGTGTAAGATAAGAATCTGTTCCCGTTCCCCCTCCCCCTCCCCATTTGGGTAATCAGCATTCCCACACTGCCACTGGCTAGACATCACCGCTTCCCCCACCTGTAACCCCGCTCACACGGAGGCTTCCACAGAATTGAGCTTGTGTGGTGCTCCATTCTGTGCTGTCGGTTTATTTTTCTATCCCCATGTCAATCCCACTGTGCTAGTTACTCTAACTCGTAAAACATCTGGCTATCCAGTAGGGTGAGTTATACTACCTTGTTCTTCAAGACCAGCTTGTCTATTTAGGGTCGTGGCTCTTCCACAAAAATTTCAGGATCAGTTGGTCAGGCTGCATATCCGTGGGTATGTGCACACAGAGTTGAAATTTTTTGCATATTTACCGAGTGTCTGGAGGGAGGCTTACCGTCTTCATGACCCTCAGTCTTTCCACTCGGGAACACAGTTTATTTCTCAATTTTTTGAGTTCCTAATGTTTCTACATAAAGTTATATGCTTCTCTCTGTCAAGGTCTTCGCAAATTTTTATTGGCTCTATTTTAAGTCTCTTACAGTTGGGATTACTGTAAATGGAATATTTTTAAAATTACATTTTAAATCATTTATTGCTGATTGTAGAAGCACTGTTGATTTTTGCTTACTAGTAGCTTATCCAGCATCTTTATGGACTCTTTTCTTTGTTCCCATGGTTTGGTAGCAGCTCCTCTTGGATTTTCTACGTGGGCAATCCTATAAGCTGCAGAGAATGAAGGTTTCACTTCTTTCTTGCAAATCGTTACCCTTTTAATTTCTTCCTTGTCTTGGGCACTGGCAAGGGCCTCCGGAATAATGGTGAGGAGAAGAGGAGATAATGGACAGCCTGGTCTTGATCCTGCCATTGAAGGGAATGCTTTTAATAATTACTCATGAAGTATGGTGTGCACACTAAGGTTTTGTAGATACACTTTATTGAAGTTACAAAATTCTCTTCAAATCCTAGTTTGCTAACAATTTTTCAAATTTGTATCATAAATGGATGGTGCCCAGCCGGCGTGACTCAATGGTTGAATGTCAACCTATGAACCAGAAGGTCATGGTATGATTCCTGGTTAGGGCACATGCCCAGGTTGCAGGCTTGATCCCCAGTGTGGGATGTGCAGGAGGTAGCCAATCAATGATTTTCTCTCATCATTGATGTTTTTATCTCTCTCTCTCCCTTTCCCTTTCTCTCTAAAATCAATAAAAAATATATAAAAAAAATAAATGGATGCTGAATTCTTTCAAAGGATTTTTCTCTGTGTATTGAATAGTATTATAATTTCCTCCTTTGGTCTATTCCTGTGAATGATACTAACAGATTTTCTAATGTTAAACCATCCTTTTATTTCTGAAATAAACCAAGTTGGTTTATGTTGGTGGTGGTTATTATTGTACATAGTACTGTATGCGGTTTGTGAACATTTTAAGATTTTTACATTTATGTTGAAAAGTGAGATTGTGCTGTTATTTTCCTTTGCTTCCTTTTGGCATTGAGGTTATACTTACCTCATAAAATAGTTTGGGGAATTTTTCTTCTTTTCCTGGTCTGTGCAGTAGTTTGGATGAGGTTGAGTTATCTATTCCTCGAATGTCTGGTAGTACTGACTTGTAAAATCAGCTGGGCCAGGTTTTGTGTTTGTGTATATGGGGGTAGAGCTTTAAAACATAGATTCAGTTTCTTTAAGGATTATTTGTGCCAAAACTGGTTTGGCTCAGTGGTAGAGTGTCGGTCTGCAGACTGAAGGGTCCCAGGTTCGATTCTGGTCAAGGGCATGTGCCTTGGTTGCGGGCATATCCCCAGTAGGGGGTGTGCAGGAGGCAGCTGGTCGATGTTTCTCTGTCATCGACATTTCTAGATCTCTATCTCTCTCCCTTCCTTTCTGTAAAAAAATCAATAAAATATATATCTTTAAAAAAAGGATTATTTGTATATTCAGATTTTCTATTTCTTATTCAACCAGTTTTGGTAAGCTTTTTTTTTTTTTTTTCCCCCTGGGATAATTTCTATTTCATCTAATTTTTTTTTCAACTTATTGGCATAATTTCATTCCTGATATTCTCTTATGTTTAAACTTTCCACAGTATCAAGTTATGTCCCTCTTTTGTTCCTAATATTTATTTTCATAATTTTGATCAATTAGGTAAGATTTTGGTCTATTTTATTGGTATTTTCAAAGAACCAAACCTGATGACCTCTTTTATTGTTTCTTGGTTTTTCATTTTGTTAATACCTGTTTTTTTCTTTGGTTTCCTTCTATTTTCTTTGGATTTACTATGTACTTTATATAGCATTTTGAATTTGGTGCTTACTCCATTAATTTTAATTTTCTTCTAATTTACGTTTTTATGGATATACCTATAGACTAATTCTATAGTCTTTGATCCAGATTGTTAGAATCAGCCTGTCAGTTTCTCTCTGATGGAATTTGTTCTATGTCGTCCATGTTCCATCGAATAGCTGGGCTGGTTTCTGTGGAAAATGGTGCCACATTCAGGGCTCAGTGTTGGTCTTCGAGGTCCACAGGTTGGACATAGCCAAGGCTCCAGGCAGATCAGCCTTGGTGAGTGGGGGCCCCTGTTGCCGAGCCCTGGATCTCCATCCCTCCCATCATGGCCATTTTGTCAATGACTAGAGGCATAAAGTGACTTAAGTCTCTGGAAGTTCAGTATGGGCAAAGGTGATTTCTAGCTGCTATGTTCAATCACATCCTTGTGTTTTCCACAAAGGAATCCATTGCTGTAGTCATGAGAAGTCCTCTGGTCCTGCCCTCTGGATCTTACCTTATTGGAGAGCATGTTCCTGCCCTGTCCTTCCCCTCTCTGGGGTTCGGGACATCAATATCCCAACCCAAGAGCTGCAGGTGTGATGGTCCCGGGGGTTCTTGGTGGAGGCGGAGACTGTGGGGGCAGGAGAGAGGAAGCTGGAGGTAAAGGGTGGTGAGCAAGGGAAGTGAACATGCTCCATGTGTTCCACATCGCCTCATCTGAGACCTGTATGCTATTATTGATTTCCACTTTCTCGTTTTGGTTAGATTTGAACTCTTAGTAAGAGGCCAGCTGCTTTAGCTATAAATGGCCTTCTTGATTTATTCTTCTTAGTGTCCAGAATCACAAACCTAGCCCTACCTTGAGCCTTTCCTCGCTGTCTGGGAACTGCACGCCTGGGTAGCGGGGGTGGCTAAGGAGAGAGCCCTGGGCTGTGAGTCAGGAGCCCTTAGTTCCTGGTCCAGCATTGTCCCTGTGTGACTTTGGGCAACTCACCTGCCCTCTCTGGACTGAGTTTTACGACTTGAAACTAGAGAGCTTGATCTTGAAAAGAACCTCAGGCTGGGGCAGGATGAGGTCACAAACCAAACAAGGTTCTGGAAAGGGCGTGGGGCCAGTCTGCGCGTTCGTGACACCCTCTGCTCCTGCCTGCTGTGAGGTTTGCCTGCTGGTACAAACTTGGGGGTCGGGGCATGACACGATTGCAGGTTTAGAACCAAGGGCCCTGTCCCCTCGCATGCAGGTGACATCTTGTGGAGACCTTGAACAAAACTGAGGTTCTATCGTAAGGAAGACCTGGAGGCGTGGATGTTTAGCGGGGTCCCAAACGAGAGAATCCGTAGAGTAGCTCTGTCCATTTCACAGTTATGAGACATTAACACGTGACCTTTTAAAAGACTTTCTAATAACAGCAAACGGCTCATGCTCTCCAAGTAGGAGAGGATGCAGGATGCAGGTTTGCAGATGAAGCTGGGGAACAATGAAGCACAGCAAAGCAGGCCGGAGATGAAACCACAGGCGGCTTCCCTCGCGCTGGGGAAGCCCGCTGGCTCTGCTCCCTGCGTTTTTAATATTTTCTATAGCGAGAGCGTTTCACTCTTGCAATGGCAGCGGAGCCATATTAAAGCAGTATTTTAAAGGGGATTTCATTTTGTGCGGCCAGGGGAGGGGAGGCCCGGTTGATCCCAGGCCCACCTTTGGGCCCCCCGGGGCTGTCAGCAGGCTGGGAGGTGTCCGGGGAAGGGTGTTGGCGATGGCGTGGGGGCTGCACAGCTGACTGCAGGGAGCGGCCATCAAACAGAGGATGCGCGGCTGAGAAAAATAGGCTCGGGGTCCCGGCCAGGCCTTCCCCGGCCCAGGGGAAGGACTGCGACAGCATCTGAGGGGGAAACACCACGCTTGCAGGCACCCAGCGTTGGGCCTGGCAGAAAGGAGAAGGGCTGTCCTTGTGAGTGGTCCACGCTGAGAGCCATCCGCCATGGGAGGTGGTAAGCCCTTGGTCGTTGGGCAGGACTGACAGGACTGCTGGCCACTGTCAGGGACATCTCAGGGAGCTTTTCTGTGGTGCTGAGACTGCGATGGAGGGTCTCAACACCCCCTTCCATTAAAGGAGAAGGACAGCCGAAACTGGTTTGGCTCAGTAGATAGGTCCCAGGTTCGGTTCCAGTCAAGGGCATGTATCTTGGTTGCGGGCACATCTCATCAATGTTTCTAGCTCTCCCTCTTCCTTCCTCTCTGTAAAAAAAAAAAAAAAAAAAAAAGAAAAAAAATCAATAAAAAAAAAATATATATATATATATAAAAGAAGGACAAAGTTGGAAGTAAGGAAGTAATTATTATCATAGTCAGAAGAGGGGCCTCTCCCGTCAGACAAGTCCTGGGTCCACTGCTGACTGACTGTGCCATCTTGAGTAAGCTGCCGAATCTTTTTGCACCTCAGTTTTCTCATCTGCACAATGGGCACAACGACAGGGCAGCTGAGATGGATACAAGGCCAAGTGCAGGGCCTTATGTGCAGTGAGAGCTCCAGAAATGAGATTGCCGGCGGCGGGTTGCTTTCCAGGGCCCCGGAGTCCCCAGGCCCCCTGCAGCCGTGCTCGGCTCCGGAGTTGCTCCCTTCCTCACGGGTCAGCCATGACACCCTTGGCATCTGCATCTGCTGTTCAAAAGCCACAGTCTGAATCCGGTGGAACTAATTTTATCCCCCACAGTTTCTGAGAGAGGCGACATGCTTCCCCCTCTCGCCCCCCAGGCCCTCCAAGGTGCACATTCTCCAGGCAGGCTGCTCTCTCCGCTCGGTTTCCTTGGCCTCCCTCCCTTCCATGTGTTGATGCCCAGAAGGTAACATCGGAGCCCATCTCCCAGCTGGGAGCCTGGTGCCCAGGAATCCCGGCCCGCACGGCCAGCCTGTTTGCCAGCGCATCTGCTCCCAATCAGCGCCGCACCGCGCATTCTTTCTGCCGGGCGTGCAGGCCCGGGGCCTGGGGCCTGTGCTAATTGATAGCTAAATGGATCTTGTCATTTCCAAGAGAGGCCTCCGGACCTGCCCTCTCTCTGCCGGGCTGCGGAGCTCAGGGATTAACTCGTCCGCTGCCTTTGGGAAGGGGTGGTGGTGGTCTGGAGCCTCAGTGGTAGGGATTCACCTAAAAAAAGCCCCTGCGCTTTGTGAAGAGATTTATGGCTTCAAAAGCACTTCCACCGACACACAGGCTCATCGCATTGTCGCCCCAACTCCGCGGGGTGGGCCGGATGAGGAAACCGGGGTTTAGGGGTGGGAGGGGAGCGGCCCCAGCTCCCAGAGAGTTGGTAGCAGGGACGGGACTGCCTTGGACCCCATGCGTGCTGGGGGGAGGTTCTTCCTCACAGCTCAGCCCTGAGCCCTGTGAGGCCGGGGTTTGCCGCTGAGGTTGCCGGGGAGACGGGAGGAAGCGTGGGGCCTCAGGACACCCCCGGCGTCTCGGGTGTTTGGCCGCTCCCCTTGGGTGTGGTGATAAGAGCTCCAGGAGCGGGGGAGATGCTGCTCATGGTCAGGGGGGAGGGTGCCGCCCCGGCCTCAGCCCCAGCCCCAGCCCCAGGGAGAGAGCCTCCTCCCTTCCCCTGAGGAAGTCCCTTCTCCTCCCGGCGTCCTTCCTCCGCGCCCCTGGCTGCCCACAGCCCTTGTGGGAGAACAGGTCACCGTGGCCATGTCCTCGCCTGTCTGTCTCGCAGCCTGGAGGCGGGGATCGTTGTCTTTCTGTCTCTAAGTCTCCGCCCGATTCAGGGGCTGCTCCGCGTAGGTGGGCAACGCACACGCATGTAGGATGAATGACTCATCCCGGACTTTCCCCTCTGATCTCATTCTCCTTGGCCCCTTGGCAGGGAGACGGAGAGTAGCGATCCGAGAGGAGGAGACGAAAACCAACCCTTGGCAGAGCCGTTTGGCCTCTGATGGATGCCTCGGCCCCCGACAAAACCCCCGCCTCCGGTGTCCACAGCTGCCGAGCAGGGAGGATTCTGTGCGTGTCCCCCGGGCGGGTTGGGGGGCCTGCGGCCGTGACAGACGTCTGAGCGCTGTACTCCCATAAATGGGGAGTGTTTTGTCCTTAATGTCTTCTGGGCTCCCCTCTTCCAGAAGTTTCTATACTGCACCCACTGCCAAGGGGCTCATTGTAGAACCAGGTGACGGAGAACTGTCTTCAGTCTGTAAAAGTGCGTCCGAGCCCTCAAAGTATTGGTTCAGACTAAGGGGTTCCTCTGGGCAGAAGCCAGAGAGGGCTGTGCTCAGCCCTGTGGCCGGGATCCCGGAGCCCACCACCTCTGCCCCCTCTCCCCTGGCCTTACCCTCTGCCCCCTCTCCTCTGGTCTCCCCTCTGCTCCTCTCCTCTCACCCTCTGCCTCCTCTTCTCTGGTCTCCCCTCTGCCTCCTCTCCTCTGGTCTCCCCCCTGCCTCCTCTCCTCTGGTCTCCCCCCTGCCCCCTCTCCTCTGGTCTCACCCTCCTCCTCCTCTCCTCTGGTCTCCCCTCTGCCTCCTCTCCTCTGGTCTCCCCTCTGCCTCCTCTCCTCTGGTCTCCCCCCTGCCCCCTCTCCTCTGGTCTCCCCTCTGCCTCCTCTCCTCTGGTCTCCCCTCTGCCTCCTCTCCTCTGGTCTCCCCCCTGCCCCCTCTCCTCTGGTCTCCCCTCTACCCCCTCTCCTCTAGTCTCACCCTCCTCCTCCTCTCCTCTCACTCTCTGCCTCCTCTCCTCTCACTCTCTGCCTCCTCTCCTCTCACCCTCTGCCTCCTTTCTTCTGGTCTCCCCTCTGCCTCCTCTCCTCTAATCTCACCCTCTTCTCCTCTCCTTCAGTCTCACCCTCTGCCTCCTCTCCTCTGGTCTCCCCTCTGCCTCCTCTCCTCTCACTCTCTGCCTCCTCTCCTCTCACTCTCTGCCTCCTTTCTTCTGGTCTCCCCTCTGCCTCCTCTCCTCTAATCTCACCCTCTTCTCCTCTCCTTCAGTCTCGCCCTCTGCCTCCTCTCCTCTAGTCTCACCCTCCTCCTCCTCTCCTCTAATCTCACCCTCTTCTCCTCTCCTTCAGTCTCACCCTCTGCCTCCTCTCCTCTGGTCTCTCTCTGCCTCCCATGGGTGAAGACTTGGGTTAAGAAGTCAAAGAGAGCTGCTTTCAACTCCTGGCTCTCCTTCTTCCTAGCTGTGGGACTTTGGGGAAGTCATTTCACCCCTCTGATCTCAACACCTGTGAGATGAAGACAATAGAGTATCGTACAGGGCTGTGGAGAAAAGTTACTGAAATAATCAACAAATATACATGGAACAGTGGGTGACCTGCGTTAACTGCTTTGCAAATGTTAACTGTTCTTGCTGTGCCGGAATGAGGACCCCCTCTTTTCCCTCAGCCCTCAGAGCACTGCCATCTGACACCCCACAATGATGCTCTTTTTAAAAATATATATTTTTATCGATTTCAGAGAGGAAGGGAGAGGGAGAGAGATGGAAACATCAATGATGAGAGAGAATCATTGATTGGCTGCCTCTTGCTCTCCTCCCTTCCCCCATTGGAGATTGAGCCTGCAACCAGGGCATGTGCCTTGACTGGGAATCAAACCGCAACCTCCCGGTTCATAGTCAACGCTCAAGCCAGTGAGCCATGCCAGCCAGGCTGGACACTGCTCTTGCAATGGCTCCTGCATTTCCCAACTGCAGAGTCTTCATCCCAGCCTTCTAGGCCTTCTCTGCAGCGTGTGGGACCATGGCCACTCCTTCCTGTGCACTCTGCTCCTTCCACCTCTGGGCTACAGCGCCCCCCCCCCCCCCCTCCTGGATCCACTCCCGAACCACTGGCCACTTCTGCTGTTTCACTCAGTGTTCTTTCTTAGCTGCAGTCCTAAAGCTGTCTTCCGTGGAGTCTTGTGCGTGTGCGTCTCAGTCACCAAAGTTCACGGGCACAGAAAATACGCCCGCAGCCACAAGAGTGCCTGGTCGGACAAGACTCTGCAGATTGCCATTGAGGATGGACGGGGTGAAGCGCTATGCTTGGTGCTTAATAAGTACCATCCCATTCTTGTCACTTGTAGATCCAGTCAGACAGACCAGGGCACAAGTCCCAGCCCCACCGTGACAGGCACTGGGTGGCAACAGCAGGGACCCCTTGGGGGCCCCTCTCACTGGTGGGGAGGGAGCTGGTCAGCAGGACCCAGCCAAGCCCTCCATGCCGGGGCCTGGGGATGATGTGGGGTGAGCCTGTGCTTCAGACTAGGAAGTCCCAGTTCCTTGCTGGGTGACCCTGGGCAAAGCGCTTCCCCTCTCTGAGCTTCTGAGGTTTCAGCCAGGCCTCGTGTGTAAGAATGCTTGGGAACTCGGAGGCTCCGCAAACTGCTGTCATTATTATAGTCTTTGCAGACACATTGTTCAGCTGGCCTGTGACCGAGAAGGGGTTTCCCCGAGGTCCCCGCTGAGCCGGCGATCCCACCGGATCTTCTGACCTCAGCGAGGACACCGTTCACCTGGTTCCTCACGGCGGGAGTTGTACCTGCCCCCCAGGCTCCTTGCCTTGGCTATCGCATTGGCTTTTGGCAGTCATCCTGGCCGCGGTCTGATCACGTCTATTTTATGAAGGAGAAAATCGAGGCCCAGAAGTGACATGACACACCCGGGGCCCACTCCGGCAGAGTTGGGACCCAGGTTCTGTCCCAGAGCTGTGCTGCTTCTACCACAGGCTGCTGCCGCCTGACCCCACAGTCACCAGCCTCCTCCCCTTGCTCCCCCGCCGCCACACTCCATCCCCACCCCATGGCTTGGTTCTGAAAGGCCTGTCCTCCCAGGAGCCGTGTTGACTGCCTGGGGCCAGGTATTCATCGCCATCTCACACAAATGATAGTGGAAACACTGTGCTGTTTTGTGGGCAACCTGCTTCCTAGAACTTAAAAAAAAAAAAAAAAAAAAAAAAAAAAAAAAATATATATATATATATATATATATATATATATTTTATTTTATTGATTTTTCACAGTGAGAAAGGGAGAGGGATAGAGTTAGAAACATCAATGAAACAATCATTTATCAGCTGCCTCTTGCACACCCCTACTGGGGACGTGCCTGCAACCATGGTACATGCCCTTGACCGGAATCCAACCTGGCTGATGCTCTATCCACTGAGCCAAACTGGTTTCGGCTGCTTCCCAGAACTTGATCACCCTGAGGGACCTGGGAAAAGGTAAAGGAAAGACACTTGGGAGTTGGAGCTGTGGCAGGTCCTTGAGGCTTTCAGAGCCCCAGAGCCTGGCCTGGGAAGTCGGGTCAGGCGTGGTTTCCCCAGCACGCCACGCCCTGCACTAAGCGATGCGGGAATTGTCTCCTCCCATGTTGCCCTCGGCCCCACGGGGCAGAAGCTGTTTTCCCTTCACGTTACAGATGCACTGAGGCCTGAGGGCACACAGCTAGTATGCGGAAGAGCCAGAATTTGAACCTGGGCGCTTGGGTTCCACAGCCTGAGTGCTTCGGCCCATATCACAGAGGAGAAGGATCAGGGGGGTCTCAGAGGCAACTCACAGCTCTGCGATTGGTTGGGCCTCCTCCCCGGCCCCTCCTCGCGCCAGCTGGCCTGCTTTCCTAGTTCTGGAACCTTCCTTTCCTCTCCGCTTGGCTGTGCTGCGGCGGACGCTGGCAGAGCCCCGTTGGCCACATCCGTGCCTGGTTGGTGCCCCGTGTTTCCCTCGGTGCCCCAAGCTCCTCCTTGGCAGCCCGGGGCAGAGCTGGCTGGGGGTTTATGTTAACACTGCAAAGATTTATTCTGCTCTCCGAAACGTCTCTTCCTCTGCCTTGCACTGTTTATTGAAAGAGCTCATAGGATAGCGCTACAGACTAAAACAAAAGTCAATAGAAACATATTTATGGGTGCCGGTGGGCACGCCATGGCGCTGGAAAACGGTTCTCTTAGGCTCACACTAGGCCTCAGAAGGCTGGGGCGCGGGGAGCAGGCACCCACTTCGGCTGTTTTACACCCCGCTTTCTGAGGATTCCATCCGATTATTCTTCCCCCCGTTTGGAGAGCTGGGCTTCTCCCAGGCGAGGGGGCTTAGCGGACGGTCCCCAAAGCCCTTCTCTCATTTATTCTTCCGAGCTCTGTGTTTAGCAGAAAATTCCGGTCATGTCTGGAGTGTGGATGATGCTTCTCAGCCTCCAACGTCGGTGCAAGGTTTTTCCCTGCCAGATGTTTCTGTCAGAAGCTGCGAAAAGGAACCCAAAGTATGTCTCCACCAGGCTACCTTCCCAAACGCCAGACTGCTGGCTTCTCAGAGGACCTGTGCCTGTTCTTGTTCTTTTTCTCCATTCATGTCCCCGTGAGGCCCGTGGGGGCGGGAGGGGCTGGGCCAGGGTCAGGGCCGGGAGGCAGAGAGTCCAAGCAGGTGGGGCCGAGGCTGGGGTCTGAGTGTGGGGCCCAGGAGAGGAGGAGGCACTGGGAACACAGGTGGACGAGGAGCAGGGAGGGCGGCGGAGCCGGGGTCCAGGGCCAGCAGTGCCGTGAAGTCCAAGCAGGTGAGCCCGGGTGGGGCAGGAGGTGCCTCAGGCCTGGCAGACTGGAGCCTGTGCTGGGCTTTGAGCAGCCTTCCAGGTAGGTGGAGGAAGAGCTGTTCCCGATGCTGCTCCCCCAGGAACAGCGGGGCCCAGCCAGGACAGGGGCCCGGAAACCCCGGTGGAATGAAGTGCGCACCCCAGAGGCAAAAACCAGCCCCAGCAGTCTCCGTGCCAGTGAACAGAGGAAGTGCTTCCGGATGGAAGGAGGGGAGAAAACTGCTCTACCACCATTGGCCAGTGCCCAGCACATGGTGTAGGCTGGGCCCATCAGACTATATGGAAGGGTTTTGGGTCCCTGGTTAGGGAAGAGGCTTGCTGGGCTCGAACGCCTAGAACCGTGGTCGGCAAACTGCGGCTCTAGAGCCACATGCTGTTCTTTGGCCCCTTGAGTGTGGCTCTTCCACAAAATACCACGGCCTGGGCAAGTCTATTTTGAAGAAGTGGCGTTAGAAGAAGTTTAAGTCTAAAAAATGTGGCTCTCAAAAGAAATGTCAAATCGTTGTACTGTTGATATTTGGCTCTGTTGACTAATGAGTTTGCCGACTACTGACCTAGAATATTGCCAGGACTCCAATGTGTGCGTACCCTTTCCACTGATAACATCCTCCTTCCTCCCAGAAATAATTACTATCCTGACTTTTAAGGTAATATTTTTAATGCCTTTCATTTGATTTTGACACCTATGTATTCATCCCGAAACAATGTAAATTTAAGAGTAAAGGGGGAATAAATGACAATGGAAGGACACTTGCCTTGGGGTGGTGAACACAATACAATATACAGATGATATATGATAGAATTGTACATCTGAAACCGATATAATCTTATGTCACCCCAATAAATAATAAGTAAAAATATATCAATTTATTGTACATATTTTGACATAGACATACATTTTAAAAGAAATTGAATTATACTAATTGTATCCTTTTGTAGTCATTGTTTGCTTAGCATCACATTTGTACGCTTCATCTAGGTTTGATAGAATTTTACTTAATTCATTTCTATTGCTATATAGTCCTCCATTTATGAACATGCTATAGCTATACTTTGTTCGTTTTCATTGCTGTATAGTACTCCTCTGCTGTGGCCATTCTTTTTCTTTTTTTTAATTCTTGGTGTAGATATGTGTGAAAGTCTCTAGGCATCATGATATTTAACTCTATCAGAAAATGCCAAGCTGTTCACCAAATAGTGCGCCAACATAGTTGTCTTGTAAGCAGTGTAGGAGAGTTCCTGTAGTGTTAGAATGTGATGGTCTGTACGGCGTAGTCACATCTTTTTGTGGTCTCAATGAGCATTTTCCTGATTATTAATGAAATTGGGCATCTTTTCATGTGTTTATTAGTCATTTGAATTTCCTCTTTTATGAAATGCTTAGAAAAATTTTTGCCGATTTTCTATTGGGTTGTCTGTTATTTGTATAATTTTGATATTAATATTATTATTATTTTTTTGTTCTATACGTTGTAAAACATCTCACTGTTTAAACTGTTGTGGTTTAGAACAGAAGTTTTAAATTTTTAACATAGTTTCTCCTTACGATTTGTGCTTTTTGTGAGCATGTTTAAGAATGTCTCCTCTATCCTGACATCTTGAAGATGTTATTCTGCATTATCTTCTGAAACTGTTGTCTCTGGCATTTGGGTTTTGACTCCCATCTGAAATTGGTTTTTGCATATGGTGTGAGATAGGGGTTCACTCCCCCTCCCCCAGCCGCACATAAGAATGCTCAGCTGTCCCAGCACCATCTATTGCAAAGTCTGCCCCTTCCCTTTGGCTCAGCGATCCACCTCAAGTGTCCATGAAAGCAAGAGCCTGTTTCTGGACTCTCTCTTCTGTTCCTTTGGTCTATTGTTCTGTCCCAGAGCCAACCCCACACTGTCTTAATTACTGCAGATTTACAATAATCTTTATATTCCATTGACCAAACTTTCCCACACTGTGGGGAAAATTATATTTGTCCTGATTATTCTTGGCTCGTTGCTTTTCCATATAAAGTTTAGAATTAGCTCATCAAATTCCACAAAAGAAAAAAAGCAGCTGGGATTTTTATTGGGCTTGCATTGAATTTATAAATCAAGCCATGTAGCCTGTTGAGTTTGCCAGCCCACAAACATGATATATATCTGCTTTGATTGAAGCCTTAAAAAAAAAACACAAAAAACCCACAGCATTATTTTGAAGCATGATTGACACACAGTGGACTGCACATGTTTGCATTGTACGTTTTGATAAGTTTTGACATCTTTAACACCCACGAAACCAACACTGCCAACCAGATAATGAGCATACGCATCAGCCCCACAGTTTTCTCCGTTCTCCTTGGTGACCCCTCCTCCCCTCGCCCTTCTCCCCTCCCCTCCATAGGGATGGTGAGCTGCTTTTCGTGGGCCTCTTTTCCATCTATAGATCTTGTTTGGGGAAGTGGCTGTTCAAATCTTTTGCTCCTTTTTCACTGGGCTGTTTTCTTACTGGATAGTCACGCGCCATTTGACGACGGGAATACATCCTGAGAAATGCGTCGCCAGGCAATTTTGTTCTTGTGCAAACAACACAGCGTGCAGTTACACAAACCCAGATGGTGTAGCTTATACACACCTAGTGCTCCTAGGCTGCAAGCCTGTACAGCATGCTCCTGCACAAGACAGCACGACATTAACTGAAGCAGAAGAGAAAGCAATACCGTCGAGAGACATGGTGAACATCAGATGTATGCGGCTGCTGCCCGTATAACACAGCTTACTGCCTTGCAGCAAACCTTTTCTTTTTCTTTAAAAAAAAAAAAAAAAAAAAAAAAAAAAAAAAAAAATATATATATATATATATATATATATATATATATATATATTTTATTGATTTTTTTACAGAGAGGAAGGGAGAGGGATAGAGAGTTAGAAACATTGATGAGAGAGAAACATCGACCAGCTGTCTCTTGCACACCCACCACTGAGGATGTGCCTGCAACCAATGTACGTACCCTTGACCGGAATCAAACCTGGGACCTTCCAGTCCATAGACCGATGCTCTATCCACTTTGAGCCAAACCGGTTTCGGCCAAACCTTTTATTTCTTAAGTAGCCATAAGAAAGTATAGCATAGTAAACACAGAGACCAGTAACCCAGTTGGTTATTAGCATTAGCACGTAGTATGTACTGTGTCAAAATATATGTGCTATATTTGTACCCAGCTGGGAGTGCACTAAGCTTGTTTACGTCAGCATCAACATGAACACATGGGCAATGCTGTTGTGCTCTGACATTCTGACAGCCGCGATGTCACTAAGTGGTAAGAATTTTTCAGCTCTCTTATAAATCTTACTAGGGGTCCGGTGCACAAAATTCATGCACACCACAAGGGAATTGATTAGAGGAAATATTTTAATATTGCTATTTGCCCTTTATAATAGAAGTATCAGAGATGAAAAAAAATTAGTAAAATGTACATGAAAATCTCCCTCCTGTCAGAGTCGGGGGTGTGTCATGCTACCTAGAGTCAAGTCCCCGCCCACCACCCTTCTGTGCTTGGAAAACACAGGTGATCCAGACCCAGCTGGCCCCACTCCCATCAAGACCCTCTGGGTGGGGGGCACAGCCTCCGGTCCCCTAGCCTGGTGCCAGGGCGGGGGTGTGGCCTGAGGTTCCCCAGCTTGGCACTGGGGCTGGGGGCGTGGCCTGAGGTCCCCATCAAGTCCCACTGGGCAGGGGGTGCAGCCAGAGTCCCCTGGTCCAGCGCTGGGGTGGGGGCATGGCCTGAGGTCCCCCGTCAAGCTCCACAGGGTTGGGGGAGCGGCCTGAGGTCCCTCGCCCCGGCCAGGCGCCATGCAGCCCCAGGTCCCTGCTGTTCAGTCGTGACATTACACCATCCCGGCTAATTTTTCTGTTATCCAGTGCATGACTTTTCCGAACACAACTCCTTTATCAGATACAGCGAGTCCTCACTTCACGTCATCCAAAGGTTCTTGGAAACTGAGACTAAGAGAAACAGCTTGTAAGGAGCCCAATGCTGCCACAGGCTGATGGATATAAACTAAGAGTTAACGTTTCCATAGCTCAACACTGGTCACCAAAACATCCCCAAACTTCTACATAAAGACCCCAAACCCTGAACAGCATTAAGCACTGAGATAAACGTGAAGTATGCATACACTTAAGAAAGACAAATAAAAACGAGTAATTAGATAGTTTCCAACCCACTATTACAGTTCAGGGTGGCGGGTAGCCAACGCTTATCCGGCAGCTCAGGGTACAAGGCGGGACGCGACCCTGGACAGGACACATTTCCATCACAGCGCACACTCACACACATACCCCTTCCCTGCCTCCCGCCCACCCCCCACCCCGCCCACAGTCACCCAGGCTGGGACAGTGGAAACACCAATTCACCTAACTGACCGCGCATCTTTGGGATGTGGGAGGAACTGGAGTCCCTGGAGAAAACCCATGCAGACCCAGCTTTATGTGGGGTGTCCTATTAAATCCCTACCTTGGTGGGTCCTAGGCTTTCTCTTGTGTCCCTGTGCCCGTGCAGTTGTCAGAGTTGTCACAGTCCCTCAGCATAGACCCTCGGCCAGCTCCAGCGCTTTCTTCTCTGTTGGCTCTCCTGGTTATTTTGTGGTTGGAATCCACAGGTTCCTTCCTCTCATGTTTAAGTGACGGTCCAAAAACTTAGTTTATCAATACTGTAAACAAAACATCTTTGGTAGAGAATTTCAATCTCTATCCCCCCCCCTCTTTTTTTTTATTTGTTTATTGATTTCAGAAAGGAAGGGAGAGGGAGAGAGAGAGAGAAACATCAATGATGAGAGAATCATTGATCAACTGCCTCCTGCATGCCCCCTACTGGGGATTGAGCCTGCAACCTAGACATATGCCCTTATTGGGAATCGAGCTGTGATCTCTTGGTTCATGGGTCGATGCTCAATCATTGAGCCACACCAGCTCGGCTCAGTTTCTATTCTTCCGTGGGAGGCCTCAGTTCCGGTTCCCCACATCACGCAGGGAATCTGGCCTTGGGTCCCCTCCCACCATGAGAGAGGGGTCAGTGGGGCCCTGTTCTCCCAGGGAAGTTGAAATCCAGGCCTCGACTGCTGTTTCCAGTCCCCGCATTCCAGACCTCCCAGTTTCAGCTCCTTGCCCAGAGCCCACCCACTGCTAGGGGCCTTCATTCCTCAGCCGGGTCAACGTTGACTCCGAGTGATTGTCCCTTTCTCTGTCTCTGGCTTTGCTCCTATGGCCAGGCTGCAACGTAGGGTAGTTCTTCGATCCTCCTTTCTCTTCTCTATGCCCGGCTTCCTTCGTCCTGTTCCCAGAGCACAGTCCTGCAAGGCAGAGGCTGAGCTGGCCGGAGCAGAGCATGGCAGGGCACCCTCTACCTCCTGTAATACAGAGAGTCACATTGCGCAGGAACTCAAAGCAGTTCCGTGTGTGCTCGCAGCCACCACGGCCCAGGTGTGAGTGACGGTCTAGACAACCCTGGAATCAGACGGGGCCACGGGGAATGTGTAGGCAGAGAGGAACTCTCTCTGCTTTTAGTGCTTCTTGGTGTGAAGCACTTGCCACTTGACCCAGCGGGTGGGCGCGGTCTCAGGCTCCGGGACCCGTGTTCCGCCCGGGACCCAGGACAGAAGGCAGCCAGCTATTTGAGGTCCGTCCCAAGGTGCCTCCCCCAGCCCCACTCCCATCTCGTTTCTCCTGGAAATGCACTTAGCCAGCAGGAGATCACACTTGACTTCTTTTTAAAGCATTTGTTTTCTTAAAAGTCATTTATTTTAATTGCTTAATACATGCACCCCAATCCAAATATTACAGATAAATTCCCCCTTGACCACCACTCCAATTTCACTCCCCTCTCCAGAGATTGGACAGGGTTTCTATTATCAGATGGATGGATTCCCCCAAATCCTTTTGAATATGTGCATATAATTGCCGCACATATTGGTTTACAAGCTGCTTTAAAGAATAAGTCAGTTTTAGAGATCATTCCCATCCATGTAATCATGTTCATTCTTATTTTTAATTGAGTTATAATTGGCATGTAGCGTTATATTAGTTTCATGTGTATAACATAATCAATATTTGTATATTGAAATGCTCACCCTGATAAACCTAGTCAACATCCATCATCATATGTAATTATAAAAATTTTTCTTTTGATGAGAACTTTTACTCTTAGCAACTTTCAAATATGCAAGACAGTATTGTTATATACACTGAGTGGCCACATGATTATGATCTCTGAATGCATAATAATCTGGCCACTCAGTGTGTGTGTGTGTGTGTGTGTGTGTGTATATATATATATATATATATATATATATATATATATATATATTAGAGGCCTGGTGCATGAATTCGTGCATGGGTGGAGTCTGGCCAGCCTGGCCAGGGGGAGGGGGCATGGGCAGTTGGCCGGCCTGCTTGCTGGTCAAACTCCTGGTCGAGGGGACAATTTGCATATTATCCTTTTATTATATAGGATATACACTGAATGGCCAGATCATAATAATCTGGCCACTCTGTGTGTGTGTATGTGTGTGTATGTGTGTGTGTGTATGTATTCCATTGTATTACTCCATAATATATTCCATTGTATGTATGTACCACATCTTCTTTATCCGTCCATCCATCGATGGGCACCAAGGTTGTTTCCACATCTTGGCTATTGTGAAAAAAAAAAAAAAAAAAAAATATATATATATATATATATATATATATATATATATATATATATATATATATAAAATAGTCACCCGCAATATACATTACACCCCCAGGGCTTACTTAATTTATAACTGGAAGTTTGTGCCTTCTGACCACCTTTAATCCATTTTACCCACCCCTCACCCCTGCCTCTAGCCACCACCACCAATCTGTTTTCTATATCTCTGAGCTTGTTTTTTGGATTGTTGTTTTGTGTTCTTAGATTCCAGATATAAGTGATATCATATGGTGTTTCTCTTTCTCTGTTTGACTTACTCCACTTAGCAAAGCGTACCTTCTATGTTGTCAAAATGGCAACGTTTTCTTCTTTTATACGGCTAATATTCCATTGTATATATGTATCACATCTTTATCCATCCACCCATTGGTGGGCACTTAGGTTGTTTCCACATCTTGGCTATTGTGAATGATGCTGCACTGAATGTGAGAGTGCTGATGTCTTTTTGAGTGTTTTCATTTTCTTCATACCAATTCCCAAAGTGGAATTGCGAGATCATATGGCAGTTCTATTTTTAATTTTTTGAGGAGTCTCCATACTGTCCTCTTTTATTTTTATTCTTTTTGGTAATCCTCACCCGAGGATATTTTCTTCATTGATTTTTAGAGAGTGGAAGAGAAGGAGGGCCAGGAGAGAGAGAAAGAAACATTGATGTGAGAGAGACACATCACTTGGTTGCCTCTTGCTTGTATCCCAAGCCAGCAACCCAAGTAGATGCCCTTGACTGGGAATCGAACCCATGGCCCTTAGGTCTGAGGGCTGATGCTCTAACCATTAATCACACCATCCAGGACTGTCCTCATTTTTTTTTTTTTTAGTGCTGCAGAGAGTTCTGTGAAATGGGTGTGGCCGTTATAGTCCATCTCATGGGTCCTTCACTGATGGGCAGGCAGGCTGTTCCCAGGACCCACCAGGGACACTGCCGTGAGCATCACCGACGCACCCTTTGGACCCTTTGAGTTCGGAAGGTTACTTGCTGCCCCTGCTTTGCTTTGCTTTCTATTTTCCTCTCTTTCCTCTGCGGTGACACTGGTCAGATGTGCAACCACATCCAGTGACAAATGCTTTCTTCAAGGACCAACGTGCTGGTCGATTCTGGGCTTCGAAATTCCCACTTCACAGAAGTCAGTATATATAGTTCTGGAGCCTTCCCTGGGGGGACAAGTCCAGACCCTTCTCTGGCTGGATCCCACGGGATTCCCAGCCTCTGGGGGCGGTACTGTGGTGCAGAGCTGGGCCGTGGGGTTTAGTCCCGCACAGCCAGCCACGTGTCTGGGACTGGCCCCTGACTGTAGTTTACACGTATCATGCTCCTACCAGAGTTTATCCTGTTCTGCCCAGTCTAATAAATTTCCTCTTCTCTCATAAAAGGAAGCTGGAGCTGTCACTTCCATATTTAGCAGCGGAGGGGAGTTGGCCCACAGTGCCAGGCGTGAGGGATGTGGGAGGGGTAAGCCAGACATTGGAACCAGCGCGTTATCTTTCAACAGCTGAGGGGGAGACTGGGAGTTCTTCTGAAAGGAACCTTCTGCCAGTCAGGTAATGGGGCTTGTCCATCAGGAAGTTGCCCGAAGGATGGGAGTGCCTTCTAGATGCTATGGGAACACGGCCAGTCAGCCAGGTTGGGCTGCCCCTATAGATACGTTCTCTGCAGGGGGACACCCCACTGTCATGACCAGTATCACAGGTCTGCTTCAGTGGGGAAAGCATTGCCGAAACCGGTTTGGCTCAGTGGATAGAGCGTCAGCCTGCGGACTGAAAGGTCCCAGGTTCAGTTCCTATCAAGGGCATGTACCTTGGTTGTGGGCACATCCCCAGTGGAGGGTGTGCAGGAGGCAGCTGATCAATGTTTCTCTCTCATCCATGTTTCTAACTCTTTCTCTTCCTTCTTCTCTGTAAAAAAAACACACCCCAATTATATATATATATATATATATATATATATATATATATATATATATATGAAAGAAAGCATTGAACTTGGGACCCTAAGTAACTTCCTCAACCTCTCCAAGCCTCAGTTTCCACATCTGTAAAATGGGGATGGCAACACCTACCCTTTCTAAAAGGTTGCTGAGATGGTCAAATGAGATCACTTATGTTAAAAAAACAAAACAAAACAAAAAAAAACCCCACACATCCAGCAGAGTATCTGTGTGTCATATAATAGAACGAGCGTCTAATCACCTGTCACACAGCCAGCATGAGGTAATGCTGGAAGGGTGGGCGCGCCAGGGAGCCGTGAGTCCTGATGAAGGACAAGCAGAGAACGTGGCCGGGGTGGGAAGGGCGCTGGGCCCAAGACCGCATTTGTCCTGCTCCCTTAGTTCTAATTCCAGGCTCACCCGGCAGCCTCTGGTTGCTCATTTGTTTTCCTGTTGACCCAGATCTGGGCCAGGGGACAGGGAACAGCTCCTGGGTATTAGGCAGGTTCACACGCTGGTGGTTGTTGTTTTTTTAATACATTTTATTGATTTTTTACAGAGAGGAAAAGAGAGAGATAGAGAGTTAGAAACATCGATGAGAGAGAATCATCAATCAGCTGCCTCTTGTACACCCCCTACTGGGGATGTGCCCGCAACCAAGGTACATGCCCTTGACTGGAATCGAACCTGGGACCTTCAGTCCACAGGCCAATGCTCTATCCACTGAGCCAAACTGGCTAGGGCTGGTTATTTATTGTTGACCTGAACTCATCCTGGACGTCTAATTAAGCTCTCTTAGCCAATGAGGATGCGGAATCTTAGAGACGTCAGGGGGCTTGTTCACGGCTGCATGCCGGGAAGCAGGGACTCCAGGGTCGGTCTGAGCCCAGCATCCCATGTCCTGGGCTCTCCCACGGGCGTACTGGACCCTGGAAAGGCATGCTCCCGATGCAGGCTTCTGAATGGGCAGAGGGGCCTGAACTTGGAGTTGTTCCTCCCTTCCCTCCTTCCAGCCTGAGCCCCACCTCCACGCCCCAACCCCTGGAGACTTGAGAAACATCGATCACTCAGATCTTGAACCAGTGACTCAGCTGCCCTGACGGGGAGGGCCCTTCGCACCAACTGTCACCCAGGGGCATTGCTTCACATGGCGAGTCTTTCTTAACAATGGTGCACCCTGCCAGCTGATGGGGTCAGGAAGCCCGCCAACTTGACCAGGGCTGGCGGGTGGACGGCAGCCAAGCCCACTCCTGGGGTTTGTATGGTTGCCTACAAGCAGGACGACCAACGTGCCCCAATTTTCCCAGGAAGGGCCTTTGCCCAGGAAGATCCAGAAGCTTGGTCTCCCCTACCTGCATGTCCAAAGCTCAGCCTTTGCGTGGATAGAGATGATGGACAGGTCAAAGGTGGCTCCATTGGCCCTGGGGGCCCGCCCTCTGGCCCGGGCACCTGGCAGGAACAGACAGCTGTCACTCAGCTTGCTCCAGCAAGCCATCAGTAGGCTCAGAACATGTGACCATCAGTGGAGTCGGGCTCAGCTCCCAGCAGTGTGGCTTCAGCAGGGTCCATGGGACCAAGGGAAGAACTAGTTTAGGAGAAAACTGGATGGATTTTTTTTCTTCCCATCTTTCTTTTCCTTTTCAACGACTACCCACTCTGCCTGCCTGGCCAGTGCTCTGTCCGCTTCTGTCTGGCCTCCCTGCCAGGATTCTCTTGCCACCAAGCCGTCACCTCTGGCCTGGCTTTCATGAGCAGTGAGTTTTATGGCGAGCATGTGCTCGGGCTGGAGGGAACAGCTTGACCTTGGCCCTGTTCCTTCAGCCTCTGACACTGGGAGGATTAATCATGGAACGCTGAAGGTCATGCTAAGAAATGGCCAGTGGGAGAAGCCCCGGCAACTGCTGGCAGGTCAGGGCCTGGACTTTGAAGGGACGGCCATGGGAGATCTGGTCTCTGGAGATGCTGAGAAGCCTCCGAGCTCGTGTGTGTGTGTGTGTGTGTGTGTGTGTGTGTGTGAGAGAGAGAGAGACTGAGGAGGTTCTGACAGTTGTTTAAGGCAGAATAACGCCCTTTTGGGGGGGTGGGGAGGGGCGTTATTCTGCCTTAAACAACTATTTAAGGGACATCACAACATCACAAGATGTCCACTTCCTGGCCCTCAGAACCGGTGAATGTTACCCAACATGGTAAACAGACTTCTCAGGTTTGATCATGCAAGATTTCCCTGGATGGTCCTGGTGAGCTCAGTGTAATTATGAGGGTTCCTCCTAAGGAGGAGAAAAGAGGTCGGCAAGAGGAAAAGGTGATGTGACACCAGAAACAAAGATTTGAGTGGCGCTGCCCCAAGCCAAGGAATGCCAGCAGCCCCCAGAAACAGAAAGAGTCAAAGAACATACTCCCCTGGGGCCCTCCGAAGGAAACAGCTCTGTCAGATGCCCCGATGCGGACCACTACAACTCGTTACTCCTCTGACCTCCAGAACAGTGCCGTCGTCTGTGTTGTTTTAATCCACTGAGTGTGTGGAAATCGGTTACAGCAGCCACGGGAAGATAGAGATGATGGACAGGTCATCCATGGGCAGCGGGGCCTGAACTTGAGGGAGTGGTGTGGGTTAAGGAAGGCACAGTCACTGATGCTCAAGTTCTGCAAAAGCAGGGCCTCCCTTTGCTCAGGTCAGGGGTTGGGGGGCTTAGCCCCGGGTCTGACACACACAATGCTCAGCAAGGGGGCACTTCTGCCTGTCGCTGGATTATGCTCATTTTTATCCTCTCACTTCTTTCTCTGCTCACCTTCCCTCTTTTCCGCCCTCTTTCCTTTTCTCCCTACTCTACTTGCTTCCACATCCACTGAGCACTCCTCTGAGCCAGGCCCAGGCATAGAGGAGAAGCCCCTGCATATGTGTGTGCACACACACACACACACACACACACACACACATTTTATTTATTTATTTATTTATTTATTTATTTATTTATTTATTTATTTATTTTACAGAGAGGAATAGTTAGAAACATTGATCAGAGAGAAACATGGATCAGCTGCCTCCTGTACACCCCCTACTGGGGATGTGCCCACAACCAAGGTACGTGCCCTTGACCGGAATCGAACCTGGGACCTTTCAGTCTGCAGGCTGATGCTCTATCCATGGAGCCAAACCGGATAGGGTTAGAAGGCCCTTCTTTTAAGGGACACATCTTAGCGACACCTGGCTGAACATCACGAGCATCTGGGATGTCTGCTCACATTTCTGACGCCTGGACCCAACCCAGACTCCCCAGGTCGGACTCTGGGGGTGGGGGCTGGGCTCGAACATTTTAAACTAAGCTCCTGAGAAGATTTTGATGCAACAGGTGGACAGATGAGGGCTGAGAACCACCACTGTCTTGGAGGAAATACTAGGTGGGTTGGTACACCAAGAAAGGGGAACAACCAACCCTGGTGACTAGATCAGGGAGCGGCCTCTGCTAAGAAATGGGACTTCACAGAGGAGATGACTGAAATAGGGTTTTGAGGATTGTGTAGGAGTTTTCCAGGAAGACACGGTTTGGCTGGGATTAGGATAGGTAGGTATGTTAGGTAAAGGGAACAGTATATGCAAAGGTATGGAGGCAGGAAGTAGTGACATCTTCAGGAAGCTGTAATTTAGTGCGGCTGACGGTAAGGTCAGGAGAAGTGCCAGGGCCGGGTCAGCAGATCAGAAGGATGGCCTGGGCTTGATCTTGCAGAAGGTGAGGTGGCCAGACTTGAGATACTCTCTCCAGGGGGCCCTCTTTCTTCTCTGGGCCAATGAACCTGCTTTATGAACGCTGACACTTTCTGTTCCTGTTGTTCCTGTCATTTCCTTCGCTCTCACCCTCTGCGGAGCACTGGTTTCTCCACCTGGGATACACCTGAGCTCTTCATTCCTCTTGGCACGAGTTCCCGTGGCTTTCAGTCTGTCTTCACTCTCACAGTCACGTTGCTGGTGCACTCACCTGACAGATGAGGAAACTCCGGCTCAGGAAGGGAAAGCGAGCCATCCGGGTCCCTCAGAAACCTGGCTCTTTGCCTCGCCTGGAGCCAGGCTGCTCACCGTGGGCCGGTGATGACCTGTGCACGTGGTTTACACACTGGCCGCCTATGTCTATGCAAAGGAATGACCCAGGAAGCAACGTCAGGGGCTTGAGAGGTGCCGGAAGCAGGGGGGCCCTGTCACCTCGCTGCAGCTCAGGGGCTGAATGTGACGCTGGGCCAGTGGGCCGGGGGGCGGGGCACCTATCCTCAGCGAGGGCCACCTGGAGGGCCCCGCCCGCCATGTTCAGGGTCACACCGCTCTCACCCTGAAACAGCAGCTGCCTCAAGAGCGTGGGAGGCCTGGCATCGCCAGAAAAGGCTTGTCTAGGGGCAGCTCGCTGGGCCCTGGGGAGCCTCCCGCTGGGCACCAGCCTTTGCCAGTGAAGTCTGACCTCAGCGGCGGTCTCTCAGCGCCTGCTCTCCTAGCAACTCAGCAACTCATTTGTCTTTCCCCTTCCTCAGAGGACCCCGTTTGTCCCTTCATCATCCTTTTTAGTTTCTCTGTACTCCTCCCAACATTTTTTTTCAAACGCCATGACCCCAAAGGGACTTGATTCTCTGCCAGCATCCAAGACCAGAGCAAGTGGAGCCCGGGGAGGTCATCCAATCCTGAGCAAGACACGTCCCCCGGGGCCGGGGTGTGCCAACACTGTGATGGATAACACAGAGAACCCCAAGGCCCCAGTTTGAATCCCAGCCCTGCTGCTGAGCTGTGACACGTGGGGCTGACTACAAAGCCTCTCCGAACTCTCATTTTCTTCTCTCTCTCAAATGGGGCCAGCCCCACAGCTCCCTCCCCTGGAGGAGGCGGGGCGCTCCCAGGGTCATCTGCCCAGCGCCTGGCACATTGTAAGCAGGAAGCCGCTGGGGCCTCCTATCCCTCCTGCGGGACTACCTGCCCGCACCCACAGCCGGCTGCTTTCTGCCAAGCCGGCAGAACTGCTCATCATCTGGTTGTTAATGACACAGGACCCAGCCACGTGACTCGTCAGGTCCCTCCCACTCTGGGCCTCAGCTTGCTCATCTGTAAAATGGGGAGGAACCGTTCCTTCCTGCGGGCGAGAGTCTGGAAGCTACTAGAGGCCATTTTCCTCTGCCCCATGGGCGGATGGGTCTTGGGTAAGAACCAGGCCCACAGACGAGGAGCAGATCGAGATCCCAAATGGACTTGAGGTCTGGCTCCAGCTACAAGTGAGGCAAGCTCTCTCCTCCTGCCTTCTTACCCTTTGTACTCAATCATGATTGTTCTGGAAGCTTCCCAGAATAATTTCACCCTTTTGCCTAATCTAGTTCAAACTCTGTTTTTGTCTCTTGTGCCCAAAGAGACTGACTAGTCAGGTTTGTGTTAATCAACCCTGTTTTCGAGTGGGGAGACTGAGGCTTGCCCAGTGTAGCTCCGGGAGTGAAAGCAGAGCTGGGGTTTGGACTCGGGACCCCCGGGGCCCGTGCCCTTCCCTCTGTTCCACGCTGTCTCTCTGAAGCCATGGCAGCTCCTGGGGGGAGCCCTCCGCTTCTTTCCGTCTCAGCAGGAGCCTGTCAGGGAAACGGCAGTCCTGCCAGGATTTCAACAGAGGAGACTTAATCCGAGGATTTGGTTACCCAGGGCGGAGAAAGAAAGGAGGGAATACTGAGGCAAACCCAGAGGAAATAACTGGAGAGAGTAGCTCTCGCCGAAACCGGTTTGGTTCAGTGGATAGAGCCTTGGCCTGTGGACTGAAGGGTCCCAAGTTCGATTCCGGTCAGGGGCATATACCTTGGTTGCGGGCGCATCCCCAGTGGGGGGTGTGCAGGAGGCCTATTTATTGTTGACTAGAGGCCTGATGCACAAAATTTCTTTCTCATCGATGTTTCTGGCTCTCTATCCTCCTCTCTGTAAAAAAAATCAATAAAATATATGTAATTAAAAAAAGAAAAGAAAAAGAAAGTAGCTCTCACCTCTAGATGGGGGCCGAGGTTGGGGTACCAGAATCTACAAGCTCAGAGAGGCTTAGACTGAGAGAAAGAGTGTCACCCAGCTCTGTAGGTGCAGCTGAGCGGGGATGGCAGGGCTGCTTCTGGGGTCCATCTAGGTACATTGCATGGATGGCATGAGGGGCAGACTTGGGGGTCTGAGACAGGAATTGGGTGCTGGAAGAGCACCCTTGCCCTGCCCCAGCTCCCTCCAGTGCAGATTCCGACCTGCTGCTCTGTCCCGGTCTTCTTCAGAGGCCTCAGCGAGCCTGGACAGCCGGTGAGGCAGCGTCCAGAGAGAACTGGCCACTCCCTGGCCAGGGGGCAGGGGCAGGACTCGCTGTGGCAACAGGCACCTTCCTAAGGCCTCCGGAGGTCACGTTTGCACAGGCTCGGCTGCTCAGAGCAAGGACTGACTCCCAGCTTTGAGGAGAGGGTGGGGCTTCGCTTCTCTTCCTCCCTCCCTCCCCGCGGCCCGGCCCTGCCCTGGCACATCAGGCCCTGTCATTCCCTGGGCCAGACTCCGAGGCCTGGGAACCGTCTGGGTTCAGCAGCTGCAGGCCCCCGAGGCTACTTGGAGCTGTCACACTCTCTCCTCTGTCTTGCTTTCTCCTCCTACCACTCGCTTTTCTTGTCTGAAGCAGAAGAGAACGGGATTTGGACATGAGTCATGCTTTGTTCTGAGCCACTTCCTGACTGCGGCACGCTGGTGAGCTACTGTACTTCTTACAAAATGTGAGAACCTTGCAACGTGACAGGCCCGTCACCGTAACTTCCCCCCATTCATTATGTAATATGTTGTCAACTATATCTCATCTACGCACACTACAAACCCCACAATGTGCTGTTATGATTGTGCATCAGTCATATGCTTTTTTTTTTTTTTTTTTTTTTGAAAGGGAAACAGTCTTTTCTATTTGCCCATCATTTGCCATTTCTCCTGTTCTTGGTTCCTTCTTGATCATCTGAGTTTCCATGTGGAGTCATTTCCCTTCCATCTGAAGAACTTCCTTGAACATATCTTATGGGCGGGTCCACTGATGAGCACTTCTCTTAGTTTTCATTTATCTCAAAATGGTTTTGCTTCACTTTCATTCTTGAAAGGTATTTTCACTGGATATAAAGTTCTGAGTTCCCAAGGTTCCCCTCCCAGTAAAGTCATGTGCTATACAATGATGTTTCAGCCAACAATGGACTGTATATATGATGCTGGTCCCATAAGATTATAATAGAGCTGGAAATTCCCATCACCTAGTGATATAAATGTCCTAACATCATTGAGCACTGCGTTTGTCATGATGCTGGTGTAAAAAAAACCTACTCACTGACAGTTGTATAAAAGTATAGCATATACAGTTATGCACAGTGCATAATACTTGCTAATGATGATGAATAACTATGTTGCTGGTTTATGTATTTGCTATACAATATTTTTTTTAAAATATATTTTATTGATTTTTATACAAAGAGGAAGGGAGAGAGATAGAGAGTTAGAAACATCAATGAGAGAGAATCATTGATCAGCTGCCTCTTGCACACCCCCTACTGGGGATGTGCCCGCAACCAAGGTACATGCCCTTGACCGGAATCGAACCCGGGGCCCTTTAGTCCCCAAGCCGACGCTCTATCCATTGAGCCAAACCGGTCCCGGCTATACAATACTTTTTATTGTTGACTAGAGGCCTGATGTACAAAATTCTTGCAAGGGGCTCTGCTCTCGCAGCCCCGGCTTTGTCTGGGATGTCATCCGGAAGGTTGTTTGGCCGTCCGGTCTAATTAGCATATCACACTTTTATTATTATAGATTTTTTTCTTTTTTAATTATTTTTTTCTTTTGCTTCTTTATTGATTAAGGTATTACATATGTGTCCCTATCCCCTCCATTTCCCCCCAACCCCCCTATTGTTGATTTAGAATTTATTTTTTTCTATTGATAAAAAACAGTCTGTTGTAAACCATATGCCATGTTACACCAGCAGCAGCCTCATACGTCTGGTACTTACCAAGTCTCTGATGGCATCCTTGTCTCTCGTGCTGTTAGTCTAGTGCTGTTTTGTATAGAAACATGCTGTTCCGGCTTGTAGGAAGGAGCCATAGGCTGTGCAGTAGAGCCGAGGTGTGGGGCAGGCTACGCCATCTAGGTTTGTGGAGGGACACTCCTCTGCCTGCTGGTCGAACTCCTAGTCGAGGAGACAATTTGCATGTTAGTCTTTCATTATATAGGATATACTTTGAGTGGCCATATTATTATGCATTCAGGGATCATAATAATCTGGCCACTCAGTGTATATTCTGGGGGACTTTATTCTGGACTTAACCTTAGGGGAGAGGCTCCGCTAAATGTTGTAACATTCAGAGTCATCATGAGTAACACACTTGTCATATCTGAGGCGTCACCCTAGAGGAGTGTTGGAGGAGTTGGTATCTGTAAAGCATTCTGCAGTGTCTGGCACACAGTAAGGGCGAAATCACCTGATGATGCATTTCTCAGAACGGATCCCTGGGAAGCAGCTCATGGCTGTGCTTTAAAGACAATGTTCCACCGTCTCTTGGCTTCCATTTTTTTTTTCTTTCTGACAAGTCAGTGATATTTGTGTCCTTGTTCCCTGATAGGTAAATGTTGTTATTTCTCTGGCTGTTTTCAAAATGTTCCCCTTGTGGTTGGTTTCTGGTAGTTTGATTCTATGTCTAGGCATGCACTTTTGCACTTATTTTGCTGAGAGGGTTCTCGAAGATTTTGGAGATGTAAATTTATGTCTCTCATCAAATTGGGGAGAATTTCAGCCATTATTTCTTCAAACGTTTTCTGACCCCTTCCCTCTCTTCTTCTCAGACTACACTCATACATGCTGGTATGCGAGACCTTTTGCTATTGTCCCACAAGCCTCTGAGGCTCAGTTCTCCCTTTCTTTAGTGTGTTTGTTCTTTGTGTTAGACACTTTCTACTGATCTGTTCTCTTCTTTCTGTCATCTCCAATCTGCTTGTGAGGAGTCCCTTGCTAGTTTTTGTCTGCTTCTGGTTGCTTTCCAGTGCATTTAGGCAGGTTTTTGTTGGTTTGTTGTTTTTTTAACTTTCTTCTGAGTTCATAGTTGTTATTTGTCCAGTAGGTGCTTCTCTGCCTTTCCTGGAAGCAGAACCCTGGGAAAGTTATTCCTGAGCTCCAGTTTCCTCACCTAGAAATGAGGAAATCGGCCTCACAGGTTATATCTGTGAAATATCTAGCATTTGACACACAGTAGATCCCTCTCCCATCCTGGTTAGCCAAGCCTGAGATTCTGCCCCCACATTTCCCTCCCACCAGAGAAAGCAAGGGTACATTTGCCTGAGGGAGGATAATTGGCCCATCTGAGGCTCTTTAACTTAGGACAGAAGGGAGCGTCCAAGGGCCTGTCTTGCGAGCCCTGTTGGACTCCTTTCTCATCAAGCCCTGATCAAGCCTGGATGATTTCTGGAAGGCCTGGCCCAGGTATCCAGAGATTTCACTGGCCTCTGTGCCTCCCGAGAGGCAAAGCAGGGGAAGGGAGACTGATGTGCAGATGAGCAGGTGCCAAGGTGAGGTCGGAGAAGAGAAGGCCCGGGGACAAAGGGAAGAGAAGGTAGGCAGCCTCCTGACTCATTGGTCCCCTAAAGAGGACCCCATGGCTGAGAAGCAGAAAGTTCTGGATTTGACTCATGGCGCTGTCATTTCATTTCCTAGCCCGGAGACGTAGAATGAGTTGGCAAGTTCTCTGAGCCTCAGCTTCCTCATCCGTAAAACTGAAATAATAATCTTTCGGAGCTTGGACTGGGCAGTAGACTGCCAGGTGTCAATCCTGGCTCCCCCTCCTCTGAGCTGTGTGGTCAGGGCCCTTGACTTAGCCTCCTCGGGCCTCAGAATTGTCATCGGTAACTCAGTGGTCACATCTGAGGAGTCGCCTCAGAGGGATGTTTGAGGCTTGGAGGAGCTGGTATCTGCAAAGCACTCAACAGTGTCTGACACACAGTAAGTGCTATATCAGGGTCTGGCGGGAGATTTGAAGAAGATAATGTGCAGATCTTTGAGGATAGGGGCTCAGAAAGAGTTCCCTGGTCTCCACAGCCAGGCCTATACCGAGGGTTACAACATTTAGCTGAGCCTCTTCCCCTAAGGTTAAGTCCAGAATAAAGTCCCCCAGAATATACACTGAGTGGCCAGATTATTATGATTTCTGAACACATAATAATCGGGCCACTCAGTGTACATCCTATATAATGAAAGACTAACATGCAAATTGTCCCCTCGACCAGGAGTTTGACCAGCAGGCAGGCCAGCCAACCACCCATGTCCCCTCCCCCTGACCAGGCTGGCTGGACCCCACCCATGCACAAATTCATGCACCAGGCCCCATACACACACACACACACACACACACACTCTGAGTGGCCAGATTATTATGCATTCTAAGTCATAATAATCTGGCCATTCAGGGTATAGCAACCCAAGCTGGAGATGCTAGGCTTCGCCCATGGGCACAAGGATAGTCTCGGGCAAGGAAGGTGGCCTTTGGACCTCCGTTTTCTGAACTAAAAGGGAAGAACTCCTTGTTTTGAGGATCAAATAAAAAGATGGTCATAAAAGTGCTTTGCAGGCAGTAAAACTCCTAGAGTTTAGGATGTATTACTAGGGCTTTTCCCGAGAGACTGTCACTTTGTGAGGAATAAACAGTACTCCTCTGGTTTTCACGTTCGCCTGCAGGGCCTCCAGTCCCTCCTCTTTCTTTCTGGCCATCTCAGCGGAACCCCTCAAGGTGCTCATCAGCATCAGTGTCAGACACTTAAGCCTCCAGGGTAGGCGGGGAGGGGCCTGGGACCCACGGTGGAGCCACCTGGCTGTTCCTGAGTTATCATCCTTCGTGGTAAACGGGTAATGTAGTAAGTAAAATGTTTCTCTCTGAGTTCTCTGAGCCACTCAAGCAGTGTAATGGAATGCAGTGTAACCAAGTGAAAGCTCATAGTACTGGCTGCACAACAGCCAGGAAGTTGAGTGACTAGGAGCTGAGGCACAGACAGCGACTTCATTTGGAAAGTTAGGAAGCTGAGAAGATGGAGGGCCAGAGTCCTAAAGGACCATCTTGAGAAAGCGCAGAATTCATTCTTCTTCTTCTTTTTTTTTTTTTTTTTTTTTTTTTAAATATATTTTATTGATTTTTCACAGAGAGGAAGGGAGAGAGAGATAGAGAGCTAGAAACGTCAATGAGAGAAAAACATCGACCAGCTGCCTCTTGCACACCCCCTACCGGGGATGTGCCCGCAACCAAGGTACATGCCCTTGACTGGAATCGAACCTGGGACCTTTCAGTCCGCAGACCGACGTTCTACCACTGAGCCAAGCCGGTTTCGGCCAGGCTCCTTTTATATCAGGCGAAGGGGGACACGGGAGGGGTTTGAGGTCAGGAGGTGACTGATGGCCACAGACATCTAGATGCCGGAGAGGGTCCGGGGTGGGGGGGTGCTGAAAATTGCTTGCTTTGGGTCCACAACTCAGGTTGCTGTGGTCCTGGTCACGATGTTCCTATAAATCTTCCCATAAACATTTTTTATTTTTTTTGTACAAACCTTCCTTATCTCCTTGGACAGGTAGCTTTCCAGCAGGGAGGTTGTTTCAGTAATTCCTAGACTCCAGGTTAGATTCCTTCCACGATTAGCATGTCTCTGTGCAGGGCTAAGGAGAAGTTGCTAACCAACACGTTACGGGAACTGGGCAGGCTCTAGCATGATGGAGTCAGAGGGACTGACTCCATTGGGACCTCCAATGTATAGCCAGTTGGTCACAAGCACAGGTGATAAACTGGGCTTGCCGTTGGCGTCTGAAGTTGAGAGTGGGTGGTGGGAGGGGGCAGGCCATTTTGTATAAGTTAGCCTGTAACCTGTGGAATCTGATGCTGTCTTCTAGGTAGCAAGTGTCAGAATTGAGTTGTAGGACACTCCACTGGTGTCACAGAGAATTGCTTGACCCCCGCCCCCACCTCACCACCCCCACACACATTGGAATTGGTACTACCGTGTTTCCCCGAAAATAAGACATCCCCTGAAAATAAGACCTCGCGCAACTTTGGGAGAAAAAATTAATACAAGACACTGTTTTATTTTCGGGGAAACAGGGTAGAATCATCTCACTTTCCTACACAACTGGCAGTCTGCTTTCCCGCCAACCAACTCGATTCACATGGCTCTCATCTGTAAAATGGACTTAGTACTAGTAAGCCTTCCTTCCTTCACCGGGAGAGTAGATCTCAAAGCACTGAGCCGGCAGCCCTCCAAGGGTGGTCCCCAGACCACCAGCATCCATATCCCATGGGTTAGACATGCACATTCGTGGCGCCACCTATGTCAGCAACTCTGGGTGGGGCCCAGCACTCAGTGCTTTTAGCCAGCCTTTCAGGTGATTCTGATGCAAACTCACGCTTAGAAGCTATACTCTCCGGCATGTGAGATGTGAACTGAGTCTGGTCCACACGGGGCGGCCCCCTCCAACCCCTCAAAATCAGGTCCTGTTTTCTTTTTACTGGATATGTTGACTTCCAGTTTTATCACACGAGGGGGCCAGGAATACTTATCTTTCTCCCTTTCCAAGAGACTGCTGGCTGCCTTTGTCCCCTTGGTGGCTCAGGAAACCCTGGATTCCAACAGGTTGGCTGGGCCAAGGCAATTGGGATGATTGGTTTCCAAAGCCAGGTGAGAACTCCAGGACACATTAACCCGTTCCAAGCAGAGCTTCTCAGTGGGAGGCAAGGGTGCCTTAGAAATACTGTGCAGGAATTGGATCTCCAAGAGCCAACAGGGACTTGCCCAAAGTCACACAGCAAAGCGCAAAGCTGGCCCTAGGACCAGGTCTGCTAGCTTCTAGGCTGGCATTCTCTCCACTACACCAGGGCTTCTGGAACTTCAATGTGCGCATAAGTCCCTGGGAGCTTGCTAATATGCAGCTTCTGATGCAGGGGGGCCGGGGTAGGGCCCGAGACTCTGCATTTTAATTGGCTCCCAGGTGGTACAGGGCTGCTGGTCCAGGATCACACTTTGAGTGGCGACCACACTGTTCACACTCCTCCCTCCTCCCAGTCAGTTCTCGGTAAACTTCCATCCTGGGAGAGCCAACTCTTGCAGAAAAGAAATCATCCTTCCTTGTGGTCGAGTCACAGAGAACAGACGCCGTGAAGGGAAAGCCGTGGAGTTGGGGAGGTTTGATGAATGACAAGATCCCTTTGTTTTCACCCAAATTCCACTTTCAGCCAGCGCTGCTAGAAAATCTGTTGATTCTGGTCCTCTTCCACAAACACCCCTCCCTCCCCCCTGCTCCCAACAGTCCCTCTCCCAACCCCCCAATAGCACACAGTGCAATCCTTGCGGCGGGTCTCCCAGGCCCAGCGCTACAGGAAGCTCTCACTATGGCAACAGACAGTCCCTGCGCCAAGAGCATTCATTAGGAGAGCTGGAAAGAAAAGGGCCCGGCTCTTCCTGACCCGACCTTTCCTGGAGGGACTCCGTGGGCTGGGAGAGAGGCCCCCACCCTAACCCCACGCAGAGAGCCCAGCGGCTCTCAGAGACTTAGTGAGGGAAGGAATTTGGGGGCACATAACTTCCCCAAGGCCACACTGCCAGTGAAGAGCAGGCTGGGGTGAGAATCCCGGCTCAGGGCTCCCAGCAACGGCTCCGTCCCACCAGTGGAAGCTCCTCGCAGGTCGGTGCTATGGTGGGAATTGTGTTCCTCTCCCTGTATTGAAGCTCCCGCCTCCCATGTGACTGTATGTGGAGATAGTGAGGGTCTTTAGGAGGTAATTAAGGATAAATAAGGTCCTATTTAGTGTAAGGCCCTCATCTGACAAGACTGTGGGGGGAAAGAGAGAGCTCTCCCTGTCATCTGAGGATATAAGAAGGCAGCCGCCTACAAGCCAAGAAGGGAGCGCTCACCAGACCTGACTGTGCACCTCGATCTTGGACTCTCAGCCTTCAGGACTGTGGAAAAGACATTTTTTTGTTTGTTTTGAGCCACCCAGTCTGTGATATTATGTTATAGCAACCCAAGCAGCCCAGACAGCCTTTGAGTCGGTCACACTCTCATTCAGTGTCCACGAGGAACCCATATGCCCTCACCTGGTGCTTTGAGAATTTATCATGAAAAACACCTCTTCTCCTTGGCCCGATGGGAAGGGAACTAATTGGCTTTTTTCAACCTCAAAAATGAATCTGTTTGGCCTGACCGTGTGTCAGTGGAGGTGGGCGGTGACGGCAGGTTGTGCTGGTGTGGATGAGAGTGTGCATCTGAGCCCCTCCCACAGCCCCTCCCACAGCCCCTCCCCCCTCGCCCCGCCTGGCTGAATGCCTCCCAATGTCCCAAGTGTGCCACGCTCTCCACCCCCCATGCCTTCACCCGAGCTGTCCACACTGCCTAGAACACTCCTTCCTTCTTTGTGCCCCTGGCAAACCTTCGGCCATCCTCCAGGAGTGATCTCCTCCTCCATGAAGCCACCTTCAGCAACACCCCTGGACTCTCATTCATTCATTCATTCATTCATTCGTGTAAACACCACACAACAGCTAAATACACACATACTAGCTCTTGGTTGCAAAATTTAGAAACCAACTCTGGCTAATTTAAAACAGAAAAGGACTTTATTGAAAGGATATTGGCTCACGTCCAGAATGATCAGAGAATTGGGAAACCAGCTCTGGGCTTTGCAGCCACCCATGGTGCCCCATGGTACCCTGGGAACCAGGTGTGGGACACCATGGGCACTGCACCTTGTACTGACAACCTGCTCGCAATGCTCCTGGACGATGCCCTTGGTGCTGCTGCCCCCCACCTCCACCACCAGCACACTTCCCATCATCCCTCAAGCTCTTTTCTGGTCACTAGTTTTAAATCGGACTCTGGGCCAGTAGGGCCAGTTGGGAGAGCCTGAGTCACATGTCCTGGCTCTACAGTGGGCTCCTGGCCTCACCAAAACCCAGAAGGGGAATAATTCCTCACATTCTAGAAGGGGATTCAGATGCTGGGTGGCCCAAAATCACAACAAACGTCTCCTAGATGTAATATATATATAATTCTCATTACTGGTGGGAGTCCCTGGGAACACGGAACTAACACACACTGAGCCATTGCTCCTAGAGGAAACGCAGGCTCCATGCCTGCAAGCCTCCGGTCACAATGGCTCTGTGGACGCACCCGTACGTAATGTTACGTGTGTTTATTTAACATATACTGTTGATTCTCTCACATTGGACTCACGGCCAATAGCCCTGTACCTGATGCCTGCATGAAGCTCATCTGACACGTGTGTTTTCCGTGGGGCACAGCACAGCCGTCTCGCACTTGGGAACTCTAGACAGCACTCCAGCGCCACACGCGGGGGCCATTTTAAACGATGGGGTCGCCCCGAAAAGCACAGAAATGCAGAAAGCATGCCACTACACAGACCGTGAAACAGACACTTGTTTACAGAGGGAGAGCTGCAGCAGGAAGTCAGCGCATCACCTTGTTTAACCTCAGCCGGGAATGTGCGCGCGGGGCCGCTGGAATTTTCTGCCTCTCTCCGCGCATCCCCGAGAGGCTGGGGAAGGCCACAAGCATCGATCTGGGGGTTAGAAACAGATGGGAGCCAGTAGGCACATTTGAAAGTATGGACTCCGTGAATTGACTGTGTACATGTGTGGATACACATATATTGACAGGTGCAAACTCTATTATGTGCAAACTTTCCCCACGTGTATGTCCGCACCTGCTCATCTTGCTGTGGGGAGGTTTCCCACCCGCTGGGACTGTCCCGGTTTCAGGGGAGAGGCGATGTCTCCCGGAACAACTGTCACCCTGCAACATCGTCCTGGGAGGTCTTGACTTGAACTTTTAGGAAGACTGTGAGCTTCAGAGCCAAGCACTGTGCGGAGCAGGGGGTTTTCCCCAATCTCCCTGGCACAGGGAGCCCCTGGCGTGGGGGACCCTGTCATCGCTTTCTCCATGGGCGGTGGGTGCCAGGGCTCACTGCTCTGGGCAGGGGGCAGAGAGAACACAGAGGGGGCAGAGAGCCTGACTCTTACTCCTGGCAGTCCGAGGGCCTTTATTAAGAATCCCCTGTTTGGTGCTGAAACCAGTTTGGCTCAGTGAATAGAGCGTTGGTCTGCGGACTGAAAGGTCCCAGGTTCAATTCCGGTCAAGGGCATGTACCTTGGTTGCGGGCACATCCTCAGTAGGGGGTGTGCAAGAGGTAGCTGATTGATGATTCTCTCTCATCGATGTTTCTAACTCTCTATTCCTCTCTTCCTCTCTGTAAAAAAATCAATAAAATATATTAAAAAAAAAAAAAGAATTCCCTGTTTGGGTATGAAACATATCACTCGATATGGGGACCCCGAGGACCTCGAGCTGGTGGCCATGTACCGACCATTTCTATCTGTAGGATGGAACATCTTTCTTTGATAAGCTGGAGCTGGCCTGGCTCCCTCGAGGGCTTATAAGGAATGCAGAGCAGCTGTAGAGGAAGAAGCAGCATTTTCTGCAGAAATCTGAGTATCATGCAAGTACATGTTCAGTTCTCTATGCATGCATCCGACAGGCATTTGGATATTTTCATACCTACTATGTGCCAAGCACTGGGCTAGATGCTGGGGATGCACCAGTAAGTGGAGTAAGCAGAGGTGAGATTTGGATCTTGTTGGAAGGTGGTGGTCAAGCCCAGGGGAAGGGAAGTGAAACCTGGCTCGGTGGTCGTTCGCTCTGGGGTCAGCTCTGCCTTGGCACTGGGGAGCTCCAACAAGGAGCAGACTCTCCCCCTCTCCCCCTCTCCCCCAGGCGCTCACAGCTACAGGAGGGTGGCATGGATAAGAGAAGGTCCAGGTAAACATATGAAAGCAAAGGAAGTCCACAGACAGCAGAGCAAGGTATTGTGGGATTTCAGGGGACAAAGTGCGCACTTTCCACTGGGGATTCAGTGCGGCGTGAGCCAGACAGACTTCTGGGAAAGAGACCTGAGGATGGCCTTTGAGTTAGGGACCTGGGAGCAGTGAGCTGTGAGCACAGCATAGCAGGTTGAAGTCACATCAATTAAAGCTGTCTTGCTTTTGGCTACGGCCTCTTTTTAAAAGGGAAAGAGGCACTGATACTTCTGGGGGTTTTTGTTGTTGTTGTTATTTTTTAGAATATGTTTTTATTTTTATTTACTTATTTCAGAGAGAGAGAGAAACACCAATGACCCTATGAAGTTAGTTGTCTTCTCTCCTGCCTCTTCTCCAGTTCTCTGATTTCTCACAAGCTACTTTGACTAATCTGTGATCACAATTGCAAGTTTTTACAGCTTCCTCATTCATCTTGAGCTTTGATTCCACCTTTGTGATGTCTTTTCCAAAGTGGAGATTCTTCTCCTGGATAAAGACAGAAGCAAAGGGAAAAAACGGAGTGGTTCTGCTTTCTCTCCATCCTCTGTTTACATTACAACAAAATCCCCAAGCCCTGGCCTCGCCTTGACTTTTCCTTTTCTCTCTCCGAAGAGACCTTTAAAAAATTCCTTTGTGTCTCCTTGAGCACATTTCACAGGCGTCAGCTCATTCTGGATTAATTTCTCTCTCTTAACCCGACGTGTTCCTGAACATTTATTTAGAAGTTACTTTATGGAATAAAAACAATGCTAAAATAACAACAGATATCCAAGATAAAAATTGCTCATAATATGTAATCTTATCAATCTGAAGATTTTTTCCATAATTTCTAATTCTTTTGCATGTTTTATTTTTAAATATTGGCAGTTATATTATCTGTAACAGACACTTAAAATTTTTGAAATATAACATAGTAGATTCATAAAGTGAAAACACACACACACACACACACACATATATATATATATATATATATATATATATATATATATATATATATATATATATCAGTGGATTATCATAAAGCAAATGTCAGTGTACCCCTCCACCTCCCCCAGGTCAGGAAGACAAATAGACCATTTCTAACACCCAGAAGCCTCCCTCAGACCCCTTTCCAACTACGTCTCTCCCTCTCAGCTAACCATAATCTTGATGTTAATCTCTCCCTCACTTTTCTTTTTTCTTCTTAAAAAAATATATTTTATTGATTTTTTACAGAGAGGAAGAGAGAGGGATAGAGTTAGAAACATCGATGAGAGAGGAACATCGATCAGCTGCCTCCTGCACATCCCCTTTACATGCCCTTGACCAGAATCGAACCTGGGACCTCTCAGTACGCAGGCTGACGCTCTATCCACTGAGCCAAACCAATTTCGGCCCTCACTTTTCTTTATGGCTTTACACATGTACTCTTAAGCTAGTTTAGCTTTACCTCTTTTTTTGAACCTTATATACATGGAATTGTAAGTATGAACTCCTTTGTGCTGACTTATTTTGGCCAACTTAAATTTGCGAGTTTCATCCATATTGCTGCATGTAGTTGTATTTATTGCCTAACATACCAAAATGTATTTATTCATTCCATTTTCAATGGCTATATGGATTGTTTTTAATTTCTGGCTCTTGTTAATAACGTTGCTCTGAATGTTGTAGCGTGTGTCTTGTAGTGTACATGTGCACACATTTCTATTGACTGTATACTCAAGAATGAATTTGGGTCAGAGGTCATGTGGATGTTCCACGTTAGTAGGTGATGCCAAACAGTTTTCCCAAAATGTTCCTATCAACTTGTACTCCAGTCATTGCTCTGTATCCTTGTCAACACTTGTTACTGTCACTGTTGAATTTTAGCCATTCTGTTGAATGTGTAATGGTATCACATTATGATTTATTTTGTATTTCCCTAATAATCAAGTTGAGCATTTTTTCATTTATTTACAAATGATTTGGATATCTCTTTCCATAATGTACTTTTTCAAAATCCTTGCCCAGTTTTCTTTTTGTCTTTGTTTTTTTCCTTATCAATTTGAAATAATTTTAAAAGATATTATTAATGTGAGTCTTTTGTGGTTATGTGTTGATAATATTTTCTCTCACTTTGTGGCCTGACCTTTTATTCTCTTAATGTCTTTTGATGATCAGAAGTTTTCTATTTTATTTTATTTTATTTATTTGTTTATTTTTTAATATATTTTATTGATTTTTTACAGAGAGGAAGGGAGAAAGACAGAGAGCCAGAAACGTCGATGAGAGAGAAACATCGACCAGCTGCCTCCTGCACACCCCCCACGGGGATGTGCCCGCAACCAATGTACATGCCCCTGACCGGAATCGAACCTGGGACCCTTCAGTCCACAGACCAGCGCTCTACCACTGAGCCAAACCGGCTTCGGCAAGTTTTCTATTTTAATGTAGTCAAATTTAGCAATTGTTTCCTTTAAGACTGGTACATTCTTTTCAAAAAGTTTTTTTCTGTGATGTTTTGAAGAACTTTATTTCTATTATCTAGAAGGATTCCTCTCTTCTTTTTATTGATTGATTCAGGGAGAGGGAGAGAGGGATAGAAACATCATTGAGAATCATTGATTGGCTACCTCCTGCACACCCCTTACTGGCGACCCAGCCCACAAACCAGGTGTGTGCCCCAATTGGGCATCAAACCGTGATCCCCTGGTTCATGGGTTGATGGTCAACCACTGAGCCACACCGGTCCAGCAGATTCCTTCTTTTCTTTCTTTCTTCCTACCTGCTTTCCTTTCTTTCCTTTCAAATTGATCTCATGTTTATTTCATATAAATGGAATGATATATGTATTCTTGCTTTGAAAGAATTTATAGTTATGTTGTCCAACACCATTTATTGAAGAGACTGCACTTTCCCTGCTCTGCAGTGCCACCTTCACTGCAAATGACATACATGCATTCCGCTGGGTTTGTTCTGAGCTTTTTACTCTATTTATTGATTAACTTGTCTGCCCTCATAGCACACTGTCTTAAACGCTGTGTTTTTATAATAGTTCTTGATATTAGATAGAAAAAGGCTTATTTTATTAGTCTTATTCTTAGGCATTTTATACTTTTACTGGTAGCCCTACCCAGTGTGCCAGTGAGTCGCTGCTGCCCTCCTGTAGCCTCTGCCCACTGCCCCGCTCTCCTGTAGCTTCCTGTCTGCCATTCCCTCCCCTTTCGTAGCTTGCTGCCTTGCCTCCTCCTGCAGCTATCTGCCCCCTGCTGTAGTTCACTGGCCCACCCTCCTGCAGATCCGTGATCTGGTCTTTACGCCTCATGGCATAATGAATAATTAGCATATTCCTCTCTTATTATATAGGACGCTATTGCAAATGGTGTGTGTGTGTGTTTTTAAATTAATTTTGTCTTTTTCCTGATATATAGTAGTGCAGCTAATTCTTGTATATGAATCTTGATTCTAATGCCATACTAAACTCATTTATTAATTCTCAAGATTTATCTGTAACTCTTTTGGATTTTCTACACATTATATATACGTTACATGCAAGTTATGATAATTTTATTTCTTTCCAATCATTTTTTTTGGCTCTTTGCACTAGGCTAATACAGTGTTAAATAAAATTGGTGCTAACAGATATTCTTATTTTGTTACTGGTTTCAAAGAGAAGTCTTTCAACATGTCATCATTACGTATCAAGATTACTACAGGGTTTTTTTCACCATGCCCTTCTCAAGTTAATGAAGTTCTATCCATGCTAGTTTGCTAAGAGTCATACATAGATGATAAATTTTATCAAAATATTTCTGCATCTACTGAGATAATAATATGTGCTTTATCCTTTACTTTTTTCCAGTGTGATAAATTGCACGAATTGATTTTCAAATGTTAATCCATCTTTGCATTCCTGGAATAAACCCTACCTGGGCATTCATGAGTAGGCTTGGAAATATTTTGTTTAGAATTTTTACATCTATGCTCATGAATGGGATTGGCCTATCATTTTTCTTTCTCCAAATGTTCCAGCTAGATTTAGCTGTCAAAATCTATTTCACAAAGTAAGTGAGGGAATAATAACTCTTATTCTCTAGAAGAAGATGCAAGATTGGAATTATTTCTTCCTTAGATGTTTGGCAGAATTTGCCAGTAAAGCTCTCTAGGACTGCAGTTTTCTTTATCAGAAAAATTTAAATTATGAATTGAATGTGCCTTATAGGTACAGGAATATAACTGTCAGGTTTTCTGTGTCTTTTTTTTTTTTTTGTAACTTCTGTCTTACCAGAATTTTGTCCATTTCATGTAATTTTTCAAGTTTATTGGCATAAAGTTCACAATATTTTCTTCTTTTCAGTATCTGTGGCATCGATGGGGAGATTCCCATGTTCTCTGCTGACTTTCATTATCTGTGTCTTGTCTGTCTCTCTTGCTTGCTTGCTCATCAGCCTAGGGCAAGCATGTCAAACTCACAGCCCATGGGCCGCATGCCTCATTTATTTGGCCCTTGTTAGCCTTTGAGTTTGACATGCTTGGCCTAGGAGTTTATCAGTTCACACACACTTTCCACAACTTTTCACTTTGTTGGTACTTTTTAGTCTGTCTGTTTTGTAAATTTAATTTATTTTTTTCTTTATTGGCTAAGGTATTACATATGTGACCTTATCCCCTCTCCCCCCACTCATGTTCTCAGTGTCCCTCAGCAGAGGAGTGGATTAAAAAATTGTAAATTTTGTTTCTTTTCTGCCCTTCATTTTCTTCCTTCTATTTTCTTTAAGTTAATATTTTGGGTTTTTTTGGTTGACATCTTGACATGAAAGGTTAACCTTTGGTTTTTCAGTCTTCCTTCTTTTCTTTTTTCTTTCTTTCTTTCTTTCTTTCTTTCTTTCTTTCTTTCTTTCTTTCTTTCTTTTTTTAAAAAATATATATTATTGATTTTTTTACAGAGAGAAAGGGAGAGGGATAGAGAGCTAGAAACGCTGATGAGAGAGAAACATTGACTGGCTGCCTCTTGCACACCCCCCACTGGGGATGTGCCCGCAACCAATGTACATGCCCTTGACCGGAATCGAACCCGGGACCTTTCAGTCCACAGACCGACGCTCTACCACTGAGCCAAACTGGTTTCGGCCTTCTTTTCTAACTTATGCATTAATTCTCAGTTTCCCTCAGAGCATGCTTTCAGGTGCATCCCACAACTTCTGATATGTAGAATTTCTGTATTATTCAGTTCAAGGTATTTTAAAAATTCACTATGATTTGTTTTTAATGCATGGGTTGGTTGGGCGGTATATGTCTTAATATCCAAATGTATTAGGATTTTCTGTTATCTTATATTGATTTCAGTTTAATTGTATTATGGTCACAGAACAATTATTCCCTTTATAATATCAGTTTTTGCGGAGTTCTTAGTATTTGCTTTATGGCCCAGCATATGGATAATTTTGCAAATAAATAGTGTATACTTAAAAAGAGTATATTTGCCTGGCTAGAGTGGTTCAGTGGTTTGAGCGTCTACCTATGAACCAGAAGTTCAGGGTTCAATTCCTGGTCAGGGCACATGCCTAGGTTGTGGGCTTGACCCTTAGTAGGGGACATGAAGGAGGCAGCCGAACCATGATTCTCTCTCATCATTGATGTTTCCATCTCTCTCTCTCTCCTTTTCTTTCTGAAATCAATAAAAATGTATTTTAAAAAATAAACATAATGTGCTTTATGAAGTCATTTGGTGCAGTGTTGATATATTTCCATTAGGTCAATTTTACTGATAACAGTATTCAAATCATTATCTGAACTAAAGGAAACCAGTAACTGGGAGTTGTGTTTTAAAATCTTTCACTCTGATTATGGAATTCTTTATTTCTCCTTATATCTTTAATTTTTCCTTTCATATACTTAAGGTGGTATTATTAGGTGACTATGCTCTTGGAGTTGTTATCTTCTTGGCGAACTGGAACTTTTATAGTTATGAAATGTTCCTGTTTATCTCTAGGAATTCTTTTTGCCCAAGAGTCCACTTTGGAAGATACTAATATAGCAACACCAGCTTTCTTCTGGTTAGTATTTTGTAGAACTTTTCCCTCCACCCACCCATGTTTTTACTTTCAACCTTTCTGTATCTTTGTTAGATAGGCTTTTTATAAACAACAGATGGTTGTTTATTTTGTAAATCGGATCTGACAATAACTGGAGCATTTCCCATATTTATATGTTTGTCATTACTGATATATTTGCTTTTAAGCTACCATCTTATTGTTTCCTATTTGTTCCTACTATCCCATGTTTTTTTTTCCCCTTTCCTTCATTTACTTCTTTTAGATTGGTTGAGAATTTTTTTTTTATCCATCCTCCTATTAGCTCAGAAATTATAAACTCTTTTACAATTACTTTAAAGGCTAAGCTAAAGATAGACAATAAGCACCCTTGGTTTATCAAAATTGAATGTAAATTGGCATTTGTATTCACTTCCTGAGCAATGCAAGGACCTTAGGACACTTTTGTTCTGTGTTTCCCGCTCAGTTTGATATGCTAACTGTTGGCATGTATTTTAATTTCCTCTCTCTACACCCCACCCCACATAACTGATGTGAATGATTTGCTGTGGCTCCTTCATCTTTCCCCGTGCTCATACAAACACATGCACCTGTATATAGGGACTTAGCCTTGTTTTATTTTTATTTTTATAAAACTGAGATTATATTTGGTTCATTTTTTGCTGAAATCTGCTATACTCACATAAATGCCATCCCTGTTTTTTTTAATTTCTTTCTTTTTTTAATTTTTTAATTTTTTTTACTTTGTTCATTTTTCTTTCTTTTTAAAAAATCTTTATTGTTGAGCCGAAACCGGTTTGGCTCAATGGATAGAGCGTCTGCTTGGGGACTGAAGGGTCCTGGGTTCGATTCCGGTCAAGGGCATGTACCTTGGTTGCGGGCATATCCCCAGTGGGGGGTGTGCAAGAGGCAGCTGATCAATGACTCTCTCTCATCGATGTTTCTAACTCTCTATCTCTCTCCCTTCCGCTCTGTAAAAAAATCAATAAAATATATTAAAAAAATCTTTATTGTTGAGATTATTACAGATGTCCCTCCACCTGGTTCCCACCCCACCCCAGGTCCTTGCCACCCTATTGTCTATCAACAAATGATCTAAAAAACAAATGTCATCGCTGTTTTTTAAGGTCAAAAGATATAGACCTAATTCGGCTTTTACATAGCTACATATTGTATCACACCATGGGTCTCCATACTTTATTCAATCACTCCCCTATTATATAAAGTTATTTTTAGCCTTTGTCATTATAAGCATTGCTATAACAAATAACTTTGTACATGCGCTTTGATATATAGGCGTTTTTATTTCCATAGACAGATACCTACCGTGTTTCCCCGAAAATAAGACATCTTCCGAAAATAAGACCTAGCGCATGGAAAGATAAGACATCCCCTGAAAATAAGACCTAGAGCAAATTTTGGGAGAAAAAATTAATATAAGACACTGTCTTATTTTCGGGGAAACAGAGTAGGTATGAGATTGTTGGATCATAGGTTAAGTGCATGTCCTCCCTTCCTCCCTCCCTTCCTTCCTTTCTTCCTTCCTTTTTCTTTTTAAAAATTGAACCAGAAAGAAAAAGCCCCTTATAACATAGCAGTTATTTTTAATGTGTGTTAAGGCAAGTCTCTCTCAGTGCTCTTCATCTTCATAATTTGGGTGGCTATTCTGAAACATTTATTCTTTATATTTACTTTGAAATCACTTTCTACTTCCCCCTTCAAAAACTGCTGGAGATATCTTTGTAATTGGATTAAATTTATAAATAAACTTTGGGAGAATTGCTATCAGGCTTCATCCTGTTCTTAGTTGCTCAGAATTGATTTTGGTAGTTGTTTCACAAACATAATAGACTACAAATTTATAGCACCTCTATTAAATCAAACTCGTCAATTGTAATATTAATATTGGATAAGTCCTTCCTTATATTTTAACTTTTAGACTTGTCAATTTCTCAAAGGAATATATAAAGGGGTATTTAAAAATCTTCCATCAAATGTGAATTTTACCTAATTTTCTCAATATTATTAGGACTTTTTGCCTTACATCTTTACCTGCTAAATAAAGAGTTATGTACACTACTCTTTGTAAATAATATTTTTCTTACTGTTACTTAATATTCCTCTCTGACCAATTTCAAGTTCTTGATCTTAAATTTCACTTTACCTGTTATTCACATTGCTCCTCCTACTTTATTTTTCTCTCATTCCTTTATTTATTACCATTTTTGGACCTTTTTACACTAGTGCACTCGTGTGTGTGTATTTTATAAATTTAACTGGTATTATTGATTTTATTTCTATCTTATTTCATGCCTGCTACAAATTTTACTTTTTACTATTTATTTTCCTTTCTTTTGAACTGGTAGAAGAATTCTATGAGAACGCCAATAGGAAAGGGTAAAGAACTCTTGAGGAGATACAATTAGAACATTACATTTCTGAAACGAAAAACATTAAATATTAAAAACAGATTGACGCCGAAGCCGGTTTGGCTCAGTGGTAGAGCATCGATCTGCGGACTGAAAGGTCCCAGGTTCGATTCCGGTCAAGGGCATGTACATTGGTTGCGGGCACATCCCCGGTGGGGGGTGTGCAAGAGGCAGCTGGTCGATGTTTCTCTCTCATCGACATTTCTAGCTCTCTATCTCTCTCCCTTCCTCTCTGTAAAAAATCAATAAAAATATATTTTAAAAAAAAAAAAATAAAAAAAATAAAAAAAAATAAAAACAGATTGACTATTGAAAGGTAGATTGGTCACTGAGAAAAATCAAAGTATTGGCTCAGAAGTTCAAGGAATAGAAACAGCTCACACCGCAGGAGAAAAATGCGAAGACACGGAATCTCCTACAATTCTTTCCTGCGTGTCACTTGGGAGTATGTCTGTCTTTCCAATTTTTGCCTGTACCCTTAAGATAGCAGCGTTCATTGAAAGTGCCCCAAAATGGCCATAGCGAGTTCTTTAAATGACTCTCTCATTTTTTTTTTTTTTTTTTTTTTTTGCCTCTGGGCATATCCATGCCAGTTCACACATTCCTCTGCATTTTGTAATGCTTCCCAATGCTGGGCAGTGTTACACTTCCTAGTCTTTACTGTAGTAATAAGTTTGATACTTTGGACCTCAAAAGTGGAGAAGAGGAGAGAGAGAGGATAAGAACCAAGTTATAATTGTTGTCTCCAAGAAGCGTGCAGGAGAGGGCTAGGTCCGTGGACACAGAGACCTAGAGTGTGAGCCTCACAGCCAGGCACTGCCTCCTTGCACCTCTCCTCGTAGGTAACCATCCAAGAACAGTTTTGGCCAAAACCGGTTTGGCCTAATGGATAGAGCATCAGCCTGTGGACTGAAAGGTCCCAGGTTCGATTCCGGTCAAGGGCATGTACCTTTGTTGCGGGCACATCCCAAGTAGGGGGTGTGCAAGAGGCAGCTGATGAATGTTTCTCTCTCATTGATGTTTCTAACTCCCTATCCCTCCCTCTTCCTCTGTAAAAAAGTCAATAAAATATATTTTTTAAAAAAAAGAAAAGAAAGAGAACAGTTTTGGTTAGCCCCCCCCAATTAAAAAAAAAAAAGACTCTGTGTGTGTGTGTGTGTGTGTGTACCTGTACACTCCCTCCTTTCTTGGATAAATGGCTGTACACTAAACACACTTTTTCTACCTGGCTGTTTTTACTTAGCATTGTGTTTGGGGGATCATCCCCAAGTAGTCTATTGAAACAGTCCTCATTTCTTTTAGTAGCTGCATAGAACTCCATTGTATGGATAAACCATCGTTTTTCAACCAGTCCCTAGATGACGAATATTTGTGTGTGTGTGTGTTTTTTTTTTCAGGCATTTGCTATCAATGATTATACTGCAACAAATAACTTTGTGCATGCATATTTTGTATCTTTGCCATTGCACATTTGGAATACAGTCCTAGAAGTGGGGTTGTTGGGTCAAAGGGCAATGGCATGTATAATTTTACTAGATACTACCTAGGAGGCGTTACACCGCTTTGCATTCCTGCCAGCAGTATATGAGTGCCCCTGGAATAAACATGACTCTCCCAATTTTATGTTTTATCTTTGGAAGAATAGAATTACAGGAGCGTTAAATGACATGCCCAGGCCATGGAGTTATTAAGTAGCAGGGCATGGACCCAGCCAAGAAGCGGTATCCTGAGGGATAGATACTAAGATGCCTGGGAGCGACCTGGGAGGACCTCCCTGCTGCCCCTTTTGGGAGATGGGTTGGGAGGCTGAGGCCCTCCATCACCAGCGTGTCTGCTCCTGGGGCTGCTCGGTCCCCAGTCCCCAGTCGTTACGCTCAGTTCAGGAAAAGCTCTGTGCGCCTTGAGAATGCTCCTCCGCGCCCTCCCAGGCTGGTGTCTCAGCCCATCGCGGTGCTTCCTGTGAGAAGCCGCCTTTCCTCCCTGCCCCCATGAGTCATCCCTTAGAAGCCACCAGACGGGAGCTGATGCTTCTTCCTCTCCTACCGAGAGCATCGATTTCCACGCTCAAATGTGTCAGGCGCATGAGAAAGAGGCGACACATGTGCCTGGTTATCCACTGCCTCTCTGGAGACGGTCATTTGTGGGAGCACTTACATGTTTAATTTTATAATGAAAATAGAGGCCCGATGCACGAAATTCGTGCAGGAGTAGGCCTTTCTTCCCCAGGCTGCTGGCACCGGTTTCCATCTGGCACCCGGGCTTCCCTCAGCCCCAGCTTCCTCCGGAAGGTCGTCCAGAAGGACCTTGGTCTAATTAGCTTATGACGCTTTTATTATGATAGATGACTCAGAGTCCCTCATCATGCTTAAGGAGGCACATGGGAGGAGCACAAAGCATCACATGCTAGAACCCGGCACATTCTCTTTCTTCCCCTCCTCCTCCTCCTCTTCCTGCTCCTCTTCCTCCTCTTCCTCCTCCCCCTCCTCCTCCTTCTCCTCCTCCTTTTTCTTCTTCTTCTAAATATATTTTACTGATTTTTTTACAGAGAGAAAGAGAGATAGAAAGATTGATGAAAGAGAAACATCAATCAGCAGCCTCCTATTGGGAATGTGCCTGCAACCAAGGTACATGCCCCTGACCGGAATCGAACCTGGGACCTGTCAGTCCACAGGCTGATGCTCTATCTGCTGAGCCAAACCGGTTTCGACCCAACACACTCTTCACATTTAATCTCCGTACAACCCCTGGTTGTGGATGTGATTACCTATTTTTCACCGAGGAGGGAACTGGGGCTCAGAGACGTTAAATGAGTTGCCCAAACTCCCACAGCTGGCCAATGGCAGGCACTGTTCGGATCTAGCTTCCCTGGCGCTGTGCTTTCCCCAGCACACCCACGACCCCTCCAGGAGGAGCGATCCACAGGAACACTCCCAGGACGGCTGCATTCCGGGATCACAGCTCCCTTTCTTTGGAAAACGTTCCGCAGCCGCCCACGTCCTGGTTCAGCTGCACCCTCTTCCCAGGAGATGGCATCTACTCCATGGCTCTTGTCATTTGGGTTGTGTTTAGCTGCAAGTAACAGATCTCAGCCCCATCTGGTTTGGATGATGGGGTGGATTTCTTGTGTTTACGAATCTCTGCAGGCAGGGTGGGCATCAGTGACTTAATGTCAGAACTGTTGCCCCTTCCCCCTTTCTCCACTGTCTTTCTGTTCTGCCTCCCATTGTGTCATCCTGGCTGCCCCTCGTGGCTGAGAGGACTTCCAGATTCTTCACGTACAGGGAGAGAGAGGAGCCTTCTTCCTGTGTGCTCTTGAAAGAGGCAGCAAACCCTAACACTGGTCTTAAGTAAGGTCCGAAGCTCCCTCTGGAGCCAATGACCTGGACAGAGGGGGGATGTCTGTTTGGCTAAGGTTTGAGCTCTGTGACCCACTCCTGGTGCAGGGGCAGAGCTGTTCCCCAAAGCACGTGGGGAATATGGACACAGGAACATAAATTGGGGTAGTTAACATGGAGAGGTACATTGGGCAAGCAATCCTGATGTCTACCACATCTCCCGAATTCATGCTTTCCTCCTCATGACCTCTGAGTTCCAAACTAGTCAATCCAATTGCCAGCCCAGTATCTCCACCTGAATGTCTAATTTGTGCCTCGAGGGTAACATGGCCACTTCCCTGTCCATCTGTCCCTCCCTCAGTCTCCTCCTTCTGAGTAAATGGCATCGACCATTCACCCCCCTCCTTAAGCCAGAAGTTCGTTCATCTCTCATCACACACCAAGCTCCAGCCACACTGACATTCTTTTGGTTCCTAGAATTTTTCCCACCTCAGGACCTTTGCACTTGCTCTTCCTTCTATCTGATATGCTCTAGACTCAGAACTGCACATAGCAAGCTTCTTTGTGTCATTCAGGCCTTTATTCAAATATCACCTTTCCTGTTCCCTATCACACCACACTGTTGTTTTTTCTTCTTAGAATTTATCATTATGTAGCATAATCTTGTTTATTCGTGTTATTTGCTTGTTTCTTGCCTGTCCCCCTTCTAGAATGAAAGATTCATGCCAAAGATTTGGTCTGTCTTGTGCACTTCTGTGTCCAGTGGATCTATGCAAATATCTATGTAATACCAATGCGAATTCCGCTCCCTGGAGTTGTGAAACCTAGCAGCCCCAACTGTATTTCAGAACCTAGAATATACCTGGTAGATGGTGACTGCTTAATAAACATAAATAAATATATGGGTACATGAGTAGAGGAATGAGTGGGTGGATGCATGAATGGGATGGATGATGTCATAAGTATAATCCTGACTGAGAATAGAAAGACTGTATGTCCAGTAGCTCTGGTTGGGGCAGAGATGTTCTCTAGAATCCAGAACCCCATTTTTTGCCTTCCCTCTACCATTTTAGTTCTCAGATGGGGGGCGGGGTGACCCCACAATTCTACCTTTGAAACCCTTAACGATTTAATGATCTATCCCTATAATCCTGTGTGATTCCCACTGCACTAGTGTGTTCTGACACAGACACCCCAGCCTGCCTGATCCAGGAGGCCGCTTGCTGCTCATGACTCTGCCTTAAATGTGTTGAAGAAATAGCATCCTAGAATGAAAATAACAACTATTACTCTAATAACTATCATCTGTACTGCACTTTATAGGTTCCATGGTGTTATTTGTATAGATCATCTCCATTATTAAACCTGGTGATAGTATCATTATTATGATGTCACTGAGGTTTAGAGGGGACCTTAAAAAGTTGACTTAGTCCAGGGATAGCCAGCTCTTGATGCATGAGTCAACACCCTCTCATCTGCACCCATGGCAGACATCATTAATCAATCAGGGTGCTCTTTCCTGTTTAGCTCAGTCTCAACCTCAGAATTCTCCAAATTGTGACTCAGGCAGCCAATCGATCACACTGTCACACACACAGAAAGCATTTTCCCACTGGGCTGGCTCATATCCCACATTTTGCCTGAGTGGAAACCAGGAACTAGAGATGCCAGGCTAGCCTGTGGCCTCTTGGTCCACGTGTAGCCTAGGGCCTGCCCACTGGCCCCTGCACATGGTTCAAGATGATCAGGACTCTGATTTGGTTTGACCTTGGACTTTTATTTATTTATTTATTTTTCTTTTTAAAAAAATGTATTTTATTGATTTTTTACAGAAGGGAGAGGGATAGAGAGTTAGAAACATTGATCAACCACCTCCTGCACCCCCCCCCCCCTCTGAGGATGGGCCCACAACCAAGGTACATGCCCTTGACTGGGATCGAACCTGGGACCCTTCAGTCCACAGGCCAATGCTCTATCCACTGAGCTAAACCAGCTAAGGCAACCTTGGACTATTAAAGGTCCCCAGGAGACTCTACCTGCAGCAAAAGTTGGAAGTTTTCTCTGTCTATCATAGTGCTGACCATATTTTCCTGATGTGCAGGATTACCTGTTCAGTGAATAACGCACATTGGTAAAGAGATGGGTCTCTCCCTGGACAATAGGATTCAGAAGGTCTGCCCCAGGGCCCAGGAACCTGCATTTAATGAGCAGATTAAATAACCAGGTGGTTCTCATTCCTTGGGAAGCTGGGCCATATCGCTCTGAACAGGCTGAGCCGGACTTTCTTTGGGAAAACCCAAAGAAGGAAGCCAGTCAGCTCCTAGTGTCGGGAGGCAGGGAACGATCCAGGCTCTGTCTCTTTAAATGGCTGCAAAGACTTTCTGTCCATTTACCAAGCAGTTGCCTTTCTTTAAGTTTCCAGACTTACCTTATTACGTAATTCATCTTGAGAATTTATAAGAATAATATCATCCTCGTGCCTGGCTTCTGAAGAAAAAAGGGCCAGCAAGGAGATAGATAAAGCAGAGCGCAGAGTTACAGATGAAATGAAAATTATTTGTCTAAAATAGACAAGCAATTTTCTCTAATGTTCTGTTCTCTTGTTCGGCTGTTCTTCTGAGAGCTCAAGAGCCTGTTGAGGTGGAGCAAACCTGGGGGTGGTGTTGGGAGAGACGATTCGCCTTGAGTGGCTGACATTGTTTGTGGGCAGAGATCTCTGGGAGCAGGGCAGGGGGAATAAGCCTTCGATGCCAGCTCTTGCCACACCCTCTGGCCCCAGGAGGGGCAGGGCGAAACATTGAGATGGGTGCCTTTCACCCACGTGGATATTCTGCAAAGTACGGTTAATGGCTCCATTTCACAGATGAGTAAACTGAGGCTCAGGGAAATGATGCTGTCTTTGGCTTAATCTAAGGAACTTCTTTTCTCACCCTGGAAGGGAAAGGTGGCAATTAACCCAATTCCCAATACTGTCAGGAAGAGCCGGGCCCTCTGGAACATCAGGGTGGGAATGCCATTAGCATTTTCAAAATGGAAACTAGAGTCCTTTCCCCTCCTCTCATCATACATAGCAATGTAAAGAAGTAGCCTAGAGTATTACAAGTAGCAGATTCACCACCTGAGTTTAATTTGTCCTCGAGCTAAGGCTAACGTGGGTGGCAAATCTAGAGCGTAAAAGGAATGCGTCTGGGATGAAGAGCAGGCCAGGAGCAGGCACCCAAGGCCGTACAAACACACAGCCCCCTCTGACCCAGCAGTTTCACCAATAAGAAGTCATCCTCCCAGAATAGCTGAGCAAATGAGCCAGGGACACTGTTTACCTTCGAAAAACTAGAAATAACGTAGTTGTTCAACAATAGACAATACACTATAGCACATTCATATAGGCAAGTACCATATAACCATAAAGACAGTGATGTGGAGGGGTGTCTGTTGACACAGAAAACACTTCATCACGCATTTGCTGAGGGAGAAGGAAAGCTTGTATATATGATTGTGGTGTGTTGAACAAACAATATTCCGGTAGTGATAAGAGATATATACATATAGGTGTCCCAGAAAATGTGTACACACTTTAACAGCTGATAGCTCAATTTTGAAAATGAAATGTATTTTAGTAGACATTGCCTTAAAATTTTTCAAAGTGTGTTATACATTTTTTTTTGGGGGGGGGGGGGAGATACCCTATGTATTACATAGACAACAAAACTTTGACATTGGTTATTGAATCATTATCTCTGTATGATGAGATTAGAGAACATTTTATTTGCTTCTTTCCCCCCCCATTTATCCCAATAGAATATTTATACCTGACTCAGTTTTTCCCTGCTTATTGAGGTATAACTGACATAGAGTGCTGTGGAAGTTTAAGGCGTACACGTACAGCGTAATGACTTCACTTGCATGTGCTGTGAAATAAGTTTAGTTAACGTTTCTCATCATATAAAGACTTGTTTTTTTCCTTGTGATGAGAATGCGTAGGGTCCACTTTCGCTTACCTTTCAGAAGTGTTATACAGCAGTGTTAGCTATAGTCATCATATGCATTATATTCCCAGTACCTACTTATAACTGGAAGTTTGTACCTTTTGACCACCTTCCTTCAGTTCCCCATGCCCTCACCCACCCTCCACCCCCACCCCCACCCCCACCTCAAGTAACCAAAGATATGATTTTTTATGAGTTTGGTTTTTTTTTGGGGGGGGGAGGGGTTGTGTGTTTGGTTTTTATATTCCACACTAGAGGTCTGGTGCACAAAATTCGTGCATGGGGGTATATGTCCCTCAGCCCAGCCTGCACACTCTCCAATCTGGGACCCCTCGAGGGATGTCTGACCATCCGTTTAGACTCAATCCCAGTAGGTTTTCGGCTCTCAAAAGAAATTTATAGATAAACGGACAATTGGACATCCCTCTCATAATCCAAGACTGCTGGCTTTCAACTGTTCACCTGTCTGCCTTCCTGATTGCCCCTAACCACTTCTGCCTGCCAGCCTGATCACCCCCTAACCACTCCCCTGCCAGCCTGATTTCCCCTAACTGCCCTCCCCTGCAGGCCTGGTTACCTCTAACTGTCCTCCTCTGCGGATTTGATTACCTCCAACTGCCTCTGTTGTAGGCCTGGTCCCTCCCAACTGCCCTTCCTTGATGGCAATCTTGTGGTCCACATCTTGTGTATTGGAGTGATGGTCAATTTTCATATTACTCTTTTATTAGATGGGATATGAGTGAGTTCATACAGTATTTGTCTTTCTCTGTCTGACTTGTTTCACTTAGCATCATGCCCTCAAGGTCTATCCATGTTGTTACAAATGGCAGGACTTTCTTCTTTTTAATGACCAAGTAATATTCCTCTGTGTGTGTGTGTGTGTGTGTGTGTGTGTGTGTGTGTGTATTTTTTTATAAAACATGTTTTTATTTATTTCAGAGAGGAAGGGGGAGGGAGGGAGATAGAAACATCAATGATGAGGGGGCTCTCAAAAAGATTGGAGGGACTAGCACAGCAGGGAATAGAGATGGGGCCTGGAAGCCGGTAGGCTTTGGGCAATAATGTTACATGGTCATCCACACTCACAGGTTCGTGAGGCTTTGGGGCACGGGGGAAACACAGATGGGGAATCTCCACGGTGCCCAGTGGCTAGCCTGGCACCGGGCCCTCGGTAGGCCAAGCTCCATGGACATACAGAGAATGGCTCAAAGGAAGAGGCCTGGGCGAGGGGCCAGTGCAGGGCGGGGGGCGCCCCTGGCCCAGCCCCTTCTGGTGAGGACCGCAGGATCCCAGGAAACCAGTTGTTAAGGAGCCAGCAGCCAGCTGCCCGGTTAGATAATGAGAATGTGGGTTTTCCTGCCCTGTTTACCTTGCGTTAAGTACATAAAATGATGTCATTTCTGCACTTACTCAACTGGCAGGGTCTCTCTGGGCCCCAAAAGGGGTCACCCTCCCCACTCAGGTCACCCCAGCCCGCATCAGTGTGGGTGGGCCTTAGGGAGGGCATGGAAGCCAGCCAGTGCCACACCATAGCTGTCTCCCAGCGCCCCCCCCCCCCATTTCCTCCCCACCCCCTCGAATGTTATCGCTCACCAGGAAGGCTGCAATGGGGTCTCACTCAGCTGAGGGTGCCCTCAGTTGAGGCGGGTGGATGGTGACAAACACTGACAGCCAATGCCCTGCTGTCCCTCCTCACAGCGCCCCCGGCAGGGCACGGAGCTCCCATCTCACACATGCACACACTCAGAACTACCCCTGCGGAACCTCAGCTTTGACTTCTGCTAAATGGGCTTATTGATACCTATGTCACAAGGCTCAGGGAGGCTGGACAGAAGCCCTCCTGGCCTCGGGGTGAGGCAGTAGGTGGGCGCAGGGAATTTGGACAAGAGGAAGCGAGCTTGGACTCGGTACGGGAAGAGTAGGTTTTGTTCTCTGGGGCCAAACTTCAGGATGCCAGCTGCCCTCTCCCCACCCTTCCAGGCCCAGCACGGGCCCAGCGCCTGGTGTGCCCACCGCCTCCTTTGGCTCGGTTCCCGGGCAGCATGGGCTCCGGGCTCCTTGTCCTGGCCTGTCCTAGCCTCGGCCATCCTGAAATGGGAGAGCTGGTCCAGTCACTGTGAGTCTGCAAAGCCCCAGCAGGCGGAGGCGCTGGGGAGGCCTCCCTGCATCCAGGGCCTGACCTCGCCGCCCCCGGCCCCGGCCTGGCCGGCAGCAGCGGCCACTTCCTCCCGCCGGCCGGCCCAGCAGTCGCACCGCCTATAAATAGAAGAGCGAGATTCCTCGTGGCGGGGGAATGGCGCTGACATCCTGCCTCGCCTGGCTGAGCCCTGAGTCATGGCCCCGCAGGAGGCCCGCCCACAGGGGGTGGGGGGGTGACCAGGCCTGCACCCCCGGCCCGGCCTCAGAGGAAGCGCTGGGGCAGCCCAGAGCCCCTGGGGAGGCTGAGAGAGACACACTGGCATTTCCTCCCCGAGAGGCCTGTGGGCTGGGCGCTCCGGCTGGCTCAGGCGTGAGTGTGCATGGTGTGTGCCAGGCAGGGGTGCCGGGCTCCCCGAAGCACAGCGCCCCCTCTCCTGAGTGGATGGGGGGGAGATACCCAGGGAGCCTCACGGGTTCTCTGGCTCTGGCTTTGCTAATGTCAAAGCCAACGCCAAGCCCACACGGAGACAGACACACCCACGCCTGCTCAGCAAACCCCTGGGCAGCCTGGGAAGCAGGTCTGGGCCCCGGGCAGGAACCAGGACGGCTCCGAGGGCCAAGTGGCAGGAAGGGCAGGCACGGCCCAGCTCAGGAGCCTGCGGCAGGAGGCAGAGCGGGTCTCCAGGCCTCTCAGTCGCTCTGCCCAAGCGTCAGAGAATCAGAGATTCTCACTGGCCACGCTGGGGTCCCGTGTCCACATGGGGAGGGTGCAGGGAGCCTGGGGGGCTCTGTCTGGGGTAGGGAAGAGGTAAAACCCCCCCAAAAAAGCAAAGGCCGGTTAGGAAGCAGAGAGCTTTGGTTGCCCAAGTCCAAGCCCAGCAAATGCCCGTGGAGAATTCTCAGGCAGAAGAGCGCCCTCTCTGAGGTCTTCCCAGCCCCTACCTAGCGGTTCCCCCCTCTCCCCCCTCCATATTCTCCATCCCCCACTCCAGTTGTCGTCTTTCTAGCTCAGGGCACAATCTAATTTATGGGATGTGCGTTTCCTTGTGTTGTTTCCTTGTTTATTTTCTCTCCCATTAGATCCACTAGATTATGTCCCCTGAGGACAAGGGCCAGGCTAGTGTTCATTCACTGCTGTGCGCTGAGCACATGCTTGTTAGATGAATGAATGAATGAATGAATGAACGAATGAACAACATGTATGCTTGAGGGCACACACACTCCCACACCTATTCATCACTCACACTCATATGATCTCATGCACAGACTCACATCGCACTTGCATTTCTCACATTCACACACACACACACACACACACACACACACACATATGCGCTCTCGCAGCTCTTCAATTATTTGAGAAGCTTGAGCAGCCCCCCCCTTCCCTGTCACCTCCAAGTCCCCCCCCACCTGGGTACCCCTAGGACAGTGGTCGGCAAACTGCAGCTCGCAAGCCACATGTGGCTCTTTGGCCTCTTGAGTGTGGCTCTTCCACAAAGTACCACGTGCAGGTGCGCACATACAGTGCGATTGAAACTTCCTGGCTCATTCGCAGAAGTTGGTTTTAAGCTCTCAACAGAAATTTCAGTCGTCGTACTGTTGGTATTTGGCTCTGTTGACTAATGAGTTTGCCGACCACTGCCCGAGGACAAGGAATCCCAGCCGTGGAAGTGGATCCACTGCAGTTTGGACCCTGAGTCCTCCCGAGGAACAGGGAGTTCTGACTCCGATGTGGAAGGCCAGGGTTTCTCAGGCCCGAGGGACCGGGCTGGGAAACGTGCTCCTGCCCCGTCTGAGAGTCCTGGCTGGTCCCCTGTCGTCCACAGATGGGCCGCACCTCAGCAGCATGGTTTTCCAGCCCAGGCCACAGCCTGGGGCCACGGGGAACATCTGCATTTCTCCACACCGGCTGATCCCGCCACCTAGGATGTGTTCCGCTCCCCTCACCCAGGCCCCGTATCTTACTCGCCTTGCAAACTCCTAGTTATATGTCAAGACCCATCCAGACACCATCTCCTTGCAAGACGGTGAGCAACATGAACAGTTTCTGCCTCTTCCTTCCCCAGGGTGTCTTGAAAGTTCTAGAAACACAGGATACACAAATGATGGGCGTGGTGATGTCCTTAGAGGCCCCCAGGGTGTGCATCCTAGGAGCGGTTGGAAATGCATTGGGTACCTTTTTGTTGCCACGGCAGCCAGGACTGATGGCTGGCACCTGATGAGCTGGGGACAGGCATGCTAACGGCGGAGAACTGAACATGCCAAAGGTCAGCAGCAGCCCCCTGAGAAGCCCTGCGCTGCCCTGTCAGATGGCGACCCCAAGGCCCAGGGAGGGAGATGTCTTGTGGTCACGCAGCAAATTTGGCATCAAGGTGGTTGGTGCCCACTCCCATGGCGGGGGGCGGGGGGCACTGGCCTGGCCACGCTGCAGTGCCAGGGATGTCGTGGGAAATGTGACTGCAATGCCTGGAGCTTCCATCAGCTGCTGCACCTTCTCCCGCCCGTGCTGGTGGCTGGTGAGGCTGTGGCCGAGGATGTGCAGGAATGTGGAGCCAGTATCCCCGGGGGAAGGCAGAGCTGGGCTTGTGAGCTGGGGCCGGAGTTCTACAATTACAGTGTGAGCTCGTCAGACACCAAGACAGCCACCCTTTAGGTCTGTGCCTGGGCGCTAGTGACTGCAGCACTCAGACTGGCCACGGGAGGTGGAGAGGGAGAGAGGCAAGGCCTGGTACCCCTAAATCAGCCCCTAGTCCTGCTCCCAAAGGGGTGGCCATCCTTCCCTCAGTTTCCCACTGTCAGCCTGGGCCACCTTGGAGTCCTGGAGGAACTTCTTAAAACTTTCTAAAAACTGCAAATTAGCCCTGGCCAATGTGCTCAGGGGTTAGAGCATCAGCCAGTGGATCAAAGGGTCCTGGGTTCAATTCCTGGTCATGGGCACGTACCTGTTTGCATTCACCCTCAGCCCCAGTAGGAAGGGGCACATGCAGGAGGCAACCAATCAATGGGTCTTTCTCTCATTGTTATTTCTCTCTCTCTCTCTCCCCTGTCCCTCCCTCTCTCTTTTCATCCCTTCCACTCTATCTAAAAATCAATGGAAAAAAGTATCCTGGGGTGAGGATTAACATAAAATAAATAAAAATTCTGCAAATTATACGCACAACTAGAGATGAGATTATAATAAACCCCCACATCCCTATCACTCAGCTGTGACAATCATCAACCTGTGGCCCATCCGGCCTCATCCAGACCCCCCTCCTCCACACCCTCCTCCCGTGTCCTTTTGAAGCAGATCCCAGGCATGATATCATTTCATCCATAAACATGTCAGCAGCAAATCTCTAAAAGAACTCTTCCTTACAAAAAAAAAAAGAAAAAAAAAAGAAACCATAATCACATCATCATTCTCGCACACACAAATTAATAATAAATTCTATGTTAACAAAGAGCCGGCCTGGTCGGTTTGGCTCAGTGGATAGAATGTCAGCCTGCGGACTGAAGGATCCTAGGTTCAGTTCCGGTCAAGGGCACATGCCCAGTTTGTAGACTCAATACCCAGTAAGGAGCATGCAGGAGGCAGCCGATCAATGATTCTCATCATTGATGTTTTTCTCTCTCCCTTTCCCTCTCTGAAATCAATATAAGTATTCTTAAAACCACAGAGCCGGTATATGTTCAAATTTCCAGTGGTCACATAATGGCTTTGTCACGATTGGTTTAAATTTTGATCCAAATAAGGTTTGCACATTGCATTGCAATCATCGGTTTGACTCTATTAAGTCTAGAGTTTCTTTTTGTTTGTTTTCGTTTATTAATTGGAAGAAACCAGTTGTTTGTCTTTCAGAGTTTTGTTCCAGCTGGATGTGGCTGGCTGCTGCCCTGTGGCAGAGTTGGATGTGTTCCTCTCTAGCCCATAAAATGGTAGTTTGAAGCAGAGGCTTGATTGGATTCAAGCTTGATTTTTGTGCGTCTTTTGGCAAGACTACATCATTAGATGGCATTGAGGTCTATTGGGTTGTACGTGGTGTCTGAGGCTCCTTTTTTCGTGTGTGTGATATTAGCAGCCATTTCAAGCAATTAATTTCTGAGGGACTGCAGAATAGTGTCATATGTGTTCTTTCTGGCATTCATTAGCTGGAATCTGTCTATAGAAAAGCTTTTCTATTATTTGATTGTGCAGTGATTCTGTTTGAAAGGACTTTGACAGTTTATCCACTCGCCCCGTGAGCCCTGGGGTGAGTGGCCCAGAGAGGGCCGGCCCCTCACGAAAGGGCACCCAGCACGTTGGGAGCAGCGCGAGAACTCAAGCCCAGGCTTGTGCGCAGGACTGGTCTGGAGGCAGAGGGACCGGGTTCTGGGAACCAGAGGCCCTGCCCTGAATCTAGGACCTGCCACTGAGATCTGATGGGACCTCAGGCGGCTCCTCCAGCCTCCATGCTCTCCGTCACATGGGCATAGTCCCACTCCCCTGTGCAGCCCAAGGTCACCGACTTTCCTTTTGTAAGGGCCTACCTAGGTCGCCCAGCTTCCCCATGGTTACATCCACAAGCCTCCATGAGGTCTGCAGCACCTCCCTTTGGTCCCTCACGGCTGCTTCAGGACCTGCCCAAGGCCCCTGCCTTTCCTCCCAAGTGCCCCGCGGGTGCCCGCGGACAGAGTTCCTCAGGAAGCCCAGGCCTCTATCAGCAAGGTGGTGAGCTCTGGACCGGCCACAGAATTGTGGGGGCTTTTGTAGAAAATAAGTGATTATGAATTTCAAGGCAGCGACAGCAAAGCATCAGAACAAGCAAAGGGTCCAGTCTGGGCCAGACCCTGTGTGTCACTTGCACAGGAGCTCTGTCCCAGGGGCGAGGTGTGTATGGGGGGGGCATCTGATCCAGTTCAACAGAACGGAGAGTGTGTAAGTGGGGACACGCAAGCCATACCCACCTCAAACCCCAGTCCAACTGGCTTTGGTTAAAATAGAGTTAACGGCTGTGGCCAGGTGGCATAGTTGGTTGGAGTGTCATCCCATGCACCAAAGGTTATAGGTTCAATTCCCCATTAGGGTACATCTCTAGGTTGCAGGTTCAATTCCGGTCAGGGCACGCAAAGGAGGCAACCGGTGTCTCTCTCAGTCTTCCTCTCAAATCAATTAAAATATATCCTCGGGTGAAGACTAAAATAATAATAACAAAGTACAGTAAACAGTATCTCACGGATTATAGTCGCGCAAATGCTGTTCCATGGCTTTCAATCTTTTCAGTCAACATGGGGACAAAGCAGGAAAAACTTGATTGTGGAGCAAAAGAAAACACGAATGTCAATAACACAGCGTGAACACTTATTGCCAACCCAGGTGCCAGGCAAACAGGCTGAGGAAGTGGAGGGACACCATATTTACTCTTATCCTTAAAAGTGGGGGCCAAGAAAAAATGCCTCAGGTCAGACAAAAGAAATAGGTATTTACGTACAGATAATCAGTAGATATATAGTAGATGCACGGTAAATTTCAGAGTCGAGAAGGAGACAGGAATGTGACTTAAATTCACATGTACCTTATAGAGACATCAATAAATTTGGTCTAAAATTGTAAGTGAAGAAATAACTATATACGGCAAGCATATTATCTAGAATGATGGAGGTAACCATTAGAAAAAAATAGAAAAGGAAATGTGTCAAATAGTTTGTGGAATGAAGAGGGAAGAATAGGATGGAAGTCTGCTGCATTCCTTTCTAAGCTCTTTTGTAGTGTATTCTGTTACCATGTTCTTATATTATTTTGATAATAATTAAAAGTTGAAAAGGGGATGAGAATCAATTATCACAGATAGAAAGCCAGAGGGGCTGATCTGACTGCTTCCAGGCCACTGATAGCTGTGGAGTCAGATGTTTATGGCTCCTATTTCCAAGAAGGGAAATTCAGAATATTCCAGGGAAGGGTTTTGATTGGATCACATGTCCACCCTTTGGACCAATCAAGGGTGGGCTGGACTGTGATTGGCCTCACCAGGATCATGTGACCAGTTGGTTGCCAGGTAGGCTGAAAAACCCCAGGACCTGATAGAGAGGTAGAGGAGCAGTTCTGGAGGGAAGAGGGGGGCTGTCATTGGAAGACAGGGAGAAGGCACGCTGGGGGGGACAAACTTACAGATACCCGTGACACGGAGACTACCATGGGCCAGACGCTGGTACAAGGTGTGGAAGATGTAGTGATGATTGCAACATGGAGCTTTCATTGGGAGTAAGGATGGAATGTGGAAACAAGGAAATGAATTGCTCTTACCCAAGGGAGACTGTGGAAAGAACTATTGTACATGATATTCACCCAAGATCCTATGGGAGCCAACAGACCATGATACACTGCCAACTGGGGCATCAAGAAGTCTTATCGGCCGAAACCAGTTTGGCTCGGTGGATAGAGCATCGGCCTGTGGACTGAAGGGTCCCAGATTCGATTCCGGTCAAGGGCATGTACCTTGGTTGCAGGCACATCCCCATTAGGGGTTGTGCAAGAGGCAGCTGATCAATGATTCTCTCTCTTCGATGTTTCTGGCTCTCTATCCCTCTCCCTCTCTGTGAAGAATCAATAAATTATATATTAAAAAGAAGAGAAGAAGAAGAAGAAGAAGAAGAAGAAGAAGAAGAAGAAGTCGTCTTATTGATTTCAATGGCTTCCCAGAGGCTCCCAGCTACAGGACACTGACTTGGGGCCAGATCCCATTTCTTCTCAGGGAAGTTACTTCACTCTCTGAGCCTGTTTCTCCAGAAGAATAGGTCACGGATTTCAATTAAGTAATGATGTTTGTTTGGGAAGTTGAGTAGAGAGCTTGCACTTCCTCACCTGCCCAGTGTCCCAGGGCCACCTACCTGCATTGCCAATTTTTCTTTGGAGATAAATAAACTGCTTAGTTTCAACTTACCTTAAAACCAATCGACAGCAGTGGCTTGACATCTGGTATTGTGATCCCTCCAACTTTATTCTTCTTTCTCAAGATTGCTATGGCTATACGGGGTCTTGTTTTGTTCCATATGAATTTTTGGGGAGTCTTTTTTTTTTTTTTAAATATATTTTATTGATTTTGTACAGAGAGGAAGGGAGAGAGATAGAGAGTTAGAAACATCGATGAGAGAGAGTCATCGATCAGCTGCCTCTTGCACACCCCCTACTGGGGATATGCCCGCAACCAAGGTACATGCCCTTGACCGGAATCGAACCCGGGTCCCTTCAGTCCCCAAGCCGACGCTCTATCCACTGAGCCAAACCGGTCCCGGCTTGGGGAGTCTTTTCTAAGTCTGTGAGATATGCCTTTGGTATTTTAATGGGGATTGCATTAAATCTATAGATTGCTTTAGGTAGTATGGACATTTTAATGATGTTGCTTCTACCAATCCATTAACTCGGTATATTCTTCCATTTGTTTGTCTTCCTCTGTAGCTATACCACAGCCTTTTAATCCACTCATCTGCTGATGAGCACTTAGGCTGTTTCCAACTCTTAGCTATTGTAAATTGTGCTGCTATGAACATAGGGGTGCATATATCCTTTCTGATTGGTGTTTCTGATTTCTTGGGATATATCCTTAGAAGTGGGATTACTGGGTCAAATGGGAGTTCCATTTTTAATTATTTAAGGAAACTCCATACTATTCTTCACCGTGACTGCACCAGTCTGCATTCCCACCAGCAGTGCACGAGGGTTCCTTTTTCTCCACATCCTTGCCAGCACTTGTCATGTGTTGATTTGTTGATGATAGCCATTCTGACAGGTGTGAGGTGGAACCTCATTGTTGTTTTGATTTGCATCTCTTGAATGATTAGTGACTTTGAGCATGTTTTCATGTCTTGTGGCCTTCTGTATGTCCTTTTTCAAAACTGTCTTTTTAAGTCCTTTGCCCATTTTCTATTGGATTGTTTATTTTCCTTTTATTAAGATGTATGAGTTCCCTATAAATTTTTGAAGATTAGGCCCTTATTTAATATAACATTAGCAAATATGTTCTCCCATGCAATGAGCTTTCTTGTTGTTTTGTTGATGGTTTCTTTTGCTGTGCAGAAGCTTTTTATTTTTATGTATCCCATTTGTTTGTTTTCTCTAACCCTAACCCTAACCCTAATCAGGATGGGGGTTCTCTCAGGGTGTGGGGTGATCTGGGTGAGGAGCCTGTGGGGGTTTGCAGGTGGGCCACACCTCCCAGAGACCCAAGACTACAACCTAAATATCTAGGGTTTATTTATCTTCTACAATTAAAACTTTGTAGCCTGTAGTGGATCCAAGCCTCCTGCTTGCTCTGTGGTGGCTGCCATTTCTGTTGGGACTTACGTATCTTTTATAATTGAATCTTTGTAGCAGAGGCCAAGGCAGGCCAGGGCTTCAGAAGTTTGGCTTTCTCCATTGCTGGGGACAACCCTAGCCTCCTGGTCTTCCAGCTCATGGCTGCTATCATTTCTGTTGGGATTTGTTTACCTTCTATAATTGAAACTTTGTAGCCTTGAGTGGAGGCCTAGGCCAGCAAGGGCAGGCAGAAAGCTTGGCTTCCTCCATTGAAGGAGAAACCCAAGCCTCCCTCCCACTCTCTGTGGCCGTAGCCACCTTGGTTGGGTTTATTTGCATATTCACTCCTGATTGGCTCATGGGTGTGGCAGAGGTACAGTCAATTTGCATACTACTCTATTAGATAGAATCTTACCACAATAAGTTTTGTAATCATTCATCATCTCAAAAAAATACACATGCCAAAAAAAGGAAAAAAAATGTTTTTTCCTTATGATGAAAATTCAGGGTTTACTCTAACTTTCAGATATATTGTGCAGCAGTGTTAAGTATAGTCATCATGTACATTACATCACCAGCACTTATTTATCTTAAAACTGGAAGTCTGTACCTTTTGACCATCTTTATCCACTCCTCCCAACCCCCACTTCTGATAACCACAAGTCTGATCTCTTTTTCTATGTGTTTGTTGTTGTTTTTTGTTTTTAGATTCCACATGTGGTTAAGAGTATTACAGATGCTTCCTTTCAATCCCCCCATTGTCCTCCTGCATCAGGTTCCAGCCCCGCCTCAGGCCTTCCCCTCTCTATTGTCTGTGTCCATAGGTAATGCATATATGCATATAGATTTTTGGTTAATCTCTTCCCATACCTCCTCACCCCTTCCCTCTGAGATTTGTCCATCTATTCCATGTTTCCATGACTCTGATTCTATTTTATTATCAGTTTATTTTGTTCATTATTTTTTTTGTTTGTTTGATTTTTTAGATTCAACTGTTGATATATATTACTAGTATTGCCATTTTATTCATATTTTTACATTTTCTTCTTCCTCTTCTTAAAGAATACCCTTCAGCATTTTATGTAATACTGGTTTGGTGGTGATGAACTCCTTTAGCTTTTTGTCTGGGAAGCCCTTTATCTGACCCCCCAATTCTAAATGATAGCTTTGCTAGGTAAAGTAATCTTGATTGTAGGTCCTTACTATTCATCACTTTAAATATTTCTTGCCACTCCTTTCTGGCCTGAAAAGTTTCTATTGAGAAATAAGCTGACAGTGATAGGGGCACTCCTTTGTAGGTAACTCACTGCTTTTCTCTTGCTGCTTTTAAGATTCTCTTTTTGGAGCTTTTTAGTTTATTGCCATCTACTTCTTCTGTTGCCTGCGCTTTAGGTGTCATTCAAAAACCATGGCCAAGACACATGTGACAATTTCCTGTTTTCTTCTGGGAGTTTTATAGTTTCTGGTCTGACATTTAAGTCCTTAACCCATTTCCAATTAATTTTCGTGACTAGTGTAAGGTAGGAATCTACACTGGACGCTTTTAATAAGATTTTAAAACAGACTATATGAATGGGTGCAGGGAGAAAGGAAGCCCCAGAGAGCACATTGAAAATAAGAGCTCCGTTTGCCAAGACAGACTCCTGGCAGACGCCCCAGTGGGTTCAGGTATCAGCCAAGGACAAGCAGCGAGGGCAAACGTGGTCCTGGCACGGGGGCTAGAAGGCAGGGCACGTTGGAGGAGACGGTGGGCCATGGGCCTGCTTCATTTGTCCATTCAGCAGATGTCATGAGCCACTTACTCTGTGGCAGCAGCAAACATGAGTCCCCCTGCCCTCGGGGAGCTGAGAGCCGGGGTGTCACGTGTGAGAGTGGCCGTGGCCCCTGGGGGAACCTGGACGGTGCGTCCCCATGGTGGCATCTTCCCGCTAATGTGCCGACACCGGTGATAGGAATTGTGATAACGCCGCAGCCTTTTACAGGGAACCACCGTATGAGTCAAGACCATTTCGGTTTTAATAGAACCTCGGCTCGAACTAGCTTAAGCTAATTAAAAAGGACATTTTTTTGGTTTAAGTATTCATTTCTAAGAATACCAGGGGCTAACTAGCTTCTGGCAGGACTGGGTCCAAGCGCTCCGAAGATATCAGCAGGCCTCCAGGTCCGCTCCCTCTCCTGGCTCTGCTTTCTCCTGATTTCTCACTCTACTGGCTTCCTCCTCCATTGGCCGCATGCTAACTCCAGGCTAATGATCTCAGCAAAGAAGCAGCGCCTCTTATTGTTCCAGAAACTTTGGGGCGCCGTGAGAGGGACCCTTTCAACGTGGGTCTGATGCCCAGGCCTGAGCCAGTCCTTGCAGTCAGGCCTGGGATGTGCTGATTGCCGGGGTCGGGCGGTAGGTGTGGAATGGGGTGGGACAGAGATAGGCAGGACAGGGACTGAGAACAAAGGAAGGTGGTTTCCAAAAGAGTGCAGGGCTGTCATCAGGCGGCCTCGGAAGGCCCGACTCCCATTCTTCAGGCACAGCACTGAGTGTCCATGAGGCCTCCCAACGGGCCCAGGCGATGAGGCCCTTGTGGTCCCGTGAACAGATGCCGAGATCAGCTCAGGGAGGCAGAGAACCTGCCAGCGTTGCATGCCCAGTCAGTGGAGGATCAAGGAGCCTGGATTGCTTTGTACCAGACAGAGCAGGCAGGGGGGAGGCCACGGCCTCCGAACTACAGCAGGAGGCCAGAGACAAGGTCACTGACTCGACCTAGTGAGTGAAGGGGGAGAGGGACACGGGAATAATCTGATGAACGGGGCATCCTTCTTGTCCCCTAGCCGCTCACCAAGCCCCATGCCACGGCATCTGTTCTCTCGTTCAACGTTCGCTGAAGCTGGTGGTGCAGACCCAGCAGCCGGACGGCTTGGGTTCCCTAGAAAACAGAGCCCGGAGCAAGGGATTCAGTGCTGATGCTTTTAATGTGGAGGTGGCATTCCAGGGCAACAAGTGAGGGGGGAGGCAGAGAGGGATGGGAAGGAGGGCAAGATGACGTATAACCATCCGGCTACCGCTCTACAGCAAACCACACGTGGAAACTGTGCCTCCGAGGGCTCCAGGCTGGGAGGAGGAATTCCTCCTCCCTCCTCGGCTCCTGCTGCTCAGAGGTCATCCCGAGAACCCACTCCCTGCACTCTCCGGGCGGAGTCCTCCAGTCCCTTTGGTGGCTGCTCAGGAATCAGCCCCCTTCGCCTGGGATGTGGCCTGGGAGGGCTCTGCCTCTGGGAAGGCAGCTGCTCAGCTTCAAGTGTGGGTCTGTGAGGACCCCATGGAGTCCTTCGGCCACAGACAGAAGCAGAGCACACGGGAGTGATGGACAGGGGAGCGGAGAGAATCTTAGAGGGACATAGGATGTGTGCTATACACCCACCTTCTAGCTTCGTGCTGTGACTTCTCTGTGCCCCCGTTGGCCTCCTAGTGAAAGAGGAATAACTCAGTCTGTCGCCTGAGTTGCTGAGAGGACTGAGATAATGCATACAAAGCACCGAGTAGTGTCTGACCCCTAGGACAGTGATCGGCAAACTCATGAGTCAACAGAGCCAAATATCAACAGCGCCACGATTGAAATTTCTTTTGAGAGCCACATTTTTTAAACTTAAACTTCTTCTAACACCACTTCTTCAAAATAGACTCGCCCAGGCCGTGGTATTTTGTGGAAGAGCCACACTCAAGGGGCTAAAGAGCCGCATGTGGCTAGCGAGCCCCAGTTTGCCAACCATGGCCCTAGGCCATCACCTGGGCTGGTGGTCTTGATCTTGCCTGGGGAGGTTGGGGGGTGCTGTCCTGGCTAAGCTGTGTTAGCCTGGACTCTCCATTGCAAGCTGCCTCGGATGAGGGAAAGGATGTATGGGCTCACAAGGCTGGAAGGCCTGCAGGTGGGCTCGGCACAGTTGGACCAGGGGAGACTGAGTCCCAAGGGATGTGGCCCACAGTAAGGTCACTACATGAGCATCAGGAAAACACGCTCCTTGGCCTCCAAGGGCTGACCTGAGCAGAGAGAAGAGCTGGCTGAAGCACCTGTGAGGTGAGAGGCTGGACTAAATTGGGAGTTATCAGCTTGACATCCTCTGGACTTCTGGAATGGGTCCATGATTTGTTGATCCCAAGTTAAAAACAAAACAAAAAACCAAAAAGACAAAAAAGATCTTCCTGTTTTGGCTGGATCTCAACTCCATGACTTCATCCGAGCTTGCTCCAGTGCTGTCAGCTCAGACACGTAGTTCGTCTTTACGAGTTTAAGAAATACATGGGGGCTTTATGAATGAAGTCCGTTTAGTGGATGCAATCTTCCAAACCATGGTATCCATACGGGAAACAACCTCGGTGGAGGGGGATGAAAAGGTGAGGACCGTGGCTACAGCTCATCTTGACAGTCCTTCCTAGCAGCCACCGCTCTTGGGCACTGGGATTCCAGGAGGCCCTTTATAAAGAAGAACCCAAACACCATGCGCCATTTCGCAAGCCACGGGGCCCATCAGCTGTGTGACCTTGGACACGTCATTTTACCTCTCTGAACCGGTTTCTTCAACTATAAAATGAGACTGGTATCTAGACATAAAAAATCAAAACACATACCCACACAAAAGGCTTGTACGTGACTGTTGTAACAGTTTTATTCATAATAGCCAAAATCTGGAAGTAGTCCAAATGGTCACCATCCCATAAATGGATAAGCAAATTGTGGTACATCCATCCAACAGAACACTACTTGGCAACAAAAAGGAATGAACTACTGACATGTGCAACAACATGAATACATCTCCAAACCCTGTTGACTAAAAGAAGCCAGACACAAGAGAGAATACCCTACATGACATTTATATGGAATTCTAGAAAAGGCAAAAGCGAACCATTAGAATATAGGTAGGTCAGTGGTTCTCTGGCCTTACCTGTAAGTGAAGGGGAAGGAGGGAACTTGAATGCTGGTTGATAGTTACAAGAGTGTCACTACTTATGAATGGGACACTTAACATGGGTGAAATCTATTGCATGTAAAGTATACCTCAATGTTGACTTCCTAAAAATGACATCAAAGAAAAGCATCGCCTTTCTTAGGACCCTTTCTATGATAGCAACCCACCTCCAGATAGTGTTGGGGGGAAAAACAGCATTGGCTCATGTAATCAGGTTAGTCCAGGGGTGCAGCTGGCTTCAGGCATGGCTTGATCCAGAGGCTTCCTGATGTATGGATAGAGCACACTCGCCTTCTCTTTCCTCCTCGTTGGCTGTATCCTCAAGCAGAGCACAGGATGGCCACCAGCCGTTCCAAGCTTGGCAACTTCTGTCCACTTGGCAACTCCCACAAAAACGGAGTGCCTCTTTCCTCATGCATTGCTGCAAAAGTCCCAAGGGGGAGTCTCAGCATCCATCCTGGGACACATGCCTGCCTCTCAAGCCTGGAGGGTAGGACTGGCCTCATCTGAACCCCAAGGGTACTCGGCGGGGGAGGGGAGATCCTCTGAAGAAGACAGGCATTGTCAGAAGGGCCGTCGATGCTGGCCAGCACCTCTCCCCACATACCCAGGGCATGGCATCCACTATTCCTCCAGGCACCTCTGCATGGCCAGGTCGTCAGGGACAGGTCTGGAACTCATTCGAGGTCCAAGGCTGCTTTTCTGTGACGTCTCAGGGCTCTGCGTGTTAGACACAAGAGTGAAAACAGAAATCAAGTGCTAATCTCTCCCCCACCAGCGGTGCCAAACAGAAAGCCCTTCACGCCTGTGCTGTCTGCACCCCCAGGAGGTGGGCGGGTGGAGGGGTGGGAGGAGCTCGGTAGCAGCTACTCTGGCCCAGGCCCAGAGGGAATGCTTTGGAACTGGACTTGCAGGATGAAATTGAGGAGGTGAAGGATGCCTCTGTGGGCCAGAATGCAGGGCAAAGGGGGTGAGGACTATACCTTCTCAGTTTAGAACCACTGCCCATCCTAACAGGGTCTAGGCAGGACAGCCAAGGAGAAAGCTGGCCAAAGAGGACCCCTTCAGAGACCAAGGATGATAAGGTACCATCCAGCACGCTGACACTCACACCTCACTTCCGGAGCAGCGCCCCTGGGCTTCAGTGGGCACCTTCTCCAAGCCAGACTCCGCCCAGAGTTCTCCTTAGAAGGGGAGGGAAAAGGGGCGACAACTTCCTCTCTCTAGTCTGAAGAAGCCTACAGTGTGGCACCTTCCTACGGGCACTATTGTGCCCAATGAAGCAACAGGCTCAGAGACGGGGCTCTACCCAGGGCCCCCGCCATGCGGCTGCCCTGGACCAGACTCCTGGCCAAGGCTTGTCTCCCCTTCCCTGCCCTAATCCCAGGAGCTCCAAGTTCGTGGTATTGAGCTGAGGTTATTCCTGACCTGGGAAGGCCGAGGCAGTGCAGGACTGTCTCCCAACCCAGCCCCCCAAGGAGAAGCCTGAGTGGGGCCCAGCGCCCTGCTTTCCATCACGGGGCTGGCGGAGGCGGCCTGCCCGGCCATCCGGCTTTCTGGGAAGCAGGTTACATGGGTGTTGTTGCCAAGAGTGTGCACTCTGCTGCAGAGAGCTGGGCGGGGAGCCGGGCAAGAGCCAGACGGAGGAAGGAGCGCGCCAAGGCCCAGCGAGGGAAGGTGTGGCCCGCGCCCGGGCCTCGCTGCCAAAGGAAGCCGCTGGGCTCTGGGAAAGGGGCTCCCACCTCCTGTCTCCACCCGCCGTGTCCGAGGCAGGCTGGCCCTCCAGGCCTCGGCCCTGCCCGGGGCACAGCGGACCGCTTCCTGGAGCCGACAATGAGCCTGCCCGTGAGTTCCCTGCACTGGCATCCCGCCCGGCTGACCCTCAGCTCCTCGGAGTCCGGCTCTGGAGGAAGAGGGAGGGGCAGGCACAGCCTTCTGCAGATCCAGGCACCCAGCAGGGGTCCTGATCCTTAGGGGCCGCCAGCCTGGAGCAGGGCCCAGAGGAGCAAGCCCCACGCAGGCTGTGCTCCTGAGACGCCTCTATCCGGGCAGCGAGCAGGGAACTGGGGGCCTTGTGCCCCTTGGATGCTCTGAAAATGGGGCTAAACCCTGCCCTCCCCAGATCCTCGGCAGTGCAGCGGGGGGCAGGCTGTGGGTCCAGGCTGGCCAGGGCACGCAGCACTGGGGAAACTGCGGGACAACCCCCCAGTCTCCCTGTGAGGCACCCCCCTCCTCCCCAGTATTTCATCGTCACTGTAACCTATGTGTTAGCAAGCACTGATATGCTTGTTATAATCACATAAGCTCATTACAAATAACAGTTACTGAGACAGCACTGACCTCGGGAGTCAGCAGCCGCAGACCTCACCCCCACCTCTGCCACATCCTGGCCGTGTGTCCTCGGGTAAGTCTCCTGATCCCCTTGGCCTCAGTCTTCCTTCTGTGAAACCAGGATCAAAGGCTGACTCTGAGCAGCTGAGAAAAGACAGGAAGTGAAGGTCTGCCCACCGCAAATGGCCACATCGCCTGACCCGCCTCTGGGGGCACAGCTGGAGGAGCCTTCTCCTGCCTCTGAATGGTGGGCAGAGAGCGGATGGTGCTCTGGCTGCTTCACGGGATCAGCTGAGGACCATCCGGAAAGCAGACACAGATACCAACTCCAGCTGCCCCGACAATTCAGAGCCAAGTGGTGGGGGGTGGGGCCTGGGCCGTGGAGTGTGTGTGTGTGTGTGTGAAGACTCTCCGTGAGTCTTGGGTGACTAAGGTGGAGAAGCAATGCAACAGCCCACATTTCTAGCATCTTCCCCAACCCCGTCATCCATCTGGAGAGACCCAGCGCTGCTCCAACGCCCTCCAACCAGGCCTCTGAGCTCCCTGAGCTCCCTGGCTGGAGGCATGCTTCAGCCCATGGTCCTCCAGCCTGATTGGCAAAGAGAAAGGAGACTTTCTGGCTCCCAAGGGCACAGAGCCATCGCTCAAATGGGTGGCGAGCCTCGCCCGTTTTAAAAGCCCCAGTCCTGCTAACGGGGAAAACGCTGTACTTCATTAGCAGACATTATCCCAGCTATGGGCATTTATGAGCCTTTTCCATCCTTCAGCATTTTTGAAATGTTCTACCATGCAAGGCAGTTCTTTTGTAACGGGAGAGGTGTGTGTGTGTGGGTAGGGGGAGAACAGTATTTATTTTTGATGTATTGCCTTTTCAAAAATTGATGTGTCGTTTTGGGGTAAAGACTGAGGAGCACACTCAGGAACAAGGAGTTTTGGGGGAGATGGCAGGTCAAAGGGGCCACAGGGACAATTAATTTGAAGTTAGCAGATGCTTAGCTGATGAGGATGGGACGCGGTGTATTACCCTGTGTCCATTGTAATCTTCGAGAATCTCATTCCACGAAAGCTCCACCTGCCGCTTACCAGGGAGGGATACACGCTGCTCCCTCAGCCCCTGGATAGTTACCTTAGCGCTGCCTCTCCCCCTGGGCAGTAAAAAGAGGAAGATCCGGTGCAACTCCAGCCCCTTAGAGACTGTCTGGCAGAGCCGGTGTGGAGGCAGGCTCAGACGACCGACCTGGGCCTGGGCAGCAAGGGGCCTGGCTGGCCGGGAATGAGTATGATGGCCGTCAAGGTTCCACATGTGGTCTTCTTGAGTGATGAGAGCTTTCGAGTCGGCACCTGGGAGGGAACCTGAGCAATACCTGGGGGGTGAATCTCCCTGCAGACCTGGACAGTCAACGGGACACGAGATGGGGCTTGCTGCCTGTTCCCTGCCTCGTCTGCCCATCCGCGGGCAGGCCAGTGCTCAGCCGCAGCTAGACAGGAAGCTTCTGTTGCTGTGGGATTTGGTGGCTTAAAACAAAATGTTTTCATTGATTTCAGAGGAACATCAATTAGCTGCTTCCGGCATGCATCCAGACCAGGAACTGAATCTGCACCCTAGGTATGTGGCCTCAGCGGGAATCGAACCAGGGACTTTTGGGTGCATGGGACTACACCCACCCAGCCACAGCTGTCAGGACGGATTGGTGACATGCTTGTGGACTGGTGTTCCTGGGTTAAGAGGTGTGGGCGGAGGGGGGGACCCATGTCACAAGTTGATATTCTGGCTGCTTAACCAAACTATCTGTCGGGTGGGGAGAGGAAAGGTGGGGTTGGGGGCACCTACTGAGAATGGAGGAGATTCAGGAAGTGAAATGGGGATAGAAAATACCCGGCAAGCTCCAGGGTCACCTTAGCGGGGAGGGGGAGGGAGCCTTGAACCCACTGCAAGCGAGTTTGCAAACTGGCCAGCTCACCGGGTCTCAGAGAGTGGACTGGGGCTCTCCTCTGTGTTAAAACACAGTGCAAGTGCCTGCCCAGGGCCCCTCAACGGTTCCAGCTTCTCAGGAAAGTGGGCAGCCGGCCAGCCCAGCTCCGTGGCCCTCGTCCTACCTGGCCCCACGGCCGCCCTTCCTCGTGCCCTGCACGTGCAGCTGGGCCTCCTGAACCTTCACCCACACACAGCCAGGAGACTCTTCATCCAGCGGGAATAGCTGGATGCCCAATCCTCCACCGAAAAAGAAAATGGTAAAAACATATGCAAGGCAATGCATCGGCCCAACGAACGCGTTTTAATAACCAGCAGGTCTCAATGGGTCCCCTGGATGCCCTTTCCCTCCCCTAGGGGCCACGTGGTGAGGGGGGGGTTGCCAGCCACTGCCCGATGCCCACTGCAAGAGCAATAAGGATTTTTAGGGGCATTATGACTTGAGTCAGAAAACACAGCTGCCCCTGAAAGTCCCTTATTTTTCTTGCTGTCCGTGGCTACTCCAGGCGAGTCCACCGTCGACTGGCTGGCCGGTGAGTGAAGATGGGGGCCCTTCCCTTGACCCCGGCCCCCCACCTCCCCACCGCTTAGGGGGACGCGCTGCCGGGTAGGGGGCCGCGGGTCTCCACGGTGGCACCATGTTCCCCAATGCTTGGTCCGGCCAGGGGCTGGCCTCACTGCCCCCAGGGCACACCCAGACAAGCCAGAACCCAGTGCCTTCCGCCCACAGGCGGCCGCGGACTGGAGTCTCGGCGGAATCGCAAGTGGACAAGGGCAGCCCGAGAACGCAGTGTGACCGGGAGAAGGGGTGTCAGGCGGAGACCCACCTCCTCAGTGACGTCCCGGGCCTGACACTGACGCGCAGCCAGAGGAGAGCCCGCGTGAACGTCCCCAGAGGCCAGGCCTGGCTCAGGTAGGACAGAGAGAGGACCCTGGGAGGCGCCCCGAAGACCGACCCCAGCCAGACGCCAGACGCTCCTCCCTATACCCTCTTAAAATCAACAGCTTAAAGACACAAGATTCTCAGAGGGACAGGCCCTGGCTCAGCTTCCCTCCAGCAGCCGTGGCCTCAGTCACCCTGTCTGTAAAATGGGCCCAGGAGGCCACGACCGTCTCTCCCGTTTCAAAGGAAAAGCATAAGAGGAAGTGAGAGCATCTCAGCTCTGTCACATCCCAAGGCACTGTTCCTGCAAAGCTGAGCGTCATGAACACTGTCCCCGGTGGGGGCAGGAGGCTGCAAACTGCTCCGCTCTGCAGAAGGCACCAGCGTCCCGGGGGGCTGTAGTGGAAAGTCAGACACTCCCCCTCCTCCACCAAAACAGCCCATGCTGGGCAAAGCCTTCTTCCGTGTGTTTCCAGGTTCAAGCCAATGAGCCGGGAGTGCGGGCTGGAAGACACTGGGGAACGGAGAGGGGATGGTCAGAGAGGCCAAGACGGGGGAGGGGCTGTGACGGGCTGGGCTGCTTCTGAGAGGCGGAAAGGGCTTCCGGAATCCACGCCTGACCTAGGTCCCTCCTCTGAGCCGCACTCCCCGCTGCCCCTGGGTGCTCGGGCAGCAGAAGCTCCATCCCCAGCATCGGGGACCCCGACCAGGAGGCCGGTCCCCAGACCCCAGGTCGCTGACTCCTCCGAGCGCCGCCACGAGGAATGCCGTCTCCTGACAGGTAACTTGTCCCCGGACGCCAGGCCACTCTACCCTGAGCCCAGGTTGGGCTGGAATCTGCCCAGCTGACCCCCAGGCGCCTCCCCACCCAGCCTGGCACCGTACCCTGGGGGCCTGGTCATGGGGCCCAGCTGTGTGGCGGGACCCGAGGCCCCACTCTCTGCCGATCAGCCTTCTCTCTGCCGTCACACCTGTACGCAGGAATAGACACGCCCAGGTTGCAGGGAGGGCTGTGAGAATTAAAGGGAAGAAGCATTCAAAGCTCTTAGATGTCTCCTTAAAGAGAGCGGAGTCCCTCTCCAGCATCTTTCCCCTCCCCCCTCAGACCCCAAGGGCTGGGCAGGGCTCTGGTCACGGAGAATTCTCCCCCCCCCGGCTGCTCCCCGGGCCCTGTCGTGTTCAGACGGCGAGGAAACACGCTGGGAGCCCCAGCCACGGCCTCAGCCCTCTCAACACAGCATTATGGCAACGGTCACCTGGCCCAAAGTTTTCTGCCCTAACCAAGATCACGGCCATCGATGCCACCAGCAAACCCCAAGCTGCCCACGCATTGGGATCTGAGCCTTTCGGCAGCCTCACCGCATCACGCTTTTCCCTCCTCCACAGCCCCCGCCCGCACAGCCTCTGCGGGAGCGGGTGCCGTGGCCCCAATGCAGTGGGACGGAGTAAGAGGGTGAGGCCCGGCTCACCACGGCCCAGACACAGAACCTTGGGCAAGCTGCCACCCCTCTGGGCTTCCGTCTGGTCCTTTCTGAGATCGATGGGGTTGCTGGAGGATTCAATGACTTCGTTCCCATCCGAGGCTCAGAGCGTGCCTGGTACGAAGCATTTGGTTGGGTAAGCTACCTTGACCATCCCCTGCTTTGTTCTTCAAGATTTACCTCTTCCGGCTGTTTTTCAGGGCCCCTTCCACCTCCCCCCACACTCATCATCACATCACACCGCTTTACCCATCAGCCCGCAGGCAGCCCGGTCCTGGGATCCCCTGCATCACACACACCTAATAACAATGCCGATTCTGGAGCCCCTGAGGTTGGCTGGGGGCTAGGGAGTCTGCAGGCCTAACAGGTTCCTCAAGGGGTTCTCAGAGACACCCCAGTTTGAGAACCACTGCTCTGGGCCTCCGTATGGCCATGGGATAGGCAGCGTCTGGCCTAGGTGCTCAGTAACGAGGTGAGGTCAGGAGGGCTGTTGCGGGTTACGGTCAGAGGCTCTCCCATCCCCATGCCATACTAAGTGGGTAAAGATGACCCACGTGGGCTTGGCTCTGACAACTGAGTTAACCCATCACCAAACACACCAGTCCCCAGCCCAGCTCCTCGGGCCTTCCCTGAGCCCATAGATGAGCAAGGAGCTGCCCCCTTCTGCCAGGGGGTGTAGGGGGGGGGGGGGGGCAGCTGAAAAGCCCTCAGGATTTCCACGGGCAACTGCAGAGTGAGCACCCTTATTGGGAATTTGCCCTAGGAAGGAAACTATGAGCCATTCCCACCCTGACTGGGGAAGGAGGTGGTCGGGCAGAGGGCAGTGGTCCCAGAATAACTTGGAGAATCCCTCCGACAGAGAAGCCGCTGGGCACACATAAGGCCTGCGGCTGGGCTGGCTGTGAGGGTCTGGCCCCAGGGCCTGAAGAGCCAGGTCCGCTTCTATTATATAATAGTTAGGGGCCAACATCCTGGCACAGAGAGCTGGGCGGGGCTGGGCAGGGGGATGCTGGCACGCCCAGCACTCAGCTTAGGGGACTGGGCCCTGCAGGGTCCGGCCCCAGGCCAGCCCACCATGGAGGTGGGAGCTAGAGGCCCCGCTGAAGCGGAAAGCCGTCTTGGACTCGCAGCCGATCACACCGACCCGAATCTCATCCATCAGAGCCCCTCACTTTACGATAACCAATCTCTCTGCCAGAAATTCTTTTGCTAAGAACACCTAGGCTGTTAAACGCTCCCTCTCACCCCCTCAGCGCCATGCTCTGCAAACCCCCCAGCCCTGCTGGCAGCCAGTATTCCTTGGGGTTGGCTCAGCCCCCAAAACTCATCAGTGGGTGGAGGTCTGAGTGCCCCTCAGCCAGGCTGGGTCGGCGCCTGAATGCACCTGCCCACATGAATGCACACTCCCACTGGGAGGCCAGGCAGCGCCTTCCCTGGCCCCATTTCCAGGCTGCCCAGAGCCTGAGCCAGGGGTGAGTGCTGGCGTGACAGCTACAACATGTACCTCCACTGTGGGTGCCCGGGGGGGGGGAGGGGGGGTAGGAAAGGGGGGGTGTCAGGCATGCAGATAGCAGGACTAACATATGGGAAAAAAGAGTCTATTGTTAAGGACACATTTATCCTCACAAGTAGTCATCAGACTGTGGTCCCAACCAGGCCCTCCGCCTTTAAAATATATTTTATTGATTTTTTACAGAGAGGAAGAGAGAGGGATAGAGAGTTAGAAACATCGATGAGAGAGAAACATCGACCAGTTGCCTCCTGCGCACCCCCTACTGGAACATGCCCTTGACCGGAATCGAACCTGGGACCTTTCAGTCTGCAGGCCAACGCTCTATCCACTGAGCCAAACCAGTTTTGGCCCTCTGCCTGTTTTTATAAAGTTTTATTAAAACACAAGAGTATCCATTTATGTATTCTCTATGGCTGCTTTCACGCCACAACAGCAGAGCAGAAGAGAGATCCTGTGGGCCTCAAAGCCTAAAAGATTTAAACTTTGCCCCTTAACGAATGTTTGCTGACCCCCTGCTCCGACCAGTACAGCATTCACTCGGCACCCAGCATGCGGGGAGGGGGGCACCGAGGAGACGAGCCTGAGCAAGACTGGCTGAGCCTTTGAGCCTTCGTGGAGTTCAAGGCCCGGTGGGGGCAGGGCTCATTCATTCAGCCACAGGCTGCTGCTTAGGGAAGGAGCCGCGGCCTGGCCAGCTGCACGTCTGCCCCCGGCTCTGGCTCAGAGCTGCCGCCTCTTCATTATGTTGATGCTCCTGCAACAGGGCTGCTCTGTTACCCGGAACCTTTCAGAACCTCCCAGGTTTTAGAAAGCAACGTGTACATATGCCACAGAGTACACCCCACCCCACCCAGCAGGGCAGCACCATAATCAAACGCATTACTGTCTCTGCAGCGAGACCCATGACTGTTCACACTCACCGAGATAGATACAGACTACACCACGCCGAGTCTCACGTCAGTTCGGGTCAGGTTTCCCCACAAAATCTGTTTCCAAACGACCTCTGGTTTTCGTAGTTTTTTGGAGTTCAGAATTTCGGATAAAGGATGGTGGGTACCAGTGCTGCAGTTACCAGTGTGAACGCCGGGTCTGCACTCTGTTCCTTGGTGTTGGTTGGACATCCCTCACCCCTGCAAACTGCCCCGGGGGACCCCCCCAACACACATATGCACACACAGAAAATACAAACTGAATGAACTCACGTCCCCAGAATTTCTTATCCAGAGAACAGCTACCACCATTCTTACTGAAAAATGTAGCAACTCATCTGCCTGCCTGCTCCACGGTCAGGGAACATAAGTAATTTTCCAACTCCATTTACGCGGGATGAGGACAGCGGAAACACTTTCTGGTCCCTGCTGCTGCCCGATGGGCAAGCACATCGGGGTGTTTTGGGGGAGCAGGTGGAGCTAAAACAAAAAATCCCTAATTTTCCTCAGAGCCGCCCTGTGGTTTAAGTTTCATTTGGAAATCTAAAATAATTTATCTCATTGCAAATTTCTGACAGCTAATTATAAAAATGTACTAAATGTATAATCTGGTTTCATATGTGGTAATTATACTCTTGAGTAAAATAATATTTTATATATAATAATATTTTATATATACATGTGTATACACACATATGTGTATATATACATATATGTGCACATATATAGTTTAATGTGTATATATAGTTTAATGTATATATATATATATATAGTTTAATAGCACTTCTTCCAAAAAGTGTATATACCCAGGAGGGTAAGGGCCTGTGCTGGGGGGGAGAGGAGACATATGTAATGTAATACTTTCAACAAAAAAGAATTAAAATTTTAAAAAAATAAAGGTTTCATCTGAAACTAATATATCAAATGTCAATTGTAATGGAAATATATAGAATTTTAAAAATTCACCTCAAAGTTTAAGATAGTCATACTGAAAAACCACCTTAATACACACCGTCCAAAAACAGACAAACCACCTGCTACCAAATGCAGCTCTTCTGCATTACAGGATGATCTCTGAAAAGGTATTTCAGTAACCACACCCGTCAGACACCCTGGCGTTAAATGGGTTCCCCCCTTTTCAATGCACCACGCTTTCAGCATTCCGAAACGTCCTACCCTCTCTTTCTTAATGGAGCGCTCCCACAAAGGACTCCCAAAATTTCCTCCGTGCTGCGATTTCTAAACCCCAAAATTGGGAAAGAGGTTCTGGACTCCACTGAGGATCTCCACCGAGCCCCGGAACTGGGAAGACTTTTGAGGAGGGATTGGGAAACCGTTTTTTCACCTGCCTGACCCACCAGTGTCCTCTGGGGGTAAGTTACGAGGGGGTGGCTGTGTGGGGAGGGGACCCGGATGCCTGGGAGGTGTGTCTGTAGTGACCGTGGGCAGGGACTAGTGGACCCTCCAACCCCGGACGCTGCCCGAGGCCTCCAGCGCTCCCTCTGGTCGGGCCGCCCGCAGTCCTGCCATCACGGGGGACGAGGACACATGCGGGCACTCCCAGCTCCTGGCAGAGAGGACACCGGCAATCCGCCTTCCCGCCAGCGCCCTGAGCACGGGTAGCCGGGCAGGGCGGCACGGACCCCGGCCGGGAATCTGTTTCACTTTCTGGTTTGCATCCTGGGTCCCTTCTCACCCTGATGGAAGACCATGTCCTTTAAATGCCGAGAGAGAAAACCCTCCAAAACGTTTCTTGTTGTTTTTTTTTTTCTTTTTCTTTTTTATTTCCCAAGGACACAGTTTTCCTCTGAAGCCGGGGAGCAGGCTTTGGTGAAAACCCGAACTGCGTAACCTCAGTCCCCGGGGCGGCTCCGTCTAATATGATTACACGTCTAAATGCAGCGAACGGGGCAAAGCGGTAATATTTTTCTGGGAAAAATCAACATCATAAAAGGGTCTTTATTGAATCAAGGGCCCGTGAACTCTTCTGTTGCCTAATGATGGCTCCCCAGTGGAGGAGGCTGGGGTTCCAGGCAGGGCTCAGGGCCCCGCTCAGCTCCCAGCCGAGGGGCAACGGGCATTTGTCACGGCTTGTCTGATTACAGCAAAACCCACCGGAAGGACGAGAGGGAGGATGCCGGAGTCTCCCAGGTCGGCAGCAGCCCCCTCCCGCTCTCAGTCTCTGGAAATGGGGGGCTGGGGATGACGGTTTGGGGGCCGACTTCTATTTTAAGGAGCAGGGCCCCAGCTCCGTCCCCACCCCTTACATTCAAAGGCGGGATCCTGGACCCTGCCCCTGTCCACTGTCCAGGCCTAAGAGGCTCTCCAGCACCCAGCACTGCCCCCTTCGCCTCCATCGACAGAGAAAAGGCCCATTGTCAAAACGTGATATTTTGCCAGATGGTTTAACATTCAGCGATCTGGCCAAGGTTAGCGGGCGCCCAGACCTGAGTGACAGTCAGCGCCTGCTATCACCAGACGCAGGAGGAGGGGGCAGAGGGGGAGAGACTTGGGCCAGGGGCGGGGTGAGCCCTTCGCACTCACCAGCTGGGAGCAAGCGGCGGGCTTTTCCCAGGGAGACAGTGGTCAGCCCAGGCGAGTCGGAGACCAGCATTTTGCTTATATACAAAGCCCTGCTTCCAAGTATCTGCTTAATCACCCTCGAAATTCCAAAACCAAAGACACATTTTCTTTAAAAAAAAAAAAAGGTTTTTTTTTTCTCTCTCGTGTGTTCTTAAGCCTAAAGCAGCAAGCTCGAGTAGGAAGACATTCAAGAGAATGTTGCCCTGACTCTCCTACTAACCTCTCCCTCCACTGACGGCATGAACCCACCCCTGGAAAAGGGGGTGATGTCTGCACCAGGCCTGTCTCTGAGGGAGCAGGAACCCCCTCCACACACACACACACACACACACACACACCTCAGCGTACACAGCAAAGACGTGCTTTTCCTCTAAAGTTTTCTCCCCAGATGGGAGGCCCGCAGGCAGGCTTGCCAGGCCCAGGTGGTCCTTCCCTGACCTCGCTGGGGTTGCTTCACTGGCCCCACAGGCCCCGGGATGAACTAGGGTGCCCCCTGAGAACAGCTACCGCGGACTCCCTGCTACCACAGGCCCGGCCTCTCACCCAGGACTCTCACCGCGCCCCACAGCAAGGGCATGCATTAACATACACGGGGAAACCGAGTCTCGGCAAGGCACACCACTGGCCCAAGGGCACCCAGGGAGTCCGCGAGTGCCCAGGTTTCCCAATGCAAAAGCAGCACCCTGTGCCTGCAGCACCCTGTGCCTGCAGCACCCTGTGCCTGCCGCCCGCCTTACGCAGGAAAGCATTTCCTGCCTCCCGCCCAGCTCTCTCTCCCCTAAGGCTAGGTGTCATGAGCCTAGAAGCTTCCCAGAAGGTGGGGGAGGAGGTCTACCTTGCACGAGTCACGCAGCTAGAGGGTTCTTGCTTAAACGTCCGCCTGGGAAGACCAGGATGTATGCCTGTCACCACGAAGGAGAAGCCAGTGTTTCCCCTCGCGCCCCACACATTGACCCAGACTCCACCTTCACGGCCCTCGCCCAGGGCAGAAATCCAGCCGGAGGAAGTGAGTTCCATGAGAATGAACCGCAAAGTCTTCACAGACGGATCCAAATTTCCCAGCTGCACATCTCCGCGTCCTCCCCCTTCCCACTCCTCCCAACCACAGCCCCAGGTCCCAGCCTCCCTCCTGCATGCCCTTCTCTGCACCTCCTGGCTCAGAAGCCCAGCCGATTCTCCCGGGGGTGCACGCTGGATCCAGGCCCACACCCCAGAGAACAGCGGAGGGGGCCCCCAGCCCGCAGTGGCAGAGCTGAGGTTGCAATCAGGCCGTGGATCTTTCCACATCGCACCTCCCTCCCCAGCTCTCCTGGGCAGCGAGCACAAGGGGTCTGGCTACAGGGCGATTTCAAAATTCCCACACTGTGCCAAGGGGAGGAGGGAGGGAGCCGCGCAGTGGGTGAGAAGTCACCTGCTCCGTGTCCGTCTGTGCGCCCTGCCCACTGCCCAGGGCCAGTGGGAAGGACTGGATTAGAGGCTCTAAAGCAGCAAAAAGATGATGATCTAGCTCCACCTTCCATTGGAAATCCACAATGAAAACATCCCTGAGCCATAAAAAGAGTATAAGGAATCCAGGCCGGCTTGGCTCAGTGGTTGAGTGTCGATCTACGAACCAGGAAGTCACGGTTCAATTCCCGGTCGGGGCACAGGCCCGGGTTGCAGGCTGGATCCCCAGTGTGGGGCGTGCAGGAGACAGCCGATCAATGATTCTCATCATTGATGTTTCTATCTCTCCCTCTCCCATCCTCTCTGAAATCAATTAAAAAAAATTAAAGTATAAGGAAGTCCAATGAAATGGATATTTTTTTCCATGATGACCACTCTTCAGTATTTTTTGGAATATCAACTCATTTCCTTTCCCCACCCCTCCATCCCTTCGATTCTGCACCCTGCTTGACTGGTCCCACTGGAGCGTTTAGCTTGTCCACTGGGTCAGTGAGCGAGCAATCCCAGACCAAGCTGAGGCCGTTCACCTTTCTGGAGACCTTTCATGAAATGTGCTCAGTGTCAGAACCGGAACCTGGGGGCCTCAGGCGGCTGCACTGCCGAGCAGATGGGCGAGGTGGCCGCATCTGCACACCCAGGGCTGATCCGGCCCGTTCACCTCCGGTGCCTCCGGCGCCACAGCCCAAGCTCACCGGCGCCCAACCTGGGAGGCCCTGACGCACCTGGAAAGCTGGGGGTTGGGCTCCTGGGGCCCCAAACGTAGCTGCGAGGCCCTGGGAGAGCCTGTCCCCCCTCTGCCTCAGCCTCCACCACCACAGAGGACTCCCACCACTCATCTGCTCTCAGGGCTGAGGTGAGGTGAGGCGTGGGCAGCGAGAGGCCATCCCTCCCATACCCACGGCTGGCACCCCAGCCCAGCCCAGCCCAGTCCCCGGCGTGGTTGGTGGACAGTAAAAGCTAAGAGGCCTGCCGAAACCGGTTTGGCTCAGTGGTAGAGCGTCGGTCTGCGGACTGAAAAGGTCCCAGGTTCGATTCCGGTCAAGGGCATGTACATTGGTTGCGGGCACATTCCCGGTGGGGGGTGTGCAAGAGGCAGCTGGTCGATGTTTCTCTCTCATCGACGGTTCTAGCTCTCTATCTCTCTCCCTTCCTCTCTGTAAAAAATCAATAAAATATATTTTCGGGGGAAGGGGTTCCCAGACATTATCCCGGCCTTATGATTACAAAGCCACGGTGGCCAGTAGGTTGGGTAACTTGCCCGAGGCCACACGCCAGCAGGCAACCGAGACCCACAAGCCCGGAGTCTCACTCACGCTGCATCCTTCTCCACTGGCACGTACGCACAGGCCGATTCTAAAAGAGAGTGGAGGGATGAGGGCTGCCAGTCAAAGGTCTACTGTGGGGTGCCAGGCGCCGTGCCTACATTTTTCATCTAAGCCTCGCCACAGGTCTCCACGGCCGGTATCAGAACCCCCGTTCACCAGGGGAGAAGTGGGCACAGAGGTTACTTGTCAGAGGCCACCCAGCTGGCCAAGAGCAGCTCGGACTCCAATCCCAGCTCATCTGGACCCAGACTCCACCTTCACGGCCCTCGCCCTGGGCTGCTTCGAGAAAAACCCTTCAAGGAGCCCAGACGGACCCCTGGCTTCTGACAACTCTTTCCTAGATGTGTCACCGATTAGGAGCGCTATTCTTTCCTGTAAAAGCCCGGAGACAGGCCACAGATATTGACCGTCCCGTGCAGAGAGGCGCAAACGGGCCTGGCAGCAGAATCCGCTCCGCGCAGGAATGAGGGCCAAGCCGTCACTGTACCAGCTGTGGGACAGAATCAAACCCTGAACACCGAGGGCTCAGACAGCTTGGCTTCGGGCAAAGGGGCATGGAGGGAGATCTGGGGACACAGCTCAGAGCGCCCCCTCTTCTCCATTCCCCACCCCCCTGGTGCCACCAACAGTGGAGGGGTCTTTAAGTCTCTGAATTTCTGGAGTGGCTGAGACAGGGTGGGTGGAGACGAGGGGGTTGGCTTCTCCCAACACACCTCCTAAGTCAAGCCAATCCTCCTGGACAGAAATTGATCTTTAATCTTTCAGAGGTTGGAATCTTTTTCTAAAAAAAAAAAAAAAAAAAAAAAAAAAAAAAAAAAAGCTAAAACAGCTGCAAGGGTTAGGTTAATTATTTACCAGGTTGCAATTTACTCAAGAGCGGAGGGAATGCAGGCAGGCAGGACCTGGCCTCCCGCTGGATTTCGGGAGTCCTCCCCGGGTCTGGTTAAAACCCTGCCCTCCCACCAGCTTTCCACCTTGCATCTCGCTGCTTCCTGGAGCCGGCTCCCTCCCGGGCAAACAAGTCTGACTTCACAGAGCCTAGAGGTGCCCACCTTAGAGGCATGGATGGGGGTGGGGGGAGGTAGGAGGCATCTGCTCCAGGAAAACTACGAGAGAATTCAAAAGGGACAGCAAAACCAAAAAGCTCTCCATGAAAAAGTAAACGCAATTCCTAAATACAATGGCTTAAGTCCACTCGCAAATCTGCTGCAGGAGGGCTGGCCAGCCTGCTGTGTAACTGATTCAGTCCCATTTTGCTAAGGAAAAAAAAAAAAATCCCAAGAAGGAAAAACCTAATTGCTCCCTTCCCCCAAAGAAAGGAAGCACCGAGCCACTTCCTTAAAAAATCCCTAAAAGCGGGTCAGCCGGGAGGAGAGGGCTCGGCCTGAGGGAAAGCTGCCTGTCGCCGGGCCCAGGGCAGGGGCGCTGCCAGGCTCCTCCGCCTTCTTTCCAGAGACGGGGGGTCCCCGGTCTGGGCTCTGCGTGCAGCCACCTCTGCTGGCTTTCCCGTGTCTCCCTGTCTCACTGCCGCAGCCCGGGCCTGCGGGTGTGTTTTTACGACCACGCGTTATTCTGGAGATTTCCACTTCGTTCCCTTTGAGACACTGACTCCCCCGGGCAGGGAGAGGCCCGGGTTCAAAGGGAGAGCATGGTTTTCCCAGCCTGACTCCGTGCTTCTTCGGAGAGAGTGTTTTTTCTTAATGAGGGCGAGGCCTCCGCTTTGAAGCTCCCCCCCCCCCGCCCACCCAGTCCACCCCCCAGTCCACCCATAGACAACTCTGCCCCAACAGCGAGAATTGGTCAAGACGCACGCACCCTGCAGGACGGAGCCAAAGGAATTCTTTTCTCCTGTAATCCTGGCGCCTGCATGGTCCACGGATGGGAGCCTTTAGGACAAACTCGCACGGGGCCAACGGCAGTGAGTGTCCAGGGCCATGGCCGCTCCATTTAGCGACCTCCCAGCCCATGGGGCTCCCCTCCGAACCACTCAGGTCCAGCACCCCACACGGCTACGAACATGGGGATAGAGGTGGGGAGTCTACACTGGCCCACAGGCGTCAGGGAAGATTGTGGGGAAAACCTTCCAGAATGGGTCTCTGCACCATTTCGCTAGAGGTGGGTCAACCTGGCTGAGCTGGTTCCCCCCCCCCCCCCCCCTCTCCTGCCGACAGGTAGAAACCCCTCCTGTTTTCCAAAGCCAGGAAGAAGGGGAAGCAAGGGCCATGCTGTTTGGTCAACGTGCCCTCCTCCTTCAGTTCAGGTCACCTCACTGCACGGCTCCCAGTGTGTTTCCAAGGCCCCCCACTGCCCTGACAGCCAAAACACAATACAAAATAGAAGTCCCACCACCAAGCAGACCCGGGCTCCCAGGGGTGGCCGGGGGGCTTTCTTTGAAGGGGGTAGAGAAGTTCTTGGGTAGAACGGCAGTTGTCAACCTTTTTGTCCTCTCATGGCACACATCACATTATTAACAACACCCTGCAGCACACCGTAAAATATATGTATTTTTTGGCCGATCTGACAAAAAAAAAAAGTATAATTTTGATTCACTCACACTAGGCGGTTGTCATCTTTTTATTTGACAAACCCGAGGGAAAGAGGTCAGTGCCCCTGACTAAACAGTCAGGTATTGCAGGTATCAAAAAGTCTTGAGCCAGCCGGTTGAAAATCGCTGGGCTGGAGGGTTTAAGAGAAGAATCTCAGCATACACCCTCAAGAGAACTCAGGGCGGGCCAGCATTGTGTATGTGGCATATGCCAGGGAACAAAAGGCGAGCCATTAGGAACACACCCACAAAAAAATGTGTCTTTTTTTTAAAAATTATAGTGGGGGACAGGAAGGGACAGGGGTTTCTAGGTCTCCAGGAGCTATATACCTCGGAATCGCGTCCCATCATCTCTCCAGGAGCAACTCCTTATAAGTCAGGAGGTCCTCCTGGCCCCCAAGCTCAAGGTTGCGGCGCCAGAATGCGCAGCGGGGTGGGGTAGGCCCTGGGAGGAGAAGGAGCTCGGCGCGTCGGGGAGAAGGGAGCCACCTCTCCGCCCTTGCGCCCGGTCTGCCCCGCGGGGATCTCCCTCCACCCGGAGGACACGACTCACACACAGAGACCAACTCCAACCCCCCAGCGCATTCCCGTGGCTCCCGGGACGCGCGGGGAGCCCTGGAATCGCCGCCGCACCGCGTCCGAGACCAGCGCGCCCGGCCAGCCCAGCTCCCGCGTGGCCCCGGGAGGCGGCGGCCGCAGGGGCCAGGTCCCCAGCCCGGGCACTGAGCTCCCGGGGAGCCGAGGACTGGGACTTTGTAGGCCAGTTGAACCGACACTCTCATCTCGCCCGCAAAGACCCAGCCCTCAACTCCCGCCCGTCTTGCTGTTCCGAGGAGTTCGGGGTGCGGGCGCGCCCCAGACTGTGTCCCTCGGGTTGGGCCGGCCGGCGGCCCGCGCACGCTATTCAGCACATGGTCTCGGCCGAGGGTCCGAGCGGCGTGAGCAGCGTCCCCCGAAGAAGGCACCCGCCCCGCCCCGCCCCACCTCGGCCGAAACCAGCCCTGGAAGGGTTACCCGGAGAAGCTCCGGCAGCTCCCAGGCCACCCCCGCCCCCATCCCCCCGCACAGGACGGGAGGATCGGGCTTGGGGAGCTGCGGGGACCCAGCCACCCCACGCCCAGCAGCCTGGCGAGCACCAGAGTGACGCCAGGAACTTCGCCAAGACCCCACGCCGCAGCGCGGGGCCCAGCTCTGCGCCGCCTCGTTACCTGCGCTCCGGTCCAAGGGGCGCGGGGCACAGGGCCGAGCGGGGCGCACCGGGGCCGGGAGGAGGGGGTCGAGAAGCCGCTGCGAGCCCGGGCCTGCACCCCGACGTCCCGGGTGCCCTGCGGTGATCTCCCCGTTCCACCTGCCCGGGCCCCGGGGCCGCCGCCCCCGCCCCAGGGCGCACGCACGAGCCCGGCGCATCCATCGGGGAGCGGAGCGAGGCGCGGAGATGTCTCCAAAGTTGGGCGAGTGGTGCCCGCTCGCCGGAGCGGCGGCGCTGGCTCCACGTGCTGGTGACACATCAGGAAGGCTCCGCGCCCCGCGGCTCCCTCCCGGAGGACAGACGCGGCCAGCGCCCGCCTGCACCACCTCCGGAGCCCAGCGGCCAGCGCCCCGCCCCGGCCCGCCCTGCGCCCGCCCCTCGGTGGCGCCACCCGCTCCAGCTCCAGCCTGCGGCGCCCGCACCGGCCTGCGGCACCGACGGGAGGAGGGCACCCGTGCGGGTGGCGGGGTACAGGGGGTGGCCTGGGCGCCTTCTCCCCGGGATCGAGTCGGACTGCCTGCCTCAACTCCATTGCCTTCTTCCCGGCCACGCAGCCCTTCCCGCCTCTGAGCTCCAGTAATTTTCCCCTTTCCTCTCGGGCTGGTCCCAGCCCAGCCGCTGCTGTGGGCGCTTCTGCCCGGGAAGGCCAGAGCCGAGAGCCCCCTGCTGGCAGCTCGGCTCTGCTCCTGGGCCTGGTCCCGCCCCAGGAGCCGGCCTCAACCTCCCCATGGGAACCGGAGCTGGCCAGGCGGTTCAGCGGGGCTTTGGTGTCAAAACCAGGAGATAACAAGTAAAAGGTCAAGCCTAGTACCCAATAGCATAGCTTCTCCGATGTCCATTTTGTGTTTTCCATTCCCGTTCCAGGGGACCACAGATAACCCCTCTTCCTGGCTGTGCTTTCTGAAAACCTGGGCTCTGCAGGGGTGGGGAGCCCTTTTCCTGCCCAGGAGCCATTTGGGTATCTGTAATATAATTTGTGGGCTATCTAAAATTATCAACTTAGCCAAAACCGGTTTGGCTCAGTGGATAGACAGAGCATCAGCCTGCGGACTGAAAGGTCCCAGGTTCGATTCCGGTCAAGGGCATGTACCTTGGTTGCATGTACCAGTGGGGGGCGTGCAGGAGGCAGCTGATGGATGTTTCTCTCTCATCGATGTTTCTAACTATCCCTCTCCCTTCCTCTTTGTAAAAAATCAATAAAATATATTTTAAAAATTATCAACTTAAAAATCAGCTTGCTGTCCCCAGCAAGCCGCTGTCCCCTAGCCCCGTGGTTGAGCATCGACTAATGAACCAGGAGGTCACGGTTCCATTCTGGTCGGGGCACGTGCCCACCAGGTTGCTGGCTGGATTGGGGTGAGGGTGGTGTGGGTGTGCAGGAGGCGGCCAATGGATGATTCTCATCATGGTTGTTTCTAACTCTCTTCTCCTCTCCCTTCCTATCTGAAATCAATAAAAATACATTTTTAAAAATTCGCTTGCTATATTTGTTCAGACATGTAATGAGCTCACCCCTGATTTCAGACCAAATGATTTCAAGGGCCTAAGCAGCCCGCCGGCCAGATGTTCCCCTGCTGGGGCTCTGGGGAGGTGGAGGGGACCGTCCCAAGATTAGAGGGGGGGTCTGAGCTGCGTGGAACCCCCTCTCAACCTGCTGCCCCACCCTCTCATCTGAGACCAGTCTGGAGCACCCACAGGCCTCTGCCAACATCCCCATCCTCAAGACGGCCAGGACTCTGAGGACCATGGGAGAGGAAGTGAGTAGCACTAAATAGCACTGAATTACAGCTTCCCCACCCCACACCTCTCTTCAGATAGAGCCCTTGAGTTGGACTTAAAGAAAATAATGAGACATCCCTGTTTGTTGCCTGACAGGTATTGGCTGTGAGCCTCACCGATCCAAATCATGCCTTAAACCCTCATGCTATGGGGGCTGAGTGGTTTCTCTGCTTAATTTTCCAGCTCCTTCCCCTTCCTCTCTCCCCCGCCCCCCAACATGGAGATCTCAGGGCAGGAGACAGACAGATGTGCAGGATCAGGTGCTCCCATGACAGAGAGGCTCCAGGAGGGATGGGGGCAGGGCAGGCCGCTGGCCCCAGGCCTCTGTAATCCCCATTTTGTAGGAGCCCAGGATTAAAAGAGAGAGAAAAAAAAGATGGCCTGACATTGCTGGTGATGCTGCGGGTGCCGGAGGGGGTCTGGGGATTGAGCTCTGCTTTCTCTTCCCCTTTTATTGCTCTCTCTAAATCTGACAAACCCTTGGATCTTCGAGACTGGAGGAGCCAGGAGGAGCCGGAGGAGCTGGTGTCCTGGGGGATGAAAGGGCAGGGATGTAATGGGTTTACCCGGTGCTGGTCCCAGAGGAGCCTGTGGAAGATTACCATTTGCTTCCTGAGTTTGAAATCTCCTGAGGACATCAAAGGCGATGGCCCTGGGGGAGCACCTAATCCCATCAATGGCATCAAAACTGGACGAGAAAGGACATTCTGCCAATGTGGTATGGGGGCCGGCACACGGTTCACAAGAGAAAGATACATCCCAGGGCCCTGGCCTCCACACTGGATCCTGAGCCAGTCCCGAAGCACAAGGCCTGTCACTCACAACTCAGCTGGGCAGGGGGGCGGGCCTAGCTCCAGGGGCAAGAAGGGTCTTTGAGGGCTTGGATGCTGCTGGGCCTCAGCCTGACTTTGAGCAAGTGTGTCACAGTCACGCTTCTTACCACCAACGTTTCCCAAAGATGCAAGATGGTTTTGAGTTTAAAAAAAAGAAAAGAAAAAAAGTATTCTCCAGCATATAAGACAACTTTTGAAACTAGTAAAAAGCCTGCTCAGATTGGCCAGAGTCAGAGAGGCGGTCTATTAAAAAAAGAACTGGTGTTGCCTCAGAAGTGGGGGGTAGTCTTATACAGCGTATATAGGCCTAAACCTATGTTAACTGTAAAATTAGGGGGTCGTCTTATATGCCAGAAAATACGGTGTGTGTGTGTGTGTGTGTGTGTGTGTGTGTGTATAATTGATTTTTTTACAGAGAGGAAGGGAGAGGGATAGAGAGCTAGAAACATCTAGGAGAGAGAAACACCGATCAGCTGCCTCCAGCACACTCCCCACTGGGGATGTGCCCACAACCAAGGTACATGCCCTTGACCGGAACTAAACCCGGGACCCTTGAGTCCATAGGCCAACGCTGTATCCACTGAGCCAAACCAGTCAGGGCACAAATATATTTTTTAAATGTAAACTTCATGAATATTAATGTTACAAGGGGGCTAAAGCGGTTAAAGTGAGCCCACTCAAAGGCAAGTGTTTAGTAAGTAACACAACTAGTATTCTGATATGGCAACAACGGTGACCGTCTCATGCAAATGATGAAGGTTACAAAAACCTTACAGCCATCTAAACCTTACGGCCTTAGAACAATGGCTTTCACGCGGGCAGGGATGCCCCATGGTAGGAAATGTCTGTATATGGATATAAGTGTTTTATGAGAAATGCTTATGTACATGAATATGTTTATGTTATCCTCTTCTGATCTATTAAAAAAAAAAAAAAGCTGCTTGCAAACTGTCACATTTATTGCATGACCTACCAATGGGTTACCTCTGGAATTTGATAAATCCTGCCGTAGCGATCATACTATGACACTGATGGCTCTCGGGGGGAAAATTCCTAGGTGCCAAGCCTGTGTGCTAAGAGCTTCTTACACTCCCACAGTGACCTGGGAGGGAGGTATTATAATCCACATTCACAGGTGAAATCACTGGCCAGGATCCTGTAGGAAGTGCAGGCCTGAGACCAGCCCCTTCCACCCAACTCCTCCCTGGTCTAGTGCACTTTCCACCAGCCCCCCACCCTTCCTACCCCCCCCCCCCCGCTACCCTCACCCCCACCCCCACCCCCACCCTCCCACCCCCCCCCCCCGCCCCGCTACCCTCACCCCCACCCCCACCCCCTCTATCCCATCCCAAGTGAATATCTCAGGGAGGCCCAGTCTCCAGGGCATTCATGCTCCTTTGCCCTTTCTACCTTGTAGTACTTCGGTCCTTTTTGCCCCCCTAAAAAATCATCTCCCAGGAGTCAGGTTCCTTAGCAAGCTGGCTTCAGAGCCCCTGAGGTGCAGGTGTGGTGTGAGGAGGACAATCTTAATGTCCCAGCTATCCTCCCAGAGTCCTGCACACACTCATCTCTGGAAGGAGGACGGGGAGGGACCAAAACCCCTAAAGCCCTAAAGCTGGAGACACTGGCCTTGCTCCCTAGCTTGCCTTATTCTAGGCTGGCCTGTTTTAAATTGCAGCCCCTTCCCCACCCTGTCTTTTTTTTTTTTTTTTTTTTAATATATTTTATTGATTTTTTATTTTATTTAATTTTATTTTATTTTATTTTATTTTATTTTATTTTAACGAGAGGAAGGGAGAGGGATAGAGAGTTAGAAACATCGATGAGAGAGAAACATCAATCAACTGCCTCCTGCACACCCCCTACTGGGGATGTGCCCGCCACCAAGGTACATGCCCCAGACCAGAATCAAACCTGGGACCCTTGAGTCCGCAGGCCGATGCTCTATCCACTGAGCCAAACCAGTTAGGGCTCCCCACCCTGTCTTATCCCCCAATTTAGATATGTTTCCCTTTCCATAACCCTTGTTCCCTCTACAATGCCACACATTTCACTCGAATATATTCTGTCTCCTGCTGCTGATCTCTGCTTCCCACTCCCACGATGTGAGCGCCACAGGGCGGGAAGTTTTGTCTCTAAAGGCTCCTGCATCCCGGCGCCTGGCACAAAACACATCCTCACTCGGTATTTGCTGAGAACCCAGCTTTGCCACAACTGGATGGGATTGGCTGCCCCAAACCCGCCCCACAGACCCCCCAGGCACGAGCTCCACTGACCCCCCCCCCTGCACTCCCTCCATCACCTTTTGCTTTCACCAGCTTCCTCTCAGAGGGTGACCCCGCCCTCCAAGGGCAGGACAGCCAACCTGCACAGTGGCCTCCAGTCCCCGTTAACTGTTCACGGTGTGAAACTCAACACCACGGTCCAGTATTGTCCCCTGCTCACGCTGAACCCCTGCCCCATCTCTAGCAACACAGCAAGGTGCTGTGAAGTGGAGGGAGGAGAACCCCGCTTTCCTGATCCGGAAGCCGAGCATGGGGAGCTGAACTGCTCTACCCACGGCCCCTGGCACTGAGCCCTTTCCAGAGGTCCGGGGAAAGGCCGGCTGGCCACGAGACCGTCACTGCAGGAGCCGCACTGGTAGCGCTGGTCTGTGTCAGTTCCTGACTTCGGGGCAACCTCTGATAAGGTATCTCTGAACCTGGGCCCCCGTGTCATCACTGCCAAGCCTGGCGTGTGGCGTTTCCCTGGGATTTCTCCCAGCGTGACCGTAGGAAGAAAAGTTTGTGAAGTTTCTGACTTTGTTGTTGACGACAAATTCTGCATTCGGCCAAGACACACAGAGCCCTCTACCCCGTCACTGGGTAGGACACGCCCCCCCGGCCCACAAGCAGCAGCCAAGGGGTAGCTTCCCCAGAAGGCAGTCTGTTCTCTCCAGGTGTGGCAACATGTTAGCGAGGCTGAGGCAGCATTCGACTCGGGTTTCCCAACACCCAATGCTTGGGTTCCGCCCTCCAGACATGACCTAAGGAGTGAGGCTGAGCTGCAAGGTCACACAAGGAGCCCCAGTGGCCCAGCGGCCCCGCCATCTCCCGCGGGATTCTCTGCGAGGCTCCCACGGCGGGGTGAGTGCCTGGAAAATGTCAGTCCCGTGCTCCGGAGGAACTAGGGGTCCATCTCCTGGGGACCCAACCTGTGTACCGAGTACTGCGGTCAGGCCTGGTGCTTCGGTCACTCGGTGCTCCTCCCGTTGACCAGGGTGAACATGAGACAAGTGAGGGGCGGCTTGGCTCCCAGGTTGGCAAAGAGATGGGCCCTCCCCTGGGTCCGTGCCACGTCATAACGAAGCAGACTTTCCCAAACAGATGTGCCGTCCTGCAGGAGAGCACCATCTCTGCGATACATGGAGAGCTTCCTGGGTGGCCTGAACGAATCCCTTCCTTTCTCTTGGCCTGTCACTTCCTTTCTCTTTGCCCCACTCCACTAAAAGGAGAGGGCTGGAGGGTTGCTGCCATTCCTAATTGGTGACTTTTGTCCAGAAGGATGGGTTTGGACCTTTTGCACTTACTAGTAAAAACTATTTACAGAGAATGTTTGTTTCTTTTTAAAAATATACACTGAGTGGCTAGATTATTATGATCTTTGAATGCATAATAATCTGGCCACTCAGTGTATATCCTGTATAATCAAAGTCTAATATGCAAATTGTCTCCTCGACCAGGAGTTCGACCAGCTGGCAGGCTGGCCAGCAGCCCATATCCCCTCCCCCTGGCCAGGCTGGCCAGACCCCACCCATGCATAAATGCATGCACTGGGCCTCCTATACACACACACACACACACACACACACTGGGTGGCCAGATTATTATGTGTCCAGAGATCATAATAATCTGGCCACTCAGTGTGTGTGTGTGTGTGTGTGTGTGTGTGTGTGTGTATATTTTTTTTTAATCAATTTCAGAGGTAAAGGAAGAGGGAGGGAGAGAAACATCAATGATGAGAGAGAATCATTGATCAGCTGTCTCCTGCAAGCCTCCCACTAGGGATGGAGCCCACAACCCGGGCATGTACCCTGACCAGGAATTGAACCATAACCTCATGGTTCATAGGTCGACCCTCGACCCTTGAGCCCCGCCAGCTGGGCAGTATTTGTTTCTCAATTTGAAATTCCATTTTACGTGCAAGGTCAGAAAGTCCACGGGAGAAAGAGGAGTGCCCCTGTTTGCTCAGCTGCAATCTAGTCATCATATTTGAGCTTGTGCTGCTCGGACAATTCCTGGGCCTCCTGGAGCCCGGCCACCATGTCAGTCGTCAGGGAGGACTTCCTCAGTCCCTCAGGTGGGGCCTCTCTGGTCCAGGTCTCTGTTTCTGTACCAGGTGCTGGAAACAGGCCTGAGTGAGACACTGTCCCAGCCCTCAAGGCGCCCCGCCAGGAGGTGAGACGCACAGAGGGGTCCCAGACAAGAAGCTGACTCATCAGGTGGGGGAATCAGAGGAGAGGACACCCGAGTCTTGTCTAAGGGATTGAGCCGACTCTGATCCAGTGTCTGATCTCGCTGGTTTGCAGCCAGATTTGAGGAGGACAGAGGAACTTGTGGAACTGCATCAAGAGCTTGCAGGCAGGAAGAGTCTAGAGTAGGGGTGTCGAACTCAATCAGAGAAGGATCCAAAATCTAAAATCCAGCCTAAATCGCGGGCCGAATGGTTTACTGAACAGTCATAAACTGTCATTGTGATGGAAACGCAGCGGAGTGCAGTGATGACAGCGCGGTGCGGGCCACATTGCAAGGCCTGGCGGGACGGATTTGGCCCGTGGGCCTTGTGTTTGACACATGTGGGTTAGAGAGTCGGCCCCCCACACAGAACGGTCTTGGGTTCAATTCCTGGTCAAGGACACATACCTAGGTTGCATGCTCAATCCCTGGCCCTGGTGAATGTATCTATCTATCTATCTATCTATCATCTGTCAAATTCTGCTTTTAAGTTAAATAATATTCACTCACAGGAAGAAAGAAGCCTGACCTAAAGTAGTTTATATTTTTAAAATATCCTAGACCAGTGGTCTGCAAACTCATTAGTCCACAGAGCAGCAAACCGCAGCTTGAGAGCCGACCACTGTCCTAGAGGTTTTAGCTGCCTGCAGTGTCTGTGTCTGACTACTTGGCTCTCTAACTGCAGTGCTACAGAGGCGCTGAGCCCATCGTAGACCTGGGAGCCAATGGCGGGAGGCCTGCGCAAGAGGAAACTGGCCGGGGACGGGCCTCTGCAGCTCTAGGCCTGCCCATCAGGGAGCACTGATTGTGACCCTCTGGATGGGAGAACCAGGGTCACGTAGACCCCATCCTGAAGTCAAAATGACCAAGCCCCAGGGTGAAAGGGCTTCCATGATCCACCTTTGGCAGCCACGAGCGAGACGATGAGGCAGCTTGGGGTCCCATTCCTCGTCCAAGGCCCAGGCTCTGAGATAGAAGGTAAAGTATGAGGCCACACGGCACATAGGAAATACCTTTTTCAACTTTCAAATTTTGCAACTAAGGAAGCTGAAGTCCAAGGTATATGAGTGGCTGAATAGAGGCCGTGCAGGGAACTCAGGGTAGGTGTCTCCTGCCTCTCCCCTCACCCTTTAAGCCAATAATTACCTCCAGCCCCACAGAAGTGAGTGTAGATACCCGAAGGCCTTCACGGTAATTATAAGACCTCTCTGCTCCCATGTCCACCCCGTGCTTATATCTGACCCACCTTGACCTGGGGCTCATAGTTGATCCCTGTATCTGGCTCTTCACTTTTGGGGGCCCACGTTTCCCCCAAAATTTGTATGTTGACTTCTTCTGTACCTTGATTCTGTTTTATTGACTTTGGCTGGCTTATCCACCCCCCCCCCCCCCCCATTGGGATGGAATTCTCACCTCCAGCTACAGCAGGAAACCCAATGCCCAGCCTCAGAGTTCCAAGGATCGGTAAATCCAAATTCAGAGACAGGATCTAAGGCAATACCCAATAGTTTAGGAAATTCCCCCTTCCTATCCTCTCTGCTCCCATGTCCACCCCGTGCTTATATCTGACCCACCTTGATCTGCCTTTATTTGCATTCAGTAACAAGTAAGTCCACGTTGACACTGACACCTAGCTCAGCGTTCCCTTGAAAAGCCAAGCATCTCTTTCATCATTGGAATATTAGGGAAATGATAAATATATTTCCTGCTGCCTGAGCCCACATCCTATCTTTTGATAACCTTAGACACTATTCCAAAGAGACTCTGCTGACTTTCAATCCACCTTTTGTGAAGTGCATTGAAAGGTAATGTGACTTCTGGTCATATTAACAGAAATATGGAATGCAGAATGAGGGAGGTTAAGTTCCATTCATTAGTGAGACTATATCTGGAGGAGTGTTTTCAGTGCTGAGTGACACAACCAAAGAAAGGAACAGACAGGCTGGAGTGTATTGAATGGGAAGCACTCACAACATAATATTCTATTAAATCGGGTGGTCTACCCTAGAGATGACTTGGGGGGTGTCATAGCTGGCTACAGCCAGACTCAAAGGCTCAGTTCACAAGTGCTGGGAAAGGAATAAGCACCCACCAACTGAACAATATGGTTGGCTTCCTGACTCAGACAGAAAAAAACCAAGGGACAAGCACAGTGCAGTTCACTCACCTTTCAAGGAACAAACAGAAACCATAAAACCCATTCCCAGAGACCCAAAATGCCCTTTCTGGGAAGTCCTCCCACCATCAGGACATACAAAACCAGCATGCCAGGACCAAACCTGGTTGTGTAGGTGCCCCATCAGCAACACAGCAATCCCAGACATGCCTGCACTCTGCAAGGCTTAAGAACAAAATCTGAAGTTAAAAAGCCAAGCAACAGAAGGTGGGGACAGCATATAAGAGGCCATCAGAGCCCCACTGCCTAACCCCAACCTCAACCTCAATTTAAATACCCAGGCACGGACGGGGTTCGAACCCGCGATCTTCGGTTTACGAGACCGACGCCTTACCACTTGGCCACCGCGCCCGACAGCCAAGCGGGTGCTAGAAGCTCTCAGTGGAGGGGAAGTGGCGCAGGCGCGGAGGGGCGACGCCCCGCCCCTGGCTCCGCCCGCCAGCCCGCCCCGCTCCCCGCCCCCTGGGACCACAGCCAGGCGTCCGCATGGGGTTCCACCGGGAGAGCGTGAGAGCCCGCCCGTCCCCTCCCTGCCGCCGCCAGCGCCCCCAGGAGCACGGCACCCGCAGAGCCCGGGATGGGGTCCAGAGCCCTGGTGCAGAAAAGCCACCAGCAATGCGTTACCACGGGAGCAGAAGCGGAGACCGCGGCCCCCAGCGAGCCAGGGCCAAGCATCTGCACTAGCTTCTCTGCCCGATCTGTGAGCTCCCATGTGACCTTGGCTGGGTCGTTTCTGTCCAGATGGTGCAAGCACAAACGACCCTGGAGAAGGATGGAGGAAGCCAGGAGGGATGGGGTCAGGCTGCAGGGCTCAGGGGAAGGGACCGGTTCTCACTGGTCCCGCAGGAATCATCTTCTGAGTAAATAAAACCTTCCCGGGTTGCTTTTGCTCCCGCCTGCCTTGCCCTTTAACCCCTGGCACTAGATTCCGAATAAACATCATTTTACACAAGGTGGCCTTGCCCAGGAGGAACCCATGTGGACACACAGAGATCCTCACAGATGTTCCTGGTGAACAACCGGAGGCGACCTGGATGGACCAGTCTGAGTGTGTCCATACCATGGGTCAGGTCACTATGAAAAGGAATGAGCCAGATTCAAAGGGATGATTATCAGCATAGAGTGAGCAAGCCTGGTGTCGGACTATACACAGCATTTGTTAAAGTAAAAGGAAAGGCAAAGCAGGGATAGGAGACTTTATTTGTAACATTTTTTATTCTGTAAAAGGCAAAAAGCTGAAACAATGGAAATATGAGTACTTATACTATATATTTTTGTGGATTTTGTATTTTTGTTAAAATAAAAGAAGAAATTAAATCCTTCTGTGCTTGCTTGGCCTCTGGCCACAGCATCTGTTCTAAGAAAGGTGACTGAGGAGGAGAAGGGGAGGTGATGGGGGGAAGAAGAGCCCTCCTCTCAGGGTGGATGGGGCACCCGCCAGCCTCCTGTACACACCGCTAACGGAGGTGCACAAACAACCAGCCCAGCACTGCCCCCCTGCCACTGCCACTGCCACAGCCATTCTTGCTTGCTTACTTACTTGCAGAACTTTTTAAAAGTATAGATTGTGGTGATTGGGGAAAACCCAGAAGAGCTATTCCGTGTGGTAAAGAACATAAAATGTATCACCTTAACCATTTTAAAACGGACACTATATGCACAGTGCTGTGCACCAGATCTCTGGAACTTTTCATCTTGCAAAACCGAATCTCTATTTCTCCTCTTATCCCTCTCTCTCCAGCCCCGGGCAACCCCCAATCTACTGTCTGTTTTCAGGAGTTTGACTACTCAGGGTACCTCCATGAGTGGAATCACACAGTTTTGTCTTTTTGTGACTGGCACAACGTCATTTAGCACAACGTCCTCAAGGTTTATACTTATTGTCACATAACATGACTTCCCTTCGTAAGGCCCAATGACATGCCTTCCAGTGTTTCTTTACCCACACACCCCACCACGGACGTTTCGCTCACTTGCACCTCTTGGCTACCATGAATAATGCTGCAATGGACATGAGTGTGCAAATATACTGAGATCCTGTCTTCGGTTCTTCTGGATATTATACCCAGAAGTGGGACAGCTGGATCATATGGGAGTTCTATTTTTAATTTTTTGAGGAACCTACATAACTGTTTTCCACAGTGGCTGTCCTAATATACATTCCCACCAACAGTGCACATGGGTCCCCCTTTCTCCACATTCATGTCAGCACTTGTGCTGTTGTTTTTTATGGCCATTCTAATGGGTGTGAGAGAGTATCACATTGTAGATGGACGTGCACTTCCCTAATTAGTGATGTAACGCAGCATTTCATGTGCTTATTGGCCATCTGGGAAAACGTCTATTCAAGTCCTTGGCCGATGTTCTTATCCAGGATTTTTTTTCATTGTTGAGTTGTAGTTCTTTATATATCCTGGATATTAGCCTCTTACAAGATATACTAGAGGCCTGGTGCACAAAATTCGTGCACTCGGAGTGGGGGGGGGGGGTTCCGTCAGCCTGGCCTGCGCCCTCTTGCAGTCCAGGAGCCCTCAGGGCAGGAGAGGCTCCTGCCACCACTGCTGCATTTGCCAGCTGTGAGCTGTGGCTATCTTTCTTTGAAAAATTTTTAAAATATGTTTTTATTGATTTCAGAGAGGGGGGGGTGGTGGGAGAGAAGGGCAGAAACATCAATTATGAGGATCATCGATTGGCTGGCTCCTGCATGCCCACCTCTTGGGGATCGAGCCTGTCCCCCCGGGCATGTGCCCTGACCGGGGATCGAACCTGACCTCCTGGTTCATAGGTCAATGCTTAACCACTGAGCCATACCAGCTGGGCACAGCACTTTTTTTTTTTTTTTTTTTTTTTTTTAAACCTAGAGGCCATACCAATGTCTTGGAGCCCCAATCAGAACCCAATAATAAAGCCAGGGCTTGGAGTGAACGCAGGGCCAAACCAGGGATGGCAGGAGCCAGAGGGGAACTCCCTGCAGCCCCAACCCAGGGCCACACACACACACACACACACACACACCCCCCCCCTCCAATTAGTTCCAGGCAGGACTGGCTTGAAGCTGGCTCTGGACGCCCCGGGCCCTAAAGTCCACAGCCTCGCCCCAGGGCCCTGGAGCACAATTGACCCCTTAGCCCCGTGGTCGGCGAACTCAGAGCCAAATATCAACAGTATGACGATTGAAATTTCTTTTGAGAGCCACATTTTTTAAACTTAAACTTCTTCGAACGCCACTTCTTCAAAATAGACTCGCCCAGGCCGTGGTATTTTGTGGAAGAGCCACACTCAAGGGGCCAAAGAGCAGCATGTGGCTAGTGAGCCGCAGTTTGCCAACCACGGCCTTAGCCCAGCCCACGAGGCTGACGTCCTCCCTGGGCTTCTGCTCCTGCTCCTGAGAGCAAACAGGGCACACGAGGTCCCACTTCCAGGCTGCTGCCCCACTGTGCCCGCCAGGCCCTCTGCACGGCCCCACTGTGCCCGCCAGGCCCTCTGCATGGTCCTCGGCCCCCGGAGAGCCCCCCAGGCTCCAGGCTCAGCACTGCCTTCTCCCTACAGTGCCTCCCCCTCCCCCTGAGCAGTCACTCCTGGGGGAGCCGGCTGAGGCTCTGGGATGATGCTTCCCCACCCCGGCACCTGAGTGTGGATCCTGGGTGACCTGCGGCTGGTTAGGCCACCTGTGCTGGCAAGTTTCCTCGTCGGGAAAAGGGGGAAACTCCGACCACCCTCCTCATGGCTGTCTGAGGATTAAATGACGCAAACACGGCAAGCACTCAGAACACTGCCCGGCACATGGCGAGCCCTAAACAGGTAAAAAGTAACATGCACCACCGCCTCGCAGACCCTGCGGGCCAAACAGCGGGGAGGGCAAAGAGGGGGCGGCATCATGCCAATGTCCCGGGCTCCAAAATCAGCACAGACATCCAGATGGACTGACTGGAGGGGAACCTGCCTTGGCCCTCACTGAGCAACCCCTGCTGGTCACCAAGCACCTCTGCTGACCACGGACCATCCTCCTGCTGGCCACCGAACACCCCTCTGCTGGCCACCGAACACCCCTCTGCTGGCCACCGACTGTCCTGCCGACCACGGGTCTCTGGACAGGATGCGGGCTAGTGCTACGCCTGCCCTCGCGTGCTGAGGACGCGCGTGAGGAGCTGGAGGAACGCTTTCCCGCTCGTGGCTGTAGTTGAGTCCTTCCATGGAGACGGGTGGCTGGAGACCCCTCCCAGGAGGACTGTGAGAAGCTGGCTCCCCTGCCCAAGTGACAGTGATTCCAACTCCCCGTCTCACTCAGCAAAAAAACACAATAAAACCAGGTCTTACCTGGGTCCAGGCTGCCTTCCTCTCTCGCCTCAGCGCCCTACCTGGCCGCCTGCTGCGCTGAACCTCAGCTCTGGGCCGGCGGCCCCCGGGGAAGATCCTTCCGTGGCGGGCGGTCCTGCTCTCCTCTTGCTGGCTCTCTAAGGCCTTTGCCTCTCCGTGCCCGCCCCCGTGCCCGCCCCAACCTCCCTCACCTGGCCCCGCCCCCTCCTCCATCCTCAGCGGAACTCTCCCGGACTCCTCAAATGGTTTCAGGAGTGAGGATGCACCGGCGATTCTCATCCCTGGAGTCACCTGGGGACTTTGAGAAAAACAAAAACAAAACAAAACCCACCAAAGTGTCCTGTCCCACCACACCACCGAGCCTCCAGCGCCGGGCGGGGTCCCCCCACACAGGGCACCTCCTTTTACTGTGCTTCGCCTTGGTGCTGCTCAGATGGTGCGTTTCTGCCACTTGAAGGCAAGACCCTCCACCATCAGAAAGATTACAGCGCGCTTTACTGTGCTGCTTGCTTCAGTGCCGCCGTCTGGAACCGAGCCTGCATGGGCTCCCAGCTCGGCCTGCACCCACGTGGCTGAATGCCCCCTCCTCCCCCCCAGGTGATTCACATGTGCAGCCAGGATGGAGACTCTCCCACCCAGCATTCCAGACGCTCCAGTGTCACGGGTATGGGGGGGAGGGTCGGCTTTGCTCACCATCGCAAGCCCAGCCCCCAGCCCTGTACCAGGTGCTGTAAACAAAACATTTGCTTAATGGCTGGCGGAGACCCACCCTTAGCCCGCCAGGCTCTGTGCTGCCTCCGCAGCCCCCTCCCAAGCACAGGATCCCGAAAGGGCGGAGCTTTCTACAAGCCTCCTGGAGGCACCTGACGGGCATCGGAGGCCTGGGGAGGGCTGGGACTAGGACTGCCAGGTTTAACAAGTGCCCGGCTAAATCCCAATTTCAGAAATACGCCGAGTAACGTGTTCGTGCTGCATGGCACACACTTCAACTAAACAACGTAATTTGGAAATTCAAATTTAGTTGGGTCTCTTGCATTTTTATTTGCAAAATCTAGCAGCCCTAGTGGGGAGGGAAGGAAGGCACGTTAGGAGGATGGAGGGAAGAAGGTCCGAGAGCACAACCCCCCCGTGTTGGGAGGTGGCTTCCCGGAGAACAGGAGGCCACGGGAGGCCAGTGGGCCGGGAGTGGGTGTCTGCGCTGGCAGACCCAAGGCAGAGGCCTCCCTGGGGAAGTGCAGGCGTCTGGTCCTGCCCGCCCTAAAATCCTGGCCAGCAGGGAGGGCAGATCCATCTCCAGCAGCTGGGTGACCTATGAGCCCCTTTGATACCTGGAACCCTGTACCGATGAGGGAGGGGTGAACAGGAGAGGGTAGAAATCTGGGGTCTGGCCACCTACCCGGGAGCCACCTCCATACGGGGCTTGGCAGGCCCAGCGCTGGCAGGGCAGTGGGAGACGAGGCTGAGGGGGGACTTGCCTGTGCCCCGGGGTCACGGTGGTGGCTGGCCTGGAGGAAGTGGCACTGGGACACAGTGACCAGAGTAAGCCGAGCCCCTGAGAGGCCCTGGCTGGGAGCGGGAACGTGGGTGCAGTGAGGACAAACGTTTCACACTCGCCCTGGGGCCGGCCTGGGGGTGTCAGAGGAGCTGTGGGATCCACAGGCATCGAGTAGGGACAGCGGCTGCAGCTGTCTGCGGGGAGACCCCCAGCCCCGCAGGTCAGCACCAGCCCCTGGCACGCGAGGTGAGGCCTGCTCTTTGTAGGAAGGTGTCTATCCGCATGAGCCCTGGAACCAGCCCCCTTCCCCGCCTCCCTCCCTCCCTCCCCCGCCTCCCTCCCTCCCTCCCTCCTCCACCACAGAAACTCACCGCTAAGTCAGGCAAGAAAAGCAAACTGTTTATTTACACCTCAGTCTGTACACGAGTTTTAGAGGGAGCCCGCCTCTGAGCGGCTGCTGCTTTTTGGCTGGAAGCAGGCTGGAGGTGGCGAGCCCAGGACCCCAGCTCACAGCCTTGGGGCCTCTCCCCGCTCCCCCTACCCCGGGGCCTGGAGGCGGAGGTCTCCCCTGGCCCGAGGGCCGGCCGAGAGCTAAGCCGGCTTCCAGAGGGAGGCTCCTGGGGCTGAAGACTCAGGTGGAGCCACAGAGTCAAAGCCATCCACCACCCTTGGACCTGCGGCCACACGTGCAGCTTATTCCAGTGGAACCCCTTTCCCCTCCTTCCCCCCTCCAGCAGGAGACCCAGCCAAGAGCGGTGAGAGCTGGGATGAAGGGAGCCAGCAGGCTGCGAGAGGACCTCGGTCCCCACACCAGTGGGGGGTTAATGGCACCAATGGCACCCGGGTCTGAGCACCGTTGGCAGATGAGGGAGAGCTTGGCAGTTGTTCCCGGCAGGCGGGGCGGCGAGAAGCCTCATCCTCCTCCTGCCCGCCTGTCCGCAGCCGTGCGAGACACCCCGTGGCAGCGGCTTCCCGGGGGCGAGGGGGTGCATCTCGGTGGGCCCACGGAGCTGGCAGACCCGAACGTCCATTCCGGCGGAAGCCCCAGGCCGGGAAGGTGCGCTCGCTCTGCTTTCCATAAATATTGACGCCGACACGGGAGAGGCGGAGGGAGGAGGTTACACAAAGCCGCCCTTTCTGCCGCGAGGCTTCCGCACCAGCGGCAGGCTGGACGAGGGACTGAGCGGGCCCGAGCCCCAAGCTTAAGACCAAAATGGAGAAATCTGTACACGTGGCCACGCTGCGCGGCGGAGTGACGGGGGCAGGGAGCCCCGTCCCTGCGGGCGGAGGGGGCGGAGGCACGCGGACGCGGAGCGCAGCGCTGTGTACACATCTACAGCTCGGGGAGGGCCGGGGGCCGGGAGGGCGTAGAAAAGGGGGCAGTGGCCACGCGGGAAGTCCTGCACAGGGTGACAGGGAAGAAAAAGGCACAAGGATGATGACCCCAAACCATGCAGACAAAACGCAGCCTGGGCAGCAAGGAACAGCGGGTCCCGGGGGGAGGCTCGGGCTCCTGGGACAACAGCACTCAGATCCTGCAGGGGTGTCACTCCCAGCCACCCCTCCTGGGGGGCTTGGGGCAGGCATCTCCCCGTTACAGTCACAATGGAAAGAGAAGCAACAAAATCATGGCGCATCAAGCTTCACCAGGGTTTACGCTTTTAGGAACAACTTTCTAGAAAGTAGTCTGTCTGTCCAGGGGGGCAGCTGAGGTGCTGGCCCGCCCTGCTCCCACCCTCTCATGCACACACAGAGCAGGAGGGCAGGACCCCCCCTAGCCTGAGGCCTGTTTCCCAGCCGGAACCCCAGCCCTGGTCACAGAGGAAGGCAGGCTGGGAGATGAGAGTATGGAATGGCCCTCTAACACCCACCTCGGGCCTTTGAAAGAGTCGCTGCAGATCTGATGGGACAACAAACCTTGGCCTGGTGACCATCCAAAAACTTCCCGTTTCCAATCACGTCTCAGGTGAGCCTTCGGGTTTAAATCTGCTGATGCATTAAACACACACCTCCCCGCAGAGCACAAAGAGAGGGCTCATTTCTCCGACGCACAGGCCCCAGGAGTCCTCGGAGGCCTCGGTCCCTCGTTGTAACAGAAGTGCCCACATCGCCCTCCTGACAGGCCAGCGATCAGACTCCCGGGTGCAATGGCACCTGAGCCTCCTGATTGTGGGCCGGGGGTTGGTTTGGCTATTCACAGGGGAGGAGCTGGGGCAACCCTTACCCCCCGCCCCGGGGGGAAATGACCGGAGGAAAAACCCACTGTTTCTGAGGCCACTCTGTCCTGCTCCTTCTCCTCCATCCCCACTCCTGCCACCCACTGACTGCGGGCACCAGGCACACCTGCCCATCACGATTGCTAACCCTCAGGCTGGTGAGAACAGCTGGATTCGCCAGTTCCTGAAGGCATCAAGGGGTCTGCTAACTACTTGCCATCCCAAATCACCTCAGGAAAACCCACCAGCCGCCCAGCAGGAGACCGCCCTGGTACCCAGCACCTGGGTTAACAAGCCCCACAGCCACTTCCTCCTGGCCCCGGCCAGCAGCCTCCCAGGACAGGCTCCAGCCCCGGGCTGCACATCAGCAAAACCTGGGGTCCCTTCCAAAGTCTAGACCCCTGGGCCACCCCCACCCCCGGGACAATTAAACCCCAACGTGGAAAGGGGGTGTGTGTGAGGGGACTGTCAGCAGGATTTTAAAAAGCTCCCCGGCGTGCTAATGCCCAGCCAGAGCTGAGAAGCACCCTGTCAGGCCCAGGGGCTTGGGAAGGTTCTCGAGCTCTGTGCTCTCGATAGGTCAGAAGTTAAGTCACCGCTAAAGAAATGCCCCTCTTACTATTCGGCGAGAATCTAACACATTTAAAAAGAAAACGTCTTGTCGAACTCTGGCCACGTCAAAGTTAATTTTTTTTTTTATTTCTTATACCTTTATTTCTTATACCTTCTTATACCTATACTTTATTTCTTATACCTTCCCATAGGGCGGGGCCTCCGTTCTATTAGCTTCTGTAGATTAAACTCATGTGTCTGGCTTTGCGTTGAGTGTAAGGACAGGCCAGTGTCACGTAAAGTGGGCTTCTCTGCAGAAGCCCCTCTAGGGTAGCGTGGCCAACCGGTGGTCCGTGGACCACTCCCTGGTGGTCCGTGAGGCCGCAAAGGTTGGCAACCGCTGCTCTGGGTAGTGCTGGCCCCTACCTGGGTGTAGGAAAAACCAAAACCAAAACCAAAACCCACACAGGCCACCCAGGCAAATCACAGTCACCTGGGGAATTTCACACCTTCCGAAGCCTGGGCCACACCCACACCCACACCCACGGAATCAGGCCTCTGGGGATTTGGGCCCATGAACAGAATTTCAAAAACCTCTCCCTTTAATTATGTGCCAACCACTGCGTGGACTACACTTCTCCTAAAAATCATGTCGTCTATCTGAAACTCAAAGTGAACTGGGCATCCTGGATACCGTTCACCAGGACTGAGAGCAGGGCAGGGCTCACCCTGAGAACCAACGAGGGAGGAGGAGACATGGGGACAGGGCAGACCCAGAGCGGGCCGCAGCTCAGGGGCCTCCCGAGGCTGGAGGGCTGGGATCCCGAGGCACCTGCCTCCTCGGGGCAGCTTTCAAGCACGGAAGAGCTTTTTAAAAAGTGTGATCTTAAAAAGCCAATTGGGCAGGCGAGGTTTTGTAAGAGGTATTCCGGCTGGTGTCAGAGGCTGCATTTAACTTGAGGAGTGTGTTACATGGAATTCAGCCTCGTTTTAAAGTCCGCCCTCTTCCAGAGACCCTGCAGCCCAGCACCAGGCCCTGAGGGCCTCTCAGACGCTGTGCTTTCTTGGGGAAGGTGCCTGTGGCGCCCCCTGCAGGAGGAGATGCAGAATGCTGCGGGCTGACAGCTTTTCCCGCCCCTTTCCCCACTGCAGAAACCCCTTCCCACAATCAGGCTGTGGCAGCCTCCGACCTCCCTGCAGCTAAAGAGCTTGTCAAGTTTTACACATAAAATGCTCATCCCTGGGGCCAGCCCCCAACAGACCAGGCCTGGGACCTGGCCGGCTTCTCTGCGGGACTCCTTCCCAATAAAACCCAGACCAGAGCCGGGTCCTGATTATCCTTTCTTTTGTTTCCTTCGTGGCCATCCTTCCTATTAGCAAGTTCTCCAGAGACCGGCTCCCCAAGCTTTCCTTCCACCCCCACTTCGCAGACCCCCTGCGGAGCACGAGGAGACCAGTGTACTAACCAGTGTCATAGGGGTTGAGAAGCTCCCAGGTGAAGCCAGTGCAGCCCCGCTACTTGCAGCATGAAACAGACCCCACACATAAGCTCGAAAAGGTCACACAAACCAACCAGAGCAAAAGCTGAGGGGACTGCAATGAAGGTGGTTGTGGCCACAGCCTGCCAGCCTGCCTCTGTAAGCAGGGAACCCCCAAGTCCCCTCTTCGCCCTCCACTCCCCTCCCTTCCAGGCACACTCCCCCCACCCCTTCCCTAACATGCCCAGACTTTCCCAGGGAGATCACACTGGAAGTGCTAACGAAAGCAACCTCGGGGGGAAAGAAAGACCATACATGTTTACAGATGGGGGTTGAGGAAATGAATCAGCCACGTGAAAAGGAGAACCACTGGAAAAGCTCGAAGGAGAAGCACCCGATCTGCTACTCCCAGCCGCCCGGAAAGATCACACTGAAAACCCGGAGTGTGAACTCCCACCGTGTCCCAGGGACGCACGACTAAGGCCGCCCTGAGACTTCCCCAACGGTGTCTCCCGCCAGGACAGCATTCGTCTCCCACGTGACAAGGACAGAGGACAGAGGACAGAGGACCGAGGACCAGCAGGTGTGCTCCTAAAACTTGGGATGCCGGGGTCTCCCTGCCCCTCTGAGCCCAGCCCAGAGGCCTGGCCCTGCACATCCGCGCCCCCAGCTGCATCCCCAGGCTTCAGGCTGCGGAGAAGGCAGGGCGGTGAGCAGGCCCCCTGCCGGCCCAGCAGCAGCTGACGTCCATCCCAGCTTCTTATCCCAGGTGTGGCCAGCGGGAGGAAGCCGGTGGGGAGGCGAGCGTGCTCCCCGAAAACCCCGTCTTTGGTTGCCTGATGCCAACACCTGCCTGGAGCGCCCCGTCCCTCAGCCTCCTGCTCCTTCTCCTTCCTTTAATCCCTGCACGTTACAGCCGAGCGAAGGCTGCTTATGTTCATGGTCTTAAAACAAAACGAACACGGGAGGGAGAGGTAGGTAAGCAGGGACGGTAGAGACACGGAGGATTCTCAGAATGAAGGTGGCTCGGCAGCAAGCCGAGTCCTTGGACACACGGCGCCCAAGCAGCATGGGGAGGGGGGGCTGGTGGAAGCCCCTCTTCATGTCCCCCTAAACGCCACTTCCTCCTCTCTGAGCTCCAGCACTTGGACTTCAAAGGTGGCTACAGAGGCTGGCGAGGCCGACCCCGTTGGACATTCAAACTAGAAAAGGTCATCACTGGGCTCCTCCTCCCAGGAGGAATGGGCGGGAGAAAGAGCGGTCTCCCCAGAGGACTTGACCGTCACCCACAGAGGTAGCATCATTTTATCCAGTATCTGCAACACAAGCTTCCAGTTCTCGCTGTTACAGTCACTCCTGATTGCAGAGACCTGCCCCCGGCCCCCCGCACCCCCAGGACGCTCTGCCCCTGCAGAGGGACCACAAAGTGCACATGGACAGCCAAAGGCGCCGTCACCCCAGCCCGGCCCCGCGCTCACCCGCGCTGGGTGCTCAGCGTCCCACCTCCACACCAGCACCCTGACACGGTGGCCAGATACACTTTCGGTGTGGGGGGGCCCGGCTGGGGCCGCATCCTCAGGCAGGGTCTGCCCTTTGGTCCCAGGCGGCTCTGCAGCCAGCCCCGCCTCAGTGTTTGATCTCGAGGATGGAGGGGTTGTGGTCCAGGATGGCGAGGATGATCTTGTCCATGTACTGCCGCAGCCGGAAGTTGATCTCCTCCTGTTCCTTGAGGGCTTCCATGAGCTGATGGTAATGGGAGAGGCGGTCAGAGGCCGGCCTGGGCGGAGCCCGGTGCCCAGCTCACAGGCAGCCAGTGCCCAGGAGACCCAGGCAAGGCAGCCCCAAGGCCAACCTCAGCACCCGGTGCCAGGACACGAGTCTAATGCCCGGCTCAAATCACACACAAGGGGTGTGAGCCATGCAGATGCCCAGGCCCACCCCAGAGACCCTGACGTGACTGGTCTGTGGAGGAGCCAGGTATGAGTGAGTTTTTGGTAAAAGCTGAGGACGCTGGCCAAAGGTGTTTATAATCAAGACTGACACCCAAATCCCCAGGACCCTGAGCCTTGTCAGTTGTTTCTTCAGCCTGGAAGGGCCCCTGGCCACCCCAAGCCCTGCCACTGCCCCTCTCCGGTCAATTCCTGACAGTCCTCTGGGGCGTCACTGAAAGGCTGGAGCTCTCCGAGGCCAGGGGCCCAGCACAGGGTAAGGGGCTCAGTGACCTCTTAGATTCGTGCTTAAATGTAACCGGAGTATCTGGAGAGCTGAACTTTTATAACCATCCCCCTGCGGGGCAGGAAGAGGGAGCTTTTGTGCTGGGGGCCCAGGTCCCTCCCCCCCACAGGCTCCGTGCCCGTGCCCTGGCCTCCCAGTCTGTTCAGTCAGCCCCCGAGGTGTCAGAGGATGCAGTGAGGGCATACTGCCAGCAGGTGCTCCGGAAGTGCTCGTGCCCCGCCCTCCTGGCTGGGAGGAGGGGAGTGACAGATGCCCTGAGCGATATGTTAATGAATCAACTGGCCATCTCTGCACAGGTGTGGCTGAGCTGAGACTCAAGCTCCAATCCGGAGCCCCTCCCACCACCTGCAGGAAATCAGAGCTGATTAACCCTCCCGCAGCTCCGCCCGCACTCAGGGTCCGGGCAGATGGGCCAGGCCTTTGCAGATGGGTTTTCCCTGCTCCGGGCAGCCTGGGGCTCGATGTTCCAACAGGTGGGAATGGGGCAGGGCTCAGAGGCCTGGCCCGAAGCGAGAGCAGGGGTGAACGGGCACCCTACCTCGTCCCGCGAGGCCGTGTCGATTTCCGAAGCCAAGGACTGTGCTTTGGTCTGGGTGGCAAAGAGGCTCTTCGCTTCGTAGAGGCTGAGGCTCAAGATCTGCCCGTTCAAGTCGTCGTTCTGATCCCTCAGCTTATGGTTCTCCTGTGAGGAGGGCAGAGGCACTGTCAGCTCCGGAAGCATCCAGAACCCACCTGCCTGCATCCAGTCACCTGACCCCCCAGTGCCCTCCCCTCAGGCGGGTGTCATGTCAGGACCCCATAGAGATGATGTGGCCGCTGCCAGGCTTGCAGGGAGGGCAGGGCGCAGTGGGTGGAGGAGGAAGGGCTGGGGCCTGGGAGGTCAAGGGGTTCTCAGAAGTCACAGCCCTGCTCAGGGAGCCTGGTTTCAGGTCACCCCTTCCTCCCTGGGGTTGCATGAGCCAGAATGGAGCCCCTGAGGCCCTGTGGGGGGACGCTGCCCCTCAGGGAGGAAAAGCGGTCTCCAGTCCCCTGGCAGTGGCCTCCGCTCCTCAGCGCCTCCTGCAGCCGGCCTCAGGAGTCCTCTGGGAGCTCTCCTCAGGCGCATCCTCACTCCCCAGACCCGTTCACCAGCCCCACGGCTCCTGCTTCTGCCAAAGGGCTTCTAAGGACTCACACCTGGGACCCCGGGCGCCCCCTGGTGGATGAGAAGAGCTGGGTTTAGTACTGCCGTGGGAGGGCGGGCACCAGCATCGGCTGCCTTGGTGGAGGAGCCAACTCAGGGGTAGAAGCTGTATGGCGCTCCCACCCCAGGCTAAGCGAGGGGCTTCAGCAGGGTCACTGCCCCTCCTGGCCCCTCGTCTCCGACCCCTGACGGGTCTCCGTTACAGGGGTGCTCCCAGAAACCCTATGAGATGGGTCTGCTGGAGACCCCACACCGGGAGGCACTGCTATTCGGCTGGGGGAGTCTCATTCTCCACCTCACGTCCCAGGACAGAAGAGTGGTGTCTCTCTCTTTATGGATGCCAAGGAAAGCCCTGGAAACTTCCCTCGGCCGTGGCTGCCTTGCCTGAGCTGAGATGAGGGCGAGCAGCCCTGACAGCCAGGCTGTTGCGCGGAGCAGGCAGGGGCGTGTGGGAACCCACCCCTGGGGCTGTGGACACCTGATCCCGCCGCGCCGGGGCTCCCAGGCCGCGCCGGGGCTCCCAGGGCTCCCAGGCCGCACCGGGGCTCCCAGCCGCACCGGGGCTCCCGGGGCTCCCAGGCCGCACCGGGGCTCCCAGGCCGCACCGGGGTTCCCAGCCGCACCGGGGCTCCCAGGCCGCACCGGGGCTCCCAGGCCGCACCGGGGCTCCCAGGCCGCACCGGGGCTCCCGGGACTCCCAGGCCGCACCGGGGCTCCCAGGCCGCACCGGGGCTCCCAGGCCGCACCGGGACTCCCAGGCCGCACCGGGGTTCCCAGGCCGCACCGGGGCTCCCGGGGCTCCCAGGCCCCACCTGCTTGAGCCGCTTGATCTCGTGCTCCAGCTCCACCTCGCGGGCCCTGGCGTTGAACTCGCCCAGGCCGGAGGACGCGCTGCGGCCCCTGCCTGGCCGCTCGCAGTCCAGCTTGTACATCTGCAGGTGCTCCAGCTCCTTCCGCAAGTCCTCGATGAGCTGCGTGGGAGAGGGGCCGTTGGCGGGAGCAGGGCGGAGGGGGGAACCGGGAGCCCTCTGGCCCGGGACCCACCTCCTGCGTGGCCTCCCGCTCCTTCTGGAACTCGAGGCGGTTCTGCCGCAGCTTGTCCATCACGCGCTTGTACAGGTCCATCTCGTCCTTGAGCCGCAGGCTGGTGTCCTCCAGCCGGTCCGACATGCGCTGCCGCTCCTGGGCCCGGGGAGACCAGGTCAGAGGAAGGTTCCCAGAGGGGCTCGCTGTGCCCCGGGGTTCCCTGAGGGTCCGTGTCAGCCACCCCAGGCAGCCAGCCCGGCCCCCGGGACAGAGCCCTCCGCGTCCCGCTCCTAAAGAAACACCCGGATCCCTGGGATTCTAGAACTGCTGGAAACACCGAGGCCTCTGCCCTCCTTCTGTGATGCCAGGTGAAACTTGGCTAGAAGGTGGCAGCCCGAGCGTTTAGAAAGTAACTTTTCCTCCTTTCTATTATATAAGGAAATATATTCACTGCAGAAAATTTAGAAAATCAGAAATATAGGAAGACAAGTTATTATTCATATTACTGCCTTTTTTTTCCCCCCCTATGGCAATTTTATTAGAATTTCAGAAACTAGAGGCCGTGGTTGGCCACTCTGCCTCTCTGTGCGTCTGGCTCCAGGTCCAGACCTGCTGCTCACCTCGTCCAGCTTCTCCGTTTGCGACTTGAGCCGCGTCACTGTCGTCCTGAGCTCTGTGTTCTCCTCCTCTAACTGCTGCACCCTGAGGAGAGAGGACGGACGTGTCAGAGGGGGACGTCATCTAGCAATTGGACAATCTGCAGCAATCCTCTGCTCCCTGGAGGAGGAAAGGTACCAGAAAGCCGCAGAGAGAACATAAATAATTATTTCAAATGATTACACGGCCTTGAGCTTCCCGTCAGCCAAGGACAAATGGTAAAGACACTGAATTATTTTTATATTTTTCTTGAGTCACTCGATTGTGAATAAGAATGTCAGGTCATTTTCACGTGCACCCTTATGGCCTGAAACGAACGAGGGGCATGCTTTTCTCCCAAGAGGAGGCCTCCTGTGGTTGTCTGACAGGGCCCTCCTGCAGTTTGAAGGCAGCGGCCATATTTGTTTTCTGTTCTCCCTGCAGTATCTCACCAGGGCTCTTCCTTCTGAGCGCTCACTACAGCTGCCCCTGACATCCACAGGAGTCACTTCCAATAACCATAATCCTCTCCGTTAGCATTCGCCAGGAGCTGTCCTGCCTCCACCCCATGAAAAGACAGGTAGGTGTTGTTTCTTTGGTAATCCTCACCCAGAGATATTTTTCCATAGGGAGTGTAAGGGAAAGGAAGGGCAAAGAGAGACAAAAACATTGATGTGAGAGAGACTCACTGATTGGTTGCCTCCCAAACCCGCCCCAGGAGAGGCCCTCAGGCCAGGCCAGGAAGAAATTCAGACGTGCGCTGTGACCAAGCCACCTCATGGGGAACTCGAGATGGTGGAGGATGTGAGGAACAAGCACCCCGCATGGCCCTGGGAGCACTGTCTGCATATTCTCTATGAACAGTGCCCCCTGGAGTTGTGCAGGGGGCATGAGTTAGGAGACAGTTCCCAAGAGGGCTGGCTTTCTGTGCTTTGGCCTTTGGCCCACACCCACTGTCCTCCTCCACCACCTCTTCCCAGACCCTCCCGGGCCAGCGCACCTGGCGGCTGTCAGAAGCAGAGAACAGTGCCCTTAATGGGGGATCAGCCTCCGGAAACAGATGCCAAACAGCAGCTTCGAGACATGAGTGAAAACTTAAATGAGCCCCGGAGACAACGCTAACAAAGCGGGTCTCAGGCACAGGGGAGTTAGGAGGTCTCGCCGAAGTGTAAAGAGGCACCTCTGGCCCCGCCTGACCTCCCAGGCGGGGAAGCTCCTGCTGCCAGCCCCGAGGGGCAAGTGGGAGCCCACCTCCAACGCACCCTCCACCCCAAGGTGGCCAGCAGACACCCAGAAGGCTCAGCCGGACACTGGGGACTGAGGGCGGGGGCAGCTGTCCGCTCTGCCAGGGCCCAGGAGGCCGCCCCGGCCCGGGTCAGCAGTGAAGGCAGCCCTCACCCATTAGCAGCGTCTGATGTACATCAGCTCAGCCACCCTCAGGCAGGGGGGCAGGGATGACAGGTGAGGAAACTGAGGCCCAGGGAAGTGACATAGTGCGTTCCAGCTCACGGAACTGATGGGTGACCAGCCCTGAGTCCCAGGCCAGTACCCCTCTCCCTGTCTGCCTCGGTTCCACTGTCTCTACCAGAGGCCCAGAGCCCTGACAACGGCCCAGCTTTTCCCGTTCCCTTGGCTGTGGGCCCAGGGTGAGTGAAGAACCTGACAGCAGGGGGAGCTCCAAGCCCGGACGTTAGTCTCAGCCCAGGAATCAAGGCAACCATACCGGTTTGGGGGCTTTTTACCCAGACGTGTGTTGTTTCCAGTTTACCTGCTGTGAACATTCTTGGACACGCCTCCTAGAGCACATGTCACGTGTTCAGGTATTAAAAGTAGCATTGCCAGGACACACGGCCTCCCCTCTGGCTGCTTTCCCGTCTCTAAAACGGGGGCGGCACCTGCCCCTCAGGCTGCGCCCGGAGCGTGTGTGTGTGTGTGTGTGTGTGTGTGTGTGTGTGTGTGTGTCAGGAGGCGCCGGCTCTGGGAAGGCCCACCTGGTGTGGAGCAGCTCGATCTCCGTGCTCCGCTCCCTCTCCAGCTTGCCGTAGGCCTCGCGGTGTCGCCGCGCCTCCTCCTCCAGGGCCTGCTCGGCCGTGGTCTCCTGATCCTTCACCATCTCCTCCAGCTCGTGCACCCTGTGGAGAGGAGTGGACTCCAGTCCAGGGCCTGTGTCTCTCCCCCCACCCCCTCGTCCCTCCTGTGGGTGACGCGGCGGGTCTGTCAGGCCTGGGCCAGCAGCTTTGCTGACAGATGAGTTAGGGACGTATGGCACCCAAGGAGAGGGTGTCAGCGGGGCATGCCACGGAGCGCAGGCCTGCAGTGGGTCCAGAGGGGAGCGAGGCTGTGCCTGAGAAGGTGGGATTCCTGGGCAGACGGAGGGAGGGAGGAACAGCTGAACAGAACAGCCCTCAGGCCTCTCCTGCTCTCCCGCTCTCCCTTCCTGCCCGTACTCCTTACCACATGTGTCAAACACAAGGCCCGCGGGCCAAATCCGTCCTGCCAGGCCTTGCAATGTGGCCCGCACCGCGCTGTCATCACTGCACTCCGCTGCGTTTCCATCACAATGACAGTTTATGACTGTTCAGTAAACCATTCGGCCCGCGATTTAGGCTGGATTTTAGATTTTGGCCCCTTCTCTGATTGAGTTCGACACCCCTACCTTAGTCAGTACTTCAGCTTTTGGGCATCCTGACTCCTGGCTAGTGGCCTGAGCATGGCAGACCTGGGGAAGGACCAGCCCCACTAGGGGTGTTACAACCCAGTGCTAGGGGCCTCGGCGATCCATCCATCTGGGGCACATGCCAGGGGCAAGAGTCCCTCCGTGAGGCTGACCTTCGGGGAGGGGAGTACGAGGTTGAGGATCAGGCCTGGGTGGGGATCAGGGTAACAAGGTTCAGGCGATCCTGTGAAGACAGCTACATGCTCTGTGCGCTGAGGAACTCCAGACTCCCAACCAGGAGCAGATGCAGCACCCCCACCACCACGTATTCCAGCCGGCCCTGGGGAACGCCTGCTCCGCGGGCCTCCATGGAGGAGAGAAGAGCAGTGCTGGACTTTCCCCACCGGCAGCAGGCGTGGGCCCCCCTCACACCAGCCTCTCCCTGTGCAGAGCTGGTCCCCAGGCGGGGAGGTCAGGCTCTCGTCATCATAGGACACACACAGGAGTGGATCCCAACCCCTGCCTCAGCATGCCCAGGACTGCAGACCTGGGGGGTCAAGGTCAGGCCCCTGCCTGTCTCCCCGTCCCCAAAGACCAGTGCTCCCGGGCACCCTGCATGGGCAGAGCCATGGAGCAAGGGGCTGACTCGTCATAGACCCACAGAGCCGAGAGCTCCCCTCGCTCCTATCGGGGCCTTGGCAACACGGACAGCCCTCCGTTCCTCAGTCACAGCCACGCCCTGCGCCAAAGCCACAGCCTGACCTGTGCACCAGCTGCGTGTTCTCCTGCTTCAGCTTGCTCTTCAGGTCCCCGTTGGTCAGGCTGTCGTTCTCCAGTTCGGTCACCTTTTTTTCCAGGAAGCTCACCTACAATAGGGGCAGAGGTGGGGGAGGATAAGACCTCTGAGGCCCCAGAAACCCTGGCACCGAAGGCCAGGCCCTCCAGCTGACTGTACGGAGGGCAGAGTCATGTTTGGTGGGAGTGAGGATGGGGTGGGGATGGACGTGCCCATGTGATCAAAAGGGACAGGGTCTCCCAAGCTCCCAGAGAGCATTCCAGGGAGCTGGGCCCACCTTCTCCGTGATGTCATTGTCACAGGAGTCAATGCTGTCCCGGAACAGGTCCTCGGTGCTGCCGTTGCTGCTGCTGAAGTTGCTGCTGTGCATGAGCTGCCTGCAGGGGTGGAGGGAGGCGCGTCTGGATGCAGAGGGCCTCTGGGGACTGAGGTCCAGATTTGGGCACCCAGTACCCCGGGGAAAGGGGTGTGCACCAGAACCCCCTCTCAGGCGGCTGCCCTCACCCAGCCAGGGGAGAGATGCCTGACCTCTGAACTCAAGAGGTCATCCAGCTCAGAGGAAGGCAGATGGCTGCTACGTCCCTCAGAGCCCCTGATCCATACCAGCTCTTTCCTGCCGCGTCAGAACCCGTCCACACAGGGGTTCGAGCCAGTAGCTGCCAGGTGACCAGAACTGGTGGATAAGCCCGTACCCTCCCAGCCCGGCTCCGCGGTCCCAGCAGGACTGGCCCCAGAGGCCCCAGTGCCCTCACCAAGCCGGCTCCTGCTCCATCTCTGGGGCCCCGGGGCAGGCAAAGGAAGACCTCCCGGACTGTGTGGGCGGTGTGTTGGGGGGTGAGACTAGAATCCTGGAAACAGGCAGGTGTAGCTCTTGCCTGAGGCAAATCCCAGCTCCACTCCCCAGGGCTCCCGCTTCCCACTGTTAGGCAGCAGCCAGGGTCCCCACCAGGAGGCTGTCTCACCCTGGCTCCTGGGCCAGAGCCCGAGAGCAGACCCGGGGCCAGCGTGCAGGAGAACCTGAGCGGGTCCTGGCGGCCCCAGGAAGTTAGCTCCGCAGGATGTAACCTGGAGCAAAGCCGCCGCCTCTGCCAGCAGGAAGCCCAGGGCCTCTCAGAGCGCAGGACAGGCCTGACAGTGAGGGGGCTGAGCCTGCCGAGGCTGAGGCTTTGCAGATGCCGACTCTGCCAGAGGACAAGGCGTGGGGATGGGGAGGAGGAGGCCCTCCTCTCTCAGGAGTGTGTCCTCTGGTGGCGCTGCCTGGCACGCCGTGTTCCTCTCTGCTCACTCAGCCACACTCAGGGGGCAGGGCACCGCCTGGGTCTGGGCTGCTGGCATGGAGCCGGCCGCCCTGGCAGCAGGGACAGCATTCCACCTGTCCAACCTTGGAGTGGGGGGAGAGGAGGCTCACCGTCCGAACGCAGTGCTGGAGATCTTTCGGTTGGGGCTACAGAGAAAGAGAGAGGGGGGAAACATGGTCACTGAACAGCGGGGCTCTGGGCTGCCCTTCCGCCCTGGCTGCAAGACACCGAAGTGTGAGCCAAGCCCTTTCCCAGCCCAGCGAAGGGATTTCCCTCATCAGCTCGGTCCTGAGAGGCAGCACCCTGATCTTCCTGCTGCAAAAAGCGCAGGCTCCAAGGATCAACCCCATTCCGAGAGTGCTTTCCCCTGCCTGCTGCTTCCCCTCCTGCCCTCACCCTGGCCACTGCCCCCCCCCATCCCCGCCATGCCCCCCCTCCGCCCCCGCACCCCCAGCCACCTGCACCCCAGGCGGAGCCCGGCCTCACCTGTTGGCCTTCAGGTTTTTCAGCCGGGCTTCCAAGTCGTTGAGCAGGTTGATTTTCTTGCAGCACTGAGAGCAGTAGACATCCAGCAGCTCGCTGTTGTACATGTGCCGCATTTTCCGGGGCGTCTGCCCAGCACTGATTCATGGAAGAGAGGGCAACCCCTTCTTAACGGCCGTCCAGGCTGGTGCCCACCCCATCCTGCTGAGCTTACTCTACTGGGTTCCCCAATACTGGGAACGGGTGTGTGTGTGTGTGTGTGTGTGTGTGTGTGTGTGTGGCTGGAGGGTGGAGAGGACAGCACCAGGTCTCCCCTCCTTCAAAACTCTCAAATAGAAGAAGCCAATGAGTTGTACCCATTTCATAGATGAGGCAACTGAACATGCTAGAGTTAGAATAATCAGTGACTCAGGTGTGTGGAAAGTGTAAGTACGCACCCAGAAAAACCCTTCAACGATGACCCCCGTTGGCTAATTCTGTCTCTTCCCCAAGATGGAAGGTGAGAGAAGGAATTCCAGACCCCCAGCCAGGAGCAAATCAACATCCCCAACCCCCAGGAGCAGAATCCTGCAGCTCAGGACTCTGCCTGCGGACCCCCCGGGATGAGGGTGGGCTGGTTCTGCCACTTTTCCCGGCCCCGAACGCCATCCCAAACCACGCGGCCGGCCACCTGGAAGACACCGAGGACCCCAGGTCCGAGTACACGTTGGTCCTGGTCTCGTCGTCCGGGCAGGGGCTGCTGGGAGCACAGTCCACGTCGTCCCCCTCCCCGTAGTCTTCGAACTGCTCCTCGTTGCTGATGAGCGAGGTGGTGGAGTGCGTGGAGAGGTCTGACGTCGTCATGGAGGGGGTGTGGCCCAGGGACCTGGCGTGAGGGAAGGACTGCCCGTTAGTGAGGCCACAGCCTGGGGTCGGGAAGCCACCAGTCCTACCGGGAGGCCCACGGGTTCGACAGGTGCCTGGGGCCCGGTTAGGTTTGTCCCTGGTCATCTGGTACGTGCACTTCTGGGACCTTATCCAAGGGGAATAGCTCACCACAGAAACGTTTCTGCCCGAGAGATACTCACACCCTGCAGCAAACACTGCTAATAACCTGCCTGTCCACATTCAGCTATCAATACTTTACATTACACTTTGTTCTCTTTTTTTTCTCTTTTTACATCAGACTTTATATTCAATTATAATACATATCAGTAAATTAGCTTATTAAATTATGGTCTATCAAATCATGGTTGAAAGGTTTATAAAAGTAATGGCACTAATGCAGAAAATTAATATTAGATTTTTAATTAAGGTTGGACATAAAATTCCAGCTATAGGAAGATTGAGCATAATAAATGTCTATACAGAATAAGGAAAAGTTGTTAATACATTTAAGTACTAACAGCTTGACTTTGGGCGGTGGGACTATATGAGTAAAGTTAGTTATTTCCCCTCCTTTCTCACTGCTCCAACTTTTCCAAGTTCTATTTCATTGGCTTGTCCTTTGTTAATATTGAAACGGAGTTTTAAAACAAGTAACAGTGGGCTACCAGGTGAGATGCCTAACTCCAAGGAACACGGTCAGAGGCCCAGCACCCTCCCCAGCCCCCAGCCACCTCGGTGACCCACGGGGCAGCGGGCACAGTGTCAGGCTGGTGGTGCCCTGTCCATAACCTAAGCCCAGAGGGAGGCATGACTCCTCACCTGCCAGGATATTTCCTCCCGTTAGTCATTAGGCAGTATCCCCGGGTATTGTTACTCCTAAGCTAGGGTTTCTCTGACCTCCCAAGGCTCCACACTCGGAAACCTGAAACAAGTGTGTAAGGGGCTGAGGCAGTGGTTCTCAAACTGTGCCCCGAGGAACCCCAGGTTCTATGGAAGACTCCCAGGGTTAATGACTGGGTGATAAAGGTCAAGTCTCCAGTACCTCCACCCAGATGTATTTATTTCCTTGTCTACCTCCCCCAGGCTCCTCAGCGCCTCAGGTTGAATTAATCATACTCCTTTCTCCGATAAATTCTTTCTCCTGGCACCTGCTGCTGGCTGCCTCCTAGTGATGGATGGTCCCAGAAATCAATGGAGACAATCAAGTGACAAATGACTAGCCAAAAGGCCAACAGGAAGCACGTGGCCATCTGTCCTTGGGTTGGCCACAGGAAGAACGTGGATCAACAGCTCCACAGGCCCATCGAGAAGTCCCAGAGCCCCAAGCTGGAGGACTCCTGTGCTGAGGCAGTAGATTAGGTTGAATCATGTGAAATTGCTTTGTATAAATTGAAAGTTATTAAAAATTGACAGTTTCACATGGTTCGATCGATAGGGGAACCCCTCCCCTGCCTCTCCACATCTCAAGGTCAGCTGTGACCGCCACCTTTTCCTGGCACATGGGATACCAACTCCCAATGTCACGGCCTCTGCTGTGAGAGTGGCTGCTGCCCATCACCCCACAAACACCGTGTCATCGCTCTGGGGACAGAGTGAGGGCTGGAAGGAGAGGGACCCCTCTGCTGACACCGCCCCCCTGGGAAGTCACTAGGTCCTAACGTCATTTTAAAATGACATTTCTGGATATGAGAACACATGAGCGATAAAGAAAACACAGGATAGCCCAGTAAATGGGAGGTAATTAAAGCCATTAATAAGCTCATTCTGAAATAACTGCTAATTTTCTGGAAGAATTTTTCCTATATACATATATATATATATATATATATATATACATACATATATATATATATATATATATTTTTTTTTTTTAATAAAGCTAAGATCATACCTCATTGATATCTTGTATTTTGCCTTTTTAAAAAACTAATTGAGATCAGATATCTCTTATCATTAAACAGTGAAGCTTTACACGGTTGCCTAAAATTCTAGAACTGGCCCTACTGTTACTTAAAACACCCATGAGCCATATGCCTGTGATGTGAACCCCGGGTTGTCTTCCGGGAGGTCCCCCTGGGAGCCACCTCGGGGCCCGGGCACATGCGTGGGGGTGCCGGCAGCTTTCACTCACTTGTCCTCGGGCAGGAGCAGGCCCCCGAGGCCCCCGTCCTTCTCCTCGGCAGGGCTCCCCACGGACCCCTCCAGGCTCTGGGTGCTCTCCATGGGGCTGTCCCTGTCTGACTCGGGGGGGGCCCTCGGGCGGGGCCAGCATCATCGCCTCCTCCTCCTCCTCAGGAAAGAAGCCGGGCTCCCTGGGCAGGACCTCGCCATCGGTGAAGGTGGGGCCTGGCGCCTCGCTGCCCTGGAAAGGACGGAGACACAGGAGTGAGTGAGGCTGGCTCCCTGGGGCTCGGCTCTGGTCATCGGACGGCAGGGACACGTCACTGATTATGAAGCCCAGGCGGCCCTCCTAATGACAGCGGGAACCCCGAGGCTCCAAGCACGAGAGCGCCTGCCAGGTGATTCGTCTCGGGGCCTCTCACACTGCCCCTCACAAGAGCCCAGCGAGGGGTCAACCCCCCAGGGACAGCCACCCGTGGAGGAGGGCCACAGCCAGGCTGGCCACGGATCAAGGCCCCCGGGCAGCTTGTCACAGAGGCTGCACAGGAGGCCAAACGACGTGGGAGAAGGCTTCGCGGTGATGGCGCCCAGCCCCAACGAATGGCCACCGAGAACAAGGACCCTGAGCTGGCACAGCACGCCGCCCAGCACAGGGCGTGCGTGCAGCACGACACCCTCCGAGACTCTGGGCGCTTCCCGTGACCTCTGGGACCTCGGTTCTCTCTGTAAGTTGGGAGTGGCAGTGAACCTTACAGGAGCGAATAAACCCGGCCACAGGATGGGATGCCAGCCTGGGAGGCACGGTCTCCTGGGCCCTGCCTCAGCCATGCAGGAGCAAGACCACCAGGTCTCCCCATCCGGAGCTCTGGGCTGGTCCCCAGCGCCCAGCATGCTGCCCGGCACAATGGTGCCCGCACGATTTGCCTGAACCTTTTTTTAAAAAATATATATATATTTTATTGATTTTTTACAGAGAGGAAGGGAGAGAGATAGAGAGCTAGAAACGTCGATGAGAGAGAAACATCAACCAGCTGCCTCTTGCACACCCCCTACTGGGGATGTGCCCGCAACCCAGGTACATGCCCTTGACCGGAATCGAACCTGGGACCCTTCAGTCCGCAGACCGACTGAGCCAAACCAGTTTCGGCTGCCTGAACCTTTTGTTGAAGTCATCTTCTAGGAGGAGAGGTCTGGTTTGATGCAGTTCACTCTGGTCTGAGGGACAGCTCTCTGCAGACCATGTCCTGGGGCCGCTTTGTCTCTGAGGCGGTAAGTACCTCCAGGTGGCACTGCCTCCACCTGCTCCCGTCCAAGCTGTCAACCTGTTTCCATGGTTCTTAAGGGGGCTCCTCGGCTCGGGCTGGCGGGGCCCCCGTAAAGGTGCTCCCTGCAGCCCCAGATCTGCGAAGGGCTGTGGAAAGCCTCCTGGCGCTCAGACAAGATAAGGATCAGGGCCATCTGAGGAAGGAGGTCAGTGAGAGGCTTGGCTGTGCCCGCCCAGATGTGTGCAACCAGTGGTGGCCGGGCTCCTGGGGGAGTCTACCCCCCACCAACACATCCTGGGCTGAGAGATGCTAATTAATGAGCCTGGCTCCTGCCGATGCCACGGCTCCGGCTGAGCACCAGATGGGCCAATAAAGGCGGCATCAGACAGCCAGGCCCCGGCTGGAGGCCGAGGGGCCGTGTAATTAAAATCACCGCCGGGGTTCCCACAGCCCTTCCCACCCAGACGTCACTCATCCACGCCCACGTGGCTGCCAGCTCTCCCAGGCCCTGTCCTGCGCCAGCTCCACCTGCCAGCCCGGCGCTGCGTCCCAGGAGGAACTCACATTGACTGAGTCCGTGCCCAGAGCTGACATATTATCCCGTCTGGGCTTCGTGACACCTCCTCAGGATCCTTATCTCCGTTTCACTAATGAGGACATCAAGGCTCAGAGAGTCAGTCACCTGCCGGAAGTCCTCAGCCTGCCTGAGGTCCCCACCTGCCTCAGCCACATGCCTGGTTCCCTTTATCGCTGCTGCAACCCACGTTCATGGGCTTCCAAACCTCACGGTGACCACGAGGAGAGCACGTCACAGGGCAGACTACGAACTATGAAGCCCTGCTGCTGCAACTGCGTGTGCCCACTTCCTGCCCCGGCAGGAAACGCCCCAGTCAGTGCGTGGATGCCGGAGGGACAGCAGGAGGAGAGAGCCCTCCGAGGAGAGCCGGGGCTCCGAGGGGCAACGTGCCTGCGAGCTTCCACCTTCCGACCCCCGGCAGGGGAGCTGGCCCTGCTAGGAACCCCAGCTTTGCGGCTCACAAGAGCACTCGGCCACTCACAGCCCTGGGAGTCGGGTCTTCTCTCCCCTCTGTGTAGGCGGTGACTTGCCTGGAGCCTCGTGGGAGTTGGTGGCAGGGCTGGGCCTGGACTGTGAGTCGCCAACACCCACTCTCCCCACAGCAAGGTGCCAGCAGGGTCCTGAGGGCACTGCCGCCTGTCCATCCTGCTCCAGAAGGCAGGCAGGCAGGCAGGCGCCAAGTGAGACCAGGGTCTGTGCTCAGGTGACCGGCTTGGCCTCAGGACAACTCCTGCTGACCTCACTGGATACCAAGACCCAGAGGCTGAGTTTCTCCGGGCGCTCTGCCCGGAGACACCCAACGCCCGGCATGCAGGTGGGGGCCGAGAGGTACCTGCCATCCCACAGCAGCGAACCAGCTCCGGGCAGCTCACCTGAGGCCCCCACCAGAGCGGCCCAGTCTCAGCCACAGGTGGGGCAACGGAGAGGACAGAGGCCCCACAGGGGTCCCTCCCTCCCGACAAGACCGCCGCCTCCTCAGGTGTATTTCACCCTGTGACTGAGCAGAGGCGGCCCCACACACCTGACAAAGCCTCCTGTACGTGTCTGTCCCACAAACTCCCCACGTCTCTCACCACAGCCCGGAGAGCGAGCGCTGGGAGGGGTAAGAGCAGAGGTCAAGGATTCGTGGTCTCCATCTGACACGTGGGCAGATGAGGCTCCAGGGGCAGGGGCTACCCTGGAACTCTATATCCCAGCCTCCGAGACATAAAGCCAGTCTCCCCTGCCAACGCCAGGCCCCTCACCCACCCCTCGCTTCTCTCCCCCCCACCCCCCTCTCTCTCCATGCCAGGATTTTCCTTTAAAGTTAGCTGCTCCCTACACTCACCCTTCTCATTCAACCCATAATTGTTTGCCTGAGGCAAGGGGAAATTTTAACTTCAAAACCATTTCTGGTAGTTTTCCCCTCCGTTCAAATAATGCCAGGACAGCTATAAGAAAGTTAACTAACTGCACCCCGATCAGTCCAGGGCGGTAGCGCTTGGGCATCTGTCCTGGGCAAAAGCATCCCTGTCACCTGGAGTCCTCCCCGAGGGCCTGGGTTCTGGCCCAGCTCCCGTTGGTGGGCCTCTGGGGAAGGGCCTGGGGGCAGCACTGGGCCCTCGGGGTGCTGCTGGGGCTGGGGACCACCTGCTCCGATGCCCAAACCCAGGCAGGGGTCAGCGGCAGGAAGGTGCTGGGAGGCCACCCCTCAGCCCAGCCTGAGCCACCGCGCACGCACCTGAAACCCTTCTAAGCCCGTTTCTTTCTTTTGTGGTTCTCAGATAAAGTCAGAGAGAAAGGAAGAACTCGTCCACAATAAAAACGTCCTCGCAGGGTTTCCAGGTGGACTGGGCCAATTCGAGGGCTTCCCGAGAGCTAAGTCACCCTCCAGCCAGGCCGCCCGGCTGCTGGGGCCCCGCGTGGAGCTCCCAGGCCCCAGGTACTTGCAGGAAGAAGGAGATCTGTGGGGAATGTGCCCGAGCTAAAGATTAATCCGCCTGGGGGTGGCGACGCAAATTCTACTGAAGCTACAAGATTCCAGGAGTTCCCGGACAAACCCAGGGTCAATTCCCAGGCACAGGGAGCCTGGGCTGCGGCAGCACCTTGTGGGGTGTGTGTGTTGTGTGTGTTGTGTGACAAGCTGTGTGACCTTGAGCAGTGACCTGTGAGCCCCGACTCCTAGAGAATGAAGACAGCCACCCGAACCTCAGAGCTGCCGCCGGGGTCACACACGATCGTTTTCACAAGCACCAGGGAGCCAGCACATGTGGGCACAGGAAGTCCGGGTCCGGCCTTGGCAGGGGCTGCGCACTGCAGCACCGCGCTGTCCCGGCTGGCCGGTCAGCCAGGTCCTGGTCAGCCAGGAGGCCGGGAGGTATGCCCTCCTCAAGAGGCTGGGCCCGGGGAGTTATCCAAGGCCAAGGGTTTCTGGAGAGTTCTGAGGCCTAAGGTTGGCAAACAGGCTGCTCTGGCAGGGAGGTCTGCACTGCCAGCGTCCCCTCCGCGTCCCCAGCTTGTCTCCGGCTCTGGCTGGATGGGACTGGTCCCGGCCAGAAGTGGGAGCCTGGAGGCCCAAAGCCTGCCTGTGCGTCCCTTCTCCAGCTCAGCAGCCAGCAGGCCCAAAGTCAGCCCTTCTTCTGCAGGAAGCTGGCAAGGGCTGAATGCAAAGACTGGTGAAGGGCCGGCCAGGTGTGAATATCCAGGGACCAGCCAACAATGGCCCACTGTCTGTGCTCTCGGCCTCGATGATGTCATTGGGAGCTCCCTCACCCACCTGGCCCCATGGATCCCACCTCCCAGTCACACACCATCACTCCTGGAAGCTAACGTACGGAGGGCACTGGCGCCAGGCGATCCCATTTCCACATTCTCTGGGGGAGGGAAGAGCCTAAAGGGGGAACCACGGGGTTTGTACATCTGAGCCCCGGTGGAGGGGCTGATAGAGAAAGGAGCCAGTACTGTGGAACGAGACGGCGCTGCAGAATGGTGGACTGACTGGGAAGAGCCCAACACGGCCACCGAGGCCCGGGTGCCATCCTCGCCGGTCACTGGTTAGCTGCGACCCTGGATGAGTTGTTCATTTCTGAGCCTGGGATGGAGGAACCCACCTAACAGGATGCCATGGAGAATCTAGAGCAATGCCCCCTCCTCCTCACGGCAACAGAAACACAGCAGAGATGGGAGAACAGATTTTCATGTTTAGAATTGCTCTATAATTTCTGCGTTTACTTAATGGCTGCAGAGTGGTGTGAGGAGCAAACGCTGGAGGTGGGCCGACGGGGATCATGGTCGCAGCCCGCGATCTCGGGTGGCAGCACCTCAGTCTCCCGTCTACGGAGCGGAGCAGCTATTATTAGGGCTCTGTGAGTTGGCACATGCTCTCAGCACACACAGAAAGTGCTATTATCGCCTTCACTGTATGGAGAGAAGACACCCAGGGGTGCCTCCTGGCCGATATCAGGCCGCGTGGACGGTCCCTCTGACCTGCTGGCACTCTGGGAGGAGGTAGGTTGGGCTCAGCTTCCCGAAGCCAGACTTTCACAAGGCGTGTGCCTGGCGTCTCCCCGCTCCCACCCACCAGGGGTTTCTTCCGCCCACTCCTCTGGAAGGCGTCTGCACGTCACGGCTGCTGGGATGAGATGCCGCTTGGGCAAGGGAGACGGGAGGCGCGGAGGCTCTGGCTCATCCACCCCCAGCCCTGGCTCCCAGGCAGCAACTCAGCGCCAGAGAACAGCGCTGCGGGGACAGGGCTGGATAAAAATAGCCTGGGCAGGCACAGCCCGGCTTCCCTCGCAGCCGGGCACCGTGGGCACACGGGGAACCGCACTGCGGGGAAGGCATAGGGGAGAAACACACAGACCCGCCTCGTGTGGGGAGAAGCCAGCCTGCGGCCTGGGGGAGCTGAGCAGGCCTGGGGGCCCGGCTGGGGATGAAACTCATCCCACTCCCAGCCAGGAACCAGCCCAGGAGCAGGGACAGGCTGCTGGTCAGGGTCTCGCTGGGCCTTTTCCATGGGCAGCGGAGTGCCCGTGTAAGGAACCAACTTGTGGATGCCAGGGTGTCCAGGTCCACAGGGTGGACGTGGGGTTACCTGGTGGGGATCCTCCGCACACCACTGTACTGGCCACTCGTCATGCAAAGACGGTGGCAGCAGAGAAATGCAAGCCAGCCAGGCTGTACCGATTCCTGTCTGCGGCTGCCAGCCCCTGCCCGGAAGCCCGGAAGCCAGACCATGCTCTGCAGGTGGGTGGGTGGTCCTCATCGGTGCCTGATAAGAGATCATGAGTCAGAGAAGGTTGCCCAGGTGCCAGGGAAGGGATGAGGGTGGGAATAAAGGGGCATTTAAGCATCCACACAGGCAGACTGGGCCCTGGGCGTGCGTTCTGAACAGAGAAACCTTGGCTCAGATACAAGGGCCAGGGCGAACATGGGAGCGCCAGGTCCCCAGCCCTTAGGTGATCGCCCCTTCGGCCAGCCATGGGGCTGATCTCACACTGAGCGCCAAGCTCTGCAGCCCCAGCTTCCCGCTCTGCTGGGGGCTGAGGTCAGGAAGACAGGTTCCCACCCCGGGGCCAGATCAGAGTGGCCAGGAGCCAGCCCTCTAGCCAACCTCCTTTTTAGGGGGTGGGGTACAGTGGCAGCGAAGGCCACTTTCAGCTCTCTCCGCCAGCCAGGGGCCCCCAGATCCACCTCCCGAACCCTCACACCAGGGAGACCATCACCAGCGGCTCAAGACCACCCTGCCCTGGGCCCGCGCTCCTGCTCCGCAGCCTCAGGAGCGGCTCTCCTTCCATCGCGAGGCGGACGCAGCTCCCAGGAGGGGACAGTGACAGCCGTGTTTCCTCGGAGCTCGCTCAGCTCCACGGGAAAGACTGAGAGGGCGGTTCTCGCATCACCCGTCTTCACAGGGCTGACGGGGTTCGGGCTCCGTCCTGGATGTGGCCCCACCGGCAGGCAGCCTCAGGCCGGGACTGAGCAGAGGAGGAGGAGAAGCCTTGCGGCTGTTTCTCAAGAAGCCCCAGGCCCCTGGCGCAAAGGCAGGCGGGGATAACGTGCCCGCTGCCGCACACCCCGCAGCGGAAGGTGTGGGGGCCACACTGCCCTTTTCTCAGTGTTCTAATGGCGACTCCCGAGCCGTCTCTCTCCCGATCTCACATCCTCCCTCCCACATGCACGCTGCTGCTAAAGGGGTGTCACAGGGGTTCAGGGGTGGGGGGCACGATGCAGCTTCCAGAGACTCAGAAACGAGGGGTGTCAGATGCCGTGTCCCCCCACCCCGGGGCAGCAGAGGTGGGTGAGCTTCCTGAAGGCGGCAGAGCAGAGGGACCGGAAGTATCCAGGGATCTAACATGTCCCCAGCAAGGGGCTGGGAGGGAGGGTGGACCGCAGGGGGTCTGGCTGGCTGGCTGCCCCGCATGACCAGCTGCCCCCAAAGCTGTGAGGCTCAGCTCAGCTGACGCCCGAGCACGAGACCACTCCGTGTTCACCCAGCTCCCTGTGTCCACCTTCACACACCACCCTTCCAATCAGGCAAACTTCCCAGGAGCCCATGACAACTGGGAGAGGGCTGCCGGCGCTGGCGCCAGAGCCCAGTTCTCACCGTAAAGGAAGCAGCTGGCATTCCGGCTCTGTGCTTCCATCTGAGGACAATCTGTGGGCATGAGCAGCATGAGTCCCAGGGGTGTGAGAAGAGCCAACAAGATCTAGTTTTTAAGCCCATTAGGCTCAGGCCCAGATCCCGGATCCACTGGAAACGCCCCTCACCTCACAGCAGGGACATCTGCCTTCTAGGAGACACTCGAGCCCTCTACCCTCCTCCCATGCCATTTCCATGCCAATCATGTTTGAGTACATCAATAGTCGGCAGTTAACAAATAAAAATGTCTTACTAAGGACCTAATGGAGAAAATAACGAAAATGGAATAAACCATCCTATTAAGACACGTATTGTCGGATTAAATAAAAACAACTACATACCATTTACAATAGACATCATTTAAGCATAAGGTCACAGAGAGGTAGAAAGTGAAAAAATTAAAAATAATACACGACATAAACACCAACTTCTCAGAAGTTGGAGAGGCTATATTAATACCAGACAAAGTACACTTTAAGGTAAGAGACGGAGGAACATTAAGAAATGACAAAGATTCATTTGACAAGATGTAACACTTGTAAACATTCAGGCATCTAAAAGCATCATTTCAAAATATATAAAGCAAAATTAGAACCCAAAGCTGGAGGTTTTCATTCACCTCCCTCAGAAATCGATAGAGCAAGCAAACAAGAGAAGTAGGAGGGAGACAGATTTAACAACACAAACTTGACCTGACACCAATAAAAAACTCTACATCCAACAAACGTAGATGAAAACCATCAGTCAGTGGCTGGTGAGGCGCTGGGTACTTACACAGAACCAAAGAATCGCCCCACAGATCCCTGCCAAGTCCAGCAACCACCGCGCCCCACCCCTCTACCACGGAGAGAGCAGGCTATTGTCAACGCGGGTGTGAAACCGTACACCACTCATCGGGAACAACCAGACATCAGCCCCCTGACGTGATACTGTAGGAGGGCTACAACAACACCTATTATGCAGTTTTAACAACACAACAGTTCTCCTCAAGTCTTCGGGTCCAACTTCCACTCAACGGAAAGACAGGAGACGGGAGAACGAATCGCACAACACAGGGAAAACAGCCAAAGTCTGTGTGACCCTCTGCAAGTCCACGGGCCCGGTCTTTTCCAAAAGAGGATGTATAAAGAAGAGGGAGGGGGTTTTTCCAGACCGGTGGTTCTCAAACTCGGTATGCACATCCGAATCCCATGGGGGTGGGAGGAACTGTTAAAATTCAGGTTGAATCAGTTTCTGAATCGTTTTCTGGGGTGAGGTCTGAAAACGTGCACTTCTACAGGTTGAAATACTTTTTTTTAAAAGAGCATTTCTAACAAGTTCTCAGGTGCCGCTGGTCCCAGGCCATGAACACTACTGGTCTAGATTCAAGAGACATAAAAACTGCATGTCATCCTAGGTTAGATCCCAGGTCAAACAAACAAGCAAACAACCACCCAGCTGCAAAAGACCTTTAGGGGACACCGAGAGAAACTAAAAGATGGATTAGGTGATATCAGGGGATTATGCTTGACTTTGTTATATGTGTCAATGGTATATAGTTACAAAAGAGAACTGTCCTTACTTTTGATAAGGTCTTGCCTAACTTCCTTTCAAATGGCTCAGGAAGAACAGTTATATACAGATAAAGCGAACATGGTCACAGCATTGGCCAGACCCCGGACATGCGAATCCTTATTGAAGCTGCAGTTTCCTTCTCCGCCAGCTCCATGGTAGTCTGTCTTGGTGACAGGGGCTGGTTTGCATGGCTGATGGAGTCATGGCTATTGGAGGGGCTGTGCGGTGGGCTCTGGGTCCTCAGGTCTGGCGAGGGGTGCTGTGAGGTGCTGTAGGGCACTGCTTTGGGAAAAACCTTGTGAGTTATATTATACAGTGGGTGGCTGGGCCTCACCCCCAATGGCTTTCCATAATCCATTCTTAAAGGTCTCATCTTTTTCAGTATGTTAGACGTAAACCTTAGGTACATAAAACAGGAACAGCAGTTGTTCCAAACTCACTGAACTGGTTGGAGAAAGTGTAAAATCCCTGACGAGTTGAAAAGGAACATGAAGAAGTGAAGCGTCCTTACCACTCTCCTGGAGGGCGAAGCAGGGAGGCTGGAGGACTTACCCAACCTCCGAGGGTAACTAAGCCGCAGGAAGAACTGAACGATGAGAGGTCTAGGCTCCAAAGGATCAGTTCAAGTTCATTTGGATGAGGGGGGCACGTGGCTCAAGCTGTAAGAAAGATCATCTTGCCAGCCGGCCGGCGTGGCTCAGTGGTTGAGTGTCAACCCATGAACCAGGAAGTCACGGTTCGATTCCCGATCGGGGCCCAGGCCCGAGTTGCAGGCTTGATCCCCAGTGGGAGACGTGCAGGAGGCAGCCAATCAATGATTCTCATCATTGATGTTTCTATCTTTTTCTCCCTTTCCCTTCCTCTCTGGAAATCAATAAAAATATATTTAAAGAGAGAGAGAGAGAGAGAGAATGATCATCTCTGGAAAGTGAACCACAAGTTATAACATGATGAGAAACTTTTCTAAATACAGCAGTTAGCTGAGCAGCATCCCAATGGCCCGCCACCCGGTGAGCCTCTGCCTCCCCACAGGTTTCCTGCGAAGCCAGGCTCTGCTCCCCCTCCTCTCCCTCCTCCCCCTGGAGGACCGTTCCAGAGAGGCTTTCTGCTGCTCCCCACAATTCCATATGGCTGGATTTGGAGATTGCATCTTTAAAGAAATAATTAAACTAAAATGAAGTCATTAGGGTGAGCCCTAATCCAATACGAGCAGCAAGATTAGGGCACGGACATTACACACACACACACACACACACACACACACACACACACACGACCATGTGAAGACATAGGGAGAGGACACCCTGGCCATTTGCAAGCTGAGGAGATGGAGGCCTCAGAAGAAATCCGCCCTGCCAACACCTCGCTCTCAGATGGCAGGCTCCAATATTGCGGGGAAAATTAATTTTAGTAATTTGAGCCCCCCGGCCTATGGCACTGTGCTGTGTGCCCTGGACAACAAATACACGTCCCTTCCCTCCCAAGGAGCCTGCATGAAACCCCTCGGCTTCCACCCCCTTCCCACCCCGACAGTAATCCAAACTCCTTCGGTCAGTTCAAGTCAACCTCCGGGAGAACTACGGGGCCTCCAGGATCCCACTAAGAGGCGTGGGGTTTCTGTTTGTGTTGGTCTCTCCTCAAAAGGAACAGACTTCTCTTTCACGATCACTTGGAGATGCTGCTGCTTCTACAGAGACTACCTTCCCTGAATCCGAAGCCTGCTGCACCTGTGGTTTGTAAACACTATTTATATATGGAGCTCGGGAAATTATTCCCGTTTCTATGTTCTCTCAGTAATACAGGTGGATTTACCCTTAAAGAAATACATGGGCAGCTCAGTCAGAGACATTTAAAACTGCAAAGGTGATTTCTGTTTGCCCAGAACGGTATTGAGTGTAGTTATAACACAAATGCCAAAGAGATTTTACCTAAACAGGGATTGGTTTACAGGACAAGAGGCCAGCAGTCAGCCCTGGCCCCACAGGCTGGCCCCACAGAGCCTCTGGCCCTGGGTCGGGCCACCTCTGTGGCCAGCGGCGCTCAGTAATTGGGTAAGATATTACCAGTTTCTCCATGCCAGGCAGTATTTTTGGCTACTTGAAATCCAGAGCAGATGTCTTCCCTCTGTTGTGGTCACTTGGGGAAGGAGTGCCCTTGCCATCCCTGGGACATGTGGGCACCTTGCTCGGCTGTGACGCTAGCCTTCCTCTGACTGGCCAGAACCCAAGTCCCCTCTCTACGCCCCACCCCCAGGCAGTCCTTCCAGAGTCAGGGATGGTGAGTGAGGGGCCAGGCAGACACTGTAGCTAAGTGACTTATCTCCAAGGAAAACCCACAGGGAGGTGGCCCCAGGGTCAACCTCTGCTCCCACAGAGACCAAGCCCTTGATGGGGATGACTGTCCCAACAAAACCCTAGTCCCAAATCGGAGTGCCCAGTGGACCTACCTCCTGCACAGAAAGGACTCAGAGGCCTCCTGAAGCAGCCTCCTCCCTCCCTCCCCCAAACAGAGCCAACAGCCTTGATTTTCAAATGAGAATGTGGACTTTGGAGACCAACTGTTGGGGATTATGAAAACAGAACTTAAATTGCTTCCACATCTGGAAACCAAACCCAGCAGCCAGCCCCAAGAATTCCAGGCATGTCAGCGAGCAGACGCTGCAGGTCAGAGAGGTGTTCTCTGCAAGCCCAGCTCCCTGTCCCCCGACCCAAACCCACACGCAGCCCTTCTGTCTCCAGCGGGGCCAGTGGAGCCACAACTGAGAGAAAGGGAAGAAGGCAGCCCTCCGAGCCCTGGCCACGTGGCCAGCATCTGCTCTGTGCTTTACAGGGAGGGGGGAAGGGAAGGGGAGTGTGGGGGGTTCTGGTTTTCTCCCCATAAGTCCCAGCAATAATACTGTCTCCTCCCGACAGGAGGGCACAGTGCACGTTCCCCTGAAGCTAAGGGCTGGCTTTTCTCTCTACAAAAAGGTAGAGCCGTGTGACCCTGAGCCACGAACCCCTAAGTTCAATCACCCCATCTCAGTTCTCCAGTTCCCACCCAGCCAGGTGTGGGCCCACTCCAGTGGAGAGCCCGTGAACAGGCTCAAGGGGCGCACATCAAGGGCTCCCCGGCTCTCTGAGCATCTCCTGGCAGCTCCTGCGGTTACAAATTACAGCTTTTCAGAGGTGGCTTTTGAAGTGAGGGCTTAATTACTCCCAGTCAAGAGCCCGTGGGGCTTGTTTTGGGGGCCCCTTGGTTTTTCATCGTGATAAGAGGAGCTTCAAGTGGATGCCTGGGCCCGGAGAGCAGGGCCAGCTCCCCTGCTCGCAGCCGCCCACAGGGACCAAGCGGCATTCTGTCAGCGGGCACCTCATAGGAGGCGCCGGAACTTCCCAGGGAGAGCACCCTGAACAGAGCGGGCCCTGCCCAACAGCCCACAGCCAGGGCAGGCACCACCCACCCCTTCTCTGCCACAGACACCCTCAGGCCTGGAAGACCAAGCAGAGTGCCCATGCTCACCTGCAGCTCGTGGCCAGGCTCCTCAGGACCCACCTCCTGGAGCAGACAGATGGGCATCAGGAGGCCAATGACAGGGCAGGCCACCCCGTGTGGTCCTGTCTTTATAATCTCCCAGCACCCCCACCCACCCAGAGCCCCGCAGTGCTCCCGCAGGCTCAGTGCAGGCGTCTCCTCGTGTCCTCCAGGCCTGGCAAGGCCCAGCCACCGGGCTGTGTGTTCCAGGGGCCGCTGGCTACAGGCCAGGACAGGCTGGACCAGGCTCTCCCAGTGGCGACAGGCGAGCGAGCACAGGTCTGACCACGGTCATGGATGCGGCTCAGAAGGTAGGAGGCCCCCGGGGAGTCTGAGACCCTAAAAACCCAGCAACGCCCTCAGAGAGCCACAGACCCAGGCCCTGCCTGTTCAGCCAGCACACGCTGCCCTGTCCAGTCAGTCTTGGCCTCAGGATATGACACTGCCCCTTCCCCTCCCTCATGCACTAAGCTCCTGTCCGATCACCGCCACCCCCAGGCCTTGGCACAGGCTGTTCTATGTCTGAGACAATCCCTCCCTTTGCCACAAACACCTGACCCTAAACAAGCCCCAGATAAACACTCCGCACACCCTACCCCCACCCCTGCAGCCCAGAACCCAGCTCCCTGAGCCCCACAGATGCCTCTGGGCACACTCTCCCCCGCAGGTCCTTTCTCTGCCCTGGGACTGGGAGAGGTGGCACCCCCTTAGGCACCATTCACGGAGAGAAGGATCACCTAACGAGGGGATCCTCCCATCCAGCCCTGGCCAGCTGGCGCGCGGTTCTCTGTCGCCAGCCTGGAGCGGCGCGGTGCCCTCGCCTCCTGGGGGCCCAGAGGAGCCCCGGGACCGGCCTGTAGGGCTCTTTGTAAACAAAGCTGTCCCACTGTTTCACTCATTCTACACCTGGTACCCGGAACCACTGAGCTGCATCCTCATGCCAGAGGCCTCATCAAGGAGGGGGCTGTGGGCCCCTGACACCGTGAACACACCCGAGGAAGGGGGGCTACTGGCCGACATCAGGATCTCAAATGCAGCCCACTGCTCCCCAAGTCCTGCTCCTCCCTTAGTGAGCAGCCACCTCATCCGTCTCACCCTCACGGGTCCCCAGGTATTGACGGCTCACCCTAATCCTTCCCCTGCAGCCCAGCCCTCCCGCCCCACACATGGTGCTCACACAGGTCCCGAAGCTGTGCCCTGCTCAGAACTCCTCTATTTGGAGCCACCCTGTCGGCTGGCACTCCCCAAGCCCTTGGTGCCTAAAGAAACACAGGTGGTCTTAAACATTTGAGGAAGACCTAGTAAGCAGTTAGTTATCATGTGCCCCATGTTTTTGTGCATCAGTCACCATTCAGATGAAAAAAAAACTGAGACTCAGAGGTTGAATAGCTTGCACCAAGTCACAGAGCTAATGCAGGGCTGGGATCTGAACAAGGTCCGATTTTAACGCAGGGAGGACTCAGGGAATACTAAGCACTTGGCAATGGCAGTGCCCAGCCCGAGGCCTGGAGCGCGCTCTCAGGCTGGGCCCCGCAGGCCCTGGGAACAGGAATGAGCGAGGCTGGTGGTGCCAGGACCTGAGCTGAAGGCTGCAGAGACCTCAGCACACTAGGTCGCCGACTCCTGCCGGCTGAGGCTCCTGGGGCCTGTGCCACCCTGGCCACGGGCATTGCCCCCTCCCCTTTCCCGCCACAAGGAGCTTCAAAGAGGCCCCATGTGGGAAGATTTTACAGAAAAGAAGAGGAGAGAGATTTGAAAGAAAATTGCTAAAGGGAAACACATGTGAAAATGAAAACTGGGGCAGAAGGAGAAGGTGGAAGGAAGGAAAAGACGATGTTCGAGGATTGTAAACTGAGTCAGAAAGCCCTGGTACATAACAACCACAGTTTCTCTCTGCTACGTGGGGAGGCCAGCAGCCCACTCCCTGCCTTCATTTTCCCTTTAACCTGGTAGGATGGAGCAACATGACCTTAGATGACACGCAGGAAGAGAGAAATAGGGAAAGGTGCCTTGTACGTAATCCCGATGACAATGGAGCCATGGCCCATATTCAGTGCAAGAAGAAACCTGAGGCTCAGAGAGGTTGCTCTGCTTTCCCAAGGTCACACAGCTGATGAGCTGAATCTGAGCCTCAGTCTGCTGTGTTCAAGGTCATTTCCATGAACTGCATTACAGCGTCCTTTCATAAATCCTACCACCATCACAAGGTGGTTCTATGCCCTTCCTGGAAGAAACTGGGCAAATTATGTAAGTTCTTAGAGGTTACCTAGTTTTTGTGTTTCATTACATTCGAGATGCCTTTGATTTTAAGATGCACTGTTATTTCAAGTACCCCAAGAAAGAACAGGCACTGCCAATTACATTATAACCACCAGCGAATGCACAACACATTCCAATTTGAGAAGTTGAAATGTGTGTGTGTGGGGGGGGGGGGGGGAGGAAGTATCTTAGAATCTATAAAATACAGTGTGAATGAGCAAAAGTGGGGGATGGGGATTCAGTCCCAGTTCCTTAGATGAGTGTGTGCACTGAAGAGTAGATGACAACTCCATGTATGCATGTGTGTGTACACACACACACACCCGTGCTGCGACAAGACCTTTCCTTGCTAATAACTGCTGCGATCTTGCAGGCAATCGCACAACAAGCTGTTGTCAACAGGAGCCCTTTATTTTGCCAGGAGACCATCAAGTCAAGGAGGCGGTGCTGGCTGAGCTGCAGACTTTTGAGCAGCCAAGCTAGTTGAGCAGGTAGGTTTGCTCCCTGGAAAACTACCAGGGGCACTGACCCAACGTGGGGGGTGGCTGCCCAGCCCACGCCGTTCTGTCTGGCTCCCCTCCACGTCTCCTGGGCCTGCGGGCAGCCAGGGCCGCAGATGCTGTGGGCTGGCAGGCGGGCAGCACTGCTCCACGCCAGCTTTCCAACTGGGCATGGGTGGCTGGACGGGCAGGCCCCAGCTGGAGGTAAAGGACATCCTATTCTTAAGATTATATATATATATATCTGGTGGTTCGTTTATTTGCTATTCTGAGAAACAAATAAAATAAATGGGGAATATTTAAGGTTAGCTCCATCACTGAGTGAGCATGGAAATGCTTTCTTGTGAAACAACTCGATTGGGAATCAAACCTGCAACCTATCCATATAAGGGATGATGCTCCAACCAACGGAGTCCCCTGGCCAGGGCAGCAGGACCCTAACGAACAAGACAACAGGTCACAGATAACACCTGAAATAGACTCTAAGCCTTAGAGTCAACAGAGTTGGAAAAACCACCCATCAGCCACCAACTGAGCAAGGTGCAGCCCCCTCTCCTTCTCTTCCGGAGCCAGGCCTGCCTCTCGGAGGAAGGACCAGGTGCAGCCCACACCACGCCCCAGAGAGAGGGCTGTCACCTCGATGTGCTTTGCATCTCAGTCCCCGATTGCCACGTGGGCACCGGTCACCACACCCCGGCCCCCGGTCTGCGCCGGTAGAGGCTGAGTTGGTTTTCTTAAAAACACAGAAGCCAAGGAAGCGGAGCGTACTCCTCCTGGAGCGGCCCTCGGGTGATGGTGTTTTTGCCCTACCGCCTTCCTGTTTCGGTGTTGACATCTTCCCTGTAAGAATTCTGTCAGGTGCTAAGGTTATGAGTCACAAGGATCAGACCAGTAGGAGCTTGCAGGAACTAAAACGAGCAGGTCGCTCATATGCCAGGCACTGTCTTAAGTGCTTTTCATACATTTACACACTTGATCCACATAACGAACAACCTTATGAGGGAGGAACTAGCATCATCCTCATTTCACGGATGAGGAAATGGAGGCACAGAGAGGTTAAATACTTTGCCTGAGATTCCACAAACAGCTACTGGCTGAGCCGAGATTTGAACCCAGACATCTGATCAGGCCCTTGGGCACTATATTCTCCTGCTACCTAACCACCCATTAGCCACCAATAAAGCAAGTGTCAAACATACGCTGGACAATTTAGGTCACAGTGGCTCATTTTATCATTAAAAAAAATCAATATATATTATTGATTTCAGAGAGGAAGGGGATCAAGCCTGCAATCCAGGCATGTGACTTGGCCAGAATGAACCAGGGGCCCTTCCATCAGTAGGCCGATGCTCTATTCACTGAACCAAACCAGCCAGGGGCTCATTTTATCTTCACCATCACCCTAAGGTAGATACCATTATCAATCCCATTCTACAGACGGGAGAGTGAGGCTCCGAAAGGAGAGGTAGCTTGTCCAAAGATCCACAACTAGCAAGCAGCAGAGCCAGAATCTAGATCCACGTATTTTCTGATCTGGTATTTTTTTCTACTTGACCAGGCACTGAACATGAGGCGAAGGCGTCTGTTTTGAAGTGGGTCTTCCTCCCAGGAAAACCAGTGGTCGGGGAGGATAAACTCGCTCCTTCTCTCTCTCCATTCGAAGGGGGAGATGGAGGTCCCGTGAAGAGCAGACCCCACAGGCCACTTGAAATGGGTGGCTTCCTTTTTATGGCAATGGGCTTGCGCAGTGCAGAGGACAGTGGGGTGACAAAAATGACTCAACAATGAGAGCGTTCCCACCCACTCTCCTACACTCGGGTTCTGTTTAGGTCTTCCTCTTTCTGATCCCTTAAAGGAGAAAGCGCCATGAGCAGAGCCACAGGTATTAGCTACCGGCTTCTGTTTTCATTTGAATCATGTGCACACTCCAGGGAAGATGAAGCAGGTTGAATCAATTGAAAATAGGCCCCACAGTCAGAAAACTTCCCGTTTCTTGAAGGAAGTCAAGAAGTGGGGTTAGACACCCTGGTGTTACTAGTACCAGCCTGCTAGTGAGAGTTGGGATCAGAGGTCACCTGGACCCCACAGCTCTGGACCACCACGTTCCCACTTCAGACCTCCATGTGACACTCTAAGTATGCACACAGTTCTGGTTGCCTACTTTCTCCTACACACCACACACACACACACACACACACACACAAACACCACACCGCACATACACACACACCACACACACACACACCACACACCACACACCAAACATACATATACACCACACCACACACAAACTCATACACATACCATACCACACCACACCGCACACAACACACACACACACACACACACACACACACACACCACACACACACACACACACACACACACACCACACACACACACACACACACACACACACACACACCATACCACACACACAGCACACCACATACACTCACTCACGCACAGGGCCTGGCTGGACAGAGACTCCTTAGGAGACCAGGGCATAAACTGTGCCCACTGCCCATGGGTCTGTGGAGTGAACAGAGGCCCAGGACCCCTGGGCTCAGGAAGGTCAGAAGCTCAAGAAGGAGAAGAGGAAACAGCCCGAGGGGAGGCCGGCCAGAACCGGACAAGCACAGCTGCCACCGCGCTGCAGGTCTCAGAGGCTGAACTTGCCACACACCCCCCCTCCCCCCACAGCTCTGACGGGAGCACAGGGAGATGGCCCCACAGCGCCCTGCCTGCTTAGTGCACGTCACCGGGGTGGGCTCTGCTGGTCCCGTCTGTGTGTGGGAAGAACAGTCTGGCAAGAGCTGTTTCCACACTCCTGTGGACAGCTTATCTGCACTGACAGGCTGAGGGCAGGAAAGTCCACAGCAGCCACGACCACACAGACACCTCCCCCAGCAAAGGCCTAATGGCCAAACCTCTCAACAGCCCTGTTTGAGGTGGGCAGAGACAGGAAATGCATTGTGGACAGATGGATTGCTAGACTCAACTGTACTGCCCTCCTGCTCTCCCTCCTGGGATTCTGGGCGGTGGCTTGGCCACATCAGCCCCTAGCCCCTGAATTTTACACTGCCCGCCTCACTCTGCCACAGGACAGCTCCCCTGCAGTTCCGCGGACACACCTCATCAGCCACGGCTCCGCCTTCAGGCCTTTGCAGTTGCTGTTCCCTCCGCCTGCAGCTCTTTGGTCAAGATGCCACCTTCTCAGGGAGGCCTTCCCTGCCCACTCCATTTAAAACACAATTCCTCGTTCAGCACTCCATACTGCCCTGCCTTCTCTCCTGCCAGCCCACTCACTGCAGGTTTTACCTGTTTCCTGCCCCCTCTGCCACCATGTGAGCTCACGATGGCAGGGACTGTGGCCTACTGTTCACTGCAGAATCTCCAGTGCCCAGCACAGAACCTAGCACAAATTAGATGCTCAAATGTTTCTTGAAATAAAAAATAAAAAAATTGCTGCCCTGGTCCATGTGGCTGAGCTGGTTGGCCGTTGTCCTGTGCACCAAAAAGTTACCGGTTTGATTCCTGGTCAGGGCACATGCCTGGGCTGAATCCCAGGTAGGGGTGAGCAGGAGGCAGCGAATTGATGTTTCACTCACATTGATGTTTCTCTCTCTCTCCCTCTCCCTTCTTCTCTAAGAAGCTTAAAAAACAAACAAAAACAAAAACAAAAAAACTGCCTGTGAGAGCATGTGGGCAGGGGCTGGGCAAACAGAAATGAGAAAGGGTCTGTGTCCTGGAATGCCACCTGATGCCACCAGACTGCCATCCCACAAGCAGGAGAGATGATCACACCACGTCCAGCAAGATCCAGGTGGACCTGCCAAACCAACATGACTGTCTCGGGGTGCCCAGCCTGGAGACCGGGTAGTAGGTAGACCTCTCCTCGTTGGAGAGGCCAGTGACTTAACGCCCAGTGACTGAGTCAGGAGCCAGCATAGTGGACCTGGAGGAAAACCAGAGCCCAACCCCAGATTCCGCACACCTGGCCAGGCCAAGGCATGACGCCCCACGATCAACACCAGGCAGCGGGCAGACGAGAGAAAGATGCTTCCTTTCCAAAGCCCAACGAGCACCCCCTGCCCAAGGGGACAGAGCACAGGGCCAGCGGGTGGGCACCCTCTGGCCAGGCTGTCCCTCCCCTGGCCATGGCCCTCGGTCCCTGAGGCGCGTGCCTTCCAGGAACTGTTCACCTGCTGCTTTACTGGGAGCCTCTCCCGCCCCCTCCACCTCCTGCCTTCCCCATGCCTAAAATATGTAACGTGAAGTAAAATTGTGAAGCCCCTCAAAGCAGGACCAATTGTGAAACAGCTCTTGGCATAACAGGCCACATCAGAGGAGGAACTGCAGCCGTGGGAAGGAAGTTTCTAGCCACTTTGGGGGACGGGTGTGTGTGTAGGGGAAGGGGGGCGGGGGGAGTTACAGGAAGAGCTGTGAGGGTCCTGGGTGAGCCGTCAGAGAGAAAGCCCTGCCCTCGTGTGGGCAGCTGGTTTTGGTAGGAGAGGCGGGAGCGAGGAGGCTCCGGAGGGGCCAGTGTGCTTTAGGGGAGGGCACCAATGCTCTGAAGAGAGGGAAGGGGGTGGGGGTGGGGGAAACACGGCCTGCGGAGTATCCACCAGGAAGTGCTCACGCTGTAGCCCAGAGCCTCCCCAGGGCAGGCTGCTCCAGGTGTCCTAGTTTCTTCTCCCTTTTCTCCCCTCCCCGGGCGGAAAGCCCTCTCCATGAACTGACGCCAGGCAGTCTCCACTCCTGATCTTCCTTGGGACAAAGGTCATACCTCGCTAATTTAGCTCCTCCCCTAGGCACAACCTTATCTCCACAGGGCCTTAGTCATCCACCCCACCCCCTCCACCAAAGCCCAGGGTCCCCAAAATTACAAAGCTGTCCCCCCCAGTAGGTGGTTTACTCAAGCTGCTCAAGGTCCATGGTCTTCACTGGCTTCCCTCATTTCTCCAGGCCACACATTGGGGGGTGATGGGGGGGGGGGCAGGACGATACACACCTCATAGACACCGCGCGCGCGCACACACACACACACACACACACACACACACACCCCTCACAGACACCTTACACACACACCTCACAGATACCTTAGAAGACAAACCAGATCAACTAGCCTAACAGCTCAGAGGAGTTATCAGTCTCCCAACTGACTACAAACGTCTTCCGGGCAGTGTTTACAGTAGCCCCTGGGCATGTAATTAGCAGTTGAAGGCTTGTGCCCAAGTCTATCTGGGTAAGCTAGTGCTCTGGAGGTAGCAAGACACAGGGACTCCACCGAGGCTGTTCGCTGGTTACCGGAGACAGAGGTCCCCACTGCCAAGGTCTGGGAGGCACACAACTGGTGCCCTCCCAGCTTTGAGATTCCTTTTCCATAACCTGACATCAGGGTAACCACACCTCACCAGGGGAAGGACCTGGGGATGCCTCCGGATACGCCTGCCCCACTCCCTTCCCAGGAGCCCAAGCCGTGGGCGCTGCCTCCAGGGAGGGTGGCCAGGGAAGGAGTGATCACCAGAAACCAGCCCAGGGGGTGCTGCCCCGGCTGCGTGCAGGAAGGTGACCTAGAAATAAGTTAGTCAAGGAACATGGCATGTCCCTCAGGGCCCAGTGGTGTGTGTGTGTCCGTCACCTCCAGCCACCTCGGGAAGAGCGGGGCTGGGGAGACGGGGACATGGGAAAAGGGGGCACTGGTGGGTATGCAGGGATGAGCAGGGGAAAGTCCCGGGCTGAAGAGGGACCAAGGTCCTCACGGAATAGAGGAAAAGTGGGAGGGAGAGTGGGAAAGGGCTGTGACAATAGCAACTACTGCCAGGACCCACCCGCGCTGACTCCGAGGGCGCGAAGAGGTGGGAGTCCCGCACAGCTCGGGCCTCCGCAGCATCCTGGCTGGGAAGGGACAAACCCCCAACTAGGCTGGCCGTCCCTCCGGCCCCGCAGAGTCCCCCAGAGAGAAGAGAGGAGCCGGGGAATAGGCTCGGTGCCGCCGCCAAGAGCTGCGGGGAAGCTCCCCCGCGCACAGCCCGCTTCGGGGCTCGGCGGCGGGGGCAGGAGCAGCGCTGCGTCAACACCCATGGGCAGGGGGTGGCGTGGGGTGGGAGGATGCTGGGGTGATGGTGGGACGTGAGGGTCCCAAAGGAGACGTCTAGACCAACGACCTCTTTTCCTGGCAACTATCCCCCCCCAAAAAAAAACAACTTTCTGAAGCTGCACCTGAGACAGAAGCGGCCACCTCCCTCCGCGCCCCAGCGCCAGTCGTGCCCACCCTCACACCCCTGGGTGCAGGCACAGGGCCCGGAGCGGGCAGCGGCTTCTCCTCTCGGCCAGCGAGCCGCGGGCTGCAGGTAACCTGACCTCCCTCCGGGCCAAGGCCGAGAGGGCGGCCCCTCCCGGGGCGGGAGCTGGCGCCGGGCTGCGGGCGGGCGAAGTTCCACGCTCGCTCCGGCCACTTCCCTGGCCCAGGGACCGGGGCGGGCCAGGTGCCCCTCCAGCCCGAGCCCTGCGGCCGCTGCTTACCTGGCCCCCGGGGGCCGGCGGGGTGCGCATTCCAGGTCCGATCGCAGGTCGGGGCGCCGCGGAGGAGCAGGCGGACACGGGTGGCTCGCGGCGGGGAGGGACGTGGCGGGCGGCGCGGAGAGAGCGGCACAGCCCCGCGGCCGGCGGATCGCACGCTGCGGCCCCCGCGGGAGATGCCGGCCCCGCCCCCGCCCGCGCCGGTTGCCGGGAGACCCGCGTGGGCCGAAGGGTTCTTTGTATCAAAGCGGCCGTGACATCACGAGGCGCCCGGGATCCGAGATCGAAGGGGCGGGACCTGGGGCTGGGGGCGGGGCCCGAGGAGGCACCGCCTGGGAACCCGAGCCACGTGGGGCGGGCCCAGGTAGCCACGCCCCCTAAGGTAAGGGGCAGGTGTCTGGGGCGGTGTCGACCAATCGCCGCGCGGCCAGGGGGCGGGCCCAGGCGACGCCCGTCCCAGGGGGCGCTGCGGTGAGCGGAGCTGGTCGGGGCCCTCCGGAGCCTGCACCGCCAGGTCACCATCGCCCGTTTGCGGAAGACCGGAGGCAGTTCCTCCACCCGCGCCTGCCTGGCGGGCTCTGCGGCTGCCGCTGTCCATTCAGTGCACTCTGCTTGTGGTCACCGCGCTGCGAGACTCTGGCCAGAGCTCCCGGGCTCACATCTGCGAACCCCAACGAAGACCTGCCAACACCTACCCCCAACTTCTCGCCGCCGCCAGAGTCTCGTGGTGGCTCCTACTTTGACTCTCATCCTGCATCCCGCCGATAACCTTACCATTTTTTCGTGGGAAGTCCAAGTTGTCTTCATAGCCAGCCCGGTAATACAAAGAGGCTACAGGAGCTGAAGCCGTGGCCAGCAGTTCCCTGGGTTAGACCCTCCTCCTGATGTACCCAGGTTTTGGGTTCCTCCGGGTCAGGGCACGTACCAATCAGCAACCAATAAATACATGGATAAGTGGAACAGCAATCGATGGTTTCCCCCCCTCTAAAAATCAATCAATGACAATACAAAAAGACAACAGAACTAAAACACAAAAAGGAAAGGACCCTTTCTGTTGAATCCTGGTAAATACAATGTAAGTCGAAATGTCACTATGCTCTGGATTAAAAGGAGGTGAAGGTGCAAAGCAGCAAACATTGCAAATGTGGTTTCCCTTTCCCTGGATGTTGCGTTGTGTAACTGGGCCGAGGGAAACATTTATCTTCCTGATTATCTGGCCCAGGTCAGGGGGAAGCCACCTTTGCTTTTCCTGAGCTTTCATTGACCAACAAGGTGGCACTTTGGTATGGTCAAGGCCTGTCACCCAGCCAGCTGTCCCCGTGCACATGCACACACACACACACACACAGAACTTTCCAGCTTTCTGTCCTCTCTGGCTCCTTGCTCTCAACAACCTTCTCCCCAATCTCTCTCCTGCAAATGAATTCACGGCTGCCCCTTCGTTTACCAGAATCTGTCTCTGAGATAAAGCATCCCACTGGGGCTCCCAGACTTGCTGGGGGCTCCCCCAAAAAAGAACAGCATTCACCAGAGGCAGACCTGGCAAGGGCAGTGTGTGAGGGGAGGAGGGTGCAGTAGGGGTCAGGTGGAAACGCCATGGCTGCTGCTTACACCTTTCAGTTCAGAGGTGTAGCAGGGACAGCTACCCAATCACTTAGCCGTCCCTGACACACAGGAGCCCTGTGGTGGATCATCAAGAACACTGGCTTTGGCCTCAGACAGACCTGGATGTGATTCCTACGGAGCCAGCTGTGACTCTGGGAGTTCTACAACCTCTCAGTGTCTGCATCTGCGGAATGGGAACGGCACAGTCTGCCTCGTGGGTTGTGCACCCTGGCACAGAGGGTACACTTTATTGTAGGCACTCCTCAAAGATGTGGGACAGGCCTCTGCACCTTGGGCCTGCTCTCTGCCTTCCCAGCTTCACCCCAAGACCTTGGCAGCCTCTGTAAAGTTTAAGGGTGTGGCTAAGTCCAAGGGTTCTATCTCAGTTTCCCCTCTTCCTTTTGGAGTCTCATATGCCCCTAGGACTTCGGGGCCCCAGAGAGCGGCCCCGTGACGGAATCACCCAGAACGGGAGAACAGTACCCAAGGTGCTCATTCCTTCTCTGGTCCCGGCACTGTCCTAGGGAAGGTCAATGAGAAAGTCGGGTTTGTCAAGTCCCCTCCCTGCCCCCACCAGGGACAGCCCGATTGACTCTTTCGAGAGCTCAATGGAGCGGGCAGGGTTACTGGTCCCTCTTAATTTTCCCCAAAAGTAGTGGGGTGGGGGGCATCTCCGGGTATTTGCTGTGAAAGGCTGCACGACGAAGAAGAAGGTCACAAGATGCCAGCACCGAACCCTTCTGAGCCTGAAGTCTGCCCAGCCCTGCAGTTTCCCGAGGGGATGTCCTTCAATGTTCCAGAGCCTCGGCTCCCACCCCTACGAACTGGAAACAAGACTGTCCTCTTCCAGGGGTGAGGTTTAGTGAAATGATGAAATAAGTGTCCGGAACGATGCCACCTCCGGTGCTGCGGGCACTCAGAGCATGGTTGTGTCCTAGATGTTATAGAATCAAACCATTTACACCGGGAAGACTCTCTGGATACATACCTAATGAACTCTTCCCCAGCTATAGCTGGAAAGACAGACGCTCAGAGAGGGCTGGGGATTTGTGCAAAGCCACACAGTGAGATCAGATAAGCAGGGCCCGACATCAGGCTCCTGGCTGCCAGTGCGGGTTCCTCTCCTTTCCACTCTGACGGGGATGCTTTCCTGATGGAGGGAGACAGGCAGGCTGGGGAGTGGCGGGGCGTGGACTCCCTCACGGGGCTCACCCAGAGCTGTGAGAGCCCTAAGGGCGTCTGCCTTGACTCTTCAGGAGGAAGAACCGGCTCATCCAAAACAGAAACCACCTTCCAGGGACTGTAACCAGGAATAATTTTCCGAGGACAAAGCCACTGTGATTCATTCTTTTTATGACATGAAAGGGACTCTGCCATGGTCAGTACAAGACTACTCCCATGGTGTTGAAGGCTAGAGCCAGAGAGAAGCGGGTAGAGCACATGTGTCAAACACAAGGCCTGCGGGCCAAATCCGTCCCGCCAGGCCTTGCAATGTGGCCCGTACCGCGCTGTCATCACTGCACTCCGCTGCGTTTCCATCACAATGACAGTTTATGACTGTTCAGTAAACCATTCGGCCCGCGATTTAGGTTGGATTTTAGATTTTGGCCCCTTCTCTGATTGAGTTCGACACCCCTAGGGTAGAGTGTTGACAAGCGGGAGTTACCATCCTCCAGAAACTGATGGAGGTGGAAAACACGTGGCCGCTTGGGTGATCCAGGTGAAGGGAGAGAACACTAAGTTCTCCCTGTACCACAGCTTCCTGCCTGTGTCTATTTTCCTCCTGCTGTCACCATGCAGGAGGTAGCTCAACATCAGATGTTGTAAAGAGGTGAAAAGAGACATGTTTGGGGCCATATGGAAAGATGGGCTAAGCATGTATGGCATCGTTGTAACAGGAAAAGAGCTTTCTGAGAATTACCAAAGTATTAGTATTAGTCAAGCAACTGATGCCAACCAACTTAAAAAAAAAAAAAAAAAAGCATTAGGTCCAATGGTTCTCAAACTGGGTTCCTTGGGGTTCTGTGGGGACCCTGCCAAAGGGAGGAGATGCCCCAGGTGAGGGATAGCTCCACTTCTGTCTGCTGTACATGTGGACTGTGTGTGAACAAAGTACTTGCATAAGATGTCATGTGAACAAAGGGTCCTGTGGCTTTAAGGGTGTTTCAAATCACTGGTCTGGCCAGCAGGCCTATGAACCAGGAGGTCACGGTTTGATTCCCGGTCAAGGGCACATGCTCGGGTTGAGGGCTCGGTCCCCAGTGTGGGGTGTGCAGGAGGCAGCCGATCAATGATTCTCTCTCATCATTGTTGTTTCTATCTCTCTCTTCCTCTACCTTCCTTTCTGAAATCAATAACATACATTTTGTTTTTTTTTTAAATCACCGGCCTGGTATAGCCATTCCTTTCCCAAACAGAGGAAGGAGCCTCAGAGGTGGGAAAGAGCTTCTCTTCGCACAGGTGCCCTCAGAGGTGGGTCCAGGATTAGGGCCGAGCCTCATGACTCTCTGTCCAGTGCTCTCCCAGACAGACATCATCATCAACCAGGTCTGTCAACATCAGCCCAACCCTGTCGCACACTGGACATCCCTGTGCCCAGCCACAGTATGGCTGGCTGCTGCTCTCTGTGCGGGAAAGCCCTCCCGGCAGCTGGCGCAGGCCTGCCCACAGACGCTGCCCTCGCACAGTCAGAAAGTAGCAGCCCTGAGCATGAAGCCTCAGCTTTCCAGCCCAGAGGACAATTTCAGCCTTTGATATTGTAAGCCCAGGCTTCAAAAAGGAAAAACAGGCACTAAGGAGATAGGCAGGACTTGGGGTTCTGTGGCTTTAAAGGTGACCATTGACAAATGGGGGAACGTTGTTCCCAATCTCCCACTTAGAAACAATGGCAGGACATGTCTATCCCGGAACCCTTCCACTCCACAGGGCCTTGGCCTTTGCCTTGTCCGGGGGGCTGTACTGGGCCTGGAAGAGGAGGGCACCTGGGACCAGTCCTTCCCTGGAAAGGTGTGGGATGGACATTGCTAAGATCCCTTCCCGTTCTACAACCCCCGCTAGCCCAGGAACAGATGTGGGACCAGGTACGCATCCTGAAAATGGGAGCCCCTTCCACTGGCAGTCACCTCAGTGCCGGTGACTGTCCCGTGGCCAGGATGCCTTCCCCCGGGGCTGGCTTCCCTCGCCGTGTCTGGCTGGACGCTGGGCAGCCGGGGAGGACAAGGTCTGACTGACTCTGGCTGAGTGTTCCCAGAGACCACGCTCTATTTCTGTCAACCTGTGCACACTGAGCAATGGGTTTTCTTACTCACGCAAACCCAACGAGAGGGAAAATGGTGAGAAGACCTGCGTTTCCTCTGACTCATTCAATCATCTAAGAGGAGGGGGTGGCAGAGAAGGAGGAAGTCAGACCAATCTTTTAACTTGAACTGGGTGAGGCCAAGGAGGAAAAACTCCTGTCAGGTGACTGCAAAAACCAAGAGAGCATAAACAGCTCTCCTCTCCTACAAACGCCCGCCCTCCCCACCCTCCTCCTCTACCCTCCTCCTCCCAGGCCAGGCAGCCTGTGTCTCAGACTTTTAGTTCCCAAACTGCACCACTCGACTCACTGGGGGAACTAAAAAGTGTCAGTGTGTCCGGGTCATATCCCATAGCAACTGAATCCAAACCTCTAGGGTGGGAGTCACATATGAGCTGTTTTAAAGATTCCCAGGTGATTCCAATGCAACCGAGTTTAGGAACTACTTTGCTAGAGGCTTGCTGGCTACAGTGGGAGTTGAAACAATGACAGGGTGAAGGCATCATTTGCTTGTTCGTTCGTTCATTCATTCATTCATTCATTCATTCACAAACACGTAATGAAGAGCTTTTTTGTTCAAGGTGCTGGAGACACAGCTGTGATCAATACAGTCTTGGTTCTCCTGGTGCAGTGGTTGGCAAACTCATTTGTCAACAGTACCAACAATGGAAATTCCTTTTGAGAGCCAAATTTTTTAAACTTAAGTTTCTTCTAATGCCACTTCTTCGAAATAGACTTGCCCAGGCTGTGGTATTTTGTGGAAGAGCCACACTCAAGGGGCCAAAGCCACAGTTTGCCCATCACTGCCCTGAAGGAACATTCTGGTGGGGGAAATCAGACAGCGAAGAAATAAATGAAGAAATGGTTTACATGGCTCCTGCAATGAAAGAAACCAGCCTAGGATAGAGAGTAGAGAAACGTTGGGGGGCAGAGGTCTATTTTCACCCTGAACGTAGGCTAAGGTGACCAGATCATCCTGCTTTTGGTGGGACAGTCCCAATCTCTAACATTTTTTTCCCCATGACCTGTGGCATTTTAAAAAAAGTCCCAGTTTTTGGAAAGAATCTTTCCAATCTTTCCAATCTTTCAAAAAAATCGGGACTTTTTTAAAACGCCGCAGGATGCAGGAAAAATTGTTAGAAATCGGGACTGTCCTGCCAAAAGCGGTCGTAGGCACTGATTTTTGCTCCATGAGAGGGTCGCTGTGCCCCTCCTCGTTATCTCGGATTTTATCCTGCTTTCTGGCTAAAATAGCTTCCTCCTGACAATCAAGGTCCTGCCTCCTGCCCGTCACAGGGCCCGGCCTTCCTGCTCACCTCTTTCCCTCCGATCTCTCTAAGTTCTGCACACATCCTCCTCTCCTCTCTCTCAGCAATAACATGTGATCAAGGATCATGTATGTGTAGCCCACAGAGGATTTTAGGCTTGTGGAGGTAGGAGAGGTCACGTGGGACAGTGGAGAGAATCCCAAACTCAGGGTCAGAAGACCTAGACTTGAGGACTGACTCTGCCACTTACTGGCAAAGGGTCAGTCACTTCACCTCTCCAAGCCTCCGTTTCCTCACCACTCAAATGGAAAGACTCTGACCAATTCATTAAGAGCATTAAAAGGAAAAATGTCAGCCCAGACCGGGCGGTTCAGTAGATGGGAGTGTCATCCCGTACACCAGTGTTTCCCAAAGTGTGGTACGCGTATGCACAGTGGTACGGGAAGAGTTTGGTGGGGGTATGCACTGCACCGTGCTTAGCTGCGCCTAATTCTACGTTCTCATGAGTACAAGGGGTACTCAGTATTACGAAAATTATAGAAGGGGTACACATATGTCAAAAGTTTGGGAAACACTGCCGTACATCAAAAAGGTTTGATTCCCAGGAGAGAGAGAGAGAGAGAGAGAGAGAGAGAGAGAGAGAGAGAGAGAAAGTCAAAGAAAGACTTTTGGAAAGTATTTTGCAGTTATGGGACCTTTTCAGAAATTATCATCATCTAGGCCTATATAGCCATGGAATCACAGAAATCACAATAAAGTTTAAAAAGATCCTATCTTACAATTGGGAAACTGGAGAGAAGAGATGACTTTCCCACAGTCACAGGCTTGTTGATGGCAGAGGATCCACACTGACCCCAGGAAGGGGGAAGGGTCTGGAGTAAACGGGGGACACTATTTTAATATCAAACATTTTACTTCCTCTGTCCACTAAGCAAACTCCTATACATCCTTCAAAACCCCTCTCAGGTGTCTTCTCCCCACGGCACCACCGGACACCTAGGGCTATGCACTAGTCAAGGGCCCGTTCAGTCATTAGCAGGTGTGCACACATGTATATCCTGGGTATATTAACTCACCAGGGAGACCCTACACTTGGGTGCTGGGGTCCAAATGCTGCCTCCGTTGCCCTGACATCTACATCCTCAAGCTACAGTTTCTATATACAATGGGTCAGGCAGGATTTCGGGGTCCTGTGCCCAGCTCCTCTAGCTCCAAGCCCAGGCTCCTCCTTCAGCCCCCCAGCTTGGCCGCTGGGCTGTGCTCTTGGCTGGGTCACCCCCCAGCCCCACCAGAGCAGCTCTGGAATGCAGCCTGTCCACCACCCTCAGGGCTTTGCAAGAGGGTGTGGCCCAGGCGGCCTCTGACCCCTCCTGGGAGGTCTCCCTGTATCCTCATTCTCAGACTGTAATTATGACCTACACCAGGGTCATTCCGGGTCAGGTCGTTAATCTCAGGAATGCATCCCACTCCCCAGAAGAGAATTACGTTTAGATAAGGATGGAAGTCCATGAAGGCAACTGCACTTCTTAATTTCAGGCCAGAAGGACTTAGACCGAGCTGAAACCGGTTTGGCTCAGTGGATAGAGCACCAGCCTGCGGACTGAAAGGTCCCGGGTTCCATTCTGGTCAAGGGCATGTACCTTGGTTGTGGGCACATCCCCAGTGTGGGGTGTGCAAGAGGCAGCTGGTCGATGATTCTCTCATTGAAGTTTCTAACTCTCCCTCTCCCTACTTCTCTATAAAAAATCAATAAAATATATTTAAAACAACAACAAGAAAGGACGTATACCGGAGGGCTTGACATACCACTTTGAAAGCAGACACAGTCCCCCCACAGTGGTGCCCTAAATTACCCTCATCGCTATAATTAAAAAGCACCCCAAACCACAACAAACAAGCCACCCCATAAACACAGAAGCGGGGCTGCGGGCTCTGCTGTGAGAAGGCAGCGAGGGGGCCTGGGGAGGACGCGGCCGGTCCTGACGGTGGTTCCCCGAGGGCCCGGGGCCAGCAGCTCCCTGGGACCCGCCCGGGACGGGCCAGGCTGCCCAGGAAAAAACAGGCCGTCGCAGCGGCAGACGGGATGGGCTCAGCTGGAGCCGGGAGCGGCCTCCCGTCTCCGCACACACACCTCCTTTGTGGCTCCCCTTCCAGGGCCGGGCCGGGCCGGAGAAACCGAAGGCGCCTGGCCCCAGAACACTGAGCCAGTGTTCCTCCCGCTCAGGGGAAACCGCACGCCCGCCGGGCTCTGGCCGCAGCCCGAGGGCTGAAGGAGCCGCTGTGTTCAGGTAGACCCCGGAGAGGCCCCAGGCCCCGGAGGCCGGGCCGGGGAGCGGCCTGAAAAGAAACCTTTCTTCCAGGCCAGGCCCCGCCAGCCCGCGAGACCACAAGGCCACATTCATGGGAGTGACGTGCTCCTGGGAGCAGCCAGCCCCGGTGCAAGCCCAGCTCTGCCCTTACCTCCCATAGCTTGCACGTAGTCAACTCTATTTTTTATTTTATTTTATTTTTATAAATATATTTTATTGATTTTTTTACAGAGAGGAAGAAAGAGGGATAGAGAGTTAGAAACATCGATCAGCTGCCTCTTGCACACTCCCCCCCTGGGGATGTGCCCGCAACCAAGATACACATGCCCTTGCTGAAACCGGTTTGGCTCAGTGGATAGAGCGTCGGCTTGGGGACTGAAAGGTCCCAGGTTCGATTCCGGTCAGGGGCATGTACCTTGGTTGCGGGCACATCCCCAGTGGGGGGTGTGCAGGAGGCGGCTGATCAATGACTCTCTCTCATCGATGTTTCTAACTCTCTGTCTCTCTTCCTTCTTCTCTGTACAAAATCAATAAAATATATTTAAAAAAAAAAAAAAAAGATACATGCCCTTGACCGGAATCGAACCCAGGACCTTTTAGTCCACAGGCTGATGCTCTATCCACTGCACCACACCGGTCAGGGCTCAACTCTATTTTTTAAAACAATACATTTTTCTTTATTTCAGAGAGAAAGGGAGAAGGACAGAGAGATAGATACATCAATGATGACAGCGAGTCATTGATCGGCTGCCTTCTGCACGCCCCACACTCGGGATCAAGCCCACAACCCAGGCCAAATGCCCTGACCGGGAATCGACCTGTGATCTCCTGGTTCATAGGTGGACAATCAACCACTGAGCCACAGCGGGCAACTCTTGTACTTCACAGTAGCTCTGTGAACATGGAGTCAGTGACTACAATAGCTCCTACCAGCCCCTGATTGCTGCAACGTTTTCATCCACCGATCGATACGCAGCCTTGCTTTGAGTGTGTTTGTTTCAAGATCCCTCGTTTAACAGACGGCGTTGATGCGTTAACATTGAACTCTGCCAGCAGCCCTGCCCCTGGGGCCTGCACAGAATCGGTCTGACACGTGTTCTCCATAAGGCATGGCGCGAGGAACACACGGCAGCACGTTAGTGCCACGCGTGGGGGTCGCTTAAAACAGCAAGATCACCAACAGAAAGCCCCGAGTGCAAACCACTGAAAAGACCGCAGCCAAGACACGTTTACAGTCTGAGCAGAGAGAGGAGCAACATCTTGTTCAACCTTGGCGGGCGGCCCACGTGGTCGATACTGTGGTATTGACACGAATGATGGTGAAAACGCGGCCGGTATGGATGAGGGGAATGGGTGACAGGTTTCAGGAAGCAGGCAAAGTGCAAGTACAGATTCTGCCAAAAACGAGGGCCAACGGAGCAGCCGGGTCCGGTGCGGCCAGGCCTGGAGCAGCGGCTGCCAGGCTGGGAGCAGCCAGGCCCAGAGCGGCCGGGCCCAGAGCAATTGGGCCCAGAACAGACGAGTCGGGTGTGGCCAGGCCCGGAGCAGCAACAGCCAAGTCCAGAGCAACTGGGTCGGGAGCGGCAGTGACCAGACACGGAGCAGCTGGTTGTGGAAAGAACCAGAGCAACAGAGGCCAGGCCTGGAGCAGCCAGGCCCGGAACAGCTCGCTCCTCACCTGCCCCTGCCCCACGGCTGCCTCTCAGACATGGCTGGAAACTTTTGCGGGAACTTGAGGGTCTGCTGAATCAAGTGATGAAGGCTTAGATCTGGATGTGTTGAGTTAGTATAGTGCTGGAGTGTTGATCTGTGAGTGCCTTGGGTGGGGCCTGGATGAGGCTGGTTGTCCTATTTGGAAATGTCTTATGTGTGAAGTGTATCATTGGGCATGTGGAGGTATTATTGATATAAGAAAATGCTAAGTAACAGATTTGCTATCTGAAAAGGGATTTACTATCGGGGAAAGGGAGGGAGGAAGAGACTGAACATAAACTGTGCACCAATGAATGAGGATGAGGGGGCAGAGGGTGGGGTGGGAACCTGGTGGAGGGGGGAAGAAACGAGGAACCTGTGTAATAATATGAACAATAAAGATTGATTTAAAAAAAAAAAAAAGATCAATTGTAACAAATATAACTTCTTTTAGTTGCATAATGAAATATGTGAACATTGAAAAGACCTGCATAAACATTTTCCAAATAAATGTATAATGTTATAAAAATGTCACATGGGTAAAAGATCCATTCAAAGTTTAAGATATATTAATGTATTTAAATGTCACAGAATAGGAAAAGTTGATTTAAAAAGTTAGTTGTGCCGAAACCGGTTTGGCTCAGTGGATAGAGCATCTGCCTGGGGATGAGAGGTCCTGTCTTTTATTCCGGTCAGGGGCATGTACCTTGGTTGCGGGCACGTCCCCAGTAGGAGGTGTGCAAGAGGCAGCTGATCAATGACTCTCTCTCATCGATGTTTCTAACTCTAACTTTCTATCTCTCTCCCTTCCACTCTGTAAAAAATCAATAAAAAAAAAATATTTAAAAAAACAAACAAACAAACAAACAAAATGAGGGCCAACTGTGTGTTGTAGGGTTATTGGGGGGGTGGGGTGTGAAGTGAAATGACTCATAAAGAGTACGTAGCATAGCAATATTGTCACTTCTATTACTCGCTGAAGTGTCTTTCCTTGCACTTTTCTGCCTAGTGAAGCCCGGAGCCAAGGGTTTCAAATCTGGGGCTGGGTTTTATTTATTTTATTTTATTTTTAATATATTTTATTATTATTTTTTTTTTTACAGAGAGGAAGGAAGAGGGAGAGCTAGAAACATCGATGAGAGAAAAACATCAATCAGATGCCTCTTGCACATCCCCTACATCCACAACCAAGGTACACGCCCTTGATTGGAATCAAACCCAGGACTCTTAAGTCTGCAGGCTGACGCTCTATTCAGTGAGCCAAACCGGTCAGGGCTGGGTCTGGGTTTTAATCACACCTCTTCTTTTTGCCAGCCGGGAGCCCTCAGCCTAAGATAATTCTCCTTCTTCCCCCTTTCCTCTCCGGCTCTGCTTTCCCACTGCTCACCGCCGCTGAGGACTGTGGAATAGAAGGGACCAGAGAGACCTGTCCCCTCCGTAGGGCTTCCTTCCGCCTCCATGCACAGTTCGCAGGTGCACCCTCCCCTCCCACCCCCTCAGGTCCTTAGCTCCTGCGCTTGCCCCCACCCACCGTGCCACTCCTGCATCCTCAATTTCTCCTCTCCCTTAGTCCATCTCCTTACCAGACTATGCCCTGGCTTTGAAAAACCCCTCCTGGAATCCCATGAGGTGGAAAGGAGCAAGCCAGAGCATCGTGGGTCGGCATCCTACCGAACTCGCTTAGCCTGGCTCCCCTCCCTCACCCCCCCAAGAGTGACTTCTCGGTGGCTGCTGCTGGCTCCCAGGCCCTTCCTCGGCTCTAAATGTCACCAGACAGTGTCAGGCCGCTCTCTTCCCTTTTTTCCCATCGGTGGGTAGGGGTGGGGTCCCATCCCTTGCCGACGCCTCCCAGCCTGGACCTCTCCCCTGCCCTCCAGGCTGCTGCATCCCATCGCCGGTGGAGGGAGATGATTGGGGAGTGCCTTAGGGAGCACCCCCAAGAGGGAGACAGGATGGGGCTGGGAGAGGGACGTGCTGAGGTGCGTGTCACCAGGCCCCAGCTGATCCCACAGGCCTCTGAAGCCAGAATGGCCCTTCAGAGTTGCCCCCAAAGAGGCAAAGGGGCAAAACCCTGTATCCCCGCATGGGCCAGCCGTGGGATAGACGGCCCCCGGAAAGGGCCAGGCAGCCCCGCCCCCTGAGGGGGAGGCTGCGGCCCTTTCTGCAGACGGAGCACGAGGTCTCTGACCTGCAGCCGAGCTGTGCCTGGCACAGCACCTGTGGGTCTTCCCCTCCTCCTCCTCCTCCGGGAGGCCTCTCAGGCAGCAAATCCATCGCAGAACCTTTCCCTTCAAACCAGCTGCCTGCCTGGTCTCCCCCCCTCCCCCCCACCCAACCAAGGGCACCAACATTCCCCCAGACCCCCCGGCCCCCGGACCGCAGGTGAGAACATGGGCGAGTCCTGTCAGCTCCAGCGAGCCCACTTCCTGTCCCCACCGCCTGACCCGTCCTCGGTCCTTGACTATCTTCCTTCCCTACTCGAAGGCACAGCTGCCTAACTGCTCGTCCTCATTCATAACCACAACCTAAGGTCTCTTCCAAGCAAACCGAAAACCCCCAGGATACGCCCCAAACCTCTCCCCCGCTCCCCCCTACCCCGTGCTCTCAGGCTCCTGTGCCCAGATCCTCCTGCCAGTCCCCACTCCCATCACTCACCGGCCACGTGGCCTTCCTGCATCTCTCAAAGCAACCACACACTTCCCGCCTCAGAGCCTTACCCTTCCTGCTTTGTGCCCCACCCCCACCCCCACCGCCACATGCCCCCGGCCCTCCCCGGCCCCCACCATCACCCCCTCGCTCTGCTTCATTCCCCTCAAAGCCCTTCTCTCTGTCCCTGTTTACAGGACTGACTTTCCTGTGTACGCTTGCCTTCTCCCCTCAGAATAGCTCCTTGAGGGAAAGGCCCCGGTCTTCGGGGGGCAGCTGGGCCTGGGGTGCTCAAGGCCGAGCCTCCCCCATGCACTGGGGCTCCTCCTGGGTGGGGGTGAGGACTATGGAGGGAGAGATGGGTACTGATGGGCTCACCATGACTCAGATCGCAGGGCCAGCTTACAGCCACTTCCTGTGCCGGCCCCAACCCCCCAGGGCACAATCCGCTGCTCCCTCACCAGCTCCAGGGAGCCAGACACGGCTCCGCACAGTGTGTTTTTAATCCTCACCCAAGGAGATGATTTTAGAGGGAGAAAAAGGAGGGAGGAAGGAGAGAGCGAGAGCAAGAGAGGCGGGGGGAGGGAGAGAGAGGACATTGATGTACAGAACATAGATCGGCTGCCTCCCTATGTGCCCCAACCGGGGACTGAACCCTAAACCAAAAAATGACGCTCCAACCCACTGAGCCCCCCCCCCCCCCACACACACACACAGCCATAGGCTGAGCTCCCCCAGGTGGACAGGGACCTACCCCACCCTCCGGGTCCTGGCCCCGGGGTGTCCTGGCCGCAGGGTGTCCTGCCCCAGGGTGGCGTGCTCAGCTGGCCTCAGGTGAATTCCCTTTCCTGCTTCATGACTCAGCATTTGAGGGCTTACGCCAAGGCACCTCCCCACCAGACCAGCCACCTGCTTTCAGATACAGAAGCCCAGCCTGCCGGGCTCACTGCCACTGCAGGCACCAGGCAAGGGGCCTGCCAGCTGGCCAGGGACAGAGGGTGGCTCTCATCCTCACGCCTGCACTGAGAGCTCGGGTATCTGCTTCCGTCAACACCAGCCTGTCACCCAGCACCTCCCGCCTCCCCGGCTCCTGGCAGGACCAGCTCAGGGCAGCCCTGGGCTACCTCTCTGGCCTCTGCAAGGCCTGACTTGGAGGCGGGGCTTCACCACTGAGCTGGGTGCCCTTGGGCCACCTGTCGGACAGCTGAGCCTCAGTTCCGTTACCTGTAAAATGGGGATAATATTGTAACAGTATCTCTCTCGGGAGCAACGTATTGTGCAAATGTTACAACCTGGGATCCTTTACAAAGCTTCCATCACACACACACACACACACACACACACACACAGTTTTTCCACAAATGATTTTCAACCATTTGTTGCAGCTTCTACCAAGGACTCAAAGAAATACGAAAAGTGTCTTATGAAATATGAAAATCGACTTAAAAATAAAATGTGTATGGAAAACCCATCCGCTATGTGGCTGACTGTCTCCTCTATAATGACCTTCCCCATAAACTCCCGTCAGGTCCAAGGGTAAGAATCCTATATGCTCATGTACCTCTCTGAACCTCAGTGTTCACGTCTTTGAAAGGAAGATCAGAGTGTCTACCACACAAGACCGTTCTAAGGACCACCCCCCAAACAGGTTCAAGCACCTGGCAGAGGGGGAAGCACAGAGCAGGAGCTGAAGGAGAGTTAGCCCCCACCCCACCCAGCCCAGCCCAGCCCACCTGCTATGGACCTGCTCCCTCTGTTGGGTCATGAAAGCTCAGGGTCACCCGTTCCCCCGTCTGCCAGGCCTGTCTAGAAGCTCAGGGACAAGCCTATCCCCCCACCGTGGTTTTCTGGGTCCAATAGTTGGGCTCCGTCTGCTTCCCTATTTGTTTCTTGAACTCTGACCTTTGTCTTAATAATTTGAGTGCATCCTGTGCCTCTCCCTGTGGGAACCCCAGGCCTCACAGCACCAATGGCCCTTCCAGGAATACGTGAGCCAGGTGGGCAGAGCAGCAGGAGGAGGCTGGTGCCTGTGGCCCTGGGCGTGGCTCTGTGCTCTGCATCCACAACGTTCGTGCTGAGGATGCCGAGGGGGGGATGGGGGGGCTGCTCTGGGACACCGATGCCCCCGGGGGTCACAGCCACTTTGGTATGAGTAGTCGTAGTGTGACCACTGAGGTCAGGAAGTCACCTGAGCCTGCAAGGGCGCCTCTGCCTGTGTCAGCCCTGGGGGGGGCGGGGGGAGGGGCGTGGAAAGGGCTTTCGGCAGTCAGAGTCGGTGGAGGTTACATCCCAGCTCCACCGTTTCGTACGCAAGTCCGAACAGCAAATCCACTCCTCGTGCCCGCGTCTCGGTGCTCCTCATCCCAGAGTCGAAGGAGGATCAATGAGGTAACAGTTGCCTTTCCTTTCCGTATGTCCCAAGTCAAAATTCTCCCTCCAGGCGTCCTGCAGCTTTCTCGGACCATCACCACTGCCCTGGGCACTGCCTAGTGGATGATCAGCTGACGGCCTGGAGACCCAGCCAGACGGAAAGCTCCAGGAGGAACTCCTGGGCCCCTGGTGAGCACGAACTGCGAGGCTAGCTCACGAACGAGCGTATCACGGGCACGGCCTCTGCCAAAACCAGTTGGCTCAGTGGATAGAGCGTCGGCCTGTGGACTGAAGAGTCCCAGGTTCAATTCCGGTCAAGGGCATGTACCTTGGTTGCGGGCACATCCCCAGTAGGGGGTGTGCAGGAGGCAGCTGATCGATGTTTCTATCTCTCTCCCTTCCTCTCTGTAAAAATCAATAAAATATATATTTTTTAAAAAGGACACAAACTCCACCAGCACCCTGCTCGGTGCTTCATGCACAACATTGCAGCATCTCATACTCATGACAAATCTGAAAGGCAACCCAAAGTTAACTCGGGGGCCTTACTCCATGCCAGGCACTGGTCTAGTCCTATCAATAGTGGCTCATTTAGTCCTTCCCAGGCCCACCGGGTAGACGTGTACACATCTGGATTTCCCAGAAAGCGAATGAAGCTTAAACTTCTAGGACCATCACATGCTTGGGAGGGGCCACATGACCAGTGTGCTCACGTGGTCGGGAGCTTTCTAAAATCTGTGAGAGTAGGAAACATCGAGATCCTTTACCTTAAAGAGAAATCCATGCGTTGTAAGAGCTTGGGGTCCCACAACATCTGGTCCCACCGGGGTGTGCACCCACTCTCCCCATTTCACAGATGAGGAAGCTGAGGCTCAAAAAGCCGAAGTAACCTGCCAAAGGCCTTTCTATTCTGCCACAGACCTCTCCAGCCTAGGGACAGGATCCTTGGACAGCAGTGACACGTGTCCACCCAAGGGCAGCTTTGTGGTTGTGGGTTCTTAGCTAAGGGAGGGAGGGAAGGAAGACAGGAGGGAGGGAGGGAGGGAAGGAAGAGTGGGCGCAGGAAGAGAAGCTCTGAAAAGAAGGGTCCCATGTCCAGAGCCCTGAGCCCCAGCTCTTCGGCATCTGAGTCCCGGTTAACCTGACTATCTCCTGCCCCGCCCCCACCCTGCTGACCCAAATCTACTGTCTGCGTTTCCAACTCCTGACAGCCAGCCAGCTCACCCCAAATAAACCTGCTCTCCGTCCCCTTCTTCTTCTTCCCGGCCCCTCTGCCTTCCCCGTACCAGCCTGGGGCAAACAAGAGCTGGCAGGCGCTGTCCTCAAGGACAGCCCTCCCTTGCTGTTTTGCAAAGGCCCGTTTCAGCCGCCTGGCATTCAGTTACCTTCATTAGAATGGGCCCCGAGAGCCGGCTGGGCACTGACCGCTCAGGGCAGATTCTATCGCAGCCGGGATGAAAGGAGAGAAAAAGCCTGGTCATGGAGCTGCCTTTCCCCAGGCCACTGGGAGGGGACAGTGGGGGCGGGAGGAGGGGTGCAGTGCCCTCCAGCCATTTAAAACAAATAATAATAATAAAATATATATTTATTATTATTGATTTCAGAGAGGGAGGGGGAGGGAGGGAGAGAAACATCGATGATGAGAGTGAATCGTTGATTGGCTGCCTCCTGCACACCCCATACTGGGAATCAAACCCACAAGCCACGCATGTGCCCTGACCAGTAATCATACCGTGACCTCCTGGTTCATAGGTCGATGCTCCACCACTGAGCCCCACCGACTGGGCCTCAGAGCCAAGTTTGATGGAGAGTGACCGCTAGATGCTGGGCCAAATTTCCCAATCCCATCAGGACCGCTCAGAGAGAATTAAGTGAGAAAGAGAAGGACTGTGTAGGGGTGATGAGGAGGCAGAGGGAAGAGGGTTATCTCAAAGAAACAGCTTTCTGAATTCTAGAAAACTATTGGCTTCAAGACACCCTGAAGGCTTTAACGCTGTTCCCCCAACAAGGAAGTGATCTTGTTGATGTAGGACCAGGAGAGCTGCTGACTGGAAGATATTCTCAGATCAAAATGCAGAGATTTTCAGTGTGATTTCTTCCAGAAAGTGGAAACGAGCTCTGAGCCTAAGGGGCCATGGGCATAATGAAAACGGAGCTTCGGAGACGGAGCGTGGCGGCGTTCCCAGCAGCCTCTGTCCCTCTCTGGGGCTTTGGCGGCAAAGGGAGGCTGAGCTGCAGGGACACTGTATGGCCACCCGGTTTCCAGAGACTCTGCCTCCCCCGTGAGCAGAGCTGGGGATGGATCCGAACCCCAGCGTGTGTGAGTGAGCGCATGGGCGAGTGGGTGACGCCCTAATATATATATATATATATATATATATATATATATATATATATATATATATATAATTGATTTTTTTTTAGAGGAAGGGAGAGATATAGAGTTAGAAACACCGATGAGAGAGAAACATGGATCAGCTGCCTCCTGCACACCCGCCATGGGGATGTGCCCGCAACCAAGGCACATGCCCTTGACCCGAATCGAACCCGGGACCCTTCAGTCTGTAAGCTGATGCTCTATCCTCTGAGCCAAACCAGTTTTTCGGCTCCCTCACCTTCTTTATCTCACTCATCCACACACCAGCCTAGTGGGGCAGTGCTGTTGTGCCCAGTTTACAGATAAGGGCACTGAGGCCCAGCAAGGCTGCAGGTCAGGTGAGGCGGCACAGCTGACAAACAGCAGGGCTGGGGCGCCTGGCTCCCTGCTACACGCAGCTGCCTCCCCGCTGGTGTTCAGCACAGGATGGGATGAGCTCAGTGGTTAGCGCTCCCGGCGTGGCTTCGGGGATTTATCATTTCTGGCTTCAGGGATTTATCATTTCTGGCTTCAGGGACCACGTGCTGCCGCCCTGAGCCAGGGCCAGCAAAGCCCGAGCAGAGGAGCACACCGATGGATCACAACCCGGCTGAGGCCTTGGCCTGAGGACCAGGGCCTGGGTGGGGCCTGGAAGGTGACTTTTCAAGTAGAAGGTGTGGAGAGAACGACTCTAAGAGCTGGAATTTCCGTCCTGGGCCAGGCTGTGGATGAGCCAGAGGGACTGGGACCGTGCCTGCTGTCCCTGTGCCTCGCTGAGGCAGTTTCAAGATTCGAAATGCTTCCCTGCACGTTCCCAAGTGGCAGCTCCAGATCCGTGGCCGCCCCTCCACGCCCTGGCCAGCAGCCACCGTATTGGTGTAGCGAGGAGACAGACCAGTGGCCCCCAATCTCTCTGCAGCTAAAATCACCCGAGGAGCCAAAACCGGTTTGGCTCAGTGGACAGAGCATCAGCTTTCGGACTGAAAAGTCCCGGATTTGATTCCGGTCAAGGGCATGTACATTGGTTGTGGGCACATCCCCGGTAGGGGTTGTGCAGGAGACAACTGGTCGATGTTTCTCTCTCATCGATTTTCTAGCTCTCTGTCCCTCTCCTTTCCTCTCTGTAAAAAAAAATCAATAAAAAATACTTTTTAATTATATTTTTTGATTTTTTACAGAGAGGAAGGGAGAGGGATAGAGAGTTAGAAACATCAATGAGCAAGAATCATCGATCACCTGCCTCCTGCACACCCCCCACTGGGAATGTGCCCACAACCACGATACATGCCCTTGACCCGGATTGAACCTGGGATCCCTCAGTCCGCAGGCCGACACTCTATCCACTGAGCCAAACCGGTTTCGGCATAAAATATATTTTTAAAAAATAAAGTAAAATCACCCGAGGAGCTTCTAAAACGCTCCATGTCCAGGCCAGACTCCTGACCAATTAAATCTGGATCTGTGCTTGGGACCCGGGCATCCGTGCTTTTCAAGTTCACAGAGTGATCCCAGCAGCCACCGGGTGGCGCCCAGGGGACTCCCCAGGGTGTGGCTCAGGCTTTAATGAGCCTGTGAACAAGTCGCCTGGGGGCCTGTTAGTGCAGGTTCGGGCTCAGCGGGTCTGGTCCACCCGCAAGGCTGCAGCTCTAACAAGCTCCCAGGTGCCCTCCCGGCCCCGCTCGGAGCAGGGAGGACGGGGATGTTGGTAACGGCGGCTCCCGCAGTTGCTCCGGAGGGGAAGAAGGGCTCCCTGGCCGAGGCTCCCCGCCCTCTGACCGTCCGGAGGGACAGCAGCACAGGGAACTCTGAGGACCCCTGCACCCACTCCTTCTGTCTGGCCACTGGCTGGAAACAGGGCTGGGTGACCTCGTGGTGGCCCTTAGCCGTGTGCTTCGGGGATGGATGGGGACCGGCTGAGGGGCGGTAAGAGGATGGAGGTGTGGCCAGGATGGAGAGTCAAAGGCCAGGCCCAGGCTCAGGCCTCTGTATGGGGAGGGGGCTCGTGCCTCAGCCGTGCACCTGGTCCTCTGTGACAATGGCCTGAGGGTATCTGTCAGCCCGGTGGGCTGAGGGGCTGTGAGGTTGGGGCGGGGGGACTGTGGGGGATGGAAGCAGTGGGTAGGGGCTCAAGGGAGGGTCCATGGGTAGGAGGTCCATGGGCAGAGGGGTCGGTATGGGGTGGGTAGGGGTCCATGAGGGAAGGGGCTATGGCGGCTGCAGGTACAAATGGGTGGGAGCTTGGGTGTTGGGGGCTCAGCACGTGACCGAGCCAGGTTTACTGTGTTGTTCTTTACTGGTCGTACGTAATAGCTCCTAGGAAGTGATTTTTAAAAACTCCACATTTCTTTCTGTGAAAAAGCAGTCCCAGAGAGAAAGCCACCTGCTACCGGCAGTGATGGAAGGCGAGAGAAAATGAAGGGGTGCAAGAAATGAACGGTTCTGCCCTCGCTGGTTTGGCTCAGTGATTAGAGCATCGGCCTGCTGACTGAAGGGTCTCAGGTTCGATTCCGGTTAAGGGCAGGTACCTCAGTTGCAGGCTCGATCCCGGGCGCTGGTTGGGGCGCATGCGGGAGGCAACCAATCGATGTGTCTTTCTCACTCCGATGTTTCTCTCTGTCTCTCCCCCTCCCGTTCACTCTCTCTAAAAATCAGTGGGAAAATATCCTCGGGTGAGGATGAACGAAAAGAAATGAGGGGCTCTTTGCCAGAAGACAGAAGCAGAGGAGTAATTCCGACCGGCGCCCACATCCAGAGCCCTGTCCCTGTCGGTGTCCATCACACCTGCCTACGGCCCAGGCTGTCCCCTCCCCGGTCCTCACAGCGAGCCCGAGAGGGCACCGAGCAGGAAACTGAGGTTCGGAGGTGTGGCCCCACCTGCCCGGAGTGTCACTGGGACGCAAGGAGCCGGGGTTCGGACCCAGGCCCGTCTGACCCCGGAGCCCGCGCTCTCCTGTGGAGCCACGCCGCGCCTCCCAGGAGAGGGCCCCGTGGTCCAGGACGAACGCCTTCCCGCTGCGCTCACTCCCCTCCACGCCCACAGACCAGTGTTCCCCGGACCCCGCGCCAGGCATTCCGCACACGCTCGGTCCCAGCCCAGCGGAGCCTGCGCCTGGGAAGGCAGGCCTGGCCCTCCTGCCCACGGTTACCTCCCTTCGCGAAGGGCCCCGAGAGGCGGGAAAGAGCTCGGTGACCGCCACCGGCTCCAGTCCGCCTGTGTGCTCCGGCCTGAGCTCCTCCGTGCAGGCCCCGGGAACCCCAATAGGGTGCAGTGGCTTCAGGAGCCTCTGCGTCCGGGTCACGGCCAAGCTCAGGGCTCCCGAGGCTGGGGGAATAGGCTGGGACCTGTGCTGCCAGCCCCAGCCAGGCCTCCCACCGCTCCGGAAAGGCCTGGGTTTGTTCCTTGGGGGGAAGGCTGTCCTCCAGCAACACAGATGCTCCGGTAAGCTGTCTCTGACGCCATGCACACCCCTCGGGGCAAGTGAGGCGGGTCCTTTCTCCCAGGCGCTGAGGAGAGGCCTGGGACCCCGAGGCGAGGCGCGGCAGGGAACGTGGGCGCGGGGCCGGCCGTCTGAGCTGCCTGGCGGCAGGCGGGGGCAGCGTCCAGTCCTGGCTCTGCACACAGAAGGCCTGAGACCTCGAGCAAACCACTGAATCGCTGTCTGAGCCTCAGCTCCCTCATCAGTGAAATGGGTGTAATAGTGCCTACCGGGCAGGGTTAGTCTACGAAGACAGGATGGGAGGGGGGGTAGCGATGGGAGAGATCTGACAAGGTAAGTACCTGTGTGAGGCTGACATTCCAGCTGTCCCTCCCTCTGCCCCCCTCCACCCCCCACCCCAGCCCTCGTGTCTGGCTCCTGCTGAGACCTAGGTCCAACGGGAAGGCCTCCTTGTGCTGGGACTGGGGGTATCAGAAGGCCACAGAGAGATGGGATGGAGTGGGACAAGAGAATGATGGGGAGGGGGGAAGGGGAGGATGAAAGATTGGACAGACAGGCACAGAGATGGAGTCAGAAACAGGGGCGGGGGGAGGGGGAGAAAGAGAAAGAGAGAGAGAGAGAGAGAGAGAGAGAGAGAGAGAGAGAGAGACAGCAGAGAGAGGGTCCAGGCAGAGAAATGAGAGAGAGACAAGGTGAGAGAGAGGGACCAGGAACAGGAAGGGTGCAGTCAGTCAGGCCCCAGGAACAGCAAAAGGGGCCCTGCCCTGCCCACTCCCGCCCCCAGGGCTGCAGCCCCACGTTCCCTCTGGGTCTGCCCTCACCCTCTCCTCCACCCTGCCCTGCCCCAGGCCCGGGAAAACCCACTGGGGTGGGAGCAGGAACCAGCAGTGCTTCCCAGAGTTGAAGTTGGGCGCCCTCTGGAGGAGAGAGAGGAGAGGGGGTGCAGGGCAGGCTGGGAGCTGGGGGCCTTCTTAGGAAAGAGCTAGAATCCCCTGAACGAGGGGGCGGGGCCACAGCCAGGAGCCGGACCCCTCAGGGAGCGGGTGGGAGAATAGGCTCGTTCCTGGACCGCCCAGGAAGGGCCTCATTCCTCCCGTCCACACACCGGGCCCTCACTCTGACCGGGCGGGCAGAGCAGCGGATGAGGCTGGGCCCTGACCCGCCCCGGAGGCTGGTCACTAGGAACAAACACTTCCCGCCCTCCGAATTCCACTCTTTGCTCCAGCTGCTGGCCCCCGCCACCAGCCCGAACCAAGTGCTCGTTCACCACGCTTGGATTAGACATCCCTCTTCCCCCAGGTCTGTGAACCGGCCTGAGCCAGCCTCCAGCTCTTCCCCGCAGCCCTGAGCACAGGCTGGAGGGCTTCTCTGGCCTGCCCGGTGCTCCACAGACCAGCCACCGCCTCCCACGTCCCCCTGCAAAGCCCCCTTTAGCCTATCCCCGAGAATGTCCCCTGCCCTCTTCCCCTCCCAGCCTCCTCCCTCCTGCACCCTCTCCTCGGATTAACCCTTTCAAATAGCCCCCCCTGACCACCCACGCCCCGTTTTGTGGTTGTAGACGTCTGTGGAATGGTTTGCCAAGAAGACATCCTCAGTGGAACCAGTGAGGTCACCCACACAGAGGAAAGGAGGCGGGTAACGACATGGAAAATGGCCGATTCGCCATTGGCACCCAGTTTCCTCATCACCGGGGCAATCCAGACGCCAGGAGTCCCCGGGGAGAAAAGGACACAGTCTCACCGGAGGGACCTGGTTTGGGTGTAAGAACCCCCAGAAGAATGTGCTGGATCCAAGCGCACACGAAGACGGCAAATCGGATACCATTTCCAAGAGCGGTCTGAAGGAACCCAACCCGCGCAGGGCTGCTGTCCACGGAGACAAGGAAGTAAAAAGGAAACGTCGCTCCAGGGAGAGGGTTTTGCAAGAAGCTGAAAGGAAACTCTGTGACAGGGGACTCGGTATCAGGGATGCAGGATCTACAGGAATGCGGTTAGCACGGCCGCGGAGGACTTTCTCCCCTCTCCCGTGTAGCTGAGCTCCTGCCTGTCCATCCAGGGCCCGGCCGGCCGCCGGCCTCAGGCGACGCTCACAGCAGCACCCGGAGGCCCCCAAGCGCCTCCGCTGGGTGCTGGCCCCCCACGTCTCAGGGGCCTCTTAGCCTGGATTAAACATCCCCGGGGGAGCCCAAGCCGGTTTGGCTCAGTGGCTAGAGCGTCCGCCTGCGGACTGAAGGGTCTCAGGTTCGATTCCCGGCAGAGGCACATGCCCGGGTTACATGTTCCATCCCCAGTAGGGGACGTGCAAGAGGCAGCTGATCAGTGATCCTCTCTCATCATTGATGTTTCAGTCTCTCTCTCCCTCTCCCTTCCTCGCTGAAACCAATTAAAAAAGGAAGGAAGGAAGGAGGGAGGGAGGGAGGGAGGGAGGAAGGAAGGAAAGAAAGAAAGAGTCCCCGTGTGGAGAGCAAGAATGTTCCCAGTCACACGGCACGGAAGCGGACCAGGATGTGGTGAAGGTGGCTGCTCTGAAATGGGTTCTAGATGTAAAGTCAGCCTCAGAGATGGGAAGATGCTCAGCTCCCAGCCCCCGAGGTTAACACAGCCCCCCTCTAGGCTCTCTGGAGACAGAGAGCGAGTACACAGCCGGGCAGGCAGGGAGTCAGGGCTCCTGCCCAGGCTGGCCATCACAGAGGCTTGGGGAGGATGGGCAACTGGCCTGGGACCCCACTGGGAGTGCTGCCTCCAGAATCAGACTTTCTGCTTGCTGCATCTTCTGTTACCTGGACTTTGGTATTGTCAGGAATGCAGCAACACCAGGGCGGCGAGCTGCTGCTCAGCTCAGACAAAGCCCTGGAGCATTCTCCCTGAGGCACAGCAGGCAGGCCACGCCCTCAGCCCTGCCCGCCCAGAAAGCAGTCCGACAGGTGTGTGTGGGGGTGGGCTGGGGGTGGACGGCCCGTCTTGGGAATGTGCCCGGGGCTGGATTTCCTGGTTGTGCAGGAGCAGCAAGTGGGTTGCAGGATGCAAGTGTGGAAGGCAATTCTGGGGCGAAAGGTATTCACTCCATCTGCATGGTATGTCTCACAATAGATGCATTGTGACTTGAGAGATTCCAGCATTTTCCAGGCACTGCCCGGAGTGCTTTCCATGCCTTCTACTTTTGCAGTAACCCGCCCCCCCCCCCCCCCCAGAAGAAGACACCAGTTACAACTCCATTTAGCAGGAGGAGAAAGTGAGGCTCAGAGAGGTTAATTTGCAAAAGGTGGCCACACCGACCAGTGCCAGGGTCAGGATTCAAACCCAGGACCCAGGACCCCAAAGCTCATGCTCTCCCCATGTTTAAATGAACCCTTTGCCTGCTGGGCCCGTCAGGCGTGCCAGTACGTGCCTACTCCCTAGTCCAAAGCTTGGAAAACCCTCAGCCTCCAGGTTTGGATGGCAGCGCCAGTTCCAGCTGCCCCATCCTGCTTTGGGGAGGCCGGGGGTGGGGAGCTGGGCCTGAGGTTGCAGACACAGCGTCCCCAAGAGTTGGCCTTAATGAGAGGAGCGCGGAGGGAAACAGCAGAAGCTGAGCAAGCGGCTAAGCGCAGCTTCTGGCAGCGAATCTGTGCTGTCTGTCACCGCAGCCGAAATGTGGAGACAGGAACCTAGCAGGCCTCGCACATGGGGAGGTGACAGTCACCGCTAGAAACAGCACTTGCAGGCGAGGGGAGGGCGGGAGGAGGGGGAAGGAGGCCACAGAGGGAGGGACCCTCTAGCTTAGGGGTGTCGAACTCAATCAGAGAAGGGGCCAAAATCTAAAATCCAGCCTAAATCGCGGGCCGAATGGTTTACTGAACAGTCATAAACTGTCATTGTGATGGAAACGCAGCGGAGTGCAGTGATGACAGCGCGGTGCGGGCCACATTGCAAGGCCTGGCGGGACGGATTTGGCCTGCGGGCCTTGTGTTTGACACATGTGCTCTAGCCCTTCCCGTGGCATTGTGGGAGGGCTGGGGCAGGACCCACGCCACTGAGTCCTGCTCTGAGGGCCCCGGCCAGCAGGGTCCCCCCCGGGGGCCTGCAGGACATGCCCTGACTCTCGACCTGCTGAGTCAGCGTCTGCATTTGGGTCAGCCCCCTCCGAGGGATTCAGCCACGCAGGAGCTGGTGGTCAGAGCAACCGGCCACCCCCTTCCAGCTCCTCTCTAAGGCCCAGAGTGTGTGTGTATAGCCTCTGGGGGAGACCCCGCTGCTCCCAGAGAGGAGAGAACCTGCCCATCCCGCCGGGCAGAGGAGGCCTCCACACCTGAGACCCATCCATCTGCCGAGCCTCTGTGCCTGTTCCATTCCCGGTCAGGGCACATCGCCTGGATTGTGGGCTCGATTGCCAGTTCGGAGCGTGCAGGAGGCAACCAACCAATGATCCTCTCTCCCCATTGATGTTTCTGTCTCTCTCCCCTTCTCCCTTCCTCTCTGAAATCAATAAAAAATTTTAAAAAATAAAGTGTCAGCAGAATGTTTGCAGCTAACTCTCAAATGAGGCAGAAAAAAAAAAAGTAAAAACACACACATTTGCAGAGGAAGAAAGAAGTAACACTATGCAAACAATGGGTGAAGCTAGGGTGCCGGAGATGTGGGTACTCACTGTACTTCTCTCACAACTTTCCTGAAAGTGGATTTTTACACAGAGAGGAAGGGAGAGGGATAGAGAGTTAGAAACGTCGATGAGAGAGATACATTGACCAGCTGCCTCTTGCACACGCCCCACTGGGGATGTGCCCTTGACCAGAATTGAACCCGGACCCTTCAGTCCGCAGGCCGACGCTCTATCCACTGAGCCAAACCGGTTTCGGCCTGAGAGCAGATTTAAATTACAGGTTGGAGGAAAGTGAATCCGCTAGGGCTCTGCTACACCATGGTGACCCGCCCCTCCTCAGCAGAGCCTGGCTCTCAGGTGAGGAACAGCTACTGAGATGCTTGTTCCGGCTCTGACAGGGAGCGCCCTGGCCCCGCTGACCGAGTCCCTGTGGGCGTGGCGAGGTCTCTCTCTGGAGGAGCAAAGCCATGGCTCCCTGGGCCCCGGGAATGCTCCCTCCCTGAGCCTGCGCACCCCGGCAGCCAGGCTCCGCAGGGGCCGACACCTCAGGCCAGGGCCCTGGAATGCCAAACCACTCTCCTCAGAGGACACCTCTGGGGCCCCGTGAGAAGGGGAGCCATTCTGGAGGGTGAGGTAAGGCACTGATAAAGGGCACAGGGCCCCCCCGGAAACTCAGCACAGGAGGGCAGGCTGGGACAGAGGGAACCAAGGCGGGCTTCCTGGAGGGGGAGGTAAGACTTAAACGATGAGCAGAAGTTGGCCCAGCCACAGTGGGTGGAGGACAATCCAGGAGAAAGACAACTTGTTCAAAGTCTCAGAGGCAAGAGAGAAGGTAGCTTTTTCAAAACACGAGAAGCGGACGGGTGCTGCCAGTTCCAGGGTGTGAGACGGGCCGTGAGAAAAGGCAGGAGCCGAAGATGGATTCCATCCCCTTGGTGAGGAGGGGCCACAGAAGGGGTGCTGACATCCCGGGAGCGGGGAGCGGCTCCTTAGGAAGATGCGGAGGCAGCTGTGGGGTGTGGGTGTGGAGAGAGAAAGGCTGGGCGATGGAGACAGCCAGTAGGGGGCAGCGGGAGAGGGAGGAAGGGGAGGGGACCAGAGCATTCAGGCTGGCTGCAGGGAAGGGGATAGGGAGAGGGGGAGGGGGAGGTTAAGGATGACCTTCTGGCTTGGGGGCTGGATGGGTGGTGACACCATTTGCAGAGATGGCGGTCACACAGGAGGAGCAGGTGGTGTGGCCTATTGGTTTGTTTTGTTGTTGTTAATCCTCACCCGAGGATATTTTTCATTGATTTTTAGAGAGAGTGGAAGAGAGAGGAAAAGACAGAGGGAAACATCGATGTGAGAGAAACACATCGATCGGTTGCCTCCTGCACACGCCCTGAACCAGGGCCCAGCCGGGGAGGAGCCTGCAACCGAGGCACGTGCCTCTGACCAGAACCCAACCTGGGACCCTTTGGTCTACAGGCCGATGCTCTATCCACTGAGCCAAAGTGGCTAGGGCTGTTTTGTTTTTCTAAAAAAAAAAAAAAAATATATATATATATATATATATATATATATATATATATATTTTTTTTTTTTTTTTTAAATATATTTTATTGATTTTGTACAGAGAGGAAGGGAGAGAGATAGAAAGCTAGAAACATCGATGAGAGAGAGTCATCGATCAGCTGCCTCTTGCACACCCCCTACTGGGGATATGCCCACAACCAAGGTACATGCCCTTGACCGGAATCGAACCCGGGTCCCTTCAGTCCCCAAGCCGACGCTCTATCCATTGAGCCAAACCGGTCTCGGCAAAAAAAATATATATATTTTTTATTGATTTCAGAGAGGAAGGGAGAGGAGAGAGAGAGAGAAACATCTATGACAAGAGAGAGTCACTGATCGGCTGCCTCCTGCATGCCCTCCGCTGGGGATGGTGCCCACAACCCGGGCACGTGCCCTGACCCAGAAATGGAACCTTGACCTCCTGGTTCATAGGTCGACGCTCTACCACTGAGCCACACCAGCCTGGCGGCCCCGTTTGTTTTACAGGGTCCCCCGCTAATCAGCACACGAGGGACAAGGACCAAGGGCCCAGGACCTTGCAGCACGCGTGGCAGCAGGTTTCACCTCACTGCGGCCGCTGTGCCCGTGAGGTCTGGGGGTGCGGAAAAGGAGGCCCGTGGGCAGCCGCTGGCAGGCCAGCCTCAGAGGGACTTGCAGGGCGTCTCCTGGGACCTAGGGCTCAGGACACCCCTCCACGGCCCCCAGAGACACCAGCATCCCCTCCGATCACACCCCAACCCCCTGCATCGGAAAACCTGCCCCTCAAAGCGGCTTTTGTACCAGGGCCCCACAGGCAGGGATGGCGGCATCCAGGGAGTTCCAGAACTGGCAGGTCACAGGTGCCACCTGCTTTGGATGGACTCGTATTGGCCTGCAAGGCTGGACAGCAGACTGAGAGTCCCTGCTGTGTAGCTGCCCCCATCCCCATGGGGGCTCACTGGGCGGGAAGCAGGGCTGAGTGGGGCAGGGTGCCCCCAGGATGCCCGGTTTGCCACTGTTTACACCAGTCAACGCGAAAGCATGTCCCTATTTTACTACGACCTCATCCAGTGGTGACATCAGCGGTCCTTGCCCCGTCTGAGGACGGAGGGGCGGGGGAAGGGGCTGCTGTCCCATCATGTGTCATCCCCGCACGTATCCCCGCCCCTCACATGTCCGTCCCCCAGTGGCTCCTGGGAAGCCAAAACAGTGACCCAGGCTATCATAGGTCTTAAGCTGACCCCTGGGGGACAGCGGGGACACAGCAGGGCCCGGAGGCCGGGCCTACAGGATGAGGGCCTGTCCCAGGCCGGGCCCCCTCTGCTCCCCACTCAGAGGAGCGGCTGTGGTCTCCCCTCCTGGCCTTTCGCCACAGGGAGCCCAGAGACCAACGTAACAGGAGCCAGAGGCAGAAGGGGATCCATTCACATCATTCTCATCGCGGGGCCTGGGCCTCTAGGCTGTCATGGTCCATCACCACAGGCTCCCCCTGGACCAGCAGGCTGACCTTTGAACTGTTCCCCAATCCTCTCCCCCCCCGCCCCCTCCCCCCAACACACATGCAAGCTCGAGGTGAGGAACTGAGCCCAGGTCAGCCAGGCTGTCCCACTGGGTGCTCAGGAACAAGGCTGCCCCCGTGTCTGGCGGTCAATTGCCATCTCGCTGGGCTCTGGCCACCTGGAGGGCCAGCCCCACGCGGAGGGAGGAGAAGGGTTCACGCAGAAGGAGCTTATCCCCAAGGGAACAAAAGCCTATTCGCATGTGGAGTCCTGAGAGAGGACACGAGGGAAGCACTGGGGGCGCTGAAACTCGACTGCCGTGGTCTTCGCTTTCCTGCCACCCTCAGATTTTTGTATTCTGGAAAAACAATACTGCCTTCTGCTGGAGACTGGGTTATCAAAACGCTTCTTGTACAACGAGATTCAAGATTCACAGAGCTTCCAGGCCGGTGAGCCCGCTTAAGGCGGGCATGGGAGAAGGCACGGGATCTCTCCGCCACCCCCCCACCACCACTCCCGGCCCCATGCAGACTTCCCATTTGGCTGCTCCCGAGCTCTGTCCTTTACCACTAACTGACAATAACAATGAGGAAGAGAGTGGAGAAATAAAACGGAGTCACTAGAGTCAAGCTGCTAAATTAACGAAGGTCACATAGACGGAGACCGGAGGCAACGCTTCTGTTCTTGTTTGAACCGGCCTGGGAACCTAAACTCCTGAACTTTCCAGTCCTGCCTCCGTGCCTGGACCTACACCAGCTTCCAGATTAGCCTCCAGCACCCCCCGAAAGGACTGCGGAAGGAACATTCCGGAATGTTCTGCATCCAGACCGCCTGACGTGCCTTATCTGGAGGATCACGGCTCGGGCCCAGGCAGAGGCTGGGACTGCAGGACCGGTTCCCGTCAAGAAGGCAATCTCTGCTGTACGAACCCTCCGCTCCCTCCTTCTCCACCACACTTCTGAGCATGCCTAGTCCCGTGGTCGGCACACGGCGGCTCGCGAGCCACATGCGGCTCTTTGGCCCCTGGAGTGTGGCTCTTCCACAAAATACCATGGTCTGGGCGAGTCTATTTTGAAGAAGTGGCGTTAGAAGAAGTTTAGGTTTAAAAAAAAAATTGGCTCTCGCCAAGACCGGTTTGGCTCAGCGGATAGAGCGTCTGCCTGAGGACTGAGAGGTCCCGGGTTCGATTCGGGTCAAGGGCATGTACCTTGGTTGCGGGCACATCCCCAGTGGGGGGTGTGCAAGAGGCAGCTAATCGATGTTTCTCTCTCATCAATGTTTCTAACTCTCTATCCCTCTCTCTCCCTTCCTCTCTGTAAAAAATCAATAAAATACATTTTAAAAAAATTGGCTCTCAAAAGAAATTTCTATCATTGTGCTGCTGATATTTGGCTCTGTTGACGAATGAGTTTGCTGACCACTGGCCTAGTCGTTAAAGACCCTTGGAAAATAAAACTTTATCCCCGTGCCAAAGCCTCCTGACTCCTTCTGCGTTCATTCGACAGGAACGCAGTGTCTCCCTGCGTGCTGCCCGTTGTTCAGTGGCCTGTGAACCCGCATCTGCAGGCGGCAGCAGGGGGACAGGTGGCCTGGGTGCCCCGAGGGGGGCTGCCCCCACGTGGGGCCGTCTTGTGGGGCAGGGCCCTGGGCCCTGAGTCTATGGTAACTCTGGGGAGACAGTGTCAGAGTCGAATGGAATTGCTGGGGACCCAGGTGTGTCGGAGAATTGGGGAACTGGTGGCGGTTGTTTATTTGGGGATAAAACAACCTACAGGGACCTGTTGGCGGAGGGGGTTATGGCCCAGGGGAAAAGACAAAGACTGCCATGCTGCCCCCAGAGTCTGTCACGGTCCCCCTGGGCTCAGCTCCTCCCTGGGACAGAGGAGGGCCAAGGTGTTCTGTGAGGACCCAGCCCCTGCCTTCTCGGCTGTGGCTTCCCAGGGCCTTCTTGGCTCTGCTGCCAAAAACTATTTTAAAAATATATATATATTTTATTGATTTTTTGCAGAGAGGAAGGGAGAGGGATAGAGAGCTAGAAACGTCGATGAGAAAGAAACATCGACCAGCTGCCTCCTGCACACCCCCTACCGGGGATGTGCCCGCAACCAAGGTACATGCCCTTGAGCAGAATCGAACCCGGGACCTTTCAGTCTGCAGGCCGATGCTCTATCCACTGAGCCAAACCGGTTTCGGCCCCAAAACTATTTCTTGTCTTGGAAGCCAAAGGGTCCTCACAGGAGGCTCGGGGCCCCCAGACATGGAAGCGGTGAAGCCGAGGCAGGAAGACGCGAAGGGCCGGCGGGCGGGCCAGGCGGGCTGCAGAGGGGCCACCGCTCCTGCCGAGCCCGGCGAGGTGGGCCGAGGCGGCCGCTCTTACCTGCTCCGCGCAGTCTGGGACCTCCGGGGCGCAGGGCGGCGTCCCCACGCTCTCCATGGACAGCACGTCCCTCAGCAGCTCCTCGCAGCCTGTGGACAGACGGACAGACGGACGGTGGTGGTCA